>NW_027176805.1:0-600000 GCF_023349555.1 Cebidichthys violaceus
GGATGCTGTTATTTTCATTTATAAAAAAAAAAACAACCACACATGATCTGGAGAGGGCAGCGACACAAACATGACGCACACTTCCCCGGGAGGACATAATACAAGGTGATAAATGATTATGTTACAGACGTCATGACAACCAGCATCTGAAAACAGGACTAACACACACACACACACACACACACACACACACACACACACACACACACACACACACACACACACACACACACACACACTCTTCCTGCGCAGAGGATGGGTGTGTTTCCGTGATAATAAGCAGTAATAGATTTATCTTTGCACGATGACAGCCTGGTGTCTTTAACAGAAACCATGACTGCAGATAATTATTGCAACCTCTCACGTGCGCGCACGCGCACACACACACACACACACACACACACACACACACACACACACACACACACACACACTACATGCTCTCACTGTTAGCTTGCATCATATCTTTGTGGTTCGGACTCAGCCAAAGGAGGTGGCAGTAATCAAAGATCAGGGTTGAATAACGCAGCCTGCTTCTTGGCGCATGCTGGTTTCACTCCTGTAAGTTAAACGTTACGTCGATACGACAGGACGTTCAATTTAAAGCAAAGAGAAAGTAGTAAAGATCAGGTGAATTATTAGATGTACAGCGATCCTGAATTATGACATCTCATGTTCATGGTGTTCTGGTTTTAATACACTACTACCACTGCTGACGCTACTAATAATGCTACTACTACTTATACTAATACCATTGCAAATATTGACACTTCTATACATAAGGTCATTATTATGCAGCATGTCCTGTTTATGAGTGTTATATTATGTGCACTTTAATATTATTATGAATGATTTATTATTGCTCATGAGGTTTTATCAGCATTTTAAATTTGGGTAGTTTCATCCAAGTTTTTTAGAAACTTTTTACGTTTTATGTATAAAATGTCAGTCTGCAAAAGTAACTATAGCTGTCGAACACATGTAATGGAGTACAAATTACAATATTCGTCCCTGAAATGTAGCTGAAGCATACAATACAGAGGCACATTACACATTACCTTAAATTACTGTAAATTGAAGTACAGTATTGTATGAGTAAATGTACTTTCCTCCACTGGCCACTACTACCACACTTACTGCTGAGTACCGTGACCCTGGCAGTAGTAGGGCAGTAGCAGTAGCAGTTGTGACGGTGGTGAAATACTGTAGCAGCTGAAGTAGTATTGGCAGCGGTAGGGCGAGTTAACGTAACAGTTTGACAGATTGATGTTGATATTTTTGTACTCTGTCAGCGGTGTTATTGCTTCAGCTGCAGGGAGTGTGGGTGTCGGGAGGTTGCAGATGAGATATGGAATCAAATGAACTTGACATCTCGAAATGGAACTGAAGCAGCAAAGAACAAAGAGTCGAGATTAAAAAAAAAACGACAATAAATTACAGCGAGAGAGTGAAATGAACACTTTAATATTTAGGTCATGCAAGACACAGTTGCTCTGGTTTCATCACGATTATGATAAATAACTGATGATCATATGTGAATATCACTACTTATGCACGTCATCATGTTTACAGGTGAGATGCATGTTCGCGTTTCACAGCGACAGATGGACGTCCATCTTTTCACAATTGCAGGATTTCATATTCCACCCTGTTGGGGTTTATGAAACTCCTTCAAAAACACGATAAAAGGCCCAAAAGCTCACCCATGATTAACAGTGATGACAACGGTTTCAATAACTCAAATCTTCTTTTATCGTAGGTTACGGCAAAACGGGGGTTACCGTGACAACGGCAAATGGCTATCAAGCTCCCATTCCGACCAGGCATCCTCACACCGCCATGGTGAGTAGTCTGTATCTATGTACATCTCATGGTGCCACAGAGCTAGGACAATGTGGACAAGTTAGGACTGTGAGGTCTCCTCATCTGGAAACATCTGTGCCATACAGGTTCTTGTTAATAGTGCATTGTTAGGGTAGATGTATGTGTACGTCCACATAGACGGCTTGTGCTGAATTACGTCTGCTGGGGGGGGGGGGGGGGTCCACATTGTTCAGTGTCGCTATGATATGTTTTAGAACTGCCCATTGTATTATGGCACTCAGTAAATTGAATATGACCTTACTGTACTTTTGGGTATTCGTATCTACTATGGCTTCAATTCAATATACTGTAATATTCCTACAGGGAGTTATATTCAATCATGAAGTGTAGTGAGTTTATAGTGACCATATAATTCCCGTGTAATATATCTTCTTTTCTATAACGTGTATATATCGATTTAAGGATGTTTTGGCACACAGTAGCCATGCTGGTAATATCTATCTATTCATTGCATGTATATGCTTTTTAATCCATATGTGTATTGTTTTATTTGATAATAAGTGTTGGTCTCCTTCTCATTGTCTCAGTGGTGTAAACAGGGGAGGTCAGATACTTTCGTAGTAAATGTAAATGTAGATAAATAAATGTAGAATATTTAAGTATCCTTCGCATAATGTATTCAAAAGTGAGACTACTTCTGCAGAATGGCCCCTTGAGCGTTATTAATATTTGATTTTTAATCTGTAAATCATAATAGCCTAACATACAGTACATAGGGGGGGGGGGGGGGGGGGGGGGTAAATGCTACGATATTTTCCACAACGGTTGACTCCAGCAATTTTTTCCACGCTTCCATAAAGCTGGGGCATTGGTTGGAAATAGAATGGTCTGAGTCACACCCAAAAAAAAGGGGAAACACTGGATCCTACACTTCATCATGCAAATAATGTAGCGAACTTGACTTTATGCGTAAAAAATCAATTTTTCCATCCCTTTAAATGTAGCGGAAAAGCATGCAGTTGCATGATTGGACTTGTATTCAAGTCGAGTCTCTAGGTTACTTATGTGCATTTAGGCTATGTGGAGTCAGCTCACTGTTCTGGAGTGTTCCGAGTGTGTTTCTGTTTGTCTAGAAAGAATGCCACCTGAGCACATTTGACTGAGGGAAGGTAGCCCTCGAGCTGGATGTGAGGGAACAGAGCGGTGGGGTACAGAATCATTGGGGGGGGGGGCTGACTGGGCCGCAGTCAGATTGTTTTGCAGCTGATAAATGAATGAAAGGCAGTACGGAGGTAACCTGATCCGTCCGGGTCGGGCCGCATTGTGCTTGGCTGGCGGCTCGCGCTGGCGGCTGGCTCTCTGATTGTCTCTGGAACGGGACAGAAAACACTCCCGGGACCTCGCGAGCTCTGCATTATTCAGCGCGCGTGCCTAAAAAAAAAAAAAAAAGGGAGAGAGAGAGAGAGAGAGAGGAGAGAGAGAGAGAGAGAGTGAGGGCGAGAGGATAGAAGGGAGAGTGAGGGAGAGAGAGGAGGGAACCCGGCCGGTTGGAAAAGCTGGCGCGTAAAAAAGAAAAAAAAGGAGCTCAATGTCATCCCCGGAGCCTGCCGGTACCGTTATTACTGCTGTAGAGAGCGCGCGGACACCAGTTCCTCTACTTCTCTCGTCCCCGCCGGCCGGTGGTGCAGCCGCTGCTGCCACGTTTTTTTGTTGTTTTGTTTGTGAACGTTGAAGAAGAGCAAGACAATTAGGAGAGGAAGCAGCAGGTAGGTTAACGCCTCCGCCGTTAAAACCTAATCCCGGTTATTAGCGTTTAGTCGGCCGCAGGGAGCTCCTGGAGGGATCAGCGCTTCGTTGCTGCACATCTTCTCTCCGCACAGGTAGATTTGAATTAAAGACAAAAGTAATGCTAAAAATAAATATTTAAAATATTTAAAAATGTGATTTAAACTTAAGTTACGGAAGGAAAGGAAACTCAAACGACAGGGGGTTGTCGGTGAAAGTGTGACGTTAGTTTATCGGTGGAGGGGGTGTGCGTCAGTTTGGGGTCCATTTGGTCTTTTATTTTGCATGCTGAGGGTGTTTATCAGCTTTTTTTTGTGTGTTCTTTGTACGTGCTTGTTGACAGTACTTGTAATTACTCTGATTGGCTTTTAAAGTGGTGAGGACACAGGATACTGCACAGAGAGAGAGAGAGAGAAAAGGAGGTTAGTGGACCCAGGCTGCTTGCTGCAGTATAGTCTCTATTTTTTCTGTCTCTCTGTGCTCCTCCTCCTCCTCCTCCTCTTCCTCTGCATCACTTTAACCTAGATATCGAAATGACCTTACACCTGGTTTCCATCATCCACACACTGAGTGACTTGCAGAGGCGGGTCTAGAGCCGGTAGTGTTAGTGCTGCTACATATTTAACTATTTGCAGTTTACTCACATTCATTGAGTTGCCCCCTCCTTTTTTTTTGGTAACATCATATAAATGCTCTCGCTCTTGTGAAAACCTTGATAGAACCTCAGCACATGGTCAAGTGGCACTGCACAAATAAAAGCACTCATTACACACACGTTAACGTTTATAAAAGCGTGAAAAAAGTCGATCAAACCGAAGAGAGAGAGAGAGAGAGAGAGAGAGAGAGAGAGAGAACAGATCAGAACAAACCACCTGAGGCCAGGCTTCATTTGTTTGCTTGTGTCGAGTTTTGGATCTTTCTCTTCGCCCCGTAGCTGTTGCCATGCAACTTGCAATTCGTTTTGATTGACAGCGTTCACGTTCGACGAGGGATGGGACATCGCCAGATGTAATCGGCTGGTGTGTGTTATTTGTAATCGGAGCACCAGAGGCATTTGTAGCACAATGTTCCAGTCATTTGCTGATGAATAAACACATTTTTGGGGGTCAGGTAATCAAATCCACTGTGACCCCCCTTGTCTTAAAAAAAAAAAAAAAAAAAGCACACTCATGGTGCAGATATAGTCCAACCAGCTCACCTTGACCCTGTTTTACCACCAAATCCAATCATTGCTGATTGATGTTCACGTCGCTGTGAGTGCAGCCGACCGGCACCGGTATCAAAGAGGGGACGCAGGCCCCAGAAATCAGACGTGCCTCTTTGTATATTCTCACGGTTGCTCCGTAAAGAGAGAAGACTTCAGTTCTGTTTATTCTTTGGACTCGACAGCTTTTATTTATTTTTGCACACAGTTTACAGCAGCAGCTCCCGTAAGACAGGCAAACACATCCACCTGCCGAGAAGAAGCGAGGAGGCAGCCTCGCTTCAGATCTTTTTAATCAACGCGTCTCATTAAAGGGAGGACAACGTGTCTTTTTGGGTCAATTTTTTGGGAGCGTCAACAAATCTGTATCAGTAGAACAAGGCACAAAAGCTCTATAGCGAGGCCACCGATGAGATCCCGGTCAGATTTGATCTGTAAACGTTCAACATCGAGGGTTAAATTGTTTCTATTGTCCTGCGCTCTATTTGGAATCGCTCCTCGTCCGTGTTCTGTTTACCGTTTTGTTTGGTCACCATTTGGAATTTACGAGCTGATTCTGGAAATAACGAAGCGAAGCAGCAAACTGCCAATTCAGACGGGAGCGTTTGCCAATACCTCTGCTGGGCCGGGGGGGGGGGGGGGGGGCAGAAAAAGTCCCAGCCAGCTCCCCGTTTGATTAGATAGTCAATGACAGGAAGTACCTGCCAAATACTGAATGTCTCATTGAGGGCCGTCAGTGTAGCTTAAGGTTTCTGTGTTTGTGCAGTCCGTGTGTGTGTGTGTGTGTGTGTGTGTGTGTGTGTGTGTGTGGGGGAAGTACGTTTTCCGTACCCACCCCCTCTCAGCACCACGGGACTGTGAGAACATTGACAGGAACAACACACTTATCAACGATGTCTTCTTCCTCCAGACCTCTCCCTTTTCCCCAGAATGCACACACACACACACACACACACACACCACACACACACACACACACACACACTTGCATAGTCACAGGTGACATAAAAGATGTGTGGTTGATGATGCTAAAGCTCGGTGAGCTACGAGTACACAGGAGGTGGAAATGGGAATGAGGTACAGGATGAGAGAGGCCGACGTGATGACAATGAGTACAAGGAGAGATGAAGGGCGGTGCAGGGTGTGTGTGTGTGTGTGTGTGTGTGTGTGTGTGTGTGTGTGTGTGTGTGTGTGTGTGTGTGTGTGTGTGTGTGTGTGTCGGGGGTAGGTGGGGCGGGGGATGTAAGGCGAGTGTGGGAGGGAGGTGGAGGAGGGAGCTGGTAGGAAGTCTGCTCAGCCTAGCACAGCTCCAAGTGTTGTTGACATTAACCGGTCGATCTGTCGATGGGCCTCCGCAGGCCGTACTCCAGGAAGAGAGCGATACTCCGCCTCCTGTTATTGGATGAAGTCCCCAAACATTACAGTTATGTCAGCACCCGGTCAGACAGATGTAACGAGCGTGCTATCAGCTGACAATGACGTGGACGACATGAAAGAAAACTTGTGGCTTTTGGTGTTTGTCATTGGAAATCATGTGAGTGCCCCTCAGGCCAGCTATAACACTGAGCCCTTGTCAACAAAGCCTCCTCATGTGTGTGCATGTATGAAGCAGCTGGGATTTTATTATAAGTTCTTTAGGCTGGAATGAGACGTTTTTTTTTCTTTTCTATTTTTGTTTTTCCTCATGGGAATGGATGACGGGACACAGTAGTGTCTGTGTGTGTGTGTGTGTGTGTGTGTGTGTGTGTGTGTGTCCTGCCTTAGTTCTTCAGGTTTATTTCTGTTAATATCTTTGATAATGAACAAAAATAAATCACCCCGACACGGCCAGAAAGAGAAGAGCGCGTTTGAGGAGACGAAGAGGCCCTTTTCATAAGTGCCTAAACCCTTATTATGGTTGATCAGGAGGGGACGGAAATCTACTGTAATGCATCATTAACTCACCATTCGTCATGTCAGTCAAAGAAACATGCATAGCTGCATTGATACCATCCATACTTGTGGCCATTTTCATAGATTCTGGCTCTGGAACAGGAACTTCCCTCATTCATTCTGCCTACGAAGCTCTAAATTTCTAATCTATTCGGTTTAGTGTATCTTCCACAAGGGGAACCTTTTTTTTCTTCTGCCATATTATTTTGAGAGTCATGTCACTTTGAAAATGACAATGAAAGAAAACGAAAGAAATCCTGAATTAAGCACCTAACAAGGTCACATTCCACATTCTATCAAAGCATTTTGTCCAGTGTGTTTTTGGTATTTGTGTTCCAGAGAGAAGAGAACTGAAGGGATGCAGGAAACGTAACAATGCAACCCATGTGATGGCCACCCTTACACAACCCCCCCCACCACCCACTATTGTCCGCAACATCCACCGACTATTGTGGCGCCGTGCAACAGAAGTCATTCATTTAACACAGAGCGAAGCACAAAAGCACCTGCTAGCACGAATACCGTGTTCGCGACAAAGACACCAAGTAAATGCGCGCAAGAACACGGGGAACGGGACCGTAATTCAGGAAAAAAAATGCCTTTGAATGGAACATTCCTGACTTTAAAACTGCAAAAAAAAAAAAAAAAGAATTGGCTTACGCTACGAGAGAGCTGCATTGCTTTCATTTTTTTCCCCGCAATAAACAAGGAAGAGTTTGATGAAATACTGAAGCAGATATCTTATCTGTAGTTCCGGGAAGTCGGGAGGGAGCTTGACCTCTAATGTGTTTTGGTGGTGGAAGGCTGCAGTAGTCTCTTTATCGCATTCCAGCTTCAGGCTGGAATGCTACTTGGGATTTAGGTGTTACTGAGTGTATGTGTGTGTGAGGGGGGGGGGGGGGGGCTGGGCTCAGGGCGCCGACACCTGTAATGGGTGGCATCGTTTCTTATTCCACCTTGACCATGAGGGAGCCCAGCCGCGCCGTGGAGATTTTCAAGAATTTGTGGTTCAAACCATCTGCTTCGCATCTCGTCTATGGGAAACCATGCATAGCATTGTTATCCCCTTCTAGTTCCCTGTGCCTTAAAAAAAAAAAGAAGAAAATTCTACACTTGGTATGAGAACAGATTTGCAGGCAGTAGAGCGGGATTGTAAAGATAGTCCTGCAGATGTTTTTCAACCTCTGTGCCGTTATCGCTGCTGTCACAATTTTTCTCTCAGCTTGCCGAAATAAATTGAAGGATTTGCCTGAGCGTTGCTGGAAGCTCGTCCGATACAAGAAATCCTCGCGTGAATCACAAGATTAGGTAGCTGGAGTGAAAGAGGAAAAACAACCAAACCATAGATTGCAACACTTCATCACAAAATGAGTTTTCCTAAAAGGTTAGCGCAACCATTCTGGGTCATAACTAGGTCCATTAAGGTTAACTAGAGGTGACGTGATAAGGGTTAAATCCTGGAGCTGAACCAACTTTGTGTTAGCTATTGGATTTGCAATCATTTTGATGATATGCACTTCAGGAATTTACTTGGGGGGGGGGGGGAGTCAGCAGAGACATTTTGTTTATACAGTGGTAACACGCAGAGACATTGAATATAAAGCTCATCAGCAGGTCTTACTTCAGGTCATGTCATCCTAACTCTCTCTGCACATGTTTGCATATCTAATAACACAAATATATATATATATATATATATATCTCTGTTTCCACCCAGAACGGTTGCCGCATTTCAACTTTGAAATGGGAACGAAGCCTGGTCTCTATAAACGCTGCAGTCGTCGGGCTCAGACAATGTTTACTGTCACCAGGCTGTTTTTCTTCCTTGCGTGAAGCCTCCGTCCTCCCGCTGTCTCAATACTGCTGGCTAATGAGCCGCCGGGCTTCCGGAAATAGACAGGTGATTAACAGAGAGGCAGAGCAGTGAGCTAGTTAATGCTATAAGCGAACACTGGGAGGATGTTCCGTCTCTTAGGACAACAGCGCTAATGTGCTCTCTAGTCTTTTATTGGGCCGTCTCTGGCCAGCGCTGCTTCAAAACACGGAGCCTTGAGAAAGTGCAAATGCTCATTTCAATTCAGGTCTGTTATTATAAAGCGTAGGCGTGCAATCTAAATGTGCTGCGTTCGGCAAAATGATGCTATCCAGTCAGCAACACGTAGGGGTAAACAAGTCAGCTAATTACTGCGGCTGGCTTGCGCGGGTGTGTTTTTGGGGAGGTTTAGGTGCGTCGAGCCTTTCTAAATATAGCCAGCTGACATGAGTGTGAGTGAGTATTACTCCGTAAGGAAAGTCACTCATCTAATCTCTCTCCGCCCCTCAAACAACTTTGAACTGATGAGTTGAGCTAATTGTTGGCAACATGATATCATCATGTATGGGTGGTGCGTGTGATTGGCTGATGGTGTTAATGATGCCGATTGACCGCCGTGGTAGGCAAATGCATTTGTGATGTATCTGTTCTTGGAAGGGAAATCCAGCAACAGATGTGGGGGAAAGTGCAAAAAAAAAACCAACAAAAAAGCCACTTTGCATTTATTATACACCCGTGTTCAAATTGCGTGTGACACTAATGGCCTCTTTTCACTCTGAAAAGCTTACAAGTCGTCTCCCCTGTCCACTGATCTGGATTTTTGTTCAGAACCGTCAGCCAATTGGCCGGTGAGGCCTCACTGTGTGGTCTCTGCACCGAGAGTCCTGTGGGACCAAATACTGAAACGGACCGCTTCATGCTGGGAAAGGATTACAATTATATGCTCGGTGGCTTTTTTTCTTTCACTCGCAGACTCACATACACTCTTAAACAGCCACGACCACATCCTCCACCAAAGCCTCAAACTCAGCCAACCATGTGCCCCCCCCCCCCCCTCCTCCTCTAGACAAGATTTGTTCCTTCATGTCTGTCCTCAGCTTATTTCCTGCACGTTCATCCTGTTATCTCCGATTCTGATTGTCCATGGAGGCTCGTCTTTTACTTTTAACTTTCAGTTACTTCTTTAGGAGTTGAGGCTTATAAAGACTAGATGAACCGGAGAAGTGAACCATCAGTCACTGTAGGGTGCGCTGACATGGTGGTGGTCATTGAATTGTCATATATTCACTGTGTCCATGTGTGTGTTTCTGTGTGATATAATATAAGATGAAACAAAAAAGGAATGTTAGTTCAAGTAGTGCGTCATGCTGAATCAGCAGCGGGAGAGAGAGCCGTTACATAAGAAAGGAAGGGAAGGAAAGAGTTTTCTTTTCTTTTCTTTTTTTTTATTCCTACCATACGTGGACGATCACAGTCAACATGACAGAGAGATATTTTCAGTATAGCTGCAGTAGAACTAAACAGTAAGTTCATTAAAAACAATGATTTGCTAAGGTCAGGTTTTAGTGCGAGACCCTCAGAACTAAAGTGCAAATGCAAAAAAAAAATACCATTTTGAATTGAATTCCATTTGATTCTAGGCTGTGTTAAATACAGAGTCACAGTTCTGCAGGCCTCTGCGACCATGCTACTCCTCATTTAATATGTCTGCTCCACTTAGTTGATTGGATACTAATCAAATGAACTAATTACACGTCATGTCTCCGCAGCTGTTTCTGGATTCTCCTGCTGGCACAAGTCAGTAAATTACTCGCGGTGAAGTTAATCGCACTCAATAACGATGAACAAGCAGAACGAAAGCTTAAAAAAACGACGTCTTTGACTCTCAGCGGTCAACTCTCCTCTCATCCACGGCCGTCCGTATTTTACTCAGATGCAGCCGGCGCTGGATAAGCCAGCTAAGCCGCATTGTTTTGACTGGGCCCGAACGCTCTGCTGTGAAGCTGGAGCGCTAATGGGATCTCAGTTTCACCCTCCGGAGTCGGGCTGTCCAGCTCTTTGGGCCGTTTAGCTGCATTAGCCGGCTCTTCCTCACCAGAAATAACATAGAAAATACACAGATGTCTGTCAAACAAGGTATCGCATTGCCTTTGCTGTACGAAGATGATCGTACTTACAGTTGTGCGTGCTGCCTAGTCATCCCCCAAAAGACCCATTTGGAGCCAGAAACAACTGAAGATGACCTGTGTGTGCATAAGGGTCTTTAACGGAGCTTTATTTTCACAACGATGGCTGGCTCACTGCGCGCTCACCGTCACATGATCCTCACACGGTGCACCGTTTCACCGGGCAGCCAGCCCAAAGCAGAGTACGGTTTGTTTTACTGTCACAGTATGACATATTGTTATACACACACACACACACACACACAGATCTGAGCTTAAAGAAATCAGTACGGTTGGTGCTTGGTCTCGGTCCAGGACCTAACTAATAACGAATGGCTGTTCAGTGTCACTGCTGGACTCTGTTTTGTTCCAGTTGGTCCGTGAACTTGTGCCGGAAACTGTTGATCTAGCTCTCCGTCCTGTACTTGGGAGAGTGGTCACACTCTTTGGCTACAGACCTTTGTTGTTAAGAAGAGCCCCTCCATCTGTGAGCACGTAAGTGTGTGTGTGTGTGTGTGTGTGTGTGTGTGTGTGTGTGGGGAGCGTAGCATTAGTATTCAGCCTTCGGGAGTCTCACTGAAGAGCCCCGTCGGGGCCTTTGTTGTTGTTGTTTGGTGAAGGGGGTCTTAGGGGCTCCGTGAGTGCTGTTGTGAGAGGCTTGGATAGGGACTCCAAATCGCGGCCATGAGTCCACACATGCGGCGCATTCCTCCGTTACACTCAAAGGCTTCTTAGCATGATTCCAGTCTGGGTGTTGTTTCGAGCTCTCTGGCACTGGGTAGGTAAAAATCCATTGTTATTTAATTTGCAGTGCTGCATTAATATACCGTCACTGTGTATGTGTGTGTGTGTGTGTGTGTGTGTGTGTGTGTGTGTGTGTGTGTGTGTGTGAGACCCTCACTGTACCAGCCCGTCTTAAACATTGGGCGGACATTGCTCTATTGATGCTGCACTGCTTGGCTGGGACCCATTCACTCCTTAGCCCTTGGGTGGGTTTGCTAACAGCTAACCGTTAGATCAAGCCAGGTCTTCTATATTTCCGTCTGAAATGTGTAAGATTGCCAAACTAAAAAGCAAGCGAGCCATCTTCCAAACACATTGAAGAGAATATACAGCGCTTCATTGATTTAAACAAAAAAGAAATGAATATGCCTATTTTGTGTTGACTCAGCTGATCTGGGTGTTGTCTTTCAGACTATTCATTTTGCCAAATGTTGACCCCAGTGAACTTTTAGTCTGTGTGTGTGTGTGTGTGTGTGTGTGTGTGTGTGTGTGTGTGTGTGTGTGTGTGTGTGTGTGTGTGTGTGCAGGTGGCCTCAAGTTTTTTGGGTGTATTTCCTGTGTTGAGGGCCATTTCCATGGATACAAGTTAGCGCAGCTTCCTGGTTTCCTGTTTAGATAACCTGCGAGCTGTGATAGGCTTTAATCCAATCAGTCGCTTCCTTTACTTTGCCGCATCATTTGTTTTAAAGTGTCCTCCACCCTTCTTTAAATACACTGTGACTATCTTCTTCATCCAGCAAGACTTCAGTTATGATACCTGTAAAGAGGCCGGAGGATCTAAGAGGGTGTTTAGCCTTCGCTGCAGTCACTGCTGGACTAGGACTGAGGCAGACATTGAATCAGTGAGGCTGTACAATAGATGATTGACACTCCTCGCCTCCATCTCAGACGTCAGAATGAACCTTTCCTTCCTGTTCTGGAAATGTCTCTTAAATATTTACAACAATCTGTTTCTAAATTTAGACAGAGTGTTGCACCGTGCTGCATTTTGAGGCTCGTAACAGTTCTAATAAATATTCCATTTAAAACTTCTATTTTATCACATTAGAACAAGTCCAACGTTTCAAAAGCACAATACAACATCAATTGTTTTAATTTCACCGCCTTACTCTTTATCAATTATACAACACCTAGTTCTAAAAAGGCTTGAGGGGACGGTGATACAACTCATGTGTCTGACTTGCATTATTTCTCTCCCATATTGTATGCAAAATGAATGCACACAGACTGTATGAAGCCATGACCAATTATTACAACCTGATCTGTAACACCTTGGTGTCTTGCTGAACGAGGACGTTGTATGTGTGGACCTTTGGTTCTTTTCTGGCAGGCTGCGATGGTGAATTGTGTCATTCGTTTTGTATTCTGATCGATCACGATCAACTTCCGTGACATAAGACTGCTCTGGGCACTACGCTTTATCGACTGGTGTTGACCCAGATGCACGCAGTCACATGTGGACACATGCACATGAATACACCGTCACATATACTCCTGCTGTCTTCCTCTGTCTTTTCATTTTTTGTTAAACAACGTCTCTTTTCATCTTTCACAGCTTGTTCGTTTACTAGACCCTCATAGTCTGTATAGTCTTCACTCTGTAAATCCCCAGCGCTGGCATAAGGACCATCACGAGTCTCTCTGTGTGTTACAACCCATCCAGGAATTGAACCCCCCCCCCCCCCCCCCCCCCCCACCCCCCCCTCAGTGCATATGCAATAATTAGGTTACTGTCCCAGTTTCCTGTGACCGATTTCTCTACATCGTACCAGTTATTTCTAGCCTGGGAACTCAGGGAACATCACAAGAAGTTGTGTCATTAAAAACTTAAAAAGGGGCGGGGCGTTTAATTTAATTTAGTTTAAACATTTAATCTAATTTTTTTTGCCACTGATGTTAACCAGACCGTTAGTTAACAGGGACAGCTAGTGTTTGGAAACATGTCAGCCTGATAGTATTTAAATAAGACATTGATTAATAGTGCTTTTTGGGGCCGGTGTCTGACAAAGTCCCTCCATGTATAAAACACCCGGTTCACTTCATTCTCTCAAATACTTCAGTAAAACTGCTTTGTCATTTGCTCATCTGGCTTTTTAAAAACTAATCTTTACAGCACTAATTGCCGAAATGCACTGTGACACCGGTACCCTCCCCCGCAGCGCCGTCCTCCATCATTTAGCAGCCGCTAACACAATATTGCTAATTGCTCTTGTAAAACGCTCGAGGAAAGCGTTTCCAGTGCGTCTCGATGTAGCGCTTGTGAGAAGAGAAAGTGAACCATGACTCGGGTCAGCTCTGGTTTCCACTGGCCTGATCCTGTGACCCGACAGGTACACGCTCACACACAATGCAGACGAGTGGCACGGAGTGAGCCTGAGGCGTCGACATTTGCTTCTTTTGGAGGCGTTCACTTCTTCATTTTGGAACTGAAGTTACCAGCGATTATAGATTGAAGTCAAATAATGACAAAGATTTGGTTTTCTTTTGTCAAGATGCAACATTAAGACCAGCCTGTCACATGTCAAGTCTCCTCTGAAAGCACTAATAATTAAAAACTGGATTATGTAATTCACTTTTTTATTAAAAGGTGAATACAACCGGTCCGTCACTCTAACCCTCAGACTGAGTCAACAGTCCCATGCTGACGATGACAGAAGAAAATACCATTACCCCCCCCTTATCACCTCCTCCCCCTGCCTTCAGTCATCATCTCTTCATCATCGCCTCGCTGCCTGGCTCCTCGACTCCTCAGAGTTTGAAAGGAGCTGCAGGTTAAAGGGAAAGCGGGCGAGCGACGTACGTGTGGAGCGGGGAAAGAGAGGGCTCGGTCCTACACAGGAAAGGAGGAGCCGGGAGCCACAGGGTGGATGTTTTTGGTGGGGGTGTGTGTGTGTGTGTGTGTGAGTGTGTGTGTGTGTGTGTGTGTGTGTGTGTGTGTGTGTGTGTGTTTGTACGAGGGCCTGCACAGAAGGGGTCTTTGTGGGTGAGGGCATCTGGAGAAACACACACACACACACACACACACACACACACACACACACGTTTAGCCCATGACATCACAGCTTACTGAGCGGTCGGCAGGAATGTTACTGAGAAAGGAGAGGCTTTGTGGAGGAGAGGAAAGAGACGGGAGGGGAGGAAAAGGAGGAGAAGAAGAGGAGGAAAGGGCTTGGCCAGGGAAAAGTCCGGCACTCCCACTATCTGGAGCAGCACTGACCAAGGCTGGACTCAAGTGAACGGAGCTAAGTAGGAAAACAGATAAAGCTTATTAAAAGAAGCCACACACACACGGACGGTAGTAGTTATTGATAGAAATACAAAACGGAAGGAAGCTTGCTCTTAAAAAGCACTCCATGGATTTACAGATATAACTGAAATCGACTACTTATAAGAGCAGCAGGTGAGTACGCATCCTATTTAACTTTTTGTACGGCAGTTGTGTTCTGCTGGAACTTCTGTATGGTAGTTTGTTCGATGAGAACACCAAATTTACTTTTGCAAACTGACACTACGTGAAACGTTAGCAGCAGGCGTCCAACAGGATCTGGAATATTGTGAAAGAAAAGATTAGGAAGTATAGGAATAGCAACTGCCAGTCCCGTCCCGTCCCCCCCCCCCCCCCCCCCTCACTCTGTGTCAATGGAACCACGTTTAGCTTGTCGATGACGTCCCACCGCTCTAGTTCAACACCTTCCAAACTGTCCTAAGCGGAGACTGACATAAGAACCAGATAGCGCTGTTTGGCCCGGGTTCACAATCCAGGCTGTTTGGACCTGAGGACGCCGTGCTGAACCAGCAGCAGGCTCCAGTTACCACGCGGGATCGTATTTAGCCAGGAAACGGAGCTGGGAGCTGCACCGGGTTACACAGGAGCTCAGTGGGTGAGCATGTGTGTGTGAGGCCGTACATCATCAGGCTTTCATTTTGTTGTTTTGTTGTTTTTTTACCATTTGCCATGTGTTCTGGCTACTCTGTGTCGCTATATTAAAGACATGTGACATGATTTATTTTTGAGAGAGACGTCAAGGTTGTGTGTTTACTTCCCGTCGGGGAGTATTAGGGTTTTCATAATCTGGTAACCCCCCCCCCCCTCCCAGCCTCTCAGGCATGCAGCCGAATGTGTATGTTATTAGCGTGTATGTTTATGTGTGTGTGCGTTTGTGATTTTTGTGCATCAAAGTCAGAGGGTAAGAGTTTCCAGATGTGATGGGAATGGCGACAGGCGGAGAATGAGACAGGACTGAGACGGAGCATCAGACAGTCAAGTCTGACTCAAGAGAGACTCATGATTGTGTCGTTTTACTTGCCATGACTTTCCATTGAGTTCCTTGATTTCCACCCCTTTATAATACTAACCTCCAGACTCCCAGTTACCTTAACCTAACTCCTGGGTTCATATATTTAAACAACCTAATCTTATTTTTAAGAACTAATCTAAGCCATAATACAGGATCTCAATCTTAAGTGTGATCTTAACCCCAAACCTAACCCTAAAATCACCCTCCACGTAACCCTTTTTTTTTAATCTTACCTAGTTTGGGTTACAACCAAACTTAAACCCACTTAATACTAATTCAAATCTCAAACCCTAAATTAGATCCGTTTCGTCAGGCAAGGCTGGTGAAAATGTCTTCGCTTTGTAGGATTTTCCTGAACTTTCCATCGTTTTTTTTGGGAATAAGCCAAAACAACAACACAGCTGGCACATCACGGCGGTGAGGGCGGTGGGACTATTTACACTAATTTTAAATTCATGTGACTGTTACAGAGACATTCAGGTGTATTTACATGCTAATGGAAAAGTAACTCTTGGTCCAAGAAGAGTCAGTTCAGACATTGAAACAAACCGCTGAGAATTTTAGCTTTTTCGCTTAAGTTACATGATTTTTTTCGCACACCTCAAAAATACACTCTATTACACACACACACACACACACACACACACACACACACACACACACACACACACTTTGCTCCTGGCCGGGTGTACAATGTCCCTCATCACAAGTATTTGAGTCCGAGCCTTGAGGACAGCTAGTTATGCCTGGAATGTCAGTTCACCTCAAGGAGAACCTGAAAACGCACACGTGAAATACACACCTCTGATACAAAAACACACACTTGAAAGACCACGCTCGCACAGTCATGCACTGCTGCACAACTACAGTTACACACACACACACACACACACACTCCTTTTATTGTGTGTTGGTGTGTGGCAGAATAGCATTGCATATGAGACATTCCTGTATTATAGTACTGTTTTTCCTGAGGCAGTAAAGGGATATCCTCCCCCTCTGTACTGTCCTGCCTGCTGGACACACACTCACACACACACACACACACACACACACACACATTCCTGCACACACGCGCACACATACACATGCGGTACACAATGGGTCAAATGTAAGAAGACAGAAGACCTCGCCTGTGTGAGTGTGTAAACAGAAGTGACATCTGGTCCTCACATGGTCACTAATATCATTAACTGGGTGAAAAAATCATTTGAGTGTGTTAGAGTGAAGAAAACAAAGAAGCCGGAGACGAAAGGGGAAAGATTAGTGCCGTTTAAACAAGTCTGTAATATCGTTCAGTGTCGATCGTCGATAGTGTGGTTGAACAAAGAATTGGCGTTACTGAAGGACCTCCTGTGAAATATGTATCTACCTCATTTCGACCCCTGACTTTTGCTTTAGGGTCATGATGTTGCTGTGAAATTCCTCAACATTTTGGAATGTATTGCCGTAACATTTTGGACACATGTTCATGTCCCCCTCGGTGTGAATTGTAATCTCTTAAAGGAGCAGTGTAGTCGGAGGAGCTATTGTCAGAAATGGAATATAATATTAATGAGTATGTTTTCATTTGTTGCTTTGTTAGCTTAGAATGAGCCGTTCTCTCTCTACGTACTCTTCACAGAGCCGGCCGCCATTTTTTTTTAACAGTAGCCCAGAACGGACAAACCAAACACTGGCTATAGATGGGGCCTTTTGCCATTTTGCCGTTTTCCGCGTCGGCCATCTTAGTTCTCCTTCACGCTTGGCACATGGGGGAAGTTATAGTTAGTCTTCAACTTTTGGGTTAGTCCATCATAACATCAAAAATTCAATTTGTATCTTTGTAACTGCAAATCTGGTGACATTCCCATCAGCCTCAGCTGTACTTTGCGTTTAGTACAAATTAGCAAATGTTAGCACGCTAACACACGAAACTAAGATGCTATCTTGGCCAACAATAAGCTCACTTAGGATCCTCATTATAGCATTGTTATTGTGAGCATGTCACATGCTGATCATACCATTCAGCTAAGTACAGCTTCACAGAACTGCTACCATGGCTGTAGACTCTCAGTCACAGAGATTACCTGTCAATCATCCACAGTTGTCTGCATCAATCCCTTTCTATGCAGAGCAGCAAAATCGATGTTGCGTTGCATTCAACGTTCATAGATTGTATCATTAATAGACGAGGAAATGTGCAAGGTGTTCCTTTAAGAGATCGTGTTTATTCTGACTTGTATATAATCACACACTTCATGAGACTGAGCCAGACGGGTCAACAAAATGCCCTCGGAGATGTGTTTTTTTTTCTCCCAGTAGAAACAGGAGACATGAGGATAAGAGGGTGGGGTGGGGGGGAGAGGACTGAAGAAACAATGGAGAGTAGAGGGTTCCTTCAGTATAGACAAAACGGGGCTTTTTCTTTAATAATCCACCATGTGACTTCACTGGAACAATCCCAGAGAGGACCGAGGAAGCAAGAGAGGACAGAAAAGAGCAGCTGAGCGGATTCAGCAGAAGAGGAGATGAGGGCCAATAAATTAAAAGGGAGAGAATAGAACGATGGATGGATAAAGAAAAGAAAATGATCCATCTTTAAGGCGAAATCGTCCTCTTTATGTTGATGCTAAGTCTGAGCAAAATCTGCCGCCGATTCCTGCAGTGAACGCGTCATGTAGAGGGTTCACATCCGTAGAAATGTCCACGAATATCACTAAATGGCGGTCGGGTGGTGTGAGTCTTTAAGTGTGAGAGTCAGTACAAAGCAAACACTTCCTCCTTATGGCTGTGTGTGCTTTAACTGAACAGTGGACCAATTCACTGAAGTGGTCCTCATTAAATCCCCCCCCCCCCCACGCACACTCACTCTCACATGTTACAAAGACGGGGGTCAACAATCCCTCGTGGAAGTAAACACACCTTGTGGAACAGAGGCGTGCTTGGCACAAGGCGGTACAACAGGAAGCCAACAGAGCGGTTGTTAGTGGCCTCTGTAGAAACAGGAAGGGCAGTAAAGACAGGAGTGTGTCAGTGTAGCTCCTTGCTCACTGTGGATGTGGAATGTGTCGGATGGATGGTTCACAGAAATAGAAAAGGTCACAGGTTCGATTCCCAGAATGCCCATGTGTCTATCTGTATAACTGTTATTCATCAATATTATAATTACGTCACTGGATGAAAGTGTTCCACTTGTTACGTGTGTTTGTTCATAATGTACGCATTATATTATGGTAAGTTTAATTTCATTTGGAGGGACATTTTCTTACATTTCGACAACTCATTTTGTCATCTAGCGTACGATCCCTTTCTACAGGCTGTGTGACAAATTCAGCAGGGGGATTTTAGGTTTTCCTTCCACTCATAACAGCTCCAGATGATTCGGCCTCGAGTCAGACACCTAATCCAAAAACACACTAGTGACGCTGCCCTCTGAACAGCTGAGGTGGGGAAGATCCAGGGAGTGATTGTGCGTAACGGAGAAAATGTGACGCTATTAAAATGGAAATATCCTTAAAGCTGCAGAACCTGGAGTAACTGACTACTCCCTTGCCGGTGACGCACTTCAGACAAACTCAATGCAGAATAAGCATTACATTAAAGTGCCAAGGGATACCATCGGACGTAGATCCTTCAATAACAAGAGATTAAATCCGTTTTTAATGACACAAGCTGTGAATGGTAACATAAAATGTATTAATTCCCACCTGCAGTTGTAGAAGCTCAAGACACCTCCAACCTCTCTTTCTTCTTCTATAATTATACACATGCCAGGTAGTCAGCTCACTGATTCATGCACAGAACTGTGAAGTTCTCTGAACGAAGATACAATCGTATTCAGTTCTATGGAAGATTGTTCTGCGTCTGTTCTGACCGAAAGCAGCAGAATTGGAGTTGGTGCCCTCTAGTGGCGAGAACCAGTTAGAACACACTCCTCCTCCTGCTGCAGAGGTTTTACTTAACACACTGCTACTGCAATGCAGACAGACCGACTTATGTGTGTCTGTATGAGGTGTGTTGTGTTTTTTTTTTGTTTTTTTGGAGCAAACGTTGCTTTTATTAAAGCGATCAGACAGTGTACAGTGTCTCTGAACCTTGTGGCCTTCGCTTGTTTGTCGACACAGAAACTGTGGCGGGCAGCCGAGGATGTCAGTGACCCAATACCGAGAGAGCGGGCCTTGAAGAGCGTCAGTTTCCAGGAATCGGTCAGCGTTATCACTGACAGGCCTGCAGACATGGAACTGGAGAGCCAGCAGATCCAACATGGCTGCCTCAGCAGCCCCAGCAACCGAGCTCACAATGCAGTTGGTGTGAAAGCAGAGACTCCTGACAGCGAGGTGGTGCAGGTATGCAGGTTTTTCTGAGCAAGACCCAGCTCAAATGGAACTGTGCCCATTTGTTTTGGTCCGAGTGTGCATTGTACTGGTTATGTCACAGTCTACTTTTCTTCTTCTTCAGGATGAGCAATGTTAGCTTAAACAGAAAACTACAGCTGGCTAAGTTCATTTCAACTAACATGCACATAGCCTTCAATTGGTATATTAGAAATGAAATTGTGTTGCAGTGTACTGTATCAATTTTAAAACATTTGCAC
Organism: Cebidichthys violaceus; assembly: GCF_023349555.1. Taxonomy (NCBI): domain Eukaryota; kingdom Metazoa; phylum Chordata; class Actinopteri; order Perciformes; family Stichaeidae; genus Cebidichthys; species Cebidichthys violaceus. The sequence continues at coordinate 20,381 of NW_027176805.1, forward strand.
AGTGTTTAAACAATACATTTGTCTGAAAAAAAAGAATTGACTCATTCTGAGCTTTGTCGTTGTTTTGACCTCAACTGCCGTTAATTTGAGTTTTTTTGTCTTTATGAGTTTAATCCCAAAAACCTAGACCATAATTCCAGGTCAGCTGTGTCTAGGTTTGTGCTGACATCAGAGTTTCACAGGATGATGCCAAAATTGATATAATTATTTAGATAAGATGATGTTTTAATTTACCAGGGGGAGGAAAATGGTGAAAAACTGGTTTTGTTGTCTGCTTTTGTGCCAGTAAAACATTAGACTCCATTTTCTGCCACTTTAAATGTGCATTTAATGTAATGTCCAGTAATATATGTTAATTGTCATTTGCTATGATAAAAGTATCTGCTATGATTATGTATAGTTTTATGGCTAATCCCCTCTTCTGCATCGTTCCTCATGATATAAAAGTAGGAGGAGTTTTATGAACATTATTTGTACACGACAGCAATTCCGTTATCTGCCGTGTCCACAGGAGATCCGCTACTTGGACCAGGTCTTAGACGCCGCCTCAGAAACACCCACCAACGGAAACTCGTCTCCGTCAGAGCACAGCAGACCAATCAGCATCGATGGGAACTCTCCCTCCGTCTGCGTGTCCGCCTCCTCTCCCGTCAATCACCAATCGATTGTTGTGGAGGGGCTGAGACAAACCGCGTTCCTCCACCAGGAGGACTCTGCTGTGAGGACCAACGGCCATGTGCAGGGAGAGGAGTCGGGCAGGGCCAAGTTTGAGCTGAGAGCGTTTCAGGAGGAGAGGCGGCCCGAGAAACTCTTCACCCCAGGAGAGGAGCAGCAGGTCAGGGTGACGAGGAGACGACCCTCAGGGGAGGTAAACGTCTGTTAGATTATTAGTATCAGCTGGAAGAGACACAGTGTTCAGACACGCTGTAGCAGAAGCACACAGCAGTAATGTTATTGTGAAAGAACATTAGAGTATTCCTGAGTCAGTCTTACCAAATTAACAGAACGTGAGCAAGCATAAATTAAAGTTTATTTTTTAATTCAAATACAGCATTTAAAGTCAGGCGGTGATTATTGAAGTCTAACCTGCTTGCTTTGTTGCATGAGACAGGATAAAATGGCAGCCAAATTATAACAAAGTAAGCTTCAAAAGAATGATTAATAGTATTATTAAGTCTTGATCCTTGTCTACAACGAGTCCTCCTTTTTACTATAATAATTTTATCTTGAAGAAAAAAAAACGAATAGCTGACCTTTTTTAATATTTTGTTCTTGGTAAGCAAAATAAGACTTTCAAGAAACAATGTGCGGAAATAGTGTTAAAAATGCCCAAAAACGTACAGCTTAAATTATCTCTGTTTTCTTTATTGAAAGTGTTATTTAGGTTATGACTAAAATCACAACTTACGCTGTACTTACCACAACACACTTGAGATCATATCGAGAAATTACAGCCCAGAAGGAAGGAGTTTTGAAACTGAAATAGTGTCGTAAGTTAACACTGAGTAACACAAGCACTTGTGAGCGGTGACCAAAAAATGGATAGTTGTAATTCACATTTTAAACAAAGAGCAGTGGAAACAGTTTTTAAATCAAATGAGAACTGGAACATGAGGTTATTTTCAGTCCAGTCACACTGTTTATGATCCTCTGATCTACCTTGGGTGTTACATGGATTGCTCAATACGACTGTCATATCTTTGATATCTTTGTCAGCACCTGTAATTAAAAGCTTTTGCTAATGGAAAATGATTGGGTCTGCTCTTAATGAATGTTCATACTCTTTTTGTCTTCCTCTCTCCCACATTTCTCAGGTTCAGGAGCTGGAGCGTGAGCGTCAGGAGCTGATCAAAGACCAGGCAGTGAAGAAAAACCCTGGGATCGCCCAGCGCTGGTGGAACCCCCCTCAAGAGGTAGCCTCCCCTTTAATCTTTGCTTTGTGTTTGGACTTCCTGACAAACGGACTGATTGTTTATTCGCTTGGTTCTTTAATTCATTCAAAGGTTCCTTTGGAAGACCAGCTGGATGTAGATCAGCTTGAGTCTCTCAAGAAATACCAGGAGAGGAAACAGCAGAAACAGACCCACACTTATACATACACACAGGTAACACACACACACACACACACACACACACACACACACACACACACACACACACTCACTCACACTCACACACACACACATAGGACTAGTGATGTAGTTCATGTTGATGATCTATTAGATTTGAGGGCCAACCTTGTTGTTTGTTGTCTCACCTTTCTTTTCTCTCCTCCCATCTTTATTTGCAGCCCCAGGTCTCAGGTCCTCCCACAATGGTGACCTTTGACCCAGAGCTCAACCGGAAGGAGGAAATTTTGGAGGAGCAGATCAACTTCTCGTCTGCCAGAAAGCAGTTTCTGCAAGGGGAGGCGACCAAGAGGGACGTAGCTCCTCACATGTATTCTGCCAAACCCTTTTCGAAAGCCACAACCAGGGGCGGCCAGTGGAGCAGCGACATCGTCGCAGAAACCGGAGAGGGTCAAGTGACCTGGTCTGCCGAAGAAGTTGCAGCAGAATTTACCTGCGAGCGAGCTGTAATGACAATCCTGCCCGACGAGGAGGAGAGGAAGAGCCATTTCTATCCAGGTTTTCACCCAGAGGAGTCTGACTCGGGATTAGACGAGTTATCTCTCCGTTCTCAAGACACGACTGTGTTCAGCTTGGATAACATTTCTGACAGCGGGGCTTCGCTACCGCCTACCCCGTTGCCACTTACCCCGGTGTCACCGCCCACCCCCCAGCCCACCACGCCAGTCAACGGGCGGACCAGCGGCAGTCCAACGGAAGACGAGCTGGAGTACCACGCAGGGGTGCTTGTCCAAAATGCCATCCAACATGCGCTGGCAGCTCAGGATGGAGAGGAGTGGCAGCCGTCTGAGTTGAATTCTCCCCAACTGAGCACCCCTGTATCTCCATCCTCCACTTCGACAAGTAGCCCAGTGCCGGTTTCATCCTCCCCTGTGTCTTCTGGCGGAGCTCCCAGTCTCCAATCACCCGTGTCCACCAGTCCCGCTTCATCCAACCTGTCTCCTCAGCCAGACAGACAGCCAGAAGTAAGGGCCTTATCCCAAGAGAAGCCTTCTGAATCTCAACAGGCTCAGCAGCAGCAGCAGCAGGCTTCCAGTCCAGCCCAGCAACCACAACTCCAGACGCCGTCTCCTCCTCCTTCTCAGCCCGTCTCGCCACCACAGAGGCCTAAAAACGGAGGCCCCCGGATCAAAATCCAGTCCTCTTACGCCAGAGCGCTCGCCTCCTCGACCCCGTCTCCAGCTCAGGCGCCCGCCTCTTCCTCATCAGCGGCTCCGGTTCCCAGGCCGACCCCGGTCTACCGCCCCCCTTCTCCCCCGAGCCCGGAGAAACCGGAGTTCAGCTACTTCAGTAAATACTCGGAGGCGGCGGAACTGCGTAGCACGGCGGCGGCAGCGCGAGGCCCCGAGGCGGAGGCGGCCAGCGGCCCGTTCCGCCTGCGCTCCAAGAAGCAGCGGACCTTGTCCATGATCGAAGAGGAGATCCGAGCGGCTCAGCAGAGGGAGGAGGACCTGAAGAAACAGAGGGAGGAGAAGCCCGTTGTGATTGTCCGCCCCAGCAACTCCTCCAGCAACAGCCTGGGCCCCGTGAGGACGGGGATGCGGCAAACCAAGATCTCCCCAGCAGATAAGATGAAGAGCAACAGCCTGCCAGCTAGACTCACACTGACAGCGAGGACAGCACCAGGTCAGTCCCTGCTGTATCGCCTCGCTAGGGTGTTAGTCACTGGTCCCTGTAGAGACCGTGTATGAGGTTGTTGTTGTTGCAGCACTAGAACAAAAATAAATAAATCATTTTCTGGTGTACAAACCCGTTAGAATGCTTCAGTATTGATTTAACAAACCCGTCTTAACTCCATGTGTCATTCTGTGACGTGCAGGGAAGATCGAGAAGGTTCGACCTGTGCCGCCTGTCTCACCCTCGCCCTCAGAGGGAGCCCTGTCTGACGCCGGCAGCGAGGACTCTGGAGGACGACCCAAGAACTTCATGCAGACGCTTATGGAGGACTATGAAACACACAAAGTGAAGAGGAGGGAGAAGCTAGAGGACAACAGTGTGAGTATTTAAACCTGGAGAAACTCCATCAGTTGGTTGTGTGTACATGGTTGTATGCTTCCATCCCTGGCCTATTGGCAAGAGCTAATACTCTATGACATCAAAGGGAATTTCCCAGCCTAAAACTGGAAAGTATTGAAATTAAAAGTAAGTAGTGTGCGCGGGGGGGGGGGGGGTTTCGGCGGCGGACTAAACTGTGAAAATGAAAGTCTTCAAAGAACCATTGGCTCACGTGGTGGAAAATAATGTCACATAACCAGAACATGTGCCAGACAACAGTTTCACTTTCTTCATGACCACCAAACACTTGATTTGACATTCACACACAAGAAGAGACACGTCTCAGGGCAACAACGACACATTGCTTACAGATCATTTATTACCAAAGCAAGTATGACATTGCATGCATAGTTGCCACGCACTTTTCAAGATATATAACAGAATTCATCTTGGACGTGCAGCAGGGATATGTCTTTTTGTTGTTTTTGTCTATCCGTGATGACATCACATGTTTTTGACTATTTGTACTGTTGCTTCTCTCCTGCTGGTCGGTCAGTATGCCCGTTTGTTGCTGGTTAACGAGGTAACCACTGAGGTACCTGTCTCACCTAAAACCTGTTCACTCCATGAACTGCCTGTACCGACAGACCTGGGACAGACTAAATTGAAATACATTCCAGTGTGTATTTGGACTAATTTTTTTTGTACCGGTTGAAGATTATTATGGTTTTATAGATTGGGACATACCATTAGAAAAACCACAAGGGTTATCTTTTATGTACGCAACACTGTAGATGAGTCTACAACAAGAAACAAACTATTTGATATGGAAGTGGTCCAGAAAAACCAAATGGGGATGTATTATTTATTTAGACGGGAAGGATTCTGTAAAGGAAACCAAATTAAGTTTTACTTCTGATCCCAGGTCTGTTCTGCTCTGTGGTGTTGGTGCTGCATGTGTCCCCCCCCCCCCCCATGCACATGTGTCTTTTCTTCTAAATAATCTTTTCTGAGATGTTAAATGCGGTGGATGTCTTTGTTGTGATCGTCATCGATTGTAGGTCATATATAAATTGCGAGCATCGACACTTCTACTTCTACTCAGCTTAAGTAGGGCTCAGGGATTTGAAAATCCATCATTTTCTACCCACAATCCACTTCACCTTCACCCTGGACTCCTGCTCACAAAGACATCTCTCCTGCGTGTGAAGATGTGCTCATGTGTTTGTAACTGTGTGTGTGTGTGTGTGGATGTGTGTGTTTTGGCATGAGTGTGTGAGAGGGATGCATAAAAAAAAAAAAAAATAGAAAGAAATCTGGTGTTGAAGCATGACACTTTCCCTGAAATGGAGTAAAATGACTTTTGTTTTTATTGTCAAATACTGCAGGTGCGCTCCATCTTGGTGTTTTATTTTGATGGATACAACTCGATGACTCCTTTACTGCAGGACGGTTTAACCAAGCGCTCCCTCAGTTTTTGACACACAATGCATGCCATGTTAAAGTCACTGTGGTGTGTTTTCTTTGTGTGATTGTGTTGCTATTATATCCCATGAGGCTGGTAAAAAAGCATGAGGTTTTTAATTCGTGATCAGTTGGCTCATGCTAACTGTTTTTTATTTTATTTTTGTAATTGACAGGTCCTGGAGGCCACTCGCGTCACCAGGAGGAAAAGCGACATGGCACGGAAGTGGGAAGCCGGTATCTACGCCAACGAGGAAGGAGAGGAGGAGGAGGAGGAAGAAGAGGAGGAAGAGGAGGAGGAGGAGGAGTAAACGGCTCCTCTCAGAGACAGTTAAGGGACTGAGTGGAGAGGTGGAGGAAGAAGAGGATGATGGGACTGAAGGAAAAAAATGCAGCGAGGATAGGGAAAGGCAACAGTATTTATTTTACTAATAGTATTCTGATGATCACGTGACCCGCTGGCTCGACCAATGGGACTAACCGAAGAGATGCATCAAGTTGTGGTTTTTTGGACCCGAGGGTTGAAGGCCAACAGTATGTTAAATGGCCGAGCATGTGAGAGACATTTGAGGTGTTGAGGTGAGTTTGGAGAGAAGAAGAAAAAAAAGGTCAGTTACGAAAGAGACACTTTGAAAGGGTTTGGTGTTGGTTAGAGAACACTGGTAAGAAGTGCATTTGGTATTAAAGGTTTTTACTAGTTGGTAGACGCTGAATGACTTAAATATTCATAGGCTTTTCATTTGCCTGTAATCGTTTTTTTTTTAAATATGGGCTGAGATCTAAAGATTATATTGAGACTTGATGATGGTTTTTGGCAACGGGTGCTTGACAGTAATAACCCCAATCATCTTCAGACAAAGCAAGTGTGTGCATTGTGACTTTCAAGAAACGTCTGACGAAGGGAGAAAAAGCAAGGCCGAATTTCTGTAATTTCAGATTTTTTTATTTTTATTTTTTAACCTGGATTCGATGATGCTGCAGGAAGGCCGGGATGGGACCTGAAGCATCAGAGCATCTGGCGGTGCCACAGTACACCGCAGTACGGATCGAACACACTCATGACACGTCGGCGGGGTCTTTCGCAATCCTTTTAAGCGTCTATATTAAATCGTAAGTGCCGACTCCAGGGTCCTTGAACTGTCGAATGCTAGCGAGGAAATATTTGAAAAACTAGCATCAAGGTTCAACTTTGCCTTAGACCGTCAGCAATGGTTGGATGCACGATATGTGTGACGTATTTTATCTTCTCCTATTCCGTCTTGCTACGGTTTCGGTAGACTTTAGAGAAAATACACAACCACATTAGATAGAAAGTCGATTAAAAAAAAACAAACATATTCTTCAGCGCGTCTAGTAAGTGACGGACAGACGGGGATGAGGGAAGCTAACTGCGGGTCACGTGTGCGTCGCTTCAGTCAGCGTGTGTGTTGATTAAAAGGGCTGGGTCGGGGGTTTTATATTCTACAAATCACTTATTTTACATTCGCTGGCTACGTCGCGTCGTTGACCTGTGATTTCTGATGTAAGCAGTTGTTTCATGTATTATACTGAGGTAGGACTGTGTATTTCATATGTGAACTTGTGTGTTGAGATTCCGGTCGGGCAACATGCCAACGTATCTGCTATACTTTGCTAGCTGAGGATAAAGTTTGATGAAGATTATTGAAAAAGCGTTTTTATAAAAAAAAAAATATATATATGTTGTTATACCAAAAAAAACAGAATGTCGTTACTTAGAGAACAGCCAGCTTATGCTTTTGAGTCTATTTAACAAGTACAGCTTGTGTGCATGACACTCCTTCCCTCACCTGAAACAAGCACACAGCGAGAAGAAGGCTCAGAAACAGGTGTGTTCATTTTGTGTGGTAATGACAGAACAGGGGGAGCTTTGTGTGCCGGGGGGCGGGGGGGGGGGGGGGGGGTTGTCAGTTTTTTTTTTTTGTTTGTTTTTTACTGAATATATCGTGAGCTTTGGTTTTTGCGTAACGATGTGATTTCCTGTTTTGTTAGATGAACAAAGAATAACTGCAACACACACAGGCCTCTATGAGTGTGGTGATGCTGCGGAATGTCCCGGTGTAGAAAGCAGCGCTCGGCTTCCAAATTGAAACGCGAAACACTTTGAAATGTTTTTAAATGGGGGAAAAAAATGAATAGAAATGTGTCCAACATGGCTGTAGAAGAACAGTACTTTTGAACCACTTTAACTGAAAAGTAGCAAAAAACGATTCAACTTTCCAGTCTCTCTGTTAGCTAGTTTGTTGACGCCTTGGAGACTTTTTTTTTTTTTCAGCATGTCAGGAGGATGGTGAGAAGGATTTCCCTTGTGAACCGCCGGTCACAGTTTTGATCGCCGCATCTGTTAGCGTTGTCCTCTTCAAGTGTCCTTCCCCCCCAGGAACTGACCTTTCGGTTCGCTCACGAACACACTGAATGAAATCTTTATAATTAAACCCGAGGTAAACTTGCACAACAGATAAAGAGGTGCGGGACACGCACTAACCCCTGGCGATGAGGACTATTTTATTTATTGTGACGATCCCATCCTGAGTGCAACCTACCTGACTCTATTTAATTATCTATTTTAATATGTTCTCTGAGGAAACCTAGTGCCAGCAACCAGAAGTGCGTGTCCATTTCCCCCTGAAACAAAAACGAAAACCCACATTGGTTCCTTGTTTTTTTTCCCGACACATACGATAATATTGTATATAAAATGAAAAAAAGAAAAAAAAGTATTTAAAGGACTACTGTCCCATTTAATGAGATGGAGATGTTGTTGTGGTGCGGCGGATGGTGTGTCTATACCACAGTGGCAGCAGAGCCGATGCTGATATGAGATTCATTTTACCACGCGAGTTAAAGGAAAAACAAAATGCTATTTTGATGCATTACCATGTGAGAGATATTAGATTTTAGAGGAGCTTGAACTGACATTTTTCAAGATGAATGACGGACACAGATCCTTTGTGACGGATGATGTTTTTTTTTTTACTGTGGCCTATTCTGGATGCCAGCTGAGCTCCTACTGTATCTTAAGCTTTATTCACAGCACGAGTTGAGTTTCAAGAGACAAAAGCTTCATCCTTAGTTTACTGTAGCTGCTGCGACACAATGTAAAACTGTATTATTGTGTACACACACACACACACACTGTCCTCATTTCACCTTCAAAGGACACAATCGAACCCCTAACTCATTTTTGAGTTTGCATTAGATACACTAGAACGCTTTTGAAATGGTTATGACATCATGCACACGCAGAGGAGTTCTAATTGTGTGATTTATTATTATTATGATTATGCTTTTGTTGCTTGAATGAGATGATTTATTTATCATTTTGAAATGCTGGTTGCTTGTTTTGGCCTGCAGAAGCACCTGAGCTTCAGTGTGGGACTCACACTGTCTGTGTGTGAGTGTGAGTGTGTGTGTGTGTGTGTGTGTGTGTGTGTGTGTGTGTGTGTGTGTGTGTGTGTGTGTGTGTGTGTTATAAAGCAATCCTATTATACAGTATAACCTGTTCCTATGTTAACCACTTGTATGCTCATACTCTGCTTTGTTATTTTATAGTACATGTAAGGCTCACGGTTATACACCTACGATACATATTATGGATATTTTCTCATTAAAAACAAAACCTGTACATTTCTGACTGGTTCATTCATGTTCTAAAAGCCAGTTGTGTTTTTTGCATTTTCAGCCAATTAACTAAAAACTATATATATATATATATATATATATATATATATATATATACATATATATATATATATATATATATATATATATACACATATATACATATATATATATACATATATACATATATATATATATATATATATATATATATATATATATATATATATATATACTGTCAAGACTATCACCAATTGTTCAAGCATGATATAACTGAATGTAATTTATTGACCAAATTGTTAATACTCTCTGGTTCCAGCTCCTCCAACGTGATGAGTTAGCAGTTTGTTTCATGTCTTATATCACCGTAAACTGAATCTATTGAGCTTTTGGATCGCTGGTTGGTCAAAACGAGCAAAATGTGCTCCAGGAACATGTGATGGCCATGTTTTCAACCATGGTTTTACACACTAAACAAGCAATAGATTATTGAAAAAGTAACCAATAAGTTGTGGACTTACATATACATTACCTGTGCGTTGCCTGCTTTTCAATGTGTCCTGCTTCTCTGAATACCTGAACACGAGAGGCCCGGGGCAATAACGACTTTTACGATTATTTGACTTTCTCTTAACGCAGCAAAAAAAAAAGCATGAATGTCTTTATCTAAATAAAAGAGGGAAGTCCTGTTTTGAATGAACTCTAAAATGCATGTGACTCCCAGGTTGAGCACATGGGTGGTTTCCGAAATTTCTCTCACACTCTGTCATGTTTCATCACGCCCGTTTTGTCAGCGCGTAAAGAGGAGGAAGTGTGGGCGTGAGCGGGTTTTTTTTTCCTCCCTCGGTGCTTTAATTCCAAAACACAATACTTACTGAGTCTGAGGGACACCGAGTGTAGCGCGTCTTCACTGCATCAGGATGATTTAAGTTCAACCAGGACGTCTTATAAGAGGCTGTTATTAAAAGCCTCACCATGGTCACGCCGAACCTGTGCCAAACCGCCTTCGCGGTGCTCCGGCGCATAGAGCCCGCGATCGTGCTGGAGCAGCTGGGCAGCTCTCTCTTCACCACTGCCCTGCAGATGGTTGTCAAAGCCCGCAGCGTTAACGCCACCTACCCGGACGCCCACCTCTCCGGGGAGGCCAGCCAGCAGAGAGCCATATCGGACTTCTACATGACCTACAACCTCATCCTCCATCTGGTTCCGATCTTACCTGCGCTGCTCCTGGCCAGGTTAGGCGACCGCGGCTGGAGGAGAGTACCCATCATGGTGCCGCTGTGCGGGTATGTGCTGTCGAGTCTCACCCTGCTCCTGGTGGTCATCTTCCGGCTCCCGCTGGCGGTGATGTTCGGCGGGGGGGTCGTCTACGGTCTGTCCGGCGGCTTCGGCGCCTACTGGCCCGGCGTGATGACGCTGGCTGCGCTCTCCTCCACGGCAACTGACCGATCCAAGGTCAGTACTGTCAAGACACGTGGTTCCCCAGCTTCATAACAATAACAATAAGTAGGCCTACTTACAGGAAGCTTATATTAAGTGTATCATTACATAACAAAGTAATTGCCTTCTAGACCTATGTGTTCATTGCAAATCTGCATTTTTAGGTAATAATAAGAGTCTGGAAAATGTGACAAAAAGTAAAAGACGTAACGCCTAATCATCAGTCATAACCCTTAATGCATGTAAATGATAGCAGAAATAGCAGAAAAACACAACAACCTCATCACAAACAAATGGTTTTAAAGTTGTAATAAGTCAGACCATGAGGTCAACCTAAGAAGTAAGTAACGCGTGCCCGTGTCCCGAGCAGGTGATCATAACAGTGGAGCTGCTGTATGGGACAGCGGGTCTGGTGGGCAGCCTCGCGTCAGGTCATCTGTTCCTGCTGTACAGCTCCAGTTTGGAAAATGGAACCATCCTGATCACCGTGGGCGCACTGCTGCAACTGCTCTGCCTCATGCACTCCATCTTCCTGCTGCAGGTCAGCGTTTTGTCTGTTGTACATGTTTAGATTTGTGGGTACAATGTTTGGCTCGGCCCCTGCCTTGCACCTTTCCTTGTATGTCACGAGGAATGAATCCCGACAGGTTATACGTGCCAAGATTGAAATGGTTGACGCAGGAGCCCTGCGGATCAAACTGAACTCTTTCTACTACTCTAAAGTGTTTGTGTTATTAAGGCCGTTGTAGCCTATACTGTGGAAATGAAGAGCCACAAAAAAGAAAGTATGCAGACGCTGGAATTAACTCACTCCAGTAAACTGTGTGCATTTTAAGAAAATAGAAATAGTTAAATCATTTAGAGTAAAAAAAAAACAAAGCAGTGCCATATCGTCATAACCACATTTTCAGCTTTTTATCCCCAAATACAGCCCAAATATTCGCTCTACTGCAACAGCTGAGCAGTATACAGCTCATGCAGATGTTAAATGTGTTTGTGTCCACTTTATTCTTAAGGTGAAATACCAATCCAACAAAGAGCCAGAGGACGCCAGCCGACTCCTTCCCGATACCTCCAGTGAAGCTCCTGTGGAGGCTCCTGTGGAGGCTCCTGCTGAGAGGAACAGGGTGAACATAGTTCTGCTGGTTACAGCTGCCGTTCTGTACGGGTCTGCGGTGGGTGGAGCCGTAGAAATGATGGAAGTCTTTGTGCTAAAGGAGCCACTCAACTGGAGTGCCACTCAGGTGACATTTTGTCTTCTTTGCATGTTTGAATTAGGTCTTGTATTTGGAATTTTGATGCATGACATTTTTTTATTTTTAAATGATTCAAAGTTGATCCAATAAAATGATACGACACGAACATAGAAATGAATCAGCTGAAATTGTATAATTAATTGCTGCCATCAACTTTCACGTTTTAAATAGAATTCTTAAAACTGAACTGTTTCCCTTACTATCGCTCAGTTACATGTGACTTACTGTAATGTGAGCAGCTGAGTACAGTAGATTCATATGTATATACATGGTGTTTTAATGCACATTATAGTGTGCATTGATACATTGTTACATCCTTTCCCTTGTTTCATGTTGTCTCTTTTACTCCAGGTGGGTTATGGGCACGCAGCAGGCTGTACGATTTTCCTCACTAGCTTCCTTGGCGTCATGGTGTTTCGTCGCTGCGTCAGCGACGCGAAGCTCATCCTGATCGGCATGCTGTCGTTCGCCTCTGGAATTTACTTCATGTCCTTCGTCAAGACAACCTCCATGTTCTACCTCGGTAAGCATCTTAGACTGAGGCTCAGTTTGTGAGGGATCATGAATAATGGACACAAAAAGACATAATAAGTCATAATATTTGATGTCATACAAAAGTCATAGTATAGTTCATCTAAAAAATAGCTTCACTGTAATATGTCAAAAAAAATCATAATCACAGTGTAGTGTGTCAAAAAAAGTCATAATATAGTATGTCAAAAATACATTTAAAGAGTCATAGTATAGTATGTCAAAAAAATTCATACAAAAATTCATAGTATAGTATTTTGAAAAAGTATTGAAAAAGTAATAATATAGTTTGTCAAAAAAGTCATAAAATGTCATAGTACTGTACATAAAAAAAAATCCTTTGTATAGTATGTAAAAAATAATTTCCAAAAAAGTAATTGTGTAATAAGTTGAAAAAAATCTTCAAAAAGTCAAAGTATAATATGTCGAAAAAAGTATTCAAAATTCATCCTATATAATGTCATAAAAAATCATTAAAAAAGTCTTAAAAGAAGTCATAACATAGCATGTCGAGAAAAGTCATAAAAAAGTCATAGTATTGTATGTAAAATAAAATCCTTAGTATTGTATGTAAAATAAAATCCTTAGTATTGTATGTAAAATAAAATCCTTAGTATTGTATGTCAAATAAAATCCTTAGTATTGTATGTCAAATAAAATCCTTAGTATTGTATGTCAAATAAAATCCCCAAAAAGTCATCGGATAGTAGATCGAAAAAAGTCAAAGTATAGTATGAGGAAATAAATTACAGTATGCCATGACAAAAAAAGTCATAGCATAATATTTCTTATTTAAATAATATAAACATTATTTATAAATTCATAATATAGTATGTCGAAAAAGCCATAAAGAAGTCATAGTATTGTATGTCAAAGTTCTTAGTATAGTAGGTAGAAAAAAGTCTCAAAAAAGTCATATGTCAAAAAAAAATCATCTTATATGATATAAAAAAAAAAGTTGAATAAAGTCATATTGTATGTCGTAAAAAGTCATAGTACAGTACGTAGAGAGGTAAGAAATATGTTGAAAAAAGTCATATAAAGTCATAATATAGTATGTCGAAAATAGTTTTTTAAAAAAAGGTTGTATGTCAAAACATTCATAAAAAAGTCATAGTATAGTCTGTCGAAAAAAAGTGAAAAAAGTCATCATATAGTATCTCAAAAGAAGTGAACAAGTCATAGTATAGTATGTCGGAAAAACAAAATCATTGACTAGTATGTTGAAAAAAGTGAAAGAAAGTCATAGGACAGTATGTGGAAAAAAAATGTCATAATATAAAATGACAAAAATAGTCATAGTCGAAAGTATGTCGAAAAAAGTCATCGTACTGAAAAATTCTAATGATTATATAGTATTCATTAAAATGTTATTAAAACATCAAAGTGTAGCATGACATAACAAGGTTATGAGTAAAGAGCTGGCGGGCAAAAGACAAAACAACAGCCAATGGAAATGTTTCATGGAACCTGTATGATGTGGAGCCGGTCTTGTTTGAAGCAAGGAGTGGTAGACGGAAACAAAATGGACTTTCATTGGTCTCGTCACAGGTTAAAGCAAAACAAAAGGCGTATTGTTTAAATGGCGTGGTTGAGATAATACGAGGATGCAAAAGGATGTTGTGGAGGAATTTAGAGTAAAATAGTTAATCAGTGTTCATTTCTCCGCAGCTCGCTCACTCAACTTGTTTGCTCTCATTCCGATGCCAATTATCCGATCTCTGCTCTCACAGCAGGTTCCAGCTTCCTCATGTGGTGAGTATGAAACACACGTGTGTGTGTGTGTGTGTGTGTGTGTGTGTGTGTGTGTGTGTGTGTGTGTGTGTGTGTGTGTGTGTGTGCGTGCGTGCGTGCGTGCGTGCGTGCGTGTGTGTGTGTCTGTGTGTGTGTGTAGGTTTGTAAAAGCGCAACAGATGAGTATTGACATCAGAGATAATTGAACAGTGAAAACAAATACATTCACAGCAGGGTGACGCTCATGCTGCTGATGGTCTCAACATATTCATTTGACTGTAAAAGAAAGAGACATGGAGAGGACTGGGGACAGCACACGCACGGCTTTACGGCCTCCTGCCAACAGTTTTAGATCATTAAAGGGTCAGTCCGCCATAATTCCAAAAAAAAAAAGAGAGAAATAAATCCCTAATACCGCTAGTGCTTTCAAAGGGACTATTTCTTTGATAGAAAGTAGTTCTAAAGAAACATGTTCACAATGAGGTTTGTGGAGAAAGAAAGTAACCAGGACTTTGTTGTTGGGAAAGAGATGTTTCTGTTCCTCCATTGTAGTGGAGGGAGAGATGGATACCTCAAAACCTGGGCAATAAAAATAAAAATCATTATTCTTCCGCGTTTCCTCGTTGTTCGAACTGTCTGTACAAACTGTAATATAATATAATATAATACCGATAGTGTCGTGATCAGAGTATGTCACAGCGAGCGCAGGAAGAAGTTGTGTAAAAGGGATGACTACTTCATATTTCCTGAAAGTTGAGTTGGCGACCTAAAGTTCATGGACGGGTCAGAAACAAAACAGCTACTGACGTTACTGTCCTGTGATGTTTGGGGTTATTTAAGGAGTCGCTGTGTGACGACAGTTACATGTCACATGTCCCCTGACAGATAGTAGAAGAACTCGGACTCTGACCTGAGACCCACCATCTAGCTTCATCTTTGGATTTTCAGGGTGATTTTCAGATTTTGATCAAGCTTTCTTCTTTTTGAAACAAACACACACACACACACACACAAACATTTGTCTTTCTATACCATGTGAGGACGCTCATTGACATCATCCATTTTCTAACCTATGGGCTAATAAAATAGGTCTCAACCCTCCAACAGCCCTTTTAAGGTCTGTCCCAAAGTGAGGATCGTGCAAAAATGTCCTCGCCTTCCAAAAATGTCCTTGCTCCCAAGATCTAAAACTCAAATTGTGCCTCACAAAAACAGATGTACAACTACAGAGAGAGAGAGAGAGAGAGAGACACACACTCATGTTTTCACGTTAGGACGTGCATTTTGTCCCCATAAAAAGGGCGAGTCCCCACACGACAGGTAAAACACGCTTACACGTACAAGGGAATTAAGAAAAAGAAAAATATATATATATATATATATATATATATATATATATATGAGTGCCAGGCTAGCTGTTTCCCCATATTACTGTAAATATATGAGCGTGGTATCAATCTTCTTAATTCACTCTTGGCAAGAAAGCATATAAGCTTATTACCGAAAAACATGTTTTTCCTGTAAAGAGATCTCTGCGAGATACGCTTCTAAGAAAGTATGTATGCGCTCTGAACCTTTTTGACTCCTCTGTCCTTTGCCCTATGTGTTCTCCTTCCCATCAGGCACCACTCTCACCTATCTGCAGTTGGCTCTGAAGTTTTCCGGTCTGGCGTACATCCCTGCCTTTACTAAGATCTATCAGAGAACCCTGGACTGGTTCCCAGGCTTTGTCTTCACGCTCTCCAGCATCATTACAGTGCTGGGAATGATCCCTATCAGGTAGGGTGGGGCTGGGGTTCTTTTGGTTTTTTTTCCTGAATATTTAAAAAATGTGTGAAAATGAGATTAGTCTAACAATCAACAGTTAGGACCACTATCTACATTATACACTTTGTAGTTTAATCATGTGTTAATCGAGTGTTTTTTGGAAAAAGACAATGGCTTTCCTGCCAAAAAGTTAAATAAGAAGGTCGATACCGTTCCCATTTCTGTTGATCGAGTAGGAAGTTGGAGCCACGAGTCGCTTAGCTTAGCTTAGCATAAAGATTGGAAACAGGGATGAACAGGTAGCACATTTAAAACTTATTTTAATTTACTAAACTTACTTTTTTTTTTACCTACTCACACATTGTTTTTCTTTACTTCTCGGAGGGACTCTCAGAGCACCTCATTTTATATTCACAATACATCTGATCTATACCTAATTAAGATCAAATCAAATTAAAAGACATCGAGAGTATTTTAAAAAGATCTATTGTCTCTACATGGTCTATGTCTGGTAACATCGCCGTAATTCAGCCTTGAATGAAAAGCTGACTTTAAACACACACACACACACACACACACACACACACACACACACAGCCTCATCTTCTTATTTATATATCTACGTTATGGTTTTCCTCTCTCCTCCCTCCAGTGTTGTCAGCTGGAGATCACGACAGATGAGACAGTACACGAGGATTCCGGCAGACTGACCAGACCTCTCCGCCCGCAGTGTGCGGGCGAGGCAGACGGGAAGCGAGAATGGGCAGAAAGGAGAACAGTGCTTTAATCTCACTTCCTGTTTTGCTAAAACTTTAGACACTGCAAGAGATAAGTTTCAAATGGCTTTGGCTGTTACGGGAAGAACAGACGGCAGATTTGGCCACATTTATTTTAGCGATACGGGCAAACGTCACCAACCAATGGGATTAATTGGGGAGTGAAATTTGTTAGACTCTAAATGATGTCTTGTGTCTTAACACACCCAAGGGGATTTTCACAGATTTGTCATCGTGTGTGTCAGACACATGTCCTCTCCTAAGCATATCCTAAGGGAGACTGAAAATGACTGACGCATTTGAACAAGTTTCCTGTTATCAACAGGCTCAAACTGAATCGCATTAAGCCGTTAATATGAAACATTTTTGATACCATTGTGACTCTGATACTTCATTTGGAAGTGAGGGATTTCAGTCCTAAAGCCAGACGAGGCTGATGGAATACAATTTGACAGAAGTTGGAATTTAAATTTCCAGTTATCAACATTGTGTACTTTGGCTTTATTATTATGTTTTATAGTTGTGTTTGGTCAGGGGATTTTGCATTTGGTTGGAAAGCACTTTCAACAAATTTGAAAGGTACTACAATCTATATATATATATATATATATATATATATATATATATATATATATATATATATATATATATATATATATATATATATATATACATACACACACATACACACACACACAATTTACTGTACTTCAATACATTGTAACCATAATGTTATGTAATGGTACGTACCTGGCAGAAATGGTGTTTGTTGAATGTCAGTGTTACATGAGGTTGGGTTGAAAAGATGGAACTCTGCAGTATATAGATCAATATCGATAGATAGATATCATTTGACTTAATGTTTGAATTTCAGCTTGTGGGATTTTGTTCGATTTATATTGCCATATTCACTTTGCACAAAACTATCTGCCGATTTCTTTTAAACATTCAATTTAGAAATGGTTTTTTTTTTTATCAACTACGGTTAGATGATAAGATAGATTAATTATGCATTTCAGACAATAAGGCGGCAAGTGTCCTGGCAGCCTGTATTATCATTTTAATAGAACGCACGTTATGCACACAAAAAGGCTGCTGTCAATGGGTTTAAATAAAGGTTATTACACCTAAGGTACAGTTTATGCTGATGTAAAGGTTTGAAGAAATGTTATATTTTTGTGGTGATGACATTTTGTAAAAGTCCAGTTTTGGTATTTTCTTTAATAAACATTTCTGAGGTATGCTTTGGGAGATTTAATTTGAATTTGTTTCTATGAAATGTACTTAAATTCTGATATTTAACATTTAAAATGTTTTTTTCTTCATAATTACTATCAGACGTTAAGACTTATATCTAAACCAGTTCAATTAGGGTTAATATTCAATAGATCACTTTATGCATTTTTTATCAAATAATGACACATTTTCAAACGTTTAAATTGCTGAATACACAGAAAATGTTAAAGAATAAATAAAACAATCCGGAGCAGACTTGTATCAAACGCATTCTTTCTGTTTATTATTGGTCCAATATATCCAAAAAAAGTCATTCGAGGTAAAGATAAATTGCATCAAAACGACATCAATATACAAGCTTATTTATAATTACAACAAGATGTTATTAACATTCAAATGTACAATAAGGACAGGAAGTAAACAGTACACACTGGGGAGGAACAGAAATAGAAAAGACAAACTAAACTTACATGTGCATAACTGGTCCGACTTCTAACCGCTCATCAGGTTTATCTTGTACTGCAAATCAGATGTTGTCCTCGTGTGTGAATATAAGACAGGAAGAAAAGACGGGGACATTTTGGCTTCGAAACATTTGATTTGAACATTAAATGAAAAACTAAACACGAGTCCGCTCTTACCCTCCCTTTTTTTACAGGCTTGTACAGTGGCAGCCATAGTTGTCCCTGTTTGGGGATTTTTTTTACCTGAATCAGCTTTGCAGACGATGACTTTCTTAACATTACAGAATCAAGTCCAGCCACCAGACTATAAATTGTCATATTTGGCAACTAAAAGAAAGCTTATTTAGTTGTTTTGTCGGAGTTGGAGCTACATATATAGTGCAAAAGTAAATCAGCAGGCACACAGTTAAAGATGGGGATTTTACAATGGCTATGCGTGAGAATAAGTAAATGTATCTGAGAACTATTGTTGGGGTTCCAATGAGCATTAAAAAACAAATAATAAATACATGTTTCATTCCTCATTTTGTTTATGCAAGATGCATCAACAAAATCCCTTCTAAATCCGATGTGTTGTAATCTTCACATACTCATTGGAAAACCAACAATGATCAACTTGTTTTCTACAAAAATAGACTCAGCTGTACCATATAACTCAGCTGCACATTTGGGTATATTGAATATACAGTATATTGTCATTAGAGCAAAAATAAATTTCAAATCTATTCTCATGCTCAGGTCACCTCAGCAGGAAAGTCTACAGACGGCCCACTGCCTATTAAAAAAAAACAAATAAAAAAAAAAACAACACACTGCCACAATTCACATTGCTCAGCAATAAACCGATCTGATCCAGTAAATAAAAAGATCTAAATGGAAAGAGTGACCTACGTCGCTTTGTATGTTCTAATAGAGCATTTTTAAGACTTGCATCAGGTTTGCTACATGTACTTTTCCTTTACGCTTTATCAAATCAAATATATTAAAATGTATTTGGGTTACACTAAACAGTTATTGGTTGAAATATGCAAAATGTGAAAACTAAACTTATTTCTTATGGGGGTTCCAGAGTGCAGTGTGCTAATATGAAAAAAAGATTTTGAAAAAGGTTAAACTGATAAAACAATCTGTTTTCAAAGCTGCCCGGTGGAGTTTTCTTGTAAACAAAGTTATGTTCACATTCAATCCGAGTCTTTGTGTGTTTTCTTGAGACACAAACGCAAAACACACACACTGCTTCTAGTGCTTCTAGTGCTTCTAGTGCTCAAAAACTCTACAGGGTGACTTTAACTTTGACGAATTACTTCTCCGAATCCCTGTTGCTGCTAATTTAATAACAGTGACTCTGTCTGTGAGGTTTGGATAAACCATTTAAAAAACATATTTTCATATAAGTTGTGACAATGAACATAAAAAGGATGGAAAATGTAGGAAATAAGAATACAAACAGCTCTTAAAGCAGTTAGTTTGGCGATAAAAATGGAGGTTTTTCTGTACATTTCATGTGAGAGATAGAGGAGCTTTGTTTTGTTCTGGCTGTGGCTCTTCACAATGGATTTAAATATTGTGTGTGTGTGTGTGTGTGTGTGTGGGGGGGGGGGGTGTACCATAATTTAGCATAAGTTCCTGTGGCTGCGGCGACACTGGACCACAGTGACTCAGAAAGCTTCTCTCAAATCGTACTGCTTCAAAATATAAACTATATTCTTGTGCCACCTCCCTGACTTCTTAGTGAGGAGAAACAAGTATCTGCTTTGTGCTTTTGACGCTCGAGGGGAAAATATAACAAAGCGACAACGTAATGAATCCAGTTCACTAGCAGCCGCAGGTGCTTCTCATCGCCGTCTTACAGCACAGACACAGAGGGCGTCCTCAGGAACTAGACAGACGGCTATAAAACCAGGGCGAGGACCATTCAAAGACAAATCGGACTAAAGGACATTTAAAAGAAACAACTAAAACACAAACCGGCACCTTAGTTCTGAGAGACATCAAATTACACTAAAACCTACTCTTCATCAAACACAAATGATCGTTTTGTAGTGCAATGAACTGAAGCTAAAATCAGGGTTTGTAAATGTGGCTCTGTGAAGCTCTGCCCTGCTCATCAGTGCTGGGGCTTTCTCTACTTTAGGCTGAGCGTAATGAGCTAGCAGTGAGTATGAAGACGCAGGAAAAAACGAAATTCCGAATTATTCGTGCATATTAGGAATAGCGATAAACTGTCAGCACGCTGCATCTGTCTGAAAAGTCAGCAATCACGATAATGACCCGCGTCCAAATGGGCTTTTTGGTCATTTTTTTAATGAAAGTGTCGGTCTGACATATAACGCTCAGGATACACAGACAGAACAAGCTGCTCCTCTGTTTACTGTACTGATAACAACATCAGCAGCGCTTCAGAAGCACTCGAGGCAGAGCAGGAGTTCTAAACTCCGTACTCTTTTCTGAAGGTGTTTTCAGATCATATCCAGCCTTCAAGACTCTCACTCTTCTTAAAACAAGACACAGATTTTGTTGATGGGGTGCAAAAATGCCACATGTTCCCATGTTTGAGTTTTTAAGAAATGTTCTGCGTCACTGAGGCAGATTACTGCAGAGGAAAAATGACATTTGACTCAAAAAAAACGTCTACGAAAAAAAAGTTTGACAGACGATTGTTTTCATTCGTTTCAAAAGAATAAATTACACTTTCAACTCCCTCTGTGTTCATTCCATTGAGTAAATCTGCTTGTTGCGCCATTTAGCATCCTCAACAAAGTGTTGGCTTGAAGAAGAGAGGGGAAATCCCCCCACAGCAGGTATAAATGGCAAAAAAAAAAAGCAAAAACAAAAAGGTGATATCATGAGAAAGCAACAGAAGCAGCACACTGTTAAGCCGATTTCAAAAGTATGAAAACTATTATCATCTTAACCACCAGGTGGTGCTGCTACAAAAAGCACACAATGACGACTAACAAAATGACTTCCCTGATAAAGCTCCACATTCATCGAAGACACCCACACTTTGTGTCTGTTTAAAAGCTCTGATGACACAGTTAGTTTAGAGTCACTGCAAGATGACAACAATGACAACAATGGGTTAGGGGAAATTAGGAACTCTTGGAAAAATGTCAACAGTAATTGCAAGTTTAAGAGTTTATGGGCTGAAACCTGGAAAAAAGAAATAGCAGGTATAATCCTTTAAATTAAGTATAAGATGTTGGATTCTAATTGACAGTCTATATGGGGCCTTCAGGAGGTGAAAGAATTGCATGAGTGTTGTTTCAGTGTGACATCTTAGAAGGGTTTTCCATCCTGACAGGGAAAGAAACTAGATCTTGGGGATGCTCTGAATACTACTTCATACTTCACACTCGCGCAACATTTCGCGATCGTTTCCGTTTTCTCCAACGCTGAAGAGTTGTCCTTCACATTTGGCTCGATGTGAACGTGGAGAGAACAGACCGAAAACACGCCTCTCTGAGGCAGCGCTTAATTAAACACATGTAGCATTGGCAACCGACTGTAGTTGGACATATGAAGTAGAAAAAGTCATTAGGAACGGAAAAAAAAACAAAAAACAAAAAAAAAACGAAGGAAAATGTCTTTACAGAGCAGGTCTCTCCTCATTCCCAGATGTCCCAGAATGTACCATTTATCACCAACTCTGCAGACTGTCAAAAGTCAGAGAGAGACGACTCCCCTCTGTACAATCATCTCACCGGAGAACAGGGGCAAAGTCCAGCAGGTCAAATCTGCTGCCTGGTTGGTCCTTGGCATGAGAGTGTGTGTTATACAGAGAGAGAGAGAGAAAGAGAGAGGGGGGGGGGGGGGGGGGGGGGCAGCGACGGCATGAGGAGAGGTTTCAGTTCGTCTCACTCGTTTTGTCTTCAGTCTGTTTGACCTGGAGGAGAGTTATGAGTGACTCCCACGCTGCTTGGCACTGCAGAGGGGGGAGGGGGGGGAGAGAGGAGAGAGGAGAGAGTTACCCTGTTGCAGCTTCATGGAAATACAGCATCTATCCATTTTTTGGAGGTTTGATCTCGTTTGGGGTGATGAGATGAATGCGGGAGTGTAATTGAAAATGTAGCCGCCGGCTCCTCCATCGCTGCCCTTGAGAAATGAATTGAACCGTTTACTGCTTCAGTCTGCTGTTGTGCTGGGCAACTCTCACGTGTGAATGTGTGCAACTGTGTCAGTGGGAGCGGGACGGTCTCTTTTACTAAAGAGCCTTCATGTTGAGTGAATCTACTGCAGGATGAATAAAAAGGTCAAGAGCAGACAGCTCACATAGTGCTCCGTTGGAATCCCAAAGCTCAGCTTACTACACATTAGATCAGGAGTCTCCAACTTTTGTTCCTCCGAAAGCTAATTTGACAAAATGAAAGTAGCCGAGAGCTACTCATGGAGGAGTAGAGTGTCGGTCTCGGACGGAGAGGACTCGGGATTAGACAGGATATACAGTACGTATATGGCAGTAAAAGAGGTGAGCCCATCATGGTGTGTTGTCTGCTGAGGAACATGGAGTTTATGGTCTCAATAGTTAGTTTCAAGTCTTCTTCAACACAGCATGATGTCCATTTTGGAAATGATGGTCCCATTAAAGCAAAAACAGACCATAAAGCGGGGTACACTTAAAGTTTATTGACGATGTAAAGTTCACGCGTTACAGCGGCGCGCGTACCTTTTCATAGTGGTTGATGTTTTTGTCGGCCATGCCGGTGAGAAGCTGTTTGAAGTCGTGTCTCTTGTTGCTCTGCCAGCGCTCCCAGTCCGCCTTCAGGTCGGCGTTGAAACACTCCACTTTGTCCTGGCACTTCTCTACCTCAACTGGCATCTACGGCGAAACAAGAGAAGAACTGCAGCTACCGGGGCTTTTTTAGGGAGCATTACACACACAACTACAGGTTACAGGCTACAACCGGGTGGTCTAGGTGGTGGTGGGGGGGGGGGGGGGGGGGGGGTTGGAGGGGGAGGGGTTGTGTTAGTGATATGTGAAATTTGACACAGTGACAGAAGACTTTGACCAGTTCTCCCTCTACAATACGGGGAATCTTTCTTTGCAGAGTTAGTACGGGATATGGACAAAGACATCCAACTAATTCTGGAAGCACTAAAAGCTTTTATTTTGAAGAGATTATGAACAATCTTTCATTCATTTTTTTTTTCTCCATTTTCCAGTTTAATACTATACTCATTGTCTGTAAAAGCACCACAGAAAGTGATGTTGTGAAGTGAACTTTGTGAACTACAGACACTCCCTAAAATGGGAACAGTGAACGCAGCATTTCTAAGGCGTCCGTGTGTGATAGGAGCTTCAGAAGGAGGAGGCGGCGGCTTACTGGCGTTCTGTCCTCCTGTTTGCGTAATATGGCCGCTTCTAGTCGGCCCTCGTACTCCGCCTGGCTCTGGTCTCGCTTCCTCAAAACGTTCTGTAATCAACCACAAAACGTCAGCCGTTTCATTTCGCACCGTTAGTGTGACATTCACTGATTCCGTAATATTCCCGAGAGAGGCGATATGAAAAATATTAAACGGAGCGAGATGCCGATTCAAGAGCTCGGCGAAAGCAGGATGTGAACAGCACACAAATTCAAAATTCTGATTTTTGGGACGTGCACGCTGCAAAATGTGTGCAAATGTGTGCAATTTGTGAGTGTGGTGTTGAACAAATTTTGGGTGCGTGTGAATCAGTTCAAAACATCTTGGAAAACAAACAAAATAAGTATTGAATCAAAAAGGGAAAAACTATATGACATTCCAAAGTCACAGTTTGAGTGACGCTCGCTGTCTGCTAGTATAACATGGAAAAGCATATTGGGCTTTCTAGTACAACCCTTACTCCAAAAAAAAAGTTGGGACACTGTGTAAAACAAAGAAAACAGAGCGGTATCATTTGCTAATCCTTTCTGACATATATTCAATTGAAAACAGCACAAAGACAAGATATCTAATGTTCAAAATGTCCCCAAAGCATTGGGACAGGGGCGTGTCTACCACTGTGTCACATCACTCAGTAAGTAAACTCAGTAAGCATTTGGGAACGGAGGACAAAAGAAACATTCTTTCCAATTCTTGCCTTTTAAAGGACTTTTTTTTAAAAACATGTTGGTGGCATCAAATTAGGAATAACTACATATTTACACAAAAAGTATCGCATTCTGTTTTATTGACATTTTACACTGGGTTATATCCTAACTGCTGGCCACTAGTGGCTAATTGCTGCACTGCATCCCGCTCTTTAGACCATCAACAAAACAGAAAAATGTCCAGCGAGACGTCTCTCGTCCCTCGTCCCTCGTCCCTCTCACCTTCATGGACTCTACGTAGAGGACGTACTCTCGGAGTACGGGCAGGATGTCCTGGCTCATGCTCTCGCCCAGGTCCTCCAGCGATCCGCAGCACGACGTCACGCTGCCGCTCACGCCCTCCAGGGGGCGCCGCAGCTCCTCCTCCGATCCCACCCAGCTGGAGTACACGCCGCCGTACTCACGGAGCTCCGTCAGGTACTCTAGCGGGGTTTAAAAGAAGGAGGTGGTTAGACAGGGACATTAAGAAGAGTTATGCTCTTCCTTCCTTTATGCAGCCGTTTTCACACTTCTTAATGACCCGGGGATAATCGGTGTCTGGATTTGAAGGTTGAGCAGCTAATACTTTATTACACTGCTGGACTGGAAAACCAATGAAAGCTAAACTTTCTCTCTTTCCTCACTTATAGAGAGAGCGACGTGTTCAATGGAAAAAATCTGGATTGCTAAATTAGACATGAGAGAGGGTGATGAGTGAACACCGGGCTGCTAAGTGAAGCATGCATGGCATTTGCCTTTTTTCTTTTTTTTTTTTTTTTTTTACACTCTGCGTCAGCTCATAGGCCTTTTTTTTTTTTTCTTCACTTCCCCGAGTTTCCATCTCATCTCCTCCAATATGGAAACGAGGTTCGTTTGCGCTGTCGATTTTTTAGGTGACAGACTGCGACATCATCCAAACCCCGAACAGATGGTGACATCGAGCGCTTTCACGCGGCAGATGTCAGGCATTTACATGTCATGCGTGAGTTAGGCCTGCACTTATCCACCATGCACCCAAAGGTCTGTGGGTTTTTTCTTCTCTTGACCAAACACAACAGCGCTGAATCAATACTGCAGATAAAAGGCACACAAGCTAGTTTTAGCCACCCGGGTCAAGACCGGACCATTGCATGACATAAGCTAACTTAGGAGATAGAAAATAGCTGCCAGTAAGGAGGTCTACTGAGAAGAGGAGCAGAGCACAAGGAGTACTACTTGAGGTGTGTGTGTGTGTGTGAGCACGCGCACACACACACACACACACACACGCACACACGCGCACACACAAGTTTCAAAATGTCGCTTCCTGGTGCCTAAAATACATTTCTGGTTGAAGTAATTATGAAGAAGTGGCTTCAGTTCTCTCGCCAGAAAGTGATTCTTATTCAGTATGTAACGTTCAGCCACAATGACGCTCTCTGTCAATGACAGAAGAATTGGTAAATGGAAGATCAAAGTTGTGTTGCTTTTTGTAATAATAATATCTATTTATTGACTGCTTTATGGTTATGGTTCATTTATTTGCCATTTTTAGCACTATTTCAGTGGAATCATTTTCTCATTTGGTCAGTTTTGTATTAATCCCTCTCTTTATTGCAAAACAACAATCAATGAATTAACTGGTTTATAACCATTTGCAAGCCTGCTGGGCCCTCCATAACATTTACAGTATGACTCCATTTTATTGGAACTTGGAAAGGGACCTTTGTTCAACAGAGCCAAAAGGCCCAAAACAGAAAAAGAAAAGAAGAAGGCAGAATCAGCAACCTCCAGGGGAAACAGGTAATCGTATTATGATTGTTCTGATACCCGACTGCTCTTTGAGGATCCTCTGAGCGATGCGGTCGATGGTTCCCAGCTTCTGGTTGAAGGTGTCCAGGTATTCTCCCATGGCGCAGAACTCGGCCGGCCGCGCCCGCAGCTTGTAGCCTCCGGCCGCGTGCTTCACCGACTCGCCCACCTTGGTCAGCAGGGCCAGACCCTGACGCTTGTTCAGGTCCTGCAGACAATCGACAATCAAATGACACGGTTACGAAGCGACTAATGTGTTAACGTAGCGATCATGGTTTTTTTTTGGATGTACCTTGTGCAACTTAAACACAGAAATTACACAACTTATATTCTTTTTCCGACAATTAAAGTGCTGAAATTGTCACATGCACGTTTAAAAGACCTCCACCGCTGCTTTTGTTGTTTTACTACTTTTAGTATTTTATTATCACCCTTTTTACATTTTTATATGGTTCTAGCATGCTTATGCTCCACTTTCTTTTCCAATTATCTTCCTGTTGCAGCATTATTTACCCCCTGGGATCAATACAGTCTGGTCTTTTGTCTCAGCTACTTGGAGACAAAACGTGTGACTGATGGCAGATCCAGAGAAAACACACACAAGAGGAAGCAGAGGGTCAGTATTTTCTGGTACCGCGTTATACTGAAAGATCGCTGCTGAGATTAGGCTTCTTTTTTTTTATTGTACATAATAACAGGCACTATGACAAAGTGCTGCATAAAATGAACTGCATGCAAGCATGTGACAGGAAAAGCACTGACTGACCTGAATTTGTCTGCGTGTTGCTCATAGTGAGAAATCGTTGGTTTTCTCGCCCCTGAAAATCAAACTTTCCGACTTTGCGTCGCCTCACCTTGGCAGTTAGGAAAGTGTTCAAATGTGGGTTGAAGGAGAGAACGGGGTGGTCGGAAACTCGCTTCAGGAACTTGTCCAGGGCTTTCATCCTCGTCTCCACGAACTCCTCTGAAAAACGATCCACCACGCCCTTCATCACGAACTTCTCTGGCAGCGGCTGGAGATGACGAGAGATTTGGAGAAGCAGAGAATGTATATTAAGCGTTTCTCGACGGAAAACCGGGACCGGTAAGTAGAGTGCGCTGTGGCTCGGTGGACCTACGGGGATGAGGTGGGTCGGCTGGCTGTCCTCCAACTTGATCCTCAGCCAGTCAAAGTCCTGGTAGCGCCGCCGCACACAGTAGTCCGGCAGGTCAAACTCGACCCGGGATGTCTGGAGAAAAAACACACACAAAACACATTTGCTGCGTTAGCTGGGAGGATACAGGATATAAAATACCTCCTAAATAAAAAGACAGTACTTTAGCACACAATTTATAGACATTCATTTGGAGGGTGGGCATGTCTCAATACATCTCAGCCCATTTAGGATAACTAGACATGCTTACGGACCTTAAAATATAGCTCTCTCTCTCTCTCTCTCTCTCTCTCTCTCTCTCTCTCACAATACGGTGTTAAACGACAGCCCCCACATGCTCTCAATTAACACGTAGTGTCCACAGTGGGCTGTGATATTTGTCCTCCGAGCTGAAGCACCACAGCGCACACAGCAACTGTAGTCATGACGCCACCCGGCAGCTCCTGGCAGCGCCTCCCTCCGAATCCGTTTCCTTCATTACGCGATGGAAAGGCCTCCAAAGCCGAGAGAGTCCCCCGCTGAAGGTCAGCGCAAATTTCAGTCCAGCCAGGGCAAGCGGCGCCTACTGGCAGACAGAAGGATGGAACAGAGGCTCCACCCGGGAAACACAAGTCCCTGAATACATCTAATCTGTGGAATATAATATTTTATGGGAAGGCTGAGGGACGTGACTTCCTAACTAGACTCCTGTCTGGTCCATCGCCCCCCTGGGATACAATCTTTGCCAAAATATGTTGAGATTTGCATGTCTGTCGTTAAAAACTGCTGCCTCTGCTATAACTTCCCAATCCTGTAGGTGGCTCATGTTGGCGTTTTGGGTAGAACTGAGAACTGCAACCTGCCTGAAGCCATTCCCGCGAGGCGGTTTACCTCCACCATACTGGTCGTTTGGCATGTTTGATCCCATTAAATACTCATTGTGTGCATTAAGATTACAGGAAGCAGAGCGGTTTACAGCTGCCTGGGTTTTAAGAGTGAGCAGCTGACGGTGAGGAACATATAAAAAGTAACGTTTTTGCATTAAAAAAAAAGAAGAAAGAAACTTTCTTTCATCAGCCAGCTCATAGCGCTTTGGTATTAAACTTGCTTTGAACACACCGTCAAGGAGAGTTTTTAAAAACAATCACGAAACACAACAAAACATGACAAATAAGAGGGAATAAGAATAATAAAAGGAAGACTAACTACTCACTGTGATCGATTAGCTACGGTACAGAGGTATTAATTGTATGGTTGGCAGTAACTGTTGATTGGCAGGTTGGCTAAAACATGGTCAACAAACACTATGACCCCCATTAGATGACACGTTTATTACTACTGTCCACGGAAAACCAAGCAGGCAGTGTCACCAGGACACCAGCCAATAGCAGACCTTGGTGGAGACTCTGTAGGTGATGTAGGTCTCCATGGTGGACACGTGCTTCTTCGGGTCGTCGACCGTGACAAACAGGTCACGGGTCTCTGCGGTTTCTGCGTAGGGGTCCCGGACATCTGGCTCCAGATCGTCGTCCAGCTGCAGCCTGTTGAACAGCGACGACGTGGAGGCGGGACTCGACGTCTCGACCGGCGTGCCGTTGGTCAGCCCGGCTTCCTGCGGGGACGGAGACAATAGCGACGTCAAAAAAAAAAAAGGGGAAACGCTGCAAAACAAAGAGCTGATAGATTGATGGCGATGGCGATGCAGTTGTTTCTCTGTGTCAATGGGGCTCTTGTTGAGGCGGCCGCTGCGTACACAGCCCACATCGCCCGACACGACTGCTGTCTCTCTAATTGAATGATGGACGAGAGCAGAGAAATGGAGCATCTGTGGTCTGGGGACACTTTTCCAAAAGGTCGAATACAAAACAATTTCCAAGTGTGGGAAAAACAATGACTTGCTATACCATCTCTAGGTTGACAAAAAGAAAAATATTTCATTTTATTTTTTATTTATTTTGATATACTACTCCCAAGATGACAAAAGATGGTGTAAAATATGTGGTTCAAACTATTTCAATTTTTCAGTTCTTTGGATAGCAGCATGTAGAGAGCAAACAACAAATATCCCCCGCAGGCTCCATCCAAACACAGCAAGAGCGCTCAAAAAAAAAAAAAAAAAGAAGCTATAAAAAGCAAATAACTGGACAAAAGTGGATTCTGCGGAAACTGTTACTCCTATAATGAAGGGACAATCTGTGGAGTACAAAGGATGGAGCACGTCTCTACGGTGGATTGATGTCTGGCTATTGGTGCACATTTAGAAGGGACTTCGTTCAGCAAACAGCCGGGACTGCAGGCAACAGATTGCTAAATGTAAACGAAGATTAAATTGTAACCACTGCGACAGGAAGGCAGAGTCTGCAGGGCTGCGTCATTAAAACTGGATCATGAATTAAAACGAACCAAAATATCTCCCTGCATCAACCTGAACAGCAACATCGGATTTGATCTGGCCTCACATGAGGAAGGAACCGCTTTTGTCAGCTAATGTTCAACCTTTTAACACTTTTTTTTTCTGGACACACGCACACACACACACACACACACACACACACACACACACACACACACACACACACACACACACACACACACACACACAGGATTTCTGCAACTTTCCCACTCAGTGAGAAAAAAAAAGAAGTGCTGTCTCTCACTCTTACATACACACATATCTCTCTCTCTCTCTCTCTCTCTCTCTCTCTCTCTCTCGCTCGCTCTCTCTCTCATATATAAACACACACACACACACACACACACACACACACACACACACACACACACACAGAGAGAGACAGACAAGCTGCTGACATTGTACATGCACTTTTCACACTGTGGTGCTAGCCTGCACTGGTAATCACAGTTCAGATAATTGCATTGCGTTGCATCACTTCACCACTGTGAATGAACAACCAGGCCAGCGCAACACAGCAACGCTCAGACAGACAGTAAGGACAGAATATACTGGGGGGGGGGGGGGGGGGGTCATCTGAGTTCATGCGAGTTGTTGTGAGATGTATGAATGTAATAATAATCATTATTATTGTGATAAGGGAGTGTATAAATGCCTGAATAAATATATAATAAATGAGTCCACAAAGGTGGCACAGTACTCTAAATGTAATTATCAATAATAAGAAATGTTAATACATGTTAAAACAACACACAAAATGACAGAAAATCATGAGATATATGTGCAACATGTTGTCTAATAGGTTGATAATAGTTCTTTAGACATTAGTAAAAAGGGTTAATATTTAAACATTTTTAAGAATGCAAAGTATAGAAATCCTTTGAAAAAAAATCCGATCCAAGGAATCACTTGTTCCCAAGTTCCCATAATCTAAATTCCCATCGACTTTTATTGAAGTGTGTTGACAGACGGTTACTAACAGACCAGAACAATTACCTCCTTGCTCGTGGGCGATATACAGTCTACGGCATAAACAAAGAAACTCTCACAGGCTTCACATTTTCAATTAGTGAGGAGGTTCTCTCTTCCTCTGGATATTCATGAATGGAAGAAAGGAAAAAAAAGTAACCTCGTTGGAAGAATGTATCGCAGCATCTCTTACTGGCAATAATAACTGCAAAAGTGTGTCACTCTTAAGTAAATCAAGGGCAGAAATAACCAAAGCGTCGTGATTTGTTTGCTTAATATAACGTGATCCTTGTTTCCACAGCACACACACACACAGACACACACACACACACACACACACACACACACACACACACACACACACACATATACATACAAAGACGGCAGGTCCCTTTCAACTAGAAACCTGTTCCCTAACCAAAATGCGTGTAAACAGGAATCAGTGTGATGCAACACGTGTAAACACATGATCCAGTTTACACAGTAACCTCGCGTGTGTGTACTTTGTGAGCATTAGTAAGAGCATCCCCTCTATTATGTTGTTGATGTACAATAATACAACCTAAGTCCTTTGACAAGATCTAACGTTAACTAGCTAAAGGCTCAACTCTAACCTGCAGCCAGGCTTAAAAAGCAAATATAAATAATAAACATTAACCAGAAAGGCGTCGTTTAATGATTATCCTGTTTTCTCCGATTAACTTCCATCACTTTGCTACTACTTATCTAATGGATTTAGCCACAAGTACTGAACACATGTTAGTGTAACGGTATACAGTGTAGTTTGGTTAAACCTCTTCTCTCCATCATCTGGTTAATCTCAACCCGGTCTCGGATCAGCCCCAGCGGACCCTACCTTGTCCCCTCCGACGCTGACGGTGCCGGAGAGCTGCTCCTCGGCGGCGGACAGCGGGTGGAGGATCTCCGCGATGGGCTTCTGCCCCGAGCTGGCCAGGCCTCTCGGAGCACCGACACTCATCCTGCGGAAGGCGGGAAGACGTGGCCGGGTATCTGGGGACAACGGCTGTCCGGTTCCTCGCTGCAGAAACGGAAAGTATAGAGAGAGGACGGGTTTTTTTTCTCCTCTCCGTTCAGTGTCTCTTCAGTTGATATGTTACACCCGCTGGTTGGTTACTACTGTCAGCTGACTCCCATTGCGCAGCTCCGGAAGTTAAACTACACGAACCCGGATGTAAACACATGCATCACGTGGGAAACGGGCAACGAGTGGAATTCTAAAGATCGTCTATTGAGAAGATCAGTAAACTGTTATTTGAAACCGCTAACCCTGCTCATTTTTTATTTCATTTGTGTTTTATCAAACTATTGTTCCCAAAGGCACGCTTGAACACCCATGCTTAAATGTATTGATCATATAAAGCAGGTAATTGTCAGGTGTAAAAATGTGGCTCATTTGTGCTCTTAGTTATTTGTGCGGTAATTTTGGAGATTTATACTTGAATTCTAATGTGTATATACTGGACTCCAAACAAGCTGGGCCTCATACGATGTAGTGATTAATTAAAGCTATGTTTAGTTTATATATATATATATATGCAAGCATGATAAAAGTATGTATATATATATATATATATATATATATATATATATATATATATATA
This sequence comes from Cebidichthys violaceus, assembly GCF_023349555.1. Taxonomy (NCBI): domain Eukaryota; kingdom Metazoa; phylum Chordata; class Actinopteri; order Perciformes; family Stichaeidae; genus Cebidichthys; species Cebidichthys violaceus. Next base: position 52,790 of record NW_027176805.1, read on the forward strand.
TATATACTTTCATATATGTATATATATATATATATATATATATATATACATACTTTTTTTATATATATATATATATATATATATATATATATATATATATATATATATATATACTTTTATCATGCTTGTTTACTAGTCTTTTGTGGCATTTTCTTGATCACCGGAAGTAGAACAGAGTGACACCTCTTGGTATTTTACTACTATCTAACCTCCCTATCTGACAAACCGGTTCTTGGTTTTCAAGAAGTAAAATGCGTCTCATCATCCGTACATAAGCAAGAGTTTTATCCTAATTTTTAACTTTCAGTTAACGTTACTGTTACAACAGCAAGTACTGTGTAGTGTGTATCCAGCTCCAGTTTAAGTGATATCACAAAGGGGGACTTTTATCGTTGTCCGTTATCCACCAGTGCAACATTAGCTGGGTGGAAGGAAACACAAATAAAACGTGAACCATTAGCTAACAATCCTTTCTGTACGTCGTTATTGCGACCTGCCTCTCGCTACCTGAACAGACATGGCTACTAATCCTCCAGGACAAGGTAAATAGTTTGTTTAGGGGACACACGGTATTATTATTGAGGTCTTTGTCTTTATCGCGCTGTAACTCCAGGGGCGTAGCTACGAATTCTGCCCCCCCGGAAACATTTTGCTCTGTCGTTCCCCTTTGAGGAAATATAGCTAGCTTTAATTGTCTTTCAGCTTATATACATCAATTTCCCTCCAACATAAAAGCTGAAAAAAGTCTATGTTTAAAATATATATAATATATTTATTTATTTGTTTTACTCAAAATGTCTTTAGATGCAGAAAGTAATGTTAGCTGATGCATATTGTTCCATCCCTCTCTCTTCCCTTATTGTCTTTGTCTCTTTCTTTTCTCTCCATCTAGCCTTTCCAAACAAGGCACGGGTGGCGATCCTGGCCGAGCTGGAGAAGGAGAGGAGACGGCTGTTAAACGCTCCTGGAGCGAGGTAGGGATGGTATCCATGCGTGGAGGTGTAACGGGAGTCTCCGTCGCAACCTCTGAGAAACATTGTAACAGTGTAGCCATATCCATGGTATATATATATATATATATATATATATATATATATATATATATATATATATATATATATATATCAATAATCAAATCTCCTCTCCATCTCATCCTGCAGCATCTCGCTGTCCAGACCGAGCCTGAAGGAGTTCAGAGACAACGCAGAACAGCAGCACATCGCTGCCCAGCAGAAAGCTGCCCTGCAGGTGGGACAGTCGAACACAAATCACATCTTCATTTTACACACGTTTGACATCCAGCAACAAGTTACACAACAGATAAATATGAATTAAAACAAAAACTATCAATACTGCAGTTACTCATCCTATGTCTTATGTTGTCTTATTCAAATAATAGTCGTACATATAGTTGTGGAGTAAATATCCAGTTTGGTTTTCATTCAGTGTCAGTGACTTCCTGTGTTTTGGCTTCATGTATTTTAAGACTGATTTTGAGAGAGTTAATTCTGCAGTTTCTGACTGATGCAGGAAGCATTATTGTAAATCACAAGGACACTTGTACCGTCACTGGCTTGAATAGAGGTCTGAAAATCATTATGAGAGAGAAAGAGAGAGAGAGAAAGAGAAAGAGAGAGGGAGAGAGAGAGAGAGAGAGAGGTTTCAAGGCAACATGAAACCAGCATGGTTGTTGGTGCATCAAACCTCAAACACTGATATGCTTTAATGTGGCATAAAAGTCTCAAAAATAATTTTGCCAAACACAGACACTACAGGGTGGTTAGCTTAGCTTAGCATAAAGACTAGAAATGGGGAAACATCTAGCCTAGCTCTGTCCAAAGGCAACAAGCTACCAGCACCTCTATTGTTTAATTAATAACATTATAAAATTGTGAATTGGGTGAATAAGCCTTTGCCTGACTGCGTCTTCTCTTGCAGCATGCACACACGCACTCGTCAGGCTTCTTCATCACTCAGGACTCCTCGTTCGGGAACCTCATCCTCCCCGTCATTCCACGCCTGGAGCCGGAGTCTTGACCGTTTGACCCGTCGTCCTCCCGCTGCTGCCCGGCGTGACGCAAAGCATTCAAACAACACACGCGCACACCAGACCCAACGTGTCTCCCACTTTCACTCTTTTAAGTCTTTGGATTAACGGACAGTTGTCTGACGTGTCGTGAACGATCTCAGGGGAGTGTGAATCTGTCATTTTTTTTTACATTTTGCAGGCCGACAAGCCGGCTGCTTGAAATTGGGAAAGCTTTCGAGGAAAACGTGAAGTGGGAAGAAGGTTCCAGATAGGCGTGAAACATCCTGTGAAATTGTGCAGGGGATAAAAACAAAATCACAGAAATACTGTACATGCCATCCTGCTCTGTTGCCTTTCACCGCACTGATCCATAAAATGCACATTTGGTCAGGGTTTTTACATAAATGGGTTTTTGTCAATATTTGATAATAACATTGTTACATTCAATTGTATATATATATATATGTATATGTATGTATATACATATATATGTATATATATACATATATAGTGAATTTCAGTTTTTATTTTTGCAAGTTTAAAAAGGGGTTCGAAGCATGGTCACTGGCTGTGTTTACATTATAGGATTTAAACCTATAATTTTTTTTTTTTTTTCCCCCTCACTTCTAAACTTTGCGTTCACGTCCATGTTTTAAAGTGATCCATATTCAAAGAGAAGAAAACGTTCCTTCATCCATGGGTCCTTGGTGTTACCTGAGGAAGGCAACCGTGTTGACATGTTGGGGTCTTTAACCCATATTTATTAAAGGCTTTACATTTTCAATCATTCACTTGAGTGCCTAAAATTGGATTTTTTTTTTTATGCCACACCGTGCCCATGGACAAAGGTTGTTGTTTTTTTTTCCTTTCTAAAACAAAAGACTTGCTTAACTTCATAATGCTCACTGTTTTTAGGGGATTTATTGTAAAACTGTTAGGCAGACCACAAAACAAGCAACATGCATAAAAAACATGAAGTCACTGAACCTTGAATACTTAAGTCTCCTCATTGATCGGACTATTTACTGGAACATCAAAAGTCGAGTCTTTTTAATATAAAGTGGTTGGAGTGACCGCCACAGAATAAACCAGTTTCTACTTGGACATCACTGTTACCAGCCACGACAGCAAAGCTGGTGTCGTTTTCACCTTCTGAGTCTATCTGAAAGTGTCATCATGGCCAAATGGGGTCCTGGAGACACCGACTGTAGCGGTGGGTGTGGTCCATCATCAAGGGGCCGGAAGTAGTGGAGTAGGAAGTGAGGAAGGGGCCGTTACCACCCCCCCCACACACACACACACACACACACTTGGTGTGATCCCATCGCAAGATGGTCTCTGAGCTGCAATGACTGCACTTTTAGGTGACTGTCCCACAGAATCTAAGAACAAGAGCTCATTCTTTCAACCGTACGAGGAACATCCATTGGACAGGAGGAAGAAAGTATACGCAGCCACAGAAGCAGAATGTAAAGCAGCTACACAATGATTAGAAGTACACAAGATTGTGAAAATTACAACAACCTTGCGATATAAAACCTGGAATAAGTGGAGGACCACAGACTCGGATGGTGCAGTGTCTAACAGTGAAATGAAAGCTTCCTTTTCCTACGTAGGCCTACAAGAAGTGTGCGTCGTAGTCTACTTGTCCTCACTTGGACACTATGGGCAGTAGTTCGCCTTTCGCCTTCATCGTTTTGATCTTGGCCTTAATGTTGTCATCCATGGCCTGTCGGCAGCGGTGGGCATAGTGTGCCAGCGTCTCCTCCTTCTCTTCCCACGGCGCCATGGCATGGAACACCGCGGGGGCGGCCAGGCTGAGCTCAGCTATGGCCGCCGTACGGGAAATCGTGTTGCGGTCCACGCCAACCCGGTCGAAGGCCACCTTCATGGAAACGCTGCAGCGAAACTCCTGGAGGGCCGCCATGTAGCGCGCTATTACGCCCACCACGTTTTTCACTGGAGAGGAGAGGGACAGCAAGAGATGGACACATCAGTACACGTGAAAAAAAACAAAAACGAATGCCACATTTAGGATCGACTGTTCATTCCACTCTGGGGTTGTTGCTCCTGGATGCGTCGTGTCCTTACTCCTGACGCGGGGGTTCTCTCCGTCCCGGCTCCTCTTGCTCTTCAGGGTCCGGTGGCGCTCCAGAGGGTGAAGCTCCACTTCCTCAAAGGAGTCAAACATTGTCGGGGAATCGGCCCCGGCCACATCGTCAGAAGAGGGCATGTGGGAACTCCCCGGTTCCATTGGATTAGAGCAACAAGGCCACCTCTTCTCTAGCGTCACAAGTAGAAAAGGGACAACTCTGAATTTGGCTAAGGTACCAATAAAACGTCATACAGTGCGGCAAAATAAACATTTTAGCTGCAGAATTATAGTTAAAATTAATAGTAAGAAAGTATTTTTTCAATGGCTTATTTCAGTTTTATTTTATTTTCATTTTGATTTGATTGTAGATGTTTAAAGTAGCAGTTATCAGTACTATTTTCCTTACTGGTTGCATTAATTGTAATAACATTGTTATCACTAATATGTGAGGAACTTATTATTGCAATTTTGCACGACAGATACTCCACAAATAAATATAAATCTTATTTAAAAGTGCCAACGAACCGTGAAACTGCCATTGAAGTCATCAGCGGGTGGGTTTTCAAACCAAACTCTTACCTGGCCGCAGTTTGTCTTGCAGGAAGTCACAGATGAGCTCCGCTTTCTTAGTGAGTTCATGCTGCAGCAGCTCTTTGTCCTGCTTCAGACCGGAGATGATCTCCGTCATCCGCTGGTTTCGGCTGCGCTCGGCACAAAGTAACACGTGCAGCTCCTCCAGCTCATCCTGCTCTCCTGAGATTTACATGAAAAGAAACGCCAACAGTCAGAAACAGGAAGTCAGACAGTTGGATACAAGCACACGTAAACATTTGGTAATGAACTCTTTTATATATTGTTTTGTATTTTTCAATAACAATACATTCTTGTGTTTGAACTTATTTCTAATTAAAGCTGGGGTAGGCCGTTTTTTTTTGCGTAATTGTGCAAAAAATGCCATAAAAACCTTTCAGCATATTGTATTTCATTTTCTCAACATTTTCTCTCCATCCCTAAAACACTTCACTGATATTTCTCTCTATTTCCCGGTTTGGGTTGCTTTGTAGTGTAGGAAGTTGTTACTAATGCTGGAATAGCAATTTCCTGCAGGATATAACGCCGTTGAATCACGCTTTCCCCGAAAGTAACGTGCCCTTGCCTCTGTATTTTTGCAGAGCAGCCAATAGGAACGCCGTCTCTCTGAACTGACCTGCGATTGGCCGAAGCCTCCCGACACAGGCTAGAGGAGATGCAGGAGTCGAGTTTTCCTTTAGACCACTTGAATAAAAATATGCTGAAAGGTAATTATGGAATTTATTGCTCACAACAAAGCTGTACCCGCAGTCTTCTCTGTGGTCTCTGTGGCGGAGCTGCGCCTCTCGGCCTGCTCCGTGGTCCCCGTCGTGCAGCTGCCTCCTCCCAGCAGCTCCGTCTCTGGGTCCTCTAACCTCTCACACTTCAGATCCTGTCCATGCAGTGGTTGAGGGCAGAGTGGGACGGGCTTTTTGGGCAAAAGTGTGTGTGTGATTTGAGAGTGTGTGTTTGGTGCCCGACAAGGCCGTGGCACATAGTCCATCACTGCCAGCCCCCCCGTGCCAGCTGTGTTAGCAGCAGTGTCGTGATCCTCGGCCGAGGTGGCTTCTTGCTTGACCTTCTTCCTGGTCGCTGCTCTTCCTGGAGCCCCGCCTCTTTTCCTGGACGGGCGGGGCTCGTAGTCGCCGTCTTCGTCTGTGGCCGACGAATCACACCCAGCAATGTCAAACAGCCGGCTGCTGAACTCCTCCCCGTCTGACGCTGCTTCGCTATAGCAGAGGTCACGCGACGCCCTCGCTGTCACCTGGAGGGTAATGAAGAGAGAAGAGACGAGAAATAGATGTACGGTGAAAAGATGAGCATGAATCTCTATGTGAAGAGGCTGAATCTCTATGTGACGCCAACAGGGTTTAACTGACATGGCCTGCTCAGTGCAAATGGAGTATGGAATTTAAAAAGGGACATTCAACCAGGAACAGATGTATAATGTCTGACGATGCCTGACGATGTCATCAGAGTCATCTGTTTGACAGGAAGCCTGCATTAAAAAAACATGGCAGACGTGGGCATTATGGGACGTTTAACAAAAGATGCAATCGATTTGAAATCTGGGAATCGTAGGATCCAGAGTTGTTGGAAGTTCATTTGTACTAAACCGGAATAAAGTAGGGATCTCTGGGCCTCTACTGCATCGATTTGAACCATTCTTTTAAAAATGTGTCTCTTTCAAGCCCCCCAACTTTGTGTAAGTGCAGTAATAAATCACTAGAGCGCCCTTTTAAAGCCTGTATGTCTAGGATTTTTAAAAAAAGCGTGTCTCTTACTGGTGATATCAGAAAAGACACTTGGGTAGACAGCAAATCAAAATTTAATTAATCATATTATTTCTTAATGGTTCCGTTTCTCAACACAAATGAACACAAATGTATTCACACACTGATTTCTGGAGGACAATGTAGAAACTAGAAGCAAAGACCAATCACTGCCTCATGTCGATGATACAACCGCCGTACCTTTAAGAAGACGGTCTAAATTGGACATTTATGGCTGCAAGGGTATGAGCGTCATCCCCGTTAACATTGTATGAATTGTGGATTTCTATACAGTTGAACGTTTGTATTGCACCATTGGCAATGCATTTGAATACATTGATGTATTAAAGTTGTACTGAAACACAGACAAAGCACCTAAAATCTCTGCGTTACCTTATTGGACCGGCGCCCTCCGACAAACCTCTCCTGGCCCTGGCCGGTATTTGTCGAGCCCGACCATAGCCTCTCGCTGCTCCGGTCCCTGAGGGGCCAGTGGTACGAGTGTCCAGCGGCACAACCCCACACGGCGACAGGGACACCGCTACCATGGAGACCGGGTTCTGGTGTCAGGCTGGGGATGAGGTTGCAGATGGTGCCGTGGCTGTGAGCCCAGCGGACCAGTTTACAAAGACTGTCTGAGGTGGTCTGAACCGGGTCGGACATGATATAAAACCTGGAGAAGAGAGAGAGAGGGGAAAGTGTTGAGTTCTGTTAAATCACTTAATCAAGGTTTACCATTTTTGATGCCAACTAAAGCTTGTTTTCATAATGAAGGAATTAAGATTTGTGATTCAACTGACTCACTTTTTCCATAATACCAGAAACATTTATGTGTTTCTTCAGTTTGTTCACCATCTTTAATTTCCAGCACCACTAACATGTAAAGGATTGTCTGTTTAGTGCAGCCTCTCACAGTCCAGCTGATCCTTAAGAAACTTTCCATTTATGATTTCATGTCCAACCAACAGATCAAAATGCACTTCCTTGCACATCATTACTTGTATGAACGTACTGTCATCTGTTTGTTTGTTTACCATATGTTATTGTACATTTTAATATCTTTCTAAAGAGATTGAGGTAACTTATCACACCGTATGATAAAGAAAAGCATCATATTCCTATATTTGGGAGGCTGGAACCAGCTAATGCTTGGCATTTGGCAAAACAACTAAGCTGATTATTCGATTGTGAAAAATAGTTCATTTTGGTGGGTCAATTTTCTGTCAATATTGCCTAATCGATTAATCATGAATCACTGCAACTTTATAATAAATCAGCAATATTCAATTGACAAAGTAAAAAAAAAAAAAAAGGCTTAAAATACAAGAGAGTCAAACCTCTCTATAGGCTACAGTTCGCTCTCAAAACAATAACACAGCTGGATGAGCGACTTGAAGACGCAACTTTTACATTGAGCTGAAACTACAGTCAGACCGACATCGGGGACAGACGGACATCTTGTGGATCACCAGACTGCCTTCATGCCTATCACCTCTGTCTGCGGGCAGACCACCATTCATCAGGCACCAGAACAAAGCGACAGATCATTAACATGTCTCATATTTACCTTTTTGTTTAATACTATAAACTAAAACACTCCGGCTCATCACAACGTCCTCATTTATCCCGCACCTGTCGGGCCGCTTCAACGAGGCGACTATCAATTATGTAATGACGCAAATGAGGTTTGATGAATTATCATGAATAAGAGATGTGCAGCGTTTGTTTAATTATTACATTCGTTGTCTGGAAGCAAAGACTGTATTACCAGAATTCAAAGTGAAAGTCGCTTTACTGCCGTCTGCTGGTCAGGAGGAGGAACTGTTGTCTCCTGTCACTGTCTGATTACACTGACCGCTAGTGGCCTGGGTGGGTCAATGCACAATACTGAATATATTATTATATTATGTCATATCATATCATATCATATCATATTATATTATAGTAGACAGTTTGGCATACATCCTGCGCATATTTTGGAGCGAAAGTGTAAATTCCATGGTAATAAAAATAAATAAATAGCATCATATGTGGCAAACAAATGCAATAATTGCACGTGTTTAGGCCTAGTATTTTTTTGTTAATTCTTAGCTGCATTAGGATCACAATCCCTCCAGAATGCGTTTTTGCATATTGTAAATTCACTTGATGGTTTTGTCTTCACTCTGTTTGATGCAGATGTGCTTTTCACAATGTGTAATTAGTTAATTGAATTGTGGAGAGAAATAAAAACATAATTGACACAAAAAGCAAACCTGAGGATTTTCACTTCACTGGGGAGATGCGATACATGAGGAAGATAAATGTAAATACAAACATCGTCCAATCTGTACAGTCATTGACTGGGAACCTATGTGCAATCAAATAAAAGTGTGTGTTGTATTTATTCAAGTTAGATTCTGCAGTTAAATAGCAAGATAATAAACGACGTAATATGTGCACTTGGGTAAGTTAGCCCATTCTGTATATACGTGTTTGTGAACTCGTAAGAGGATTGTTTAATACGCTAATATTCAAATATTGAATAATAGCCTAAAATCGGGACATGCCTACATAACAGGAGGCTGCATTCATATGACGGAGCTTCTAGAATGAGGTTACGTGGGTTTTGATTCCATGTATGAATTCAGTGACTTGACTGAACTTGCTCCTGGCTCCACCCTCCGTTAGTCAGCCAGTCTGTTGCCTTTAACCGACCAGCATCTCGGGGAGAAGAAGGGGGGGGAAAAAAGGAGTTTTCCCCGGCTCTTATCTGGAGGAAGAAAAGCAGCCACACAGCCGTCGCAACTTCGTCAACTTTAAACTCTCAACGGCGTCTTCCTTTTCGGAGAGAAAAATATCCCATGAAGACAGGTTTCCTCTGTGTTTTCCGCCTTGGATTAAGTTCTGCATGGAAACAAATGATATTTGAGAGGAGCGGAGAGAGGAGGTGGGTGTCGGGTACGAGCCCGTGCGTTTCTCTTCTTGTTCTTTTATGCACGGCTCTCTGATACAAGCCTGTTTGATTTTGACAAAAGTGGGAAACAAAATAGTCCCAATTGTTGCTGCCGCTGCGTGATCTAAATCTGCAAATATCTGGGATTTTTAAAAGACTTAACCCCGGAGGGGAGAGAAAAAAAAAGAAAACTTCTTGATACAACAAAAACACAAATAATAATTGTACTACAATTATGGCATTAAAGGCCAAAGTGTTGTACGACTTCCGCTCTGAAAACCCAGGGGAGATCTCCATAACAGAGAATGAGCTGGTGACTCTGTTCAGCGAGGAGGAGCTGGATGGCTGGCTGGAGGGGGAGAACAGCAGGGGGGAGGCCGGCCTCTTCCCTGCCTCCTATGTGGAGATCCTCAGGGACCACATCACCTCCAACGCCAACAACAACGGCCTGTCCTCGCCCAAAATCAAAGCCCTGACGCCCACCCACACCTCCTACACGTCCTCGGACACCCAGTCTCAGAGGGGACTCGGGGCTGGCAGCGGCGGTAGTGGCGGAGGCAGCTTCCACACCAGCCAGGGCAGCGATGACGACTGGGACGACGACTGGGACGACAGCTCTCCGGCGGCCGACGTGTCCCAGGTTCTCGGCAGATCGCCCCCCTTGTACCCGGTGACCACCTCCTTGCCCGGGCGGCGCGAGAGCACCCAGCAGCATCAGCAGCAGGCCAAGAGCTCGGCAACGGTGGGGAGGAACCTCAACAGGTTCTCCACCTTCGTCAAGTCCGGCGGGGAGGCCTTCCTGCTCGGGGAGGCCTCTGCTTTCGTGAAGGACGGGGACAGGATCTGCGTGGTGATGGGGAAGCACGGACCGGAGTGGCAGGAGGACCCGTATCCGTTCACGTGCACCATCGACGACCCCACCAAGCAGACCAAGTTCAAAGGCATGAAGAGCTACATGTCCTACGGCCTGACCCCGACGCACACCAACGTACAGGTCAACCGCAGGTACGGGCTGGCTTCCTGCTTCTCCTGCTCCTCCTCTTCCCTCTCTGGGGTTTCCAGACTTATTTCTTCCACCGGATCCCCCGGCCCCCACATATACTTATAATAAATGTTTCTGTGGCTGTTCCTGTGGCACAGAGTTGTCGCCACAATATTGCAAAAACAGCGTCGACTGTGGCCTTTTGCCCTCTGGAGTCCACAGGAATCTCCTCTTTCCTTTCTGAGATTCCCTCTGCACCTTTTACATTGTTTCCCTGTCAGTAGGTCTGTCATTACAAGCCAACACTCCTACATTTCAGTTTCCACACGGTCCTGACTCCTGCCGGTTGGGGGGAAAAAAAAGTCCTTACAGTTGCTCCTCTGGCATCCTTCCTTCTTTTTCACTCCTCCTAACTACATTTTCCTGCCGTTGACCTCCCTTCCGTATCTCCCTCGCTCCAATCCACCAAGCCTTCTCCCTTCCTTCTCATCCACTCGAAATACCCCCATGCATACATCCTCCCACCTGTCTCTCGTCTTCCATCATCCCTGCAGGTACAAGCACTTTGACTGGCTGTACGCTCGGCTTGTGGAGCGCTTCCCGGTCATCTCAGTCCCCCACCTGCCAGAGAAGCAGGCCACGGGCCGCTTCGAGGAGGACTTCATCTCCAAGCGGAGGAAGGGGCTGATCTGGTGGATGAACCACATGACTAGCCACCCGGTGCTGGCGCGCTGCGACGTTTTCCAGCATTTCCTGACGTGCGGGGCGGATGAGAAGGCCTGGAAACAGGGCAAGAGGAAGGCAGAGAGGGACGAGCTGGTTGGGTCCAATTTCTTCCTCACAATCAGGTAGGAGGCCGGGTTACGAGCTGCTCTTCGTTTTCATTACAAGATCATAAAAAGAATCGAGCACTCGGCTGGAAAGCCTGTGATTTGTTTGACATTTAAATATACTGATGTCAGGCCTTTGCAGTCCGAGAACAAGGGGCTTCATTCTAGGGTCACCATTTTCCAACAGCATTCCGCAATCATACAAAATCCATTGTTGAAGAGGCGTAGAGACCCAATATCTACACCGATAAGAGCAGGAAATAGACCACAATGCAATGCTGCTACAACAGAGATCAGGTTTTCAATAAGGCCCACGGTCCTGACCTTCTTTACTTGATAAACTACCGCTCCACTGAAGGTCTCAAGTTACAGCCCAGTCCCTGGAGATTGTAAAAGGAATTCTGGGAAATGCAGGCAGTACATGGTCTGGTAGGTTGAGGGAAAGAAGGTACACCAGAACCATAAATTACAGCATGTTACATGTTACAAACTGCTAATTACTGGTGTACAGGTGGTGGACAAAATATAAGGAACTGTTGGAGAAAGACTTTGTCGGAGAACAAACTTTGTATGTTTGTTCATAGTGTGTCAAAGAGATAAGAATCCATTTTTAGGTGCTGGGATATGTCATAATATTGTGCCAGATGTTCCTGTTATTTTGTCCACGCACTCTTAACGATTTGAAGTGGAGGATATTTGCCCTTGCGCAAGACGCTGTTATCAGTTCTACTTGTTATAACTCGGCTGTAACGATAAGCTTTTATCTTTAGGGGGTAGAACACAGGAATAATAAATAAAGATGACGTAACGCTTCAGTAAACAAAAAAATCATGAAGGACTTTTCAGAATGAAACCGCAAGGTTTTAAAAATGGCAGTGACTTGTCCCGCTCGTCTTCAGCACGCCCGCCGTCCCGCTGGACCTGCAGGAAGTCGAGAGCAAGATCGAGGGCTTCAAGACCTTCACCAAGAGGATGGACGAGAACATCGTGGTGGTGAACACCACCATCAACGAGTTCGCTCGCAAGCAGATGACCGGGTTCAAGAAGGAGTACCAGAAAGTCGGACAGTCCTTCGCACTCCTCGGGCAGGCGTTCGAGCTGGACCAGCAGGCCTACTCGGCGGGCCTGAACGGAGCCATCGCCTACACCGGCGAGGCCTACGAGGCGGTGGGAGAGTATTTCGCTGAGCAGCCGCGCCACGACCTGGCTCCCATTTCCGACCTGCTGGACCTCTACAGGGGACACCTGGCCAATTTCCCTGACATCATCCACGTGCAGAAGGGTGAGGACGTGTTTGTGTGTATCATTTGCATACACATCATTTATATTGGAAGTGTTCTAAATGGGGCCTTTTTCCTTTTTCTATCGTAAAAGTCTGAGCTCTTTAACACGCCTACGTTGCCACTCAGTGTTTTCATGTGGAATGTAAATGCCAAACACGTCACAGCCTGGGGGGGGGGGGGGGAAAAGGAAATTGTGCAGAAGTATGTGAAAGGGGTTACTGGCAAAAAAAAATGCCTCCTAACATACTTGCAATAAATTAAACAGATGCATGGCGTAGCTCACTTCTCTTTACAGGGGGGGGGGGGGGTCAGAGGTCAAGGCTTAGCTTCTGATGGAGCTGGTGGGGACTGAGTGGTCAGGACTCTCGCTCATGGATGCCTCTGCAGGGCGGAGAGTTTCAGTCCAGGGAGGATTCATTACAGCACGAGGCTCTCAGCTTCCATGCAACAGGCTGCATAATCTCTTCTGAGACAAAACACTCAGAGATTTGTTTACTTTTACTTGGATGGCAAAGTACATTTATAACGTTTTCCAAAAGCAATCCGGCCTGCAGCCTGCCCATGTATCAATCATGTCAATACAAAGGCCGATAACGCACAAGAGACCTGGACTCTGACTGCTTCAACATCTGTTTTCATTCACTGACTCGTCTATCTGGGTTGAAAACTGAAACCCGTAGCCGGTCCATTGTAACACTCTGGTACTGTGAGAGCTTGTACTCGGTCGCAGGAAAACACATAACAACACACACACACACACACACACACACACACACTCACACAGACGTGTACAAAGGACTCGCAGAGGAGTTAGCTTGTTAGTTCCCCGCAGGTTGGGAGGAGGGAGCTGCTCCTGGCACGCAAAGTCCTGACGTCTGCCAAACCTAGAGGCGCTGTTTCTATAGTCCGCTGAGCTCTGTTCTCCCGACACAATCACTGCTCCGACTATGGAAACACGGTCTGAATCCCAAAAGTCCCGGTGACTGACAGCAGTTCACCCACTTTCTGATTGACAAGAAACACATTGTTTCAACTCCGAACAGCTTTGAACGCTTCCCTCACTTCCGTTGCTCTGCAGGACGCCCTTAAACTCAAGTTTAGATTGACTTCTTAGCTTTAGTGATATGTTAAATAAAAATGATTTTGTGTCTCTGTGGAGCACGATCCGCTGACTTGGCGACTTTCCACTCGGCTTTCCGAGCTAGTGCTACTAAGAGCTGGCAACACTGGGATGAATCTTCTTCTTCTTTTTTTTTTTTTTTTTAAATCTAGCGTGCTCATACTTGTTTCGCCAACGTTACCGAGCTTTAGCCAAACTCATGTGAAGGGGGACTCATGGTAGTGTCAGAGGATATGACGTCATCGTTCACGTCATCCTTCTTAGGTACCACCGTGTTTTTCACTTCTGGAAACCGTAACTAGCAGTGCTTTTCAGTAAAAAAAACACGTCTGATTTATGGTAAGAAGAGGAACAGAAGTCTTTCTTTCTGTTTTATTTATTCATTTATTTTTAAATGTAAGGTTGTGAGCTATACACAGGGAGTCATTGACTCAGAGTCTAGCCTGTGCTTTTATCTCTCATGCGCTTTGAGTAATCCACCAGTGCTGACGTTTTTGTCTGCCCAGCAACACTCGTGAACACATTGCAAAGTCTGCACTTCTGCCATAGTTGTGAAATAACTACCTTCAACAAAAGAGGGCCGGTTTGGTCACAGTTTCCATAACAGTCAATTTGGTGAATGATCCTCATTGAGAGACAAATGTTTACACTAGTTTTAAGATTTTGCTTATTTTTCTTTTTTTTCTAAGCAAATAAAACGTTGAACTTCATTCCTTTGAACTACAAAAAAACCCCCACAAAGAAAACTTGATTGTAGGTTTCACATTTCTCTTGAACTTTCATTTCCTCCCAAGTTCTTCATTCCACTAATATCTCTCTATGTCATATAGCGCTGAACATTTCTGCAGCAACAACCGCTTAACAAAGGAATGGCAACATTGCAGCGCAAAAACAGCTGCTGGGCCTTTAAGGCTTTTGGACAGCTTTGTCGACCTAAATGAGCTGACGTCGCCGGTTCTGTCCGTGAGGTCCAAAAGGATACATCTGATTTAAATGAGCGCAGAGATTCCTGGGCCTCTTGTCCTGTGTTGCCCTGGGACTGCAGGAATGCAAAATGGAGCAGTCTCAGGATTAGTTTCCCCTCCTCCCCTTTTCTTCTCCCTCTTTTCCTCCTTCCTCCCAGTGATACAGCGAGTTAACGAGGAGGAGGAGGAAGAAGAAGAAGAGGGTGTGTGTGTGTGTGTGTGTGTGTGTGTGTGTGTGTGTGTGTGTGAGAGAGGGAAGGCAGATAGTTATAGAGCTGAACAAGTTTCCCACCAGCCAACAGAGCAAGAGTTCAGATTACAGCTCCGTAATTGCCTTGGTAGCGAGGAGAGCAAAGTCCAAGTTAATTTCAGTTTGTTAGCGCACTTGAGCAGGTATGGTGTGTGTGTTATTTTTTGCCGTACGAGAGAGAGAGAGAGAGAGAGAGAGAGAGAGAGAGAGAGAGAGAGAGAGAGAGATTTGGAAAGAGATCTGGAAAGAGAGGGCAACGAGGTCAGGAATGAGAGCTGCGCCGGCCTACAATCTAGCTCATAATTTCCTCCACATGCTGCCATGTGAGAGCCTTACTCTCGAGTTCCTCTTCATCCTTTTCTGTCATGGATCCAAACTCGGCCGCTTCCCCTCTTCACACTAAACTATACATTCTGAGTCACGACTGGGCGTTGGGTAACTTCAAGGATCCTGGAAAAAGTGTGCAGTAACCGGCTCGTTTCTGCAGTATGAAGAAAATGTGGTGAGCTTGGAGAATTTGCCTGCCTTTCTCCCTTGTAGTCCTTTTTTTTAATAAACAGAGGGTTGGGCTAGCTTGTCCTGACGCTACATCCTGGCTAGCTGCCATAACATTAGCTTCTCTCACTCAATGTAATCGAGGGTTAAAAAGTGAAACATGTTCCCTCCATTTACTGAACATATTCTAAGATACAGATCAGCATTGAGTACAACACTTGTGAATAGAATGTTACCCCTTTATGACCTCATTAAAGTAAAACAATGGCATTATTAGCGTTATATAACGCCTCTCTTTTCCCTCCACCTCCTTTTTTTTTTTTTTTGTCTTTCTCCCAGGTGCGCTGACCAAGGTCAAAGACTGTCCAAAGCAGGAAGGCGAGCTCCACGACCGCTGCAACATCATCTCCTGCGCCACGCTCGCAGAGATCCAGCACTTCCACCGCACGCGCGTACGGGACTTCCGCTCCCAGATGCAGCACCACCTCCGGGAGCAGATCGTCTTCTTCCAGAAGATCACTGCCAAGCTGGAGGACGCGCTTCACAAATATGACGATGACCAGTAGGAAGAGATGGGGAGAGAACAGAGAAGTTGGACTTCAAAGAGTGAGGGGGGGAGGGGGGAATTAGCTTGAAGACAAGACCAGACAGGGATGATTGATGTGCTTTTCCTCCTACATTAATGGGGAACATCTTACGGTCCTTTAAGAGAGATACGTTTGTGATGTGGTGATTCCTGGGCCTGGTACAAGCATTAGAAGAAATATGCCTCTCCTTTTTAACAAATATAGGCCACTGGACTGTGGAAAGACAACTTCTTGGATTAATCTTGACGCCCTTGATGAATGTACCAGTAACAGGGATTTTGCTGACGCTCCAGGCACATCTTGCAACTCAGCGGGACCGCGACAGATATTAAAAACAGCTGCTCTCAATGTGACGAGGCTGCCTCTCAATTCCCGGTTTCGGGGTCACGTGATCTCTCCACGCCTCTATATTCTGCCTCACTGCTTCATGGAAACCTTCTGTTCTGGAACACGGTAAACCAACAGAAACACAGGCACGAAACTCCCCAAATCACTTAAACAGGATGTTTTAATGATCTTTGTGAATTTAACTATTTCTGTTTTCTCTATATGCGTCTGTTTTTACTTGAATGACCTGTTCAGTATTGTTTCGATGGGCCATGACAGTATGTAAGTGTGTGTTTGTGGATATGGAAAGAGGACACGTGGGTGTAATCTCTTCTGATGAATGAGTTAAGTAGTTGGATTTCATTACAGCTTGAAATTTGGCCTACTTCTGATGTCTAACATCTGTCACAACTTGGAAGCTGTTACATCTTTGCTATATTATAATTTGAATATCTGTGTTGTTAGTTTATGTCTTGCCGGACTTAAAACCATAACTGATCTTCGACTTGATTTTAAATGTATTTGACAGACTATCTTCTTGTTTTGGGAAGTAGCTCCACAGTTCTGTTTCTTTGGGTTCCTGCAGTAGTTTAGTTATTAAAACCCCAAGTCCACATCTGTCTTTCTGCTTTCCCTAAATCAGGGGAGCTCAGAGGTCAGGCTCAGGGTACAGAAACTTCAACATGATGGATGCTACCTGGCAATACTTCTTTGAATCCAGAGCTCCCAGTTTAAAGCCACCACGTGTCGGTTTCTTCTGCGATTCTAGCATATTTCAAATTATTCTGAGGGTATAGGCTTTTTTTATTGTTCAAAAAATAAGACAATCTTGTTGCAAGTCGACGTGTTTCTTTTCCCCATTGTGTGTTTTGGGGTACTACCACTTGAGGGCGCCAAAGTTGGACATTTTCATATTCTACGTAGTAACTTTAATAGCGGTTGCTCTTCTAAGAATGCTAACCTGCGACTCTAAAACATTCTTGTTAAACCTATAACCAAAATAAGCACACAGTACTGTTTGTTGTAGGTCCCCAATCGATCACAGTACAGTATTTAGACACCGAGAGGGGAGCTTAGGATCTGGTGAAGATAACTAAGATAGCCAAATGAATGCATTACAATGGTTTACACTATGTAGTGCTGTGGAATTATATACACATAGAGTATTTCTTGTAAAGGTTGTACTTCATGTTTCTCCCCTTCACATGGTTTATAATAGGACACACCACCAGGTAGGTTGTCAACAGTGTTCTTCAAAAGCACGTAATTCACTACAATGAAAATGTTCCTTAACACTGTTAGTGTAATGGAGCAGTATTTCAGTAAATAAATGAAAGTCGAATTTATGTCAATTATATATTTATAGTTTCACTTGACCCGTTCTGTGACTTTCAAGTAGTGCTTTCATGAGTGAGAATGACTTTAGTTTGTCTCGTATGAAACAAATCTTCATTCTGTGTGTTTTTAGGGCAAAGTTTTCCCAAAGAGAAGCTTGTTATCACTTTTTCTTTTTTTTTTTTTTCCTGTGGAGGAAGCAGCAGTCAAGCCGCTGATATATGACACCAGAGTTCACAGACTGCAGCTCAGATTACTGCAGTTGCAGGCTCTTCATTATTTAGACCTGCCTCTTTCATTGTCTTATATACTGGGTTCACTAACCATTTCAAATTCATGGTTATTCTGAGCCAATACTTTCAATTCGTAAAGACAATCAAAAGAGGTACGTACACAAAACAAAGCTCTCCCACTCTCTGAATGCCCCACCTAATCCATTAAGCTTTAAAAGCGTCACGACACGAGTACCTGGTGGTCAGGCCGGCCGGTCATGGGGTCAGTTGAAGAATTTAGAAACACAAATTGTGTGGTGGTGCATATATGCGTCAGTATACACCTGGAAACATGTTTCAAGTACTGACTTTAAAATAACAAAGCATGTATCTGCAGTACCTGTAGGCTTATGCCTTGAAAACCCTTGATTATGGAATGGCTCTGCTGGCTGAGGCCTACTTTTGAGGGGGTCATGTAAATGTCACACAATTAGTTTTTTTTGTCAATTTGTTGTTGTTGTTGTTTTTTTTTATGTCAAAATGTGCATCCCCATAGCCAGCAGAGACGGACAGCCTGTTGCTGTGAGTCATTAACATAGGTCGAAGGTCATGAAACTCAAAAGACTCAAAAGTTGTGTTCTCCATTGACCGTCGATTGCATGTACGCGTTTTGAGATTAACACACAGACGCCTTTATGAAACCATTTTTATTAAAAATAAATCTTTCACAGTGCGTGGCAAACGGGCTCACGGGGTGAAGAAGTGAGGAAGGTACCAGTGTCTCTACATCTCACGGTGTATTAATACTGTATGGTTTATCAGAAAAGGGTACATGACAACTCACCGCCGTGAAGAGGGGTGAATGAACAAATGGTTCGCATGCATAGACTTGGAAGCTCACAGTACCTTTAGTCACGAGCACAAACAGGCAGTATGATCTACCAGCTGACATCAACATCAACTCTGTATGGTTAATATGTTGTAGGTGAGTGGTGTCAATTACCAGTTACGCTAAAACTCGGCTACATTAAATCTGTTACAGTAAACGCATTAAACGTCAGTCTATGTTTCACTCCCCTTGTTCAGCCACACTTCAGAAACGTGTGCTTTCTTCGTCGCAGCTATAGAAGTTACAGTCAGCGTTTTGAGGAATCGGTCAGACTGATTGCTACAAAAGTGTGTGTTTGCATAAAAGAACCAATGGTGGCCGTGCTAGTGTCACAACACTGCAGTGCAATTACAGCTCCTAGGTGATGTTTTACAGATTAAATAACAGTTTTTCAGTACATTGTTGCTACAACAAAGATGAGTTCAGTTCAAGTTAGTTTTGTGAAATTAAACATTATACATTTCCTACAAAAAAAAGGAACAATCTCTTCAACAAATGTACATATTTTTGTCCTCCTTTTTTATAAAGTTGAGGTGCCTTAGATGACTACAGATGTCCCCTGGAAAATACACATGTGCCATTTATACACCACAATACACCTCTAAGGCACAGTTTTTCTTTGGACTTCTTCCATCAAACCCAGTACTGGTTGTCTTTAAGGGTCGGAGTAGGGGACCTAGATCTCAGAGACGTTTGGAATCCTGCAGTTACCATATCTTTTTCGATGCTGTTACCACCTCTAATATTCCCATCACCACCTGCTTCGTCAGCTTCAAATGGCCCCCAGAATGTCATCCCAGGGGCCAGACTCCTCCTCCTGGGACTCAAAGGTACCCTGGGTGAGGTAGGGCAGCTTGCGGGGCCCAGCGGGGTGACCACCACAGAGGGCATAGCCACGCTCCGCTCCGCCCGGCCCAGGTAAGGGCTGCCCTCGGTGGGTAACGTCACCGCAGCGAGCTGCTGGAGGAGCCGGAGCCGGGCCTGTTTCTCCTTGCGGCGGCGGAACACCAGAATCAAAACCACTAGGATTATAATGAGGAACAAGCAGGCCAGCAGAGGCAGGATAATGAGGAGAGGGTCGGAGGCGGGGCGAGGGAGGACCTCAACGTGGACCGGGTGTATGTCAGGAGGGAGTGCTGGAACATGTTTGTCTGAGACAGAAGGAGTGTGGGTCTGTGGGCCATGACCCTGACCCGCTCCCTCTGCACGACTGCCTGATCTTCCTCTATGACTGCCGCTGCGTGTGTGGTTCCCCCAGCGGCTGTGAGGCCTCAACTTGTGTTGTGTCCTGTTGTGGTTCTTATGTGACAAAATGTGGGGCGGCAAACCCACCCCGTCCTCGTTGAGCGTCGTGGAACCCCCTCGCCCGCCTCCTCTTCCGGTCGTAGTCTTATTATGTGTCGGAAGTCGGGTTGTCGTTTGTTCGCGACTTGCCCCGTCTGTATTCGAACCGCTTGGACCGTGATGCATCTGGTGGTGGGGAAAGATGGTGAAGTGAAGCTCGCCCTTCGCTGGTTGGACGTTTCCAGCCTTCAGCAGGAAGATGAAAGAATCATTGAGAGGCGTGGCGGGGGCGTGGCCTCGAGCCGTTGCGAGTGCTGATTTGTTGTCATGCTGCCGGCTGTCGCTGTCGCTGAGAGTCTCCTCGATGGCGACCCGGCCCTGCACCACATCTCTGAACGTAAAGGACTTCAGCACCTCTGATGCTCGGTTAGGGTCATAGGTCATCTGCAAACATGCACACACAGACACGGAGTGGAAGAGAGAATGAACTGAAATGAGATGATTAGACTGAAAGTGTAACTGAGGTTTCTGCACAGCTTTACCTTGACAAGCTTTCCGTGCTTTGGTGGCGACAGAACCTGAAAGACCGGGTCTGCTCGGCTGATTCTCGCCAGCTCGGAGGCGTCGATCATGGCTTTCCCCAGCTTCACAGCGATCCCACTGGGCACTCTCACTGGCTCCCTCAGGTAGATCAGAGGCCTCACTGTCACCTTCACCGTCTGTGCTGTTACATTTTCATAGTCAACACCGGGCGACGAGGCCGACACCGAGACTTGGAAGCTGTCCTCTGATTCGCTGAGATCCGTCATGTGATAGACAACGCGTCCTGACTGCACGTCCTCGTGGCGGAAGGTTGCGACTTCCTGGTCGTTAATAGCGATGCGTCCGTGGCGAGGGTGCGTGGTGACCGCGTAGGTGATGTTGACCGGCCTGCGACTGTTGGTTTGAGCTGCAAACTGGTCGGTTGTCAGGACCACAGCGGTCCTGCCTTGAACCAATGACAGGCCAGTGTTGTTCACCATGGAGACAGAGGGCTTTATCACCTCCAAACTAAACAGTTTGTAGAGTGGACGATGATGACCGTCGGTTACGTTGAAGTAGAAGACACCTGTTGAGGGCTCTCCCTGACAGAGGGAACACAGGAAGGAAGGATTAACAGAAAACACCAAAGAAGGGTTCTAGCACACTCAAACACACCAACACATCTGAAAGTCAGGAAACATTTATTAAAAGAAAACCTATGATTTAGGGTCAGGCTTAACCGAATTTAAACCCCCTGATTTAGGATGATTTGCTGCCATCAGATGCTGTTGTACAATTCTAATCGCATACAAATTACACACATTTGGGCTTCAAATGGACAACACGCTGTCACACACATTTTCCAAAAAAAGTAATTAAAGTCTCCTTCAGCAGACTGACTCTTCACCTGCTGTATAAAGTGCAGCCGGCCGTGGTTGACGTCGTACTGGGTGAAGGAGGTCACCGGCTCCAGTCTCTCCCCCAGCGTCAGGTAGCCGTTGTTGGGCTTACTGATCACAAGGTAGTGCAGCTCCTCTGGAGGGGTGTCATGGTCCTCAACCTGGACATGTAGATCGACAGGATTGTATTTTACAAGACTCCAAAAGTCAACACTCATGTTGAAGTATTGTTACTAAGCATTGTTGCATAGAAAACCCATCCTTTGTCATGAAAATGATAATTTCCTGTGGAAGAAATATACTTAATATCAGCATCCCTGTTGTTACTGTGACTTTGGGGAATTTCCATTAAGACAAAAAGGCTTCTACAATTAATATACATTAGTTGGATATTAGCACTTTGCTTTTTTTAAATTTTGTTTCCAATGATCAATAAATAATTGTGAAAATGAGAATCTCAATACTCAATAAAATAAAACATTGTGAACCATAAATATGCAGCCCTAACCACAGCCAAACCTGCTCTCTAAACGCTTGGCTCACCTGCAGATTGTCCGGTCCAAGTACGACTCTCTCTCCGACAACGACCTTCATGCTCGGGGCGCTGCTCCTGATGAGCGGCGGCTGGTCGTTGACCGGCGTCACCGTGATGTTGAACGTCTCCGTCACCGCCAGGCTGTCCTCGGCGCGGCGATGAGAAGCCACGTCTAATGACGAAATGGAGGACGATGAGGCTGAATAGAGAGGGGAAAAGGAAGAGGGGGAGGAGGAGGACGAGGAAAAAGCAGACAAGGAAGAGGATGAGGAGGAAGAGGAGAAGAGATCCAAAGGAGCCACCCAGGCCCGGAAAGTGAAGCTGTCGCTCGTCGTCTCTGAGTCATCGTGGACATATGTGATGCCGAACTTGTTTAGGGTGACTTGAGAGAAATCGGGTTTGTTCCTGGGGAAAAAAAACAAAAAACTTTGCATTTGCAAGGTTGCCTCGTAGTGTTTGGTAAATGGTTTTGTTGAAGACAGCAGTGAATTTTCAACACCTGAAAATACAATTGTTTTTTTTATTTATTATGTATTTGTGCCTTTGATTTGGTATGACTCATTTTGATATTGTTCTTTGCATCTATTGAGGCAAGAAGAACGGAACAAAGCACCTGGTGAGGTTATGTTTTTGTATGGATAGAGTTCCGTGACGCGGCAGGGAAATCAGGCGGTACAGGATGTGGTGGTCTTTCCGGTGCGGCTCTGGGACTTTCCCAAGGAGATTGGAGGCATCGAGTTTAGACCCGTCAATCGTCACCTTGCCTCCCTCGGCCACCACAGCACCTGCATGACACACACGAACACCTCACTTAGTCCGCTTGAACTTATATTCTTCATGGTACAAATAAATATCAAATAAGAGAGAGAGATTTTTGGCACACACTCTTTCGCACAGTACCCGCGTTGCTCAGCAGTCTGGTCTTGTGTTGAGGGCTGTCGTGATGTTCGTTGGCCTGATAGGAGATTAAGATGGCGAAGGTGTGTGGAGGAAGGAAAGCAGGAGGAGAGGACACGGTGAAAGAGAAAGCGTCTGCAGCCGACCATCCCACTGACTGTGGCCTGTTCTGATCGTACAAAATGACCCCATCTTTCACCTGAGAGACGAAGACAAGGGCATCATTTCATTTGAGAAGTAAACAAAAGCTTTCCCTTGTGTTTTGCGAAGGCACACGCGTCTCCTACCATGCTTTGTGTGAACGTGGAGATGTTTCTTGTAGAGTTGTCGGGCATACGTCGGACCAGGCTGCCAAGTTTAGGAGGATCAGTTACCGCAAACACCACCGAGGGGTTTCTTCTGCTGTCGCTGACATCGTTGGTTACGGCCTGAAGCTCCTGCTCAGAGATTGGTGTCACAGAGCCTTTAAAGGTTGGAAAAGATACAGCGAGAGTGATGAGAAGCTCGCAGCAACAGAGAAGAGCCAATGAATGATCCTGGTTAAATGTATTATCAGTAGACATCGCCATGCTTCAAATTCAAAAAGCCACAAAAGGGCAGGAGGAGCGAGGCACGTTTTGTTTTTTTCTCAAAACATTTAGGAAAAAAAAAGATGGATATTGTAAAAAATCAATCAACTACAGTATTAAATGTCCCATACTATACTAACCTTGACCAGAGGCTACTGATACGTGAGTATGTTTACAGGCTAGAACCACTATCAGCTTGGTGCATAGATTGACAGACTGATTTCAAGGTAACACTTTATTTTAAAAAGTTTATATGTCAAAATCACATTTACTGTACTTGAGCAGGAAAAGGCCGGCATACGCTTCGCTTCTACCACCAGTCACTATACTTTAGCTGACTTAGTACAAATCCAGAGTGTCAAACCAGGTTTTGTTCTGTAGAACCATACCTGGGTAGACCTCCATGGGATGATTTCTCTGCAGGGTGAGGACCAGAGAGTGGGCAGTTGTGCTGAAGATCTGTCGAGGGGCGAAGTTCACGCCGTCGTTCACCTGGAAGTGAAAGCCACCCGATAAAGCACCTACACATGAAAAAAGTCAACATCAAGAAAAAAGAGGGGTTATTAGTTGGTTCATTCCATTCTCAGATGTTGTCATTTTTGGATGTTTTTGTTTCTTTTTCTGAAAAACCCATAAATATGGTCCCAAGATGTTACTCACCACTGTGCACGAACATCAATTGTCCGGTTTGTATGTGATGTTGGGTGAAGTTCAGGATTTGTCTGGAGAGGGCCCTCTTAAGGGCCAGGTGGCCGTTGCTTGGTGGTGTGACGATGAACTCCAGTCCTTTAGGCTCAGGAGTGTCCGGGTCCTCAGCACTGAGATCATCTGTGGTGATTTCTGTCACCGAACCCACCCACACCTGAGGAAAAGAGAGGGAAGATGGAAGGAAAGGACACGACGGCTATACATCTAGCTGTCAAAATAACTTGTTGGGAAATGAAGGTATTCACTTTGGTGCAGAGAGTTTGATGACAAGATCAAAATCTTTGGCCTTTCTGTAGTGCAATTCATTGTTACTGATAGGCCAATGAAGCATATCAATACCTATACATTTGCCGTAACTTAAATTCAGTCAATGTCTCTGTCTAATTTAAAAATGTCCCCAATTAAAGGTTTTATCATTTGAGAAATCTCTAATTATTTACATTTCCTTAATTTGATCAAAAACATAATCCTATAAATAAATGTGATGCAGTCAGACTCAAATCGTCACTCCCCACCTTCAGACCCTTGTTGGTTGTAACGACAGGAGTCTCATCATCCACAGGTGTAACCTTGATGTGAGCAGTGCAGGGCAGGCTGTGCTTCCTGATCTCCGTCTGATTGGCCACAATGGTGAAGTTGTCTCTCAGTGTGTCGCTGCCATCATGGATATAGGAGATGTACTCACGTTCCACCTGGAAAGACAAGCCGCTGTTGTAACTCCCAATGCTGCTGATGTTAAAAATGCCCGGAACAGAGCAACAAAACAGAGCATTTGACAAAAGCAGAGTGTTTTCGAAAACAGAAAACACTCTGGAAAAGGATTTGATAAAGTGTTTATTATACAATATATACCTAACGGGGTTACTCTCCCACTAAAGTGCTGGTTTGCGAAATTTTTATTCCTAATGAACACACCTTCATTGGTTCACACCTTAACAGTCTTTACAGCAAAAATCTTCCCTGTTATCCACAATTGAATGTTCTGGGTGTGTGCTCAGTCAAACCTCAGTGTGAGTGAAAGCAGTGATGGGCATCCCCGGGATCCGGCTGTGCTCCAAGTGTCCGTGTCGCGGCGGAACGACGATCTGGTACAGGAAGTTCATCCCTGAGAAGTGATGATTGGCCACCTCGATGATGTCAGCGGTGAGTGGCAGCGACGACCCCTCATCAAGGGTCAAGTCAGACACCTGCAGAACAGACGATACTACTGACTACTAAGAAGTTCCTCCTTTGTTTAAAATGTTTGAAATTGAATTTCTCTCCCTTTTCATGCAATTCTTTCCTTTTTTTAAGGTCATCTAACATCTAGACACACATTCTGTACCTGAAGAGGGAGCAGGACAGGGATGATGTCGATCTCTAGCCTGATAGGTGCGACCCTGGTGACCCCGTTGGTTGCCTCCAACAGGACGGAGTCGTTGGTGCGCCCTGCAGCCTGCTGGTGGTAGACGATCAATCCCTGGTTGAGATCCTCCTGCGTGAAGGAATTTGTTGGCTGCTCTTTGATGCCCTGCGTGGAGCCACGGAGCAGACAATTTTATCAAGTGCTGTTTTTGTGCAGTACCTGTGAAACTTTAAACTTTAAAGCTGCAGTGTGTAACTGTCTGTCGGCTTTGAACCTACAGTTGGCTGTGTTTGGTGGAGGTGCAGCTGTTCTCCGTTGTTGATCTGGTGCTTGTCGTTGGGGGGCAACCGCTGTAGAAAGCCCAGGGCGGGAGGACTTTGGACGGTAAAAACTATCTCTGAGGGCTTGCTGTCCTCATGAACCACCTGTTCAAACAGAACAGAACATATTTACTTATAAATATTACGACGGACTTCTGATATTAACAAACCATTTTTATCTGTTTGAATATGATGATGATGTCACTGGAGTGTATTAATGTCCAGATGAAAACATCTGACCGTGATTGCTTTGAAGGGTGAACTTGGAAATGAAATGACTCAGAAAGCATCTGTCAATATGATCTCAGGTACAGACAATAAACAATAAACCTTGATATGCTGCAAAGTCCTAGATGCAATTAATGTCTCTTGCAATATATATAACACATACAGGCTGGTAACCAAGTAATGAATGAGTCATATGATTATGGTTACTAGCTTACCTCTAAGTGCTCCTTGCTTATGGAGACGTGCTGTCCCTCCGCCACCACCACCAGGCGGTTACTTATGACCGATGGCGGCCTCTGGTGGCTCTCCAGGTAGATTTTTACCGCCACTCCAATGTCCAGATGTATCTCCCTCCTCCCTCTTTCCAGCCTCCTCTCTGCGCTCTTCTCCCTGGCTCTTGCCGTCACATTGAACCCATCCGACAACTCATGGCTGCCGTCGTGGTGATACGCCAGGCGCCCCGCCACCAAATCTCGCTGGGTGAATATTGAAATTGCGTCTGTTGCTGTTACACGATCTCCATCTTTAAAGCAGAGCACGCCGTGTTTAGGTGGAAGGAAGACCTCAAATGTCACTTCCTGTGGGTCTCGGATGTCAAGGTTGCTGAAGATGCTGAGGTTGGCAGAGTTTAAGGTTATGATCCCACCTCGCTGGACCATGAGGCCCGTGTTGTTCTCGACCTGAAGGTAAGGATCCTGCGCCATCACCTGCATCAGCCAGTCACACAACAGAAAGAGAAATAAATGATTAAGAGCAGCTGACATCATTAGGCTCACTTATGTTCACACTACAAACACATCATGATATTTAATTACAAGCAAATCATTTGTAAAGGCTATAATTAACACTATAGCACAAAATTTAAACTACTAATAAATAACACGAACATATAAATGTAAAACAACCTTAATGTTGATTGCTTTTATTATATAGTTCCTACCAAACATACTGCTTAACTTATTCTTATTATTTTAATGGCTAATCAACGGTGAAATTGATGACCGTAAAATATGACGAAATAAAACCATGAGTACATCATGCGTGAAGACATTATAATCACCTCCAGCAGTGTTGAAACATAATGTTTCCCATCTGATACGAAAAGCACAAAACGACCAAAACTCACTCCTCTGTGGACAAACAGCACTTTTTTCTGCGAGGAGAGAAAAGAAAAGGAGATGATGACAGAAAAGGAAAAAGCATCAGCAGGCTTTATAAAAAAAACAACTGAAGAAACACCAGTATTAGAAGTTAAGTACAGCTTAAGTACTTAGTATCTAGTGGTCAAAGGCAGCTGGATTTTCTGTTTTTTAAAGGAATTTTTGGATCTTCAAACAGCATCTGAAACCCTCTCCCTCTACACCTTTCTAACAGTGGAAATGGGGAGCTATTGGCCAAGTGTGCAGAGGTGAGAATCTATGAAGGAAGTCCAACAACACAGACCGACCTTAAGTATGCGCCCCTATCCCCATTTGCATCAATGTAAAAGGACATTCCCTGTAGCCTGACTCACAGGATGTAGAGTTTGCGTATGAGCCTGCCATTGGCCGCCTATTTCAGATGGAATCCTCCTCCCCTTCCCCTATCTCCTCTATATGTTTCTCCTCTATATCTATTGAGAAATTGCAAGACTTTCAACCTATTTTGTGATCAGTCAGACATTGAAGACCACATGAAGGTTGTTGACATCGCGACACAGAAACATCTGAAGACTAATCCTTAACTTTGTGATTCTAAATGTTCTAACATCTGGATGAGGAAGAACCTTCACAGATAATTGTGCTAACCTGCTCGAGGTCCCGTTGTGTGAACTCGTACA
This sequence comes from Cebidichthys violaceus, assembly GCF_023349555.1. Taxonomy (NCBI): domain Eukaryota; kingdom Metazoa; phylum Chordata; class Actinopteri; order Perciformes; family Stichaeidae; genus Cebidichthys; species Cebidichthys violaceus. The sequence continues at coordinate 80,592 of NW_027176805.1, forward strand.
GCTTGTGGCTGGTATCACTGGCTAGCACCAAGTCTCCCATGGGAATCCCCCTCCGCGTGTACACCAACCAACTGTCCTCGAAGTCAGAGTCGTCGTCCCGGTAACGAAGGTCATTCAGCGTCACCAACCTCTGCCCATCGCGGGCTACATGGAAAACTTTATCGACAGCCCTGACAGGTCGCTCATCGTTGACGAGCTGCACAGAGATATTAAAGGTGTGTTCAGCTGTGTTCCTATCCTCCTTCCTGCGTTTGTTCGGTTTGTGCACCATGATTTGGAAAGTGAAGGAATCCTGCTTGGTCTCGCTGTCATCGTGAACGTACACGATCCTCTCCTCAATGATATCCTGATTCGTAAACGTCACAATGTTATCGTTAACGGAAGTCGAGTTGGAAAGGTTGATCCTCCTTAACTGCCCGTGCCCGGGGCTCACCGTAACGCTGTAGTGGACGTCCCGGTTACTTGCTGTGTGAGTGAAGAGGATGTCTTTGTTGATGACTCTACTTCCTCCCTCCAGGGTTGAAAGGCCTCTGTTTACAACGGTGACGGCGGTCGACTCGGCATTGATGTTGATTCTGAAGTCGTAAGCTGTCGAGTTGGCGTGTGTTGAGAACACCTGAAAGCTGAACGTGTCTCTCGTGTCATCCTGAAGCATGTTGAGCAGCTCGTACTTCATCAAGCCGTCTGTGATGTTCTTTTGGCTGAAGGTTGAGTTCCTTCGCAGAGCTTTGTTGTCGAGGAATAGCTTCCCTTTCTTTGGTAATGTTAGAAGCCTAAAGTAGAGGTCGCTCTCATTGACTTTAACCCCCTTAGAGATCACATGAAGGTCCTTGGGAGTGACAGCTGTAGACTGAACACCGTTGACCTCCATCTTGCTTCGTGTGATCTTGAAGTGGATCCAGCGCACCACGATGGGGAAAACAACCTCCTCAGTAGCCCGGGAGCCGATGCTGATTTTACATTTGAAGTAATCAGTGATGTTGCTCGGAGTCTGAACGCCATGGTAAGTGCTGAGGTATCGGATCCGTTCTTTTTCTAGAAGCTTCTGAGAGAAGGAAGTTATCGGTTTCCAGTCGCCACTTGAGTGCAACCGCTGGAGCTCACCATATTGTGGCAGCTCTGCAACGTCGTAGCGGATTTCCACTGCCGGATCATTCACATTAACTTGTACAGCAAGGTGAGAGGTTGTGATGATGGAGGCCCCGCCTTGGTTCAACTCCAGTCCGGTGTTATTCACCAGTTCGTGTTCGAGTGGCACCGCCATGATCCTCAGAACTACTGTGTTGCTCGACTGTGCAAAGGATTAGGGAACAGGGAAACACCAGATGTTACGATAACAAAGAGGACGAGATGAAGGAGGAGGAAACAAGGGAGGAGAGGAAGCAACAGGAGATGAGGAGAATGAACAGAGCAGACGGTTAATCAGTATTTCACTGTTCTAAAATTGAATGGCAACATATCAAATGTGTGTGTTTGTGCAATAAATCCTGTGGAAATGTTTTTAGTTTTGCAGGCAAGTATTGGACAAAAATATTGGCCTGATGATGGCAATATAGATATGGAATGGATCAATTCAGTGATTACAATTAATTCTGAGGAGTGTGTTGAATGTTCCAAATTTCCTGGCAATCCATGCAATAATTGTTAAGACATTTAACTTTACTTGTTTCTACAGTAGCCCAGAACGGACAAAACAAACAATGGCTCTAGATGGAGCCATTTCCATTTTCACTGCCGCCACTGTAAAAATTCCCCAACTCTATGTATCACATCCTTTATGTTACAGCTTATGGGTTTCTTTCCTCTTGGGCCAGATGATACATTATTTACCTTCAGCCCGTCGCTGACCCTGAGGGCCAGTCGGGAGGTGGGGACCCCAGTGTGGATAAAGTAGATCTTACCCTCCTCCAGATCGTTCAGTGAGAACAAGTTAATGGCCCTGGAAGATAGACGCAATCCTGTTAACGTCCATGTTTCCTAACTCTGAATCCTGATTTAAAACATTAACACATCTAGTAGCTGCTAGCATGACTTTTGGCTACGCGGCCACGCGCAACAAGGTAACAACAGTGGCTTAGACTGAATATCAAAATCTAGCAACCACAGATTTGCAGGGTCAGTTAGTTTCTGGATACGTACGAGCAGATTCAACAAGCAGTTACAGAGAGCCACACATTTTGTTCCATCTGGTTATTTTAGCTTTTATCAACCTCAGCCACTTATCCAATAGACCTCCATGGTTGGTTGAGTGATTATTTGCAAAGCCATAGTACAAACCTGCCGGGGTTTTCCTGGTGCTCAAGGTGTCCAACCTCAGTGTTGAGGTTCCCCAGGGAGCTGAACACCAGCTCTGCAGGACTGCTGTCAGGGTCCCACACCCTCAGCAAATCCGTCGTCAGCTGGGGACAAAGTGGCTGTATTAATTTTCATTTTATACTTATGTAGGGAACATCCACATTAAGATGATGAAACTGAAATGTATTAAATACAACAATGACAAAATCTTAACTAATAAACTTCTTTCAATAACTGCTCTCACGACCCATAGGGCGCTAAGTTGTTTGACGAGCTACATTGCTGAGTAGAAAGACACAGAGACACATCCAACGACTTGGAGAAACTGAGTTCTGACACAACATGTATCTTCATTGATATGTTATGCCGAGCTAACATGTTTCGTAAGAGGAAGAGTTCCTTCACATGTGGGTTCTGGACCTCCTGTTGACCTCTCTCCATTCTATGACTCCTGGTGATATAATCTGTGAGTAAGTTAGTTTCTATTTTGGTTCATTTTAATTGATATAGCACATATTATTACTTATATACGTAGACCCACACTAATAAAAAATAAATCTTACGTTAAAATTCTGTTAGTTAAACTAATCGTGTTGCATCGCGGAAGCTGAGTACCATCACTTGTTATGAAAATGTATGAGTTTATGATTCATAGTTGAGTTATTAATAATCATTACATAATTTGATATTAATTCGTTATTATTCATTACATCTGCTACAAGCACCCACTCTACACTTCACCCACTTACACTGAGCATCGAGTGCTCTGCTGCACCTACCTGTCGCTTGGACTTCTCCAACAGCGTGAAAAGGTTTCCCTCCGGCAGGCTGAGCACAGGTGCATCATTAACAGGACTGATGCTGATATCGAACCGATGCAGGCGGTTACCCTTCAGAAATACAGGAAGCGCCTTCTTTTTGCTGGAGAATACCGAAAACATGAAGAAGTCGTGCTGGTCCTCTGAACCACTGTGAACGTATATCACACGGCCCTGCCACAAGTCCAGCATACTGAAAGTACGGTCGACCTCTCCTGCTCCTAGTGTGATCGTCCTCTCCTGCCCCTCAACCAGCATCCCGTCAGGGTCAGGACTCAGGTCCAGCCGGAGCTGGCCGTGGACAGGCTGCCCCTCAATGCGGAACATCAGTTGGGATGGATGAATGCCCAATTTCCGAAAATCCAGATTCACCTAAAAAGGAAGCGCAAATAGGATCTGACTCGGGGTTATAATGTGAAAATGACATAACTCCATGTTATTCTTTCTGACGATGTATAAGAAACCTGTGACATAACTAAAAGTGAAAACTGACAGTTAACCAGTCCTACCCTCATGTGTTTGGGCTCCAGTGGTGCCCGGCCTCCCTCCAAAACTTCAAGCTTTCTCAGCAACAAAAAGTTAGTGTTCTTCTTATTGTTGGCAATTGGTGGTGTGGTTGAAACGTCAAACTCGAGACGATCTGCTGGACTCGAGGTGGTCACCGCATCTGGAACTTGCCCCGTCTTACAGCCGACGGTGACGTCCTTGGTGACGGCAGCATGAGGCAGGCCTGTTCTTTGAGTGTTCACCCCAATTCCTCGGAGGCAGCCTTTAAAGGAACCTCCTCGCCCAGCCGGTTGCCCCCCAGACAAAGCGGACAGCAACCCGGCTCGCCTTGCCTCTCCCCGTGCTTCTTCGTCCAGCCCTCCCAGGAAGAGAGGCCCTTTGAGCTGGATGACCCGGAGCTTCAGACTCAGGGTGGCCTTAACCAGCTCCTCACCCACCTTCAGCTGGATGCTGTTGGGCAGCAGGTGCAGCTGGATGGGGTACCACGTGTGGTTGCTGTGAACATGCGTTAGAGAACGCAGCTCAGTCTTGCTGCCCTCTCCATTTCCTACGGTTGCCACCAGGTTACCATCTCTGAGCTCTATGGCAACAAATCCTCCATGGTTGCCAGAGCTATAGAGAACCATGCCATCGTCTTCTCTTGATGAGGGGTGCAATTCACATTCAAACAGCCCCTCCTGTGGCACTTCCCACGGCGGGAGAGAGATAAAAGCTTTAGAGCTGAAAAAGTTGACGGAATCTTCTTCCGTCGCCGAAAACTGCGGACTACAGCCCAGCGATACCTCGTGGACGCTCTTGTACCCAGAATAAGGCCTTAGGCTGGACAACAGGTTATGTTCGTTGAACACAACTTCATCTACACAGCCTCGAAACCCAGCGGAGATGTTGAGGAGGAACGGGCGGTTCAGTCCGGCTGTCCCGCCAACAAAAAGCCCGTCCTCGACACTGAGCTCCAGGTCTGGTCCTGGCATACGGAGGCTGGTGTGAGAGTTTCGGTCCACGGTCATGTTGACATTATGGTGGTCGTGGGTCAGCTCCATGGAGTGCCACGCCAGGTCGCTAAGATGGATGCCCTTTTCTGAGCGTAGCGAACGCTCACCTGAGCCCAGGTCCAGACGGACCTGAGGGATGGAGGGGGAGCAGAGAAAGAGTGAGGAAAGGAGATAAAAGGTGGTAACCAGGACCGAAGAAATGTCTTTCTATTACTTTTCTTCGCTAAACAAATACAAACTTAAAATGAGTAAGAAAGAGCAAGACACATAAAAGCAGGCATAACATGGCAATTGGATCTTGAATGTGCTCAATTCAAAACAGAATCAAGGGACTTGTTAACTGTGTTAAAGCATTAGCCCACAAAGTAACCAAACTCTTTTATGAGTTGCTCCCTTGCAGTGTACTTGGAGTTTTTCCTCTCTTAACGTTGGTCATGAAGGAACTTGTTCTGAAAGTGCCAGGGGGATACTTTTTTTTCTCTCTGCGAGCAATCCGACACCGAGCTGTGTGTGTTCAGCCTTCTCTCTGTCTCTCCTTCGGATAGTGAATGGCAATATATGAGCTAGAATGGCCCAAGGGACACATATCTTCTCTTGTTTTGAAGGTGCGAGGCATCTCAAGTGAGAACCACTGAACAGCTTTTATTTGGACTCGTTTGTATTTATATTATTAAAATCCAAATGGTCTTTCCCTAGCCAAATCATACCATTTCTGTTCTTTAAATGGACAATAAACATGAACCCATGAATAGATTCCTGTCACTTGCTTTAGACAAGTGTGCTACTGTCCTAACATGTCCTTATGCCTACCTGCAGGCGCCCAGAGAGGAGCTCCAGCAGCAAGAAGTCTCTGTGTCCAGCTGCCAAAAACAGCATGCCCGCCGGACCGGAGGTTCGGAAACGCACATGGAGCAAAGTCTGAACGGACGCCTCCACTGTCCGCAGGTGGATGTATCCATCCCCGTAGAATGACACTACAACAATGAACAAGAAGACAGGCAAGAAGTGGAGGTTGTAGCTGTCGCCAGATTAGTTGGCCATCAAGGTACCTATTAGCAGAACTTGTAGTTTCTACACAAATAAGCAGTTTCAGTATTCCAAGGTGAAGAAAAGTCATAAAAAGACAGAGCTGGAGATTTGTTCTATGCTGGCATAGATCTATTATTTGCTAGTATTTTTCATTCAATCTCTTTTATATCTGCATATTAAAAAACCCAAATAATAAAATGAACATTTGGTGACCAAAGGCATTCTCCCAGCAGAGGCTATTCCATTAATCTGTATTGACCAGCTTTCCAATGCGGCGTCTGCTCTGCACTTTACACCTGCTATCCGAATCAATTAATGACAACTAATGCATTCTGGAGCGGGTCATCCCGAAATGTTCTGATGCTAAAAAAAGAGTTCACCGTTGACCCAAATGACTCAGATTGGACATTTAGTCAACATTTCTCGGACAAGAGCTGCTCTGAAAGCACACATGTCTGTCACAGCACACGAAGCTAACTCGAGTTGGGAACCCGTGATCCAAATATAAATGAAAAATGTGAAAAGGACCACTATTTAAATTAATTAACGACTATTGATATTGCATTAATATTGCATCCTCGTGCCAGATATCAGCTAGTTTGAATTTGTAACATTTAGCCAAAAGTCTACAGCCATGCCAGTGGAGTGCCTGTAGTGAAAACAACACAAAGGTCAACCTGATGGTGGTACTCGAGGAAAAGTGAGTGGGTCTCCAAAATCATTAGGATACATTATCTGGGGACCGTGAATGTTTATACAAATTTGTATGCAACCTATCTAATAGTGGTTGAGATACCAACCAACCAACTAACCGTCTACCCATTGTCCCTGGAGTCTAAAGCCCCTGTATACATTAGGTACAACACTTTTCCATTCTAGGGTTTTACAATTGTGTCTATATGTAATGACACTGTCCTTGTATTTAATAGTGAAGCCAGTGTACCCAGGACTCACATCTGTGAATGAAAAAAAAGAATAAAGCAGTCTTCATTTCAATCAATTTGACCTACAAAGCAGCTGTTGCAGCTATTGGAGCACTTTGTTAAAATGACAATGATCAATTTGTTGAACACACAGCAAGTAGAGGTCAAAGAGAGAGAGAGAGAGAAAGAGAGAGTGTGTGTGTGTGTGTGTGTGTGTGTGTGTGTGTGTGTGTGTGTGTGTGTGTGTGAGATTGGGGATGGCTGACACTCTTAAAACTCCATAAAAAGTACAGCAGCACGGAACGGTTGAGAGACTGAACACCAATGATTCAAATGAAAGCACAGAGAGAGTTTTATACATCAGACTCAGATAAAAGAGTTCATTGGCCAGAGGGGGAGAAACAACAAAGCCGCAACATTTTATGAACGAGTTACTCTCAAAAGCTGCTGTGTGCAGCTCAACAACGCGACAGTGAAATTACATGGCAGCCAATGATTTATGTTATCATAAATGCATGCTAGTCTGTTACCATTCAACATACTGTTCAGTCTCTTCATATTGGTTTTCTTGCAGGTGTTTAAAGCATCTGCCAAATTGGCCAACATTGCTTATTAATTTGTTCAATTACAGATTTTGTTGGCTTGGCTTTTTGGCAAATATTAGGATATGTAATTGTGGTTTACATTCAATAATTGATTTAGCTTTTCGTAGTACAAATACTAATCTGTTCTTCTGCGTTCCACACCATCATTTATCATTATGGATTATTATTGTATTGCCTTTAAATCCCTTCTGGTAGGGAAATGCACTGCCTGCAAAATAATAAAAACAAAACACATTTGGTACTGGTCCCTGTGAGAAGCACTCAGTCAGCAGGCCGGCCCAGCATGCCGCTCTGCATAAAGCCTATAAGCCTGCTGTCAGTATAACCCATGCCTGTCCATCTATCTCTAATCTGCCTCTATGATACCAGTGAACATTGGATTATTAGTAATCTTCCTACTGTGACGGACACACCTCGAATGTGAGCGCAGGTCTTTAATGCGCTGTCATGAGCAGATACCACTAGAGGATAACTTTTATAAACCCAACTCATTTAGTGAGCAGCGTGACATCAGATGTCTAATTATAATCCAGAATTCAGCAGCATATTGTCATATGTCCGCAGACAATATTAGACTGGATTATTAGACATTAAGCTGCCAACTGTCCCAGACACATTTTAACCTAATCAATTGCTGTAAACTGCATTTGCAACTTCATTCCTATCATCTCCTGCACCAATTCATTAAAAGGTTGACGGCATTAACTTCAGGACAACGACCGCAGCTTGTGTGTGAATGTTAAACGTTGACTTCACTAAATGTGCACTAACAAGCATTAAAAACTGTAGTTGCATGCAGTTGGCGTGCTCCTAAAAGGCAACATTCATATTATAACAATGCAACAAATCATGCACCTGTAGTGATGTGGAATAATTGCTCTCAGGTAACTTTTGCATGTTTTCTTCTGCAGTGCCTTACCTGCATAAACGTGTCCTGTGGAAATCAGCAGGAGCAGAAACAGATCAGCAACAAGACTCCCCATTGTTAGTTAGGCCCCTAAAATCATTTAGTTAAGAGCAACATCTGGCTGCTTGATTGCGCCGTCCATTGTCTTTACCGCACAGCACCGGCCCTCACTTCAACCACTGGCAACTTCCAGACAGCTTGCTTTGCTGGCTTTGGCTTGCAGTCTTAAAACAAAAAAAAATGTACCTGTGCCTGCTGGCAAAGCACAGCGAGGTGGAGCTCCACCCATGGATCCGCCCCGTGGCTGATGCAGTGCTTAGTACCCAACATGAACACAAGGGGGAGGTGTCACAACACATACAGAGACAGAGAGGAAGAGGGAAAGATGAAAAGGGGTTGTGTTCGAAAAGGGGCTTTATAGAAAGTGCAGCAGATTGTTTGTGTATTTCTGACTGAGACTGAGACCCTTCTAGTTTTGTTTTGACTCATTTTGAAATATTAAGAATGGTAGTATATTCTCAACTGAGAACCCCAGCATGCTGTCACAGGTAAACACCAACATGAGCAGCACTGACCCAGGACCATTGTTCAGTATGTTACAACTTTTTCTCTGTGATTCATTCATAATCATTGTTCCTCAAAAACGAGTTGAGTGCACTATATAGTTTATAGATATCAACTTTAATGGAGTTAATCACATCATTATGATTTTGGTCCTCTGCCACAGCAGTTCTTTGCCTTTTCCCAGAAAAATATTGATTACAATTTCCCTCTGGATCAGTCAATAATTAAAAATAAATAAAATAATCTGACACAGCCCTGTGATATCCTTCACCCCCAGCTGTACCCCAGCTCCCTAAGACAATGGATATGTGGCTAATGAATAGAAATCTGTGATGCTGCATTGTACACTGTACACCCCCAATGTACAAGGCAACGTCACATTGACTCTGAATCGCCACCCTATCAGGACATACAAACACAGAATCAACCCTCTGCACTGTGCAGACTTTGGAGTTTTATGCCATTTGCAAAAAAAGCATCTGAAGCATGCCACCGAGAGCAGTGGTAGTAGTAGTATTAAGCAATAAGTCACCAGAATCTGTGATTTAGTGATATTAAAACAGCTAACGGGGGGTTGTTAGGCTTGACGTTGAATCTACCGTCAGCAACTATTATGCTTACTTTCCCCGAGCTGTTGTCTCTTGCCGGCGATATCATTTTTGTTGCAGTGCAGCCCTTAACTTGCTGAGTAGCCAAGCGACACTTTAACAAAAAATATATATCGCAAGCAATTGACATCAAAGCTAGAGAAAAGTGAGCATAAATAAAAAATAAAAAAAACATGGAAGCAAGCTAAAGTTACATTGTTAACGTATTATTGTCGTTGGATGGAGATAAAAGTCCAGATTGGGTGACAGCAGTGACAGGACACAGGTTCTCTGGCTGCTTTAACATGAATCCCTGTAGGATACTCTTGTTATCTTCTTATCCAGGTTGATGATCGGGTCTGAAGAACGGACCCCATAGTCCGTTTAACGGCTCTGGCTTAGTTTTTTGACTTTTCAATTGCTTCTTTCATTTTTTTTATCTTCCTCCTTTATCCTGTCCTTCTCTTCCAAACACATTTCCACACTTAGCCCACCCAGTAAATCCAAAAAGATGAACCATTAAATCTGATATTTTGGCTTTAATAATAAATTTGGCTGAAAGTAGGTACAAAGTAAATTTAGAGTGCAGGTACCCCCTGAAAAGAAGCTTCCGACCTCAGTAGAACACCCACGGAGCTGAAATAAATTGACCTTCAGAGAGGGATAGAAGATAGAAGAGGGATAAAATGAGGACGATACAACAAATGGGAGTGTGCAAAATTGCCAAAACAGAAGAGAGAGAGAGAGACAGAGAGAGAGAGAGAGAGAGAGAGAGAGAGAGAGAGAGAGAGAGGAAGTAAAAGGGAACAAGAGGTTAAAGGAGGGAAATGGCCTGTGGCTGATCGAGGTAAAGTGGAAGTTTGGGTGTGATTGTTAAAATGCAGGACACACTCCCTAGTCTGTATCCTGAACCCCTCCCACCCTTTAACCTACTACTTCCATACACACACACACACACACACACACACACACACACACACACTTTCAAATGGGCTGTGGGGCTGCAGCTTGAGAGAGTTTGGTCCATTAAAATGTTGAAAGAGCACACATAAGGGCTTTTATTCGGCTGCTGATTCAAACTCCGCTTGGCTCGCTCACGAGAGGAGTGATGGGTTTAGGTTTAGTTCCCAGGGTGTTGAATAATAGACTCTGCAGCCTGGTTTCTTAGACGGAGGGGTCACACCCAAAAATGGGTCACAGTTCAGCGGCGACGGGTCCTCTCATGACGAGAGAGGTGGTGTGTTTTAATGAGCCTGGATCCCACGCTGAGAGGATTAGCGTCTTGTCTTTTGGGCTGGAAGAGTCTTTTAAGTGCTTCAAAAAAAAAAAAAAAAAACTTAAGCTAAACTATTAGACAACTGAATGTTTACATTGAGCTTTAATTTCTACATTTCACAGGAATTAGCGTCCCGGGATTGATTCACTGGGGAATTTCCGACGCTAAATGCAAATGGATTAACAAATGAATCACAAATACATGCAAGGTTGTTGGTAAAGTGGTTTTGCTACAGTCGCTATAAACTCCAGCAGATATTTTGTTTGGTGCTATTGGGTAACTACTGTCCAATATTTGAAATATATTTTAATTATCAAATGAAATCTATTCAATCCATTTTTTAAACACAAACACACTTTGAAAACGCTGCGACATTCTCATCCAACTGAATAAAGCTGTTTGCTGTTCGAGATGTTTGTTTCTCGATCTTTGAATTTCTACCCTCTACAAAAACGCTAAAGCTATAAAACTGGTATAATACAAGGTAGAGAACAGGAACCACCTGGCTGAGGACAAGGCAAACAGCATAGACCAGGAAGAGACGGAGGACTTGGGACCGATTTAACTCCAGCAGCAGCTAAAACAACAAAAACACACCACACAGCTGGATGGACCAACCGAAAAGGTCCCTGCTTCTTACACGTCACTAACGCTTTGCTGTGTGTACAACTGAACACAGTAAAAGAAACTGAAAAGAAAAGAAAACAGAAAAACTGCTTTCCTCCTAGAAACATAATGAACACAATCCTCCTTCCTGTCCTCACCTACATGTGTTGGCACATTTTGCTCATGCTTGAAAACGTGTCGGCGCCAGTTTTCATGAGAAATTTGATACAAATCTATTGATTTTTGAGTTGCTAAACAAGCACAAAAAAAAAAAAAAAAAAAAAAAAGACAGCACATTATCCACCTGTGCAGCCAAGATGAATGAGTCACAGTGTTTTGATACTGGAGTAAAAATAAAGTTAATGGAAGAAGGCTTAAAACCCTGTGTGGGCTCCGGTATAAACCTTGGCCTGCGCTTGTGGTCCACTTCCAGTATAAATACAGTAATTGAGTGACACATCCATTTTCTATTTATGAGCTTGTTGCATAAGAGAGAGAGAGAGAGAGAGAGAGAGAGAGAGAGAAAGAGAGAGAGAGAGAGGAAGGGAGAAAAGGGCTGTGGAGAAAGGCCAGAGTCTCACACCGAGAGAAAGAGATGCAGATGAATCTCAGAAAGAGAGGTTTAGACAGACCATAAAGAACACAGATAATTAACAAGCTGCGTTTTCTTCTCGTGCTCTGACCATTTTTTTTTTAGCATTTAGCTTAAATATCATGACATTTTCAACAAAACTCAACAAAGAGCGGCTCGAGACATTTGATCCTGTCTAGTGAGGGGAGTGCATGGTTGTGTATTAGTGAGGGAGGCCAGAGCTTGGTCAGCTTTTCATTAAGTGTACGCTCTCCATCCCTAGCAACAAGTTGTAAGGCACACCATGCAATTCACAGTCAGTGTGTTGTTCTCTGTGTGTGTGTGTGTGTGTGGGTGGGTGTGTGTGTGTGTGTAACCCATCTCCAGAGGCACCTCTTCAAATGTTTCAGGGAACCTTTCAGATATTTGATATTTCTCTCCTAAAAACATGCAACGCGATGCTGAGACCAGCTGCTACCTTTGCTTGGGGACACATGGAGTCTTTGTTTGTGTGTGTGTGTGTGTGTGTGTGGTGTGTGTGCCCATGTGTGAAAGTGATTGAGGTGTGAGTCACTTTGAGTCATAGCTACTCTATTTAGCTCACTCGTTGAAAGAGAAGAAAAGACACAAAAAGACACAAGAAGAGAAGAGGTGATAATAATCGCAGAGACAGGACATGTAGCATGAGACTAGCAGTAGTTCAAATGAAATCACTAGCCAAAGAAAAGGGAAAAAACAGACACATAGCAGTAGTGCTATAGCTCAGCATCTTTAGCAAACAGGTGTCCAACAGACCAACTCCCCATCCTCTCCTTCCTCCGATTCACTTTTGTTTTGGATCTCATCTGGTCTATATATGGTTGGCCGTGTAGTGGGTTAGCTTTCTAATATTTGGTTAACTAAACACAAACAGCTGAGGCTGACGGGAATGTCATTAGTTCTGCAAGTTTTGATCATAAACTTGTTTTTACCCGATGATGATGTGAGATAAAAAAAAAAGTTGAGGGTTCACCACTTTTATTGCAGATCCTTCTGAGGGGGACCAAGAGGCCGACCTCGCAACTGTCGTCTTATGATCACTTTCATTTCCCTCTCAGCCTGACCGACCTATAAAACACGGATTGTTCTGTGAAAACAAAGACGAGCAACATCTGCGAGATCAGCACTCCCAGGGATGAGTGACGGGAAAGGGAAAGTGCAGAGAAGGAAGGATGGGAAGGGATGAGAGGAAATGACCTGTGGTTGTCTCACAATGTTTTAGTTGTTTTTTTTCCAGAATGGGAAAAAAAAAATTAAAGAAATGAAAGAAGCCTGATTTCTTTTTGCAATGTTAAGCTGGATACAAACACACGTAAGAGTGAAACAAGTAAACAAGGAAATCACATCTTGGTCTTAGTTGCAAATCATTTTTCACACGAATCCGAGGATTTTTTTTTTTTGCTCTCATTTCAAATCTTCCTCTGCATCACTGTGACAAAGGTCAGTCCCCAAAACACAATGGCCGCCAGCAGCTGGTGGCCTGACTCACTGCCAAACCATTTGACCCTGAAGCTTATCAGGCATTTAACATCATTAAAGGCTTCTCAGCAGAACCATATTCTGAGTCACCGCTTCTGTGTAAGTCATAGCAACAAGCGCTGGAACTACGAAAATCTGAACGCTTGTTGCACGCATTTACGGTTGAACACACCATTCATAGACGCGATCAGTGGCGCGCACAGGACACGGTAGTTTAACTGTGCAAAGTGCTGCCACAACTTTGCGGCGTCGGTTTGGTTTTCAAACATCTCAAACCTTCCTGTGTTCTCGCAAGCGGGCGTGAAAAACAGGCTTGTTTGTGAGTTTAAAAACAGGAAGTGCGTTTGGCATCATGTGCTCGACCCGAAGCTAATATCTGGTTTCTCCCTGTGATCTTTTTTTCCACGTAAAATCTAACTAGATTATCTATGGTGATACAATTTCTTACCATAAAATTCTCCCACCAAAGGATTTCTGTTGGAGGTTTGGGCATTTTTTATTTCCAAGAATAAGAAGAAAAAAAAAACAGCGTGCTGCTGAAAACATGATCATGATCATGGCCAGAATTCAAAAGGTACAGTGTGTGACAAAAATGCATACGAATAAATGATGAATTCGATAAACACACCAAATTGTTGACAGGCAAATGAAAATCAGTGCTGCACAAACAACAGGTTTAACACTTCTTTCTATATACTGATAAGTTATCGTTTATGTCTTCTTACATCTATAACTAGTGCTTGGCTGCGCATTAAGACAAGCTCCATATAGATTTCAAACCTGAATTTCAGAGATTCCTTCGTCCCCAGTTAAACTAGCACAACCAGTAAACAAAAACTCCAGACTGTCTTGTCTTTTAAAAGACAAACAGTGAGCCTGGGAAGACAGGCTGGTTGAGGAATACATGAAAGAGCCAATTGTAAAGTTGAACTAATTAAGGGGCAACGAATGAGACTCAGGGACAAAAAACTGGGGTCAGACGGTCAAACTGCAACCTGCTCATTAAGTGAGTTAGATATGAATCAACTATTGTTGTCTCCCAAACCGTCTAATTTTATGGGGGGGGGGGGGGGGACTTATAATTGAGTTTTACTCTAATACAGAGCTCATTCACTACTTGGACTTATTCACAGGAAGCATTTCTTGTCATGTTCTTGCACAGAGGTTAAATTTACAACAAGTCATCCTAATTAAACCACAAAAAAACAAGTGTTTTCTGATCTGGCGACCCTAATTGGCTGGATGATATTATTTGTGTGGGCCTTCCAAAACCGTTACAAACCACAGTTGAGAAAATGTATACGTCGTGTGATGTGACAAGGCCGTGCTTAAGGTTTGGTCATGTTGAGGCACACAAACAACTTGGTTCGAGGAAAACATCGTGGTTCGGGTTAAAACTGTCTTCTACTGGTTATGGGTTCATTATCTATTGATTAAGGTTATGGAACGATTGTGGTCGTTGTTTGGAAAAAATACGTTCCGTTGACTTATCCGTCCTCGATGCTCCAAACGACTTTCCCTTTGTGTATATTGAAAGATGTATATCACATTTTTTAAATGACCGAATTGTATTTTAAACGCTGCTGCAACCAATACATCCCCAGTGTAATGCTCCTGTGTGGTGTAATATTTGATGTGGGGACTGTAGTCTGAAAAGAGTCACGGTTTGACCTTGCTTATACCATCTTTAGTGTGCAATTTTGATTCGTTGAGCCTTCAGGTGTCACACGCTAGGCTGCTAGCTTTAGTGTGTGGCACACTGTAGTGTCTCTCTCTGTCTCTCTCTCTCTCTACAGGAATGAATCACTCCCGCGAGAGGAGCTGGAGTGGCACTTCACTCTGAAAACAAACACACTCTTCCCTCCCTTTTGGCGCCGAAGAACCGTTTGTGGCCCAGATTCAGGCCACAAATAGTTGATATATGTAAATATGGCCCTAGTTGTTGATTGTTACAAAGAACCGAGGGTCAACTAATCATGAAAAAGTTAACAAGATGGCTTGAGTTGCAAAAATAGACTTTAAGATACAAAAAAACACAGTGTTTTCTTAGTCACCTGTGTGGTTTACAGCCACCCAAACACTGACTCGCGATGCCTCGGTTACCAGGTCAGTTCTGACATTAAACAAATACAACAAATTATAGGATCAACATGTCCCAGTCAAATAGCTTAAATAAAACCCACAACTTTGACACAATTTCATCAATGAGGATTACATGCTCATCTAACAACTGAGCCATCTTCATTCTAATGAAGCAACTTTCAAATCAAGTTGGATGAATCCAGAAACAATTGTCTGAATGCAAATTTTTCTGTTTTGTTTTGATTCCTGAAAACTTGACATTTCAGAGCTGCAATGTCTCCACAAGACATGGAACCTACTTCAGAGGGTTACACAACTCATCTTCCAAGCCAAACTGATTCCAAGGGATTCAAACTGTTTTTGAAATTTTTTTGAGCTAAACACACAAACACCATCCCATATCAAACCGTCCCAAAACACACCCCTCAAGTAAGTGGACAACATGCAAACGCAGACAGGCGGGAATGTTTGCCGTGACTCGTTAGTGACGCACTATTTGTTGTTGAGCCACGCCGCAGTGCACTTATTGTTGAGGAGGGGCACTTCACACTTGTTGGGAGGGGGGGGTAGTGGGGAGGGGTTTTGTTGTGAGAATGAAAAGTCGAGGGTGTTCTCCTTTCGTTTCCTCCTTTCCCTGAAAGCCCCCACCCCCTTCCTCAGTCTGTCTCCTTCCCACTCCCCCCCCCCCCACATCTCATGTTGTTCCTAATGTCTTTCCTGTACAGGGTGAGGACCTGTTCCCACACCGTGTAAGACATCACACGCACACACACGCACACACACACACACACACACACACACACACACACACACACACACGCAAGGAAAACACGCCCTGCTGCAGATAATTCATGTCGAGAATAAACCATCACGTTTGAAAGGTGATCCAGCATATTCCTAACATTTTAGGACAAGCTCTATTATTATTATTACAATTATTAAAAAATAAATATAGATTATGTATCTATATAAACAATTTTCAGAGTAAGTTTGTGCAAGATAAGAAATAAACCTAACCTATATGTGTTCTTTGGTTATTTTAAAGGGGAGTTTTGAACTAACTGTTTTTGAAGCGTTGTAGCTCTGTGGATGGTTGTAACTTCTTCCCCTTTGCTGGAAAGCTTTATTATTTACGACTATCCACTAGTTTACATTGGCTGGCATTTTTGTACTACTGCTTGTGACCGCGGTGGTAACAATTTTACTCCTTCGGGTTCAGCATTTGCTTGTTTTGGAGTCGAATGACTTTCATTTTTCTCAGACAGAACTCATGAAAAAGACCTGTCTGGTCTATTGCCAACAGTGGGACGAAGAGGACAGTTGTCCCATATATGACAAGAAACAAACAAGATAAAAACTGACTTTGTTTCCATCACTCCACTTCACTTCAAGAGGCATTTCCTGAACTTCCACTGGCATTTTTCCCCAGACCACCCATTAAATACTCACTCAGTGTGAAGATAAGAATATGATCAATAAGAGATCTTTCAAAAGTGTCTGTTATGTAAGCTCCTGGCAGAACGTATTTCGTTAGATAAGCCAAGAAAGTGGATTGCACAAGTTGGGAATAAACCTTTTGCGTGCACCACTGAGCGGGAGGGAACACAAAGCGTGTTTCCTGTTTGTGTCACATTCAAACCCCTCCCCCCTATTTCCTTCCCTTGGGTTCGATTGTGCACCTGCACCCAAAAGCCAGCATAAACACTATTAGCTGCTCGGCGCTCCGCTGGGCGATGAATTCATCCGCCGCACAACAACACCACACATGTGGAGAAACAATACAGCCCTTGTGTGAAAACAAGTTTGTTGTTCGGTGGTCCTTGACGGAATGAATAGAAAGTACAGGAAGCCTCTCAGATTCCTTTGCATTCTTCTCGTTTTGGGGTTGACTGTTTACATTTGGCCACTGAGATAAATATAGATGTTACACCCATCTTATTATGTAGAGGAATGAAGAGAATGTGACCAGCTGCTCTTCTCTTTGTTCAAACATAAGGATTCGAGGTCACAGTTGCAGTCTGCACTTCAGAAATGTATCTTCAACTTTCTTGTTCTTGTCTTTTTTTTAAATGTGATTTCAACTGATTGATATCACAATATCTATCCACTATATGACAATGTGTTTTATGCTTAACAAGGTTTTTGCAATAGATAGGAGATTAGATTAGAGTGGCTTCACTAAGAACCAATAAAAAACAACTGACATGGGATCAGGTGTGGCCAAAGAATGCCACTTCAGCTCGCTGCTGAATCAATTATATGAAATAATCCGCAACGAGTTATGAAGTTATAGAAAAATAACGCAACAACAGAGAGGGACAGAGGTGCAGAGTCAGAGGTAAAAATTCATCATTTTTGGAAAATGATGAGGTCATGGAGCGGTTATGTTTACATACGGTTCATTCATGATGACACGAGCACTGAGCAGTCTTTCTAAATGTTGACCAAGTTTGAAATGTAGTCTGGATGAGCAATTATCATGAACACAGCACAAGCCAATCATATCTTCCACGGCCATGGTTCAACAAAACATTGTTATTATATCATTATATGTTAAGTCACTGTGTTTTGGTTGGCGAAGCTAAGACCCTTTTACCGATGGACCCTCTGTATTGCAAAATGAACCTTGTGAAATTAAGTGGTTTGTGTTTTTCAGCCATGTTTTTTTATATTTTACTGTGGCTGAAAAGTTTGCATGACCAGGATAGTCTAAAAATGTCATTAATTAAATCGCTTACTTCTTTTTTAGCGAAGGAATCTGACTATTTCTTTTCCCTTGTATGGGGAATTCATAGATGAGTGTGCAGCCTGGTCTCACCAAATGTTCCTTAGAATTAGAATTCCTCAGAATTCCTTAGAAAGAATCCAATTTGATTCGGACATGAAGCACAACACAGAACAAACACACATACACACACACACACACACACACACACACACACACACACACACACACACACACACACATTCCCTCCCACCAAATCCAGTGCCACATCTGCAGACAGTGTAGGAGTGGTTTACAGTAAAACCACCGGAGCTGCAGTGAAATTACAGAAGTAAATCAAAACACTCACAGACTGCGCTCGCTCCCAGATGTATCTTTACTTTTGTTTTTAGTAAGAGCGTGGGCAGCTCACATCCCACCTCAGACATCTATTGGGTTTAACGCTTTATTGGGAGGATTTGGTAGCAGCAGAGTGGGCACTTCATACAGTTATAGAACTGAAAGAAAGGAATGAGTGCTGTGCCTTTAAAAAAAAGAAAAAAGCTACATAAATATGTGTTTCACTGATACCTTTTAAATATTTACTTTTCATGGGGTTGTCAGCTTTAATTAGACAGTAAATAGTGTAATGAGAGGAGGGATAATTGAGACCGAGAGAGGCAAGGAGACAGAGGAGTGATGAGAGAGATGTGAGCTGGTCCAGGGTCAGAACTTAACATTACAACTGAACAATAAAGCCACATCTAAGAATATGGATGCCAATATCTTTAAAATACAGAAAATAGTTTTGCTGTTATAATAAAGTTCTGTCGATTCGAGGACTTTTGTTTTTGCAGATTTTCACCCACACATCATTGTGCAAGTTTTCAAAGAAGTGCAAGTCATAGCTGTGACGATAACAGTTTAATAGTCGCCATGTGTTGATTACAGGCTGTGTTTTTAGTCACCCAAAAACCAAAAGATAAATTCCCGAAAGGAAAGAAAAAGTTGCATTAAAAAGAAAAAAATCTTGGTAAATGTAAGCAGAAGAAATTGGTATTTTAAAGAAGGATCTCCTACACAACAAAAATCAAATAAGTCATCAAATTGAACAAATTGTCTCTCACACAGTAAGAGCATGTTGCTGGAGTATGACTGAGGTTAAGAGGGATTTTCTGTGCTCACATTCACATGTTTTTCATGGATTTGTTGGAAGCAAGTTTGTAGTTTCTGGCAGAACATTCACCCTGAGGATTGGGTGAAAGGGTTCACCTGCTTGACGTCTTTTCACAGGTGCTTATCATATTTTATATGCCCACTGTACTGAAATATGACTTCAAATATTTCAAATGGATGCACAGAGGCATCAGGCACTTAAAAAGTCTCTGACATAGAAAAAAGAAAAGAAAAATGAGCTTCAAATAAAACAAAAGAAAAAGTTAAGCTTTGACTCTTTTGTTATGTAAAGCAGATGTAGGTCAACGTAAGGTATGTAAGGTTAACAGAATGTAGAGTGAAGTGTGTGTGTGTGTGTGTGTGTGTGTGTGTGTGTGTGTGTGAGAGTGCGTGTGTGTGTGTGGGTGTGTGTGAATATGTGTGCGTGTCTACCTCCCATCCTCAGAGGATATCTGTGTGAGTGACATGGAAGTTCAGGGCACATCCAGGAAACAGGCCCTCTGTCCGACTATCATCCATCACCTGCAACCATCACCGGACCCACGCGAGGAGGCGGAGGGGTCAGAACTGGAGATGGAGGAGGAAGAAGAGGATGATGATGATGATGAGTTGGTTTCTTTTTGGCTTGACTCAGAGAGCAGGCAAAACCAATTTGTATCCACAATTTGCAGTCTTGTGTAACAGTTCTTTTGTTTTGTTCCGAGTAACACGAGCCAATTGGAAAGTTGATTATCACTAAAGGTGCAATTGCACCAGCTGGATTCTGTCTTCTCTTTTTTTTTGGTTCATAGCTGTTCTTAACAGCAGGAGAAAGCAAACACAGATGACGACTGACGTTCATACCTGAATCACCCATTATGTAATCAAACACCTGCATGCTTCCTGTTGTTCTATTTCATTCAAGACAACACAAACGAGGAAGAGGAAGATTTGAAATGCTGTACAAGTTGGTATTCGTCCATAGCTGTCAGCCAACCTGACTCATAAACGGAACATGTGACGAGCAGTTCCTGTCATTACACGGCTGCTGTTGCCGTGGGTGAATGTGATCCCCTTTCTCTCATCTTAATGTCACTATAGCAACACTAATCACATGTCTCAAGGGTTAGCAGAAAGACGGATCACTTCTAAAGGAACCGCAGAGCAGTGTGAGTGACGGCGCGAAACAATGCGTGCACAAATGAATGGGGGAAAGTGTGCATGTGGTTTTCTACCTATCTTTAAAAATGATCTGAGGCTTTATGACTTAAACAAAAGTGTAAAATCTGTCTGAGGATATTTTTTTCTTTGATGTCTCTCCAGTGACCTTTAGAAAAAGCTGAAGTAGTGAGAACTGTAGAGTAGACATATTCCATTTCTCATTTTCCATAATGTGACCTTTGGGGTCTCTCTTTTCTCCAGCAAAGTAAAAAAAAACACTGATTATTGGCCACTTGTTGTCTCCAGACAGGGTCAAGGGGCTTTCAGTAGCTGAGTCAGTCCTCTTACTGGAAGCCCGTGAGTCACCCGTCTCCCTCTCCCCCCTCCGATCTCCCCCCTCTCATCCCCCTCCTGATATATATCCCACATATCAACTACTCCACTCAACCTGAACCATCCTCATGCATGTCTCTCGCTTCGAGTACTCCACGCACGTAAAAAACGTAAACGCAAAAGAACAGCGAGAGCATTTTGGGGGTTTTGTTAGCAGGTTGGCGTTGTTGTGCAGCTGGATTATTCCTTCTCTTTAACTTCTCCAATACACATGCACACATTCTGCAGCGTAAAGAATGTCACCACAAAAGCCCACCCCACCCCTCTGCCCCATTCACCATTAAACCCCAACCCCTCCCCCGATTCTCGGGTTCTCCCCCCCTTCTTGCCCCCCCCCCCCCCCCCTCTTTCCCGACCATAATGATCTCACCCAGCTGTCACTGTGTAGTCCCACCCACACGCACTACAGCGTATACATCTGTGTCTGCTGCTGGTGGCCGCTGACATCATTTGTTTTGTGTCGCTGTTTCCTGGAAATCTAAAAACACGCTGCCAGTCAGAAGCTTTTGAAGAATGATTTTGGGCATTTTGGTTCAACTATTAGTAATGTACTCAAAAGTAAATGCTTTAAAATGTAGGTTAAGGAACATGTTTATAAACCCACATTTTAGTTGACTCCTGTCTGACACCATCTCAACCACAGGTTTAACCTGCAATGATTGATTTATTGGCCACTTGCGGACAGCAGAAAGTAACACTACACTTTTAAATTGTCAAAACTTGTCAGCAATGATCTGCTTGTTTACACATCGACATTAGGATGATGTGGAGTTTCCTACTTGATCAATTTAAGTCCAATGTTCCCTCTCCTTTTAGCTCTTCCTTTGGTCTCTACCAACTCCTGAGGCATCTATCTGGCTCTTTAGCTAGTAGCTACTTATCTGTAGGAGCAGGTAGCGTTCACGCTGAGCAGTTATAGCTTGTTTTCTGCTACTAACTGCCTGCCTGCTGCGCCCAAAATTGACACTATTAGAGCACTGAGAGTGAACCAAAGCAATAAAGTAGCAGGACAGAAAACCATTTCCCAATTGCAAATCATTGTTAATACAAAAACATTATTTATATCCAATTTAATATGGTACGGTAGTGTGCTAGTGTTTTGCAGGTTGAATTGGATAGTTCAGGTGTAGCTAATAAACTGGTAACCCCAAACACAAACACACAATCGGTGCTTTTTTATGTTGGCATGGCGACTAAGAATCAATGACAAGACTCCTACTTTCATTGTTTCTCCTCATGAAGCTTTCAGTATCTGTAGTTTTGATAAATAACGGGAAAATCAGAAACATCTGTTGCATTATCTTGTCTGAGTCTTTGTGAAACAACACAGGCGAGATGATGAGTGGGTCTCCGGTAAATACAGAGCAACTTAAACAAAGTGGCCTTTATTGTAAACGCCTGTGCATCAGCTCTGTGCATTTACGCAGGAATGCAGATTAGTTTTTCCCGATCTCCTCTTCACTAACAGTCTTCTAGCTGGACGACGTGGGCGGAACAAGAAGCGGGAACAAGCTAAACTCAATTAAACTACCTTTTCATTTAAGCCTGTGTTTGAATCCGGCTGGATGTTCCCCCTATCGTGTCTCCATTATTACATCACATTACCTTACCTCTGCAATTAAGTCATTAAAGTCCAACTAAAAGACAGTGAATTTTTAAGACTGAGAAAATGTGATGTGACTCATACAATGATAAATGCTTTCGAAAGGTCTTAAGTAAGTGCCGAGCACATCCATAGAGCAAATATCCGGGTAATGGTCGGTGGTGTTGAGGTTAATCTTATTTCCATTGACTTCCTTGCTCTGCCACTCTGACAGTAAGTCTTCCTCAACAGCTCTCTGGCGGTCGTGGGCGTCAGGCAGCCGATCGAAAGGCCAAGCCTCACGAGGGCCCTCACCGAGCGTCGCCGAGGTCAAGCGTCACCGGAAGTCAGCGCACGTGCGCGTGCGCAGGCAAACTACGCAACCGGAAGCTGTGCGCTCGGGCGCCTGGTGTAGGAGTTGGGTTATTGAAATGAGAAAAACCCTGCAGCCTGAAAGACTCAGAGATCAGCTATTCTTGCCTCAAACGGTGATGTGTCAGAATGTAAGAGGCGTCAGTGCTGAGCGCCGCCCACAACGCCAGGGCCCGGCCGCGCTGTGAATCTAACTGTGTTTTATGTAATTTCATGTTTATGCAATGAAAAGGATCAGACTCCTGCTGAGGTGGATGGCGGCGATGCAGTGGCAGTTGAGCGGGTGGGTATTGTGCGCACCCGCCTCGCTTTAATTACCATATTTCAGAGGAAATTAGACTGCTGAAGGGAGCATAGTATATATATTTAGAGTATATTCCAAACATTTAGAGAGAGAGAGAGATGAGGTGTGTTTTAAAATCTGCCAAAGTGAAAATGAATGTGAACCTGTTTCAAAAGACCCAGGACCGCATGAGAGTACGTAAACAGGACAGGACGGTACACATATTCCTGTTGTTACATGAAAACCTAGATGATCTTCTTGTTTTCACTGCAATTTAAGGATAACTTGGTGTCATGGGTGGAGTCATTTCTCCAACATTGTGGGGTTGTTAAATCCTTTCAAATCCCCATCGGGTATCAAGAAAGTTACTGTCGTCAAAGCAGTTTTTTTCCCTTAATTAATTCTTGAAAAAAAAAAAAAAAAAAAAAAAAACGTTAACGCAACAACATGCATTCCTTGTAAATAAAGAAACATCCCATAAATGAACGCTTTGGCCTCGCAGCCTGCTGGGTTGAATAGTATACACACACGACAGCCGAGAGTCAATAACTGTGATTACAGATTTACGCAAAGGTACAATTTAATGGTTTACCAATAAACAGTGACAGATCCAGGTCTGTCGAGAACGGCCGTGACCAGGTGTAATTACCTGTGAGCCCACAGTCTGGTGTGAATGACCCCATGCAGTTTGAGAGTGTGTTCACCGCCCTTCACACACAAACAACTGTATGTCAAAGTGGTACAAAGTATGTGGCAATGTCTGTGATATGTGAACTGATCTTTGACGTTGGAGCTTTCTATGAAAACACATGCAACTAACGACGCTTGATTAATCCTGCTTTCTACCGCATTACCGCGTGATAACGTAACAAAAAAAAAGTTTAAAGCTGCACCAATCATTGAAACGACTGCGTGACGTGAAAGGAGCCACGATCCCACATGGAATTATCATCCAACGCTGCATGTGGTGGTTTTCAGCTCATTGTTTTGGTTCTCCATAACCCGTTCTCTTCACCGATATTCTCTTCTATGACAACAACAGACAGCAGTTTTCATCCAAAAATGTCTGATAAGCCCACTGAATGCAACTTGCCTAGAGTCAGATGACAGATAACAAGTTAGCGACTGGCTGGTGAACACAGGGAAGCATTTGGCTGCTAAATAATTTTCTCAGGAGTTGGTGGAAACCAGAAAAGCAAAAAAACAAAACAAATATCTTATAAATATATTTATCAGGTGACCAGAGACTCAAAATGAGTACCATTGTGTCTCCTTGTCTGCTGGATGTGTAACCAGACATTTTACTAATATGTCTCAACTTTATGAGACAATAGTGTGTCAGATCAGCGCTGAAGGCCCAGGTATAAAATGCACGGCCCACCACTGCTCAGATGCGTTTTCAGTTTATTCTACTGCCCCTAAATAACCAAATAAATACATGAATGAATGCAGATTTAAGCCAACAAAATTTCCCCTGTAATGAGTTACCTATATTTGAGCTGACTTCAAGATGCCATCCGCCCACTGCCTTCTGATTTCCATTGAGCTGAAATGAATGGCAACCTAAGAAAAGAAGGAGTAATGATTTGTAGCAAATGACCTTTTATGCACAAAAACAATGCTACAATATATATGCTTTTGTCTATTCTGGCTCACTGTTTAATTCATGGCTGTCATCTTCTTACAATATAATAACACAGAGTTATAGAATAGCTGAATAATTGTCTTCTTAGACGGATGTTATACATATCTGTGTGTTGTATACTCTTACTGGCAGTGCTTAATGACCTTATTTAACGAGATGAAATGTTATAAACACGAAACAAAACAGTTAGGAAGCTTATACTTTTACAACCGCTTGATTAAGCTACTGAGACCAACTTACAACCGCACACATGCACACATTCCGGGAGGAAACCTTACACCTTCCATATTTCAGCTCTCCAACGAAAACATTCGCTGCTGCGGTTGAAAAGAAGGAATTCGACAGACGGCCCGCCAGCCAATCAGATTCTCCGGAGATTTCGATTTTTCGCCTCCTCCGCCGCGATTGGCCTGCGTGGCCCCAAGAGGCGCCCGCCCCCGCGCAGCGATTGGCCGGTTTTCCCGGCTCAATGGAAGTCATTTGAATACGCCTCGCTTTGAGGCTCATTACGGCGCTGCTGGTTCAAATTGACTCAAATATCAAGAAGCGGTGGACACAATGGAGGAGAGCACGGTGCAGAGGCTCTGCTGAAACGACTTTATCCGTGCATTGCGCACCGTGCAGCTTCATCCCGGTGTGTAGCAGACGGCGGAGATTCCTGACAGTTTGGATAGTTTCGGTTCTTCGCTTTTGCAACTGTTTCTGCCAATGAAAGATATTGCGGTCGGACAATTGAGCTGCATCACATCGGCGGTAAGTTGCTCTGTGTGTGGATGAAGGAGTTATTCATGGCAACAATTAACTTGAATCAGATCATTGTTTTTACTAGAGTCAGTTCTGGTAGACAATACCTGGAGACGCGTCACATGTTGATGATGAGACCATATTTACGTTTATAGAAATAAAGTTTAGAATCACATTCTTTTATTATTTATTTATTTTCCCACAAAGTTTTGTTTCATTGCATTCATGTATTAACATCACTAAGTTGCCCATGATGCTGTATATCCTAATTAAGGTTGATCTCGTGGCTTATAACGAACAACATTTTCTGAAATTAAACTTTATCGGCAAAATAAATAATCACGTTACCTCAAAAAGCCTTCATTCAGCCTTGTGGTTTGAAAATCCAATTTAATCCCGATGTGTGTCCCTCAATTCTATTGTCTTCCTCCTAGCTACGTTTGTTGTTGTTGTTATTGTTTACCGCCCATGTGAGTTTATAATTAGGCTGGCTGTCAGACTCGCACACTAACGTTACTCACCAGCACCTGTGATGGGACTGTGGTTACACAGCAGGGCATTTTCACAGTCAGCTTTTACTTTTACTGTGTTATGACTCAGTTAGAAACCCATAATGTAGACCAGGAATGGTGGCCTGGTGTGTGTGTGTGTGTGTGTGTGTGTGTGTGTGTGTGTGTGTGTGTGTGTGTGTGGGTGTGTGTATGTGTGTGTTTGTGAGAAAGACTAACAGATTGTGTGTGTGTGTGTGTCTGTAGGGAAAAGAAAAAAAGAACGAGAGAAAGCGTGTGTTCTTCTGGCCAAACAGACTTTAAACAGCCTTATTCCCTCCGCACACTTATATATAAACCAGTGGTCCCTTAACTTGCTGCTGAAATAAAACCTCAAATGAAATGGTTTAACTCATTTGATGATTAACACAAAGGCAGTCTGACCAACACAAGCGACATTGTTGGGCTTCAACTGATCTGAAAACTGCTGATTTAACGTTTTCCAACTCTGATCTCGGTATGAAATGCGTGCGCCGTGTTGTGAATCAGTGGTGTGTGAGCTCTGCCGGTTTACAGGCAGCAGAAAATGTGTATCTGTGTGAAAGAGAACCCCTTACACGAGCTTATAGCTTTATTATATCCCAGCAGCAGAGGAGATAATGGGTCTTTATCCTTTCTGACACGAGGTTAATACTGTACTAGCCTACCAGATCATGCAGGGGACAGGTGCGTGTGTGTTCTTGTGTGCATCCATGCACTTCTATCCCTGTGTGTGCGTGTGTGTGTGTGTGTGTGTGTGTTTGGAGCCTACACACTAGGGAATGCATGCTTGAATGCAGTGTGTGTGGGTATAAAAGATTAAAAAACAGGAGCAGCAGTGGGTGAATTGTATTCCACTTATCTCTCAAGCCAATCTGAGCATCGGGGTCTGTATCCGGTTCTGTTTGCCCGTCTATCAGATGTAGTTGCAGGTGCTGGTTTTTGAAGTGGTCAGCGGGTCCTAGCGTCTGGTGTTATCACAGAGGCTGGAGGCCTGACCTGACCCATGAGATTACGTTTCCTCCCCCCCCCCCCCCCCTCCTACTCGTTACTCTGCTTTTGGCTCGTTTGGTCTGGTGATGACGACGGTTAAAGTCTGGTGGTCGCCCCGAAAGTTTGAGTCTCAGACCTCAAACACGAGAACTGTGGTGCAGATTGTTTGAATCTCCGTTCATACTTCTTACAAAGTGAAGGGGAAACAACCCTAAAAACACAAAGGATTATGGGTATAGAAAGGTTGCAGGTTCTCACCCTTGGGACAGCCAACAAGCAGAAAATGACATCTTGAATGATGCTTGTATTCAGCATTTAAATCGTATATGTTCTTACATACAGATGAAGACACAGACAAGTGCATCAACAATTCATTTAATCATCCATAACTCTGCAGATTATGATTTGATTAATGGGTTGATGGTTTGGTCCAAAAAATGATTTCTCGCTTTATTTTACCATCATTCCAGAAACACAAAAGTATTCAGTTTCTGGTCACGTAGAAAAGCTGCAAATCTTCCCGTTTCTAACTATATCGACTGAAATAATGAACCGATCATCAAAACACCGAGAGATGTATATTGTGTCCATCCACTCATTTTTTCAGCATTTAAGTCCTATTTGTTTGCTTGTTGTAAGCTGCTTCCCCAAAACTTCAAACAACATGTGATCAAATGAGACTCATGACAAGGAGAATCACAGATTTACTTTTTAGATCGCTGTATTGCTAATAGAATTGAACAAATTCTGTCTCTCCCAATACTACAAAGAGGGTTCGATTAAATGCACCACCACCAGCAGAATCGGTGGAAGGTGGCGCTATGTGAACGGTAACGTAACGGGATGATACACTAGCTAATTACTAACTACATGTATTTAAAGTTACCAAACAAGATGTGGTGAATTGGTCAGGTCTGATAGTGTTTAAAAGTTTCAGTAGGCCGCTCTTAAGGTACATCCTCACGAAATGAAGACGAGACTGCTAATTGAGACATCAAGGATTCACCCTATGTGGCCTAAATGGCATTCCTAAGTCAAGTATGGCCACTTCTCCTCCTACAGGAAGTAACAAATTACAGTTTGACAGTGAAATCCTCTGAACAGCGGGGAGCGAGCCCCCTCTCCTGAGAGAGGTGGACTTGCTTCGCTGTTCTTTGGTGTTTTTTTGCGTGCTCTCGTTGCAGGTCACACGGCCTCATCTTACTGTACAGGACTTCTGCGTAGTGCTGTTTTAAAGGGCTGATTGTTTGTGTGTGGTAAACCTGTCCAGTGTGCAGCTTTGACGAAACCACGAGGAAGTGCTATGAGCTCAGCCTGGACTTTAACCTCATTTATTGTCACGATTAAGGCTGACTGGGAAGGGTCCCCCCCCCCCCCCCAGACGAAGACGCCTATAACCTGCCGTAACTTATTAGTGTCAAAGTACATACGGTACAAAGTAGGACAAAGATTGCAATGCATCGGCCTTTTTACCGCTCTGATAAATTGCTTTACAGGTCTGCTTATCAGGTGCCTTTTTCCTCTCACGCCATGTGTCCACACCGCGCGCTTTTAACCTACGTGCTGAACTTTTGTCAGATGTGTTTTCTTGCCTCCTGGCCCCGCTTAAAGACCTCCAATGTGATTAGACGTCACACAAAAAAAAAAAGAAGGAGTCTTTGCAAACAAATCTTCTCTTGTTCCTTCCAGCTCCTGTTGTGGTTAAGCGTCAAGGGGGTTTCAGCCGGTTTCAGCGCCGGCTATTATTAGGTCACTTTCACTCTGGGGTCAGTTGAGTAAGGACAATTTAGACGGACTAAGATAGCCGCAGGGTGCTTACACACACCGTGACGCGCGGTTAAAACTGTTCCGCTTTTTCATCTATTTTGCATGTATTCCCTCGTTACGCTAAGTTAGAGCTGCTTCAGGCCCTTGAGCCACGTGAAGTTATATCTGCTTATGTCAATACGTGAGTTTCAATAGGCTCCTTTACCGAAGTCACCAAGATAGCTTCACCGTACCCTGTTTTTTTTTTTTTTTTTTTATTGCACTTGGCAAATAAAAGTGCGGATTTATGGCGCATGACCTCACAGTAGATGATGTCTGTAAAGGTGTAATAAGAGTTCACACCTTACAGAAGAATGAGAAAGTCTGCTTCGTAGTGGGGATGCGAAGATGATCCCAGCCTCTGTTCCACGTCGAGACGGCGGGGCGTCATGCGTCCTGACGGTGGCTAGCCGAGTGTGTGTGTGTGTGTGTGTGTGTGTGTGTGTGTGTGTGTGTGTGTGAAAGCTGCTGTGTGTGTGTGAAAGCTGCTGTGTGTGTCTGATGTGCTGTGATCTCTTCCTGGGGGTCTTTGTGTGGTTGTTAATGCCATGACAGGATAGATAATACCTCTATTGTTGAAGAGTCCCCCCCCCTTCTCGTCCCCCCCCCCCCCCCCCCCCTCCTGTTATAACTGGTCCCAGCATTGCTGGCTGTAACTTTTTCTTTTTTTTTCAAACCACATTGTGTGATTTAGAAAGAAATAAAGTTGAAAGATTTTTGGCTGTTTTTTTTCTGGAACCAACTGGAGTGAAGTTAGTCTCAAGCCGTCGATGCTTCGGTGAATCTGCAGGGATCCAAGAAGGAAGCCGGTCCAGCTGCAAAGCAAATGCACCTTAAACAATTCATTCCTTTCACTTTTTGTATATATATATAAAAAAAAAAAAAAAACACACTAAAACTATTAAAAGGCAGCTAAAGGCAGCATTCACATATCTGACAAGTGTCAAATTCACTGAAACCTTCATATGATGTTGTGTCTTTGAAGCAGCCTGGTTTTAAATCCATTAGCAGATGATATTTGCCTGCAGCTCCATCAAACGTTCAATTAGTTTGAACCTTTTGATGAACCGGGTTATGGCATTTCAGGCACCAGACGCTGCAGTCAGTGCCATTTGTCAAACAGGAGATGTTGTTTGTTGTCACAATATGAAACGGATGCCAGTGGCAGGGAAAATGCACTGTAAAGCGTGCAGCGCTTTTTAAGTATTTTAAGAACTTCAGCACAGGAGCATGAAACCGTATCCTTTTTGGTTTTTGTTGGGATGATGTTCGAACAAAAATGTAACATTTCTGCTCTCTCCTGTATTTTTATTACCACATGAAATCCCTTTTGTAAGGCTGCACTTTTTCAAGGTTTACAAATAAGAGAATTCAAACAATGCTTTCAATATGAAATTACGCTCCCAAACACCATCATTAAGGCGTCCATGGAGAGCCCAACCTATGATTTGGAGAGAGTAAAATTTCGGTGCTGCAACATGGAAAGCCGCAAACTATCCAAAGGGTCAACTTTTCAGGAAGTCGGTCTGGAAAAACAGTTTTTAGACGCGTTTCCCATTTTTGCGTGAGGTCACCTTTCAGTGCAAAACAAAAAAGGCTCGGAGGCTGAAAAAAAAACGCCGTCCAAGCTGGTGTAAATCTTACTCGGTAGATGTCTTATCTCAACTTGACCACCGGAGCTTTTCCAGATTACATTATATTGTAACTTTAGGAAGGTAAAGCCGGTCTAATCTTTTAACCGAGTTAGAAGGAAAACAGCAGGCAGAGATCACAGAGTTCAGAAGACGGGCTGGCACTGGACTGGCTGACACTGGCATGACCCAGGCGCTGTGGTACACAGGAGTGTGTGTGAGTGTGTGTGTGTGTGTGTGTGTGTGTGTGTGTCTGTGTCGCTCAAGCCATCATTTGTTTATGTGTGACATGTGTCTGTGTGTGTGTGTGTGTGTGTGTGTGTGTTTGGATTATACCAGCATGGGGCTTGGCGCCATGGTGGACATGGGTATGTGTGTGTAAGATGTTGGCTCAGGCAGACACTCCTCTGTCGGCGCTGCGATGGACAAACAAAAGTCGGCTGGATTCCTGCAGGGTTGTGTTTTCTGGCACGGCGTTGCATGTGCGTGCATGTGCATGTGCGTGTGCATGTGCGTGCATGTGCATGTGCGTGTGCATGTGCGTGCATGTGCATGTGCGTGCATGTGTGTGCATGTGCGTACGGCTTCGATTTACGCTGGCATGTGGTTCCTAGACAGACAACAGTAGCGGGATAAAGATGGCTCCAGAGTTAAAGCACGCCTTGGTGGTGATCTGGGATCAGCTTACCAACCTCAAATCCAATTATCTACACCATTAAGGCAAAAAAAAAAAAAAATCATCGCTGTCTTGAGATCATCCATCTGTTGGCCTATTTTTCTCCCCCCCCCTCTTATGCCGCACTGATGGCGAAAAATACAACATACAATAAAGCAGAACACAGCGCTCTTTGTAAAGACTTCACCGTCAAATAACTTTTTAGGGAAAGTGAATTTCACAAGGAGGTATCTTTCAAAATTCAAAGCCAAAAAAACGGTAAACAGAGGAGGGGTAAAATTATGTGATTAAGTGCAATTACTTTCACAGACGCTTCGAAGTCTCCGCTTTGTGTGATCAAGTTGCTCAAACAGATATTTTCACAACATGTGGACGCAGCTCAAACACCAGCCACATTCCACGGGAGCGAGGGAGGCTGCGTCACGGTGTAACAGCAGCAAGACTACAGGAGACATTTGTAGTCATGACTTTTGATTGAGATAAAGTAATAAATACAATTTGCTTTAGTATAAATTGAATACATTTGGGGTTTTCTAATTTAAATAAGCATATTTATGATGGATGAAGAAAAAAATGCATCATAATTCATTCAGGAAACGGTCTTTCTCGCTTTGGAGTTGAGCAATATGACGGAAGTGTACTCACAATGTGATTGTCTACACTTTGGCTGCTACCTCTTTAATTCCTCTGGGTGTATTAGGTCAGTGGTTCCCAGAAGGGTTGACACATCTGACTAATGGAATAGGACATAATTAAAACATATTCTTCTACTCAAAAATCTGTTTATTTGTCAGCACTTACTATAATAATTGCTATTTTCTTGTTAAAAAAATGGGATATTTTAGTTCCTTCAATGTCTCAAAAAGGCAAGTCACACAAGGGATCACAAGTGGACATTGCTTTGTTTTAGTGAAAAGGTTGTTTTAGATCAATGTTGCAAATCAAGGAGCAAAACAGCTTCATTTCCTCAGTTGATTGATGATCTGTATCGTATGATATACTCTCTGATTTTACCTCCACCTTGTGCCTTTTCTACAGGTCACCATGCCTCCCACGACGCCGTACGCCGGAAAGTTCGGCTCTTGCGCTCCTTACGCCAACAACAACAACAACCACCCTCAGCCACACAGCCCGTACCGCAACGGCGCTGCCCCGAAGCCCGCGAAGGAGAACGTCTGCAACGGTGCCTACTCCTCCGCAGAGAACCCCTACGACACGCCGCAGCCTCACAGCTCGTACCGCAGCTCCTCCGTCTCCTCGGCGACCGCCAGGGAGCACCACTACAACAGCAGCGGCGCCGTTTCAGAGAACCCGTACTCCTCGCCGCAGCCCCACAGCCCCCGGCAGCACAGCACCTCCTGTCCCGGACGGGCGTACCGCCACACCACCACCGCCACCGCCACCGCCACCAACAACAACACCACCACCACCAACAGCAGCAGCAGCGGCGGCAGCAGCGAGCAGTCCTCGCGCCACAACTCCGTCGCGGCGAAAGGCCGGCGGTACGGACACGGCGTCACCGCTAGCTACGGGGAGATGTGTTACCATGACAACAGTTTGGTCTCAGCATCCCTCGAGGCCCTGATCCAGCACCTGGTTCCCACAGTTGACTACTACCCCGATGTAAGCGCCAGTAAAGTGTTGTTAGTGGTTGTAAACAAGACTAGCTGTGTTAAAAGATGTCAGCTGTCCTGTGTGTGTGTGTGTGTGTGTGTGTGTGTGTGTGTGTGTGTGTGTGTGTGTGTGTGTGTGTGTGTGTGTGTGTGTGTGTGTGTGTGTGTGCCAACCCGTTCTCGTCGTGATAGCTGTTGTGTTTCCTCATCACCAGAGGTCGTATGTGTTCACCTTCCTGCTGAGCTCCCGCCTCTTCCTGCACCCGTACGAGCTCATGACGAGGGTTTGTCACCTGTGTGTGGAGCAGCAGCGGTCCGGAGACGCCCTGCTGGACAAGGTGGGCGGATTACACACACACACACACACACACACACACACACACTCACGTACATACACACAGCTATAATTTGTCTTCACTTCACTCTCTCTCCCCCACACACACTCTCACCCACAGACACAAACCCCTAATTCTTTGCTAGGAGAAAATATTTATCGACTATTTCATAAGCAAAAGAAATTTCCCGACAGCTCAAATTGACACGAGGGGAATAAAAATGAAAGGGAACACCTTTAATGGGAACAATGAAGTTAACAACTAACAGCAGCATATTGTGTCAGACAGACAGATTATATTCATAAATGCTGCGTGATGTTTTTGGGGGTTTTTTTAGATCCGTTTCCGTGAGGTGGCGCCCAAGCTGGTGCAGCTGCTGACCGAGTGGACGGAGACGTTTCCGTATGACTTCAGGGACGAGAGGATGATGCGCTGCCTCAAGGACATGACGCACCACGTGGCCCGAGGAGACGAGGTCAGTGCTAAATCTAGTGCAAAGTACATCTGGCCGTCGTCTGAAAACACGGGATTGATTGATTGTCTAATGATCTGCGTTGTTGCTTCCAGTACTCTTGGCGAGCCATGCAGCAGATGACCCAGCGGCTGATCAAACGGCTGTCTGCCCTCGGCCAATACGAGGAGGCCGTGTCGGCGCTCAACGCCGTGGCGACGGAGCGGCCCGCCTCCCTGAAGAGCAAACAGGCCTCGGGTCAGCGCGGCGACGTGATGAGCGTGTGCGACGACCCCTTCGTCCTCGCCCAGCAGCTCACGCACATCGAACTGGTAAGAAGGGATTCAAAGCTCTCGTTTGGAACGACGTCTCCTGTGTAACCATTAGGAGGCAAATGTGCAGACGTGTCTCTGTGATGTTCTCGCGTGTCTTTTATGTCTTGACATGCGGTTACGACTTTACAGGCCTTTTTTTAATTCATCTCAATTTAGTGAATTTATTGCGTTGGTGGTGTAAATGCAGCGTTTAAGAAAACGTTTATAGGCTTCATGAAAATGTTCAACTGCTAAGTCTTTCATTCTGTCCTGCTCATGTGTTGACTTATTACATTTTTGTTTTACGATTGTTATTTCTTGGTTTTATTGTTTTCCCATAAACCCCTTTGTGTGGTCTTTTTTAAAATAGAGATTTTATTAATACGGTCTTTGTATATGAGGCTAAAATGCTTTCAGTCATGTGCGGTTCATTCTGACATGATTTGTGTTTTTGTTTTTGTCATAGCTCTCTCCCTTTTTTTCATCACCGTCTCCAGTTTTGTTGTCATCTCTTTTTTCCGTTCTCAAGCGTCTCCCTCTCCTTGTTCTCGTCATGTTTCTGTCATTCGTCTCCCTTTCTTCTTGATCATCTCCCTCTTATGTATTGCTGTTATTATTGTCCTGATTGTTTCCTGTCCCTGTTCTCCGCCTTCAGGACAGACTGAGTTTTATCGGTCCCGAGGAGTTCATCCAAACATTCGCCAGGAAGGATCCTTTGGAGAACCACAAGGTACAATTGAGTTTCAGTTTTATCCCAAGCACCAGCCTGTGAGACAATTAGACACTAGATAATAATATCTAACCTCTACCAGAAAACCTACTTAACATGTACCTCATTTGTTTACTTTCTCCCTCTAGTATTAAATGCTGCTAAGTCAAATTATTTGGAAATTAATAAAGCTGTCTTTCTACAAGATTCAACAAGATTATGAATTAGTAAATAGATGGATCTAACAGCTGTGGCTTGCAGCATTTAGATTATCAGCATCAAAGAAATGCTTTTAAAAAGTTTTTGTTTTTTTCAAGCGTCTCAGTTTTCCGTCTTCTTTGATAATTTAATTTGTGGTCTGCTTCAGTTCAATTTGATTTAGAAGCCACATGAAAGATCTTGCTGGCAGATTTGTGGAATTAGTGTCTTTTTTTTTTTTTTTGCTATGTAGCTTTTGAAAATGCATCAAACACAGTATGAAAGAGCCGTTACGCGTAAGTCTAAGTGTATCTGAAGGGCTCTTTTCCTCCTAAGTGGCCCTGTGAGTCAGCTGAAGGGTCGCTTTCTATCAGCGTTGCTGAGAACAAGCTTTCAGCCGCTGTTTGTGACCGAGCCGCATTTCAGTCCTCGGCGGTTCTGCGCCAGTTATATAAGACCCACTTTGTATAAAAGAGCGGTTTAGTCAGCGTTAGGGGTCCTGAAGTGTAAAGGGGAAGTTTGGAGTGGAGTGGGCTGCTGGTGTTGTGTAAGCAGTTAATAGAGCTGTGAATCGGCGGGATTACGTCATCACAAGTTTTATTTTATACGGCGCTTTTGTAATGGTTATTTATATCAAAGTGCCCCTGGCAAACAGGTTCACCACCGATTGTCTCACAGAAAAGCAAAAGACCCAGAAGCAGATGGAGATGAGATGGAAATAACAACAGAGACGTCACAGACTTCACTGTGCGGGGCCACAGGTTGTGTGGGTGTGAGGGCCGTCAAGAAAAAAGGAAATTACAGAGTCGCAGCGCCGCCTCCTTGTTTTTCTTTTTTTAGTAAAATTATTTATTGGATAGTCTGCAGAAAATGATGGTGCGGAATATTATAATCTGAATTTGTTTTGGCAGGTTTTGTTATAGAAATGTGCCCCAAATGACCCCCCCCCCCCCCCCAAAAAAAAAATGGCAAAAAGAATATAAAAAACAAAATCTTAGCTCAAGATCCACTTGCTAGCTTTTTCCTCGGCGCTGGAGTTAGCTCAGTATCGGCATTTGTTGTGTATTAATAACATCATCTGCTGAGGATAACAGGAAAACCATAATAAGTAGTGGTAATAGTAATGGTGACTTGAGTCCTTTTTTTCCCCACTTATTACACAGACGAATGCAGTCAAAGATAAGGTTATATTAGGTTGGGTTCAAATATTCCCTTTATTTTCCTCAGTGGTTTACTTCATGTTCTTACTTCTAACAAGCAAGACCACAGTTCTCTTGTTCCAAAAGTAATGAAATACTAACAGAAACGTGGTATAAAACTACAAAACACACAAGCAAATGTATGATTTCTATGCTTGCATTTTTACCGTGTCATCTCCTAACCTTTTTTTTTTTTTTTTTTTTAGGGTTTCTTCCGGAAGCGTAAAACCAGCAACCTGGAGGCCTACGTCAACTGGTTCAACAGACTGAGTTTCCTGGTTGCCACGGAGATCTGTATGGTGCGTTGCTCTTAAAAGGAACAGTTCAGAAATAATGTGGGCCCTCCCTGTTTTACACGCGCCGAAGCTTTGGTTGTTCAATGGCCTTGATACTAAAAACTCATGTGTTCTGTCATTACAGCCAGTGAAGAAGAAGCACAGAGCGCGTATCATAGAGTTCTTCATTGATGTGGCTCAGGAGTGTTTCAACATCGGCAATTTCAACTCCCTCATGGCCATCATCAGTGAGTGTTTGACAGAAGACTTTTCACCCGCAGAAAAAATGAAAGCATCCTACATAGCTCTGCCCCTCCACACTGTTTTAAATAGACGTATAGGTGATTTCTGGGCAGTGAAGTGCATTGTGGGTCTCCCATTTCTTTGTTGAATGGACAAAAATCTAATTTAGGTCAACAAATATAGTGCCAGCTGGAGTTTCAAGGAAGTAAACTTGAGTTAGCGGAGGCCTGAAGCCGTTTGCAGCCTGCTTCACATACTTACATAGTTTCTCTGTCTTTCAGCCGGGATGAACATGAGTCCTGTTGCCAGACTGAGGAAAACCTGGAGTAAAGTCAATACCGACAAGTTTGAAATCCTGGAGGTAAGAAACCCTGCTTACATCATCTGCATACATGAGTACATACATGACTGCTACATGTGTCATATTGTATTTTTCAGTAGATTTTGATTCATTTTAAGTTGACTCCCAGCTCTTAGTGTGCGCAAACTTTGTGCGCGCATGTATGTGTTTGATCAACGTCTGCTCTGTCTGACCTCACTCAGCACCAGATGGACCCGTCCAGCAACTTCAGCAACTACCGCACGGCGCTCCGCGGCGCCACCCAGAGGTCTGAGACGGCACACAGCAGCCAGGAGAAGGTAAGAGGGCACACACGGGAGTCTTCTGGACGGAAAATAAATCCTAATATCCCGAGTGTAAAATGGCAAATTCGAACCGGCTGTCGTCTCTTTCCTCCAGATTGTGATCCCTTTCTTCAGTCTCCTCATTAAAGACATCTACTTCCTGAATGAAGGCTGTGCCAGCAGGCTGACCAACGGGCACATCAACTTTGAGGTCAGTCCACAATTTTAAGATGAATCAGAGTGAGGTCCGTGCCTTTGATGTGATTGTTGT
The DNA here is from genome assembly GCF_023349555.1 of Cebidichthys violaceus. Lineage (NCBI taxonomy): Eukaryota > Metazoa > Chordata > Actinopteri > Perciformes > Stichaeidae > Cebidichthys > Cebidichthys violaceus. The sequence goes on from NW_027176805.1 coordinate 117,776, forward strand.
TTCATATGAAGAAACTTTGTTAAAAGCTAATTCCAAGAGAGTAAGATTCGATCATTCACTGTGAAGTGATGCAACTGCTCCACAGTCGTAGTTATGGCTTTGAGAAGAGGCTTTCAATCAAGCGGTGTGTAATGGCGCCTCCCTGTGGCTTAAAATGAGCACTGCAGTTCCCTCTATTTCTTTTAAGATGATGTTAAGAAACTATGACTGTTTTTTTAAATCCTCTTCTTACAGTGCGGTATAATAATGATACATAATGTTTTTTTTGTGTGTATTTCCTGGTTAAGCATCTGTTTAATTGGTATCAGTGTTAATAAAGTCTGCTGTCCTTCATCGCTCAACAGAAACTTTGGGAGCTTGCAAAGCAGGTGAGCGAATTCCTGGTTTGGCGTCAGGTGATTTGTCCGTTCGACAGAGACCGCCGGATCCTCCAGTACCTCGTCACCACGCCTGTCTTCAGCGAAGACGGTCAGTACGCGATCTTCTCCGTATTTATCTAATCGGAAATAAATCCCACGAGTGCCACCTCGAGTCACCATGTTGGAGAACAAATCAAACTCAGTTTTCCTCTTGTTTTATTGCTGCAGAGCTGCACCTGGCCTCGTATGAGAGCGAAGGACCTGAGAACAACATGGAGAAGGACAGTCGTAGGTCTCTTAGGTGGGTGTACACACACACACACACACACACACACACACACACACACGTGCACACACTGAAAAAAACATGAAACCACCTCAACATATTTAATCAGCGAACATAATAACTGATAATCTGGGTTCTGTTTCACAGATCTTCCCTTCTGCATCGAGAGAACCGGTCCTAAAAGAGCGACAATCCCCTGTAAATGAACGAGGTATTTCAAAGCTACAGGTTCCTGCGTATTAATTATCTCACGGACACATTTTTACATTCCCTTGGAGAACAAACGCTGCTGGGCCCGAACTCTCACAGATCAACGGAAGCTCTTTGAGCTCACAAGAAGTACCAACGATTTTTAAATCAAACCCTTTGACAAACCTTGATGAAATTCATTCGGACTTCGGCGCTGCAGCACTAAACCTCGTGATTCCCAAGAAGAGCTCGGAGTACTGATTTGGATCATCAGCTGACCTTCTTCTTCTTCTTCTTCACCAGCTCTGTCCAAGGCACTTAAGAGGATTTCATACGACTGCCGAAGTAGTCAAACGTGTGGACTTTGTTCATATTACCAGTGGACTTCTATCATGGCGACAACATATTGTTGAGGGACCCGTACCGTGGAAGCGTAAAGGGCCGGTTCCGTCTCTGAATGAGACGGTTGCGGACCCGATCGGTTACATTGCAACATTAGCACTGCCTCTCGGACCCCGCTGAGAGAGGAGAGATGCACTCTGACAGGACGATCATCGATTTGTAATATAAGTAACAGGCTGACTGCTGCTTTCAGAAGTGGTGTTTTCCGCAGTGTTGTCTTGTTGAGTGCTTGATTGTAACGGCAACAACGTGAGCAGCAACTGCACCACATCCTATCCATTTTCTCTCAGTTTGCACACAGCATCAATTTCCGGCTATTTCCGGGTCATTCGAGCCGTTGATCTAAAAAAAAACAAAAAAAAACCTTAATGCGAGTACATCTAAACATGTTGTAATGTGTGTGTGTGTGCACTTTGACTGCGTATTGGTGGTGCAACATTATGCTAATCATGCAAGTTAAATCAAATGCACTTCAGTGGGTTCTTGTGTATTGTACTATAGGATATGGTGACTCCTATTTTATGGCGTCTTTCTATACAGTATTACATTGTATTTTGTATCAGAAGGTAAAGAAAATGTGTTTGTTTTTTTTCTCTTTATGTACTTTTTTCTGAAGTGTCAGCGTGAGCTTGTTGCTGGTTGGCTGGCTCTTGTGTTGGTAAGCTAGTTTTGTTAATACAACACCAGTTCATGTATGACAAGGAAGTGTTTTGGGTGTGAATGAAACAGAAACTGATGTGTGTATGTGCAGCTTGGATACAAACAGGACCGTCATCCTCCTCTTCATCTCATCTGTGATGATGTGAGCTTGATGTGATTGTTACAATTCTGCCTTTGAGTGAACATGATGCTATTGTTCTGTTTTTTGTTTTTTGTTTTTTAAAAAAAAGCTAATTTTAAAAGTGTTTTCTCATGTATTCTTTTTTTTTTGTGTGTGTATCATTTGTGTTACCGGTCAGGGTACTTGTACTGAAGGTTTTTGTGAAAAGAGAATTATATTTTTTCTTTCAAATAAACAGAATAACTAAAACATTTTGTGGGGGTTCTTCACAGGTAATAGATCTCTAAATGCAATAACAACACCGGAAAATAAGTAAAGACATTTATTTACAATACACGTTGAATCGGAACACTCATCTCTTGAGCGTACATGTCACTAATCTTTGGCCAAAAACTGGAATAAAGTGAAAAGTGTTGATCCTCACGGTTAAACATCAGTGACTCTGAACTCTGGTGAAGTTAATACAGCGGCCCTGAAGACAAAACAAAAGCCAGACATTACAGTCAGATGATTTTATTACATGAAGGGGCAGATTCTGAATATGATATAAAACAACACGAGCAAACCAGAGGGGATGTGTGTCATGTGTTCACTGATCTGACTCTTGCTTAAAATGGAAAATATCACATTTTGAGTTAATGCTGGTGTTTGGATTAGAGCACTGTCACCAGTTCAATCAGTAGACCACATCACACAGAGGGACACAATATGAGAAAGAATCATCAAAATCTCATCAGTATACTGTGAGAAGAAAACCATCCTAAAACATTGGCTCACCTGTTGCCTATTCAAGCTGTGTTTATAGTGTTGATATTTACACTGTCATTTAATACGCCTGAGTTGATGCAGTGAGCTGTTATTTGTTGGGTAGATAATTAGAGGGGGGGAGATCTGTACAGTTATCTGTTATTATCTAATCAAATCACTTTGGCGTCAAGAGGGTGGGTCCATTTTCTAATCAAATGAACTGGTGACACTTTATGGCAAACACAAAAAAGTGATTATTCCTTGGTGACTAGGGACAGTCCTGCAGGAAGGAATGATGATCAAAATGTTCTGAATTGATAAGCATCCGTGTTTTCTTTCATCCTACGAGTTGAAATTGTATCGGAGGTAAATGCTGGAGAGGTTTCTTACCTTGTCCTGAGGTGTTGGCCTCATGATTGCCACTCTGTCATACTGTCTTCTAAGTAATGCCCGCAATGCATCAAAACGCCCCTGAAAGTCAAGTCAAATCAGGTTCATTTAATCCAAAAACGCAAGATAAAAATACAGATAAATTAAGGTATACATTAAGGGCATCATAACATGTATAGAGTCAGAATCACATTTTATTTTTTGAATTTTAAGCCTTAAAGTGGCCAATATGCAACGTTGCACAGTGCAAAAATGTCTGGTGATGAATGAGGTTACTGTCTCACCTTGATGGGAGTGTACCATTTGGACTGTGATGGGGGGTTGTAGACTGGAGGAGATCGTGGTGGGGGTCGAGGCATGATGGGCTCCTCCACGCCCTCCGGCATAGTGACCACAGCATTTTTGGCTTTCTCTAGCCGTGACCCTTCCTCTGTGGACCCCATCTGCCCCCAACGCACCTACAGACCACGGGTACAAAAGACAGACATCACAGACCCGTCTGTTAGCGGCACAGCACGGCAGCCAAATAGTTAAAGAGACACTGAACACACACAGACTCCACAATAACCAGTGTGTGTGTGTGTGTGTGTGTGTGTGTGTGTGTGTGTGTGTGTGTGTGTGCGCGTGTTCGTGTTCGTCAACACTTTGCCAAAATGTTGAAGTTGAGCGAAAATGTATGTGTGACAGTAATTAATTGTAATTATGGTTTCTTTATTCTATTACCTCCATGCGTTTGATTCCTCCAGGACCTCTGCCTCCATAGTATGAAGCATCCACTGTAGGCCACCTGTGTTTGGGCGAAAGATCGTCTTCTGGCTCCTTGAAAACAACAGTAAGTAAATTGAAAGAACTATACGGTGAGTTTCAATTGTGGGCTTAAGATTTTAGAATACTACACAACGTTGTAATGATTCATTTAAAGGGCAAGTCATTAAGCCCTCTAATTAATATGATCATTTTATGTCGTGGCAAACATTTTCAAACGAGGCAAAACAGAACAGAAAGCTCTCTGGCCGAGAGCTGAAACCACTGCAGTACTATGAACAGTCAGTAGATGCTGCCTCACCAAAGTCTCAAACACCTTAAAGCAGGGGGCTTCAATGTTTTTATATTAAACTGGGCCTAGTGCCATGTATAAACATACCTTGTTATTGTGCATTCAATACTAAGCTATTCAAATAATACACAGGTTCATATCTTCATGTTTTTATTTTAAAGGTACAGTGAGTAGGGTGGCCGTGTCGCTGCCATTCAGAAACATACCTTGTATGATAATCATGCATACAAGCTATTGAAATTGACGTTTTTATTTTAAAACATAAATGTGGAAACGAAAATTAGTGATGGCCTATTAGGGCCACTGCCATGCATAAACATACCTGTTATCTTGCAGACAATACTGAACTATTAAAATAATGGACAGATTCATGTTTGAGTAGAAAAAAAAAAAAATGCATCTTGGAAATGAAGTGAAGTCTGTGGTCTACTCACAATGACAGGAGGTGGCGGCGGTGGGCGAGCCGGGGGTGGGTCTCTGATCACCTGTAAAAAATAATGTGAAAAAGTAACAAACTTCACATTGTCAATGGACAGAAATAAGTGTTACTACTGGAACACTGGTCAAATTGCAACACGTGGGCTAAGAATTGCACTGAATTATGGCCTGTGCTTCCACAAGGCCCGAACTGGAGATCTGCACGTATACATCTAGGCTGAAGACTCACCACAGTGCAGCAGAGAGGCCAGAACCACCAGAATAAAGCCAGAGCCAGTAACAGCAACAGAGCCAACAGCAACCAGAGCACCCAGATCCCATCTGACTGCAATAAACACACACTAATCAGATACACGCAACTGTCAACCTTTGCTCTACAAGGCATACTCCAGCGTATCTAGACTGTAGTGATACTATTATAATTGCTGGCAACCTATCACGAACGGTGTTTTTCTTTTTTTTTTTGCTACTATGTGATTGATACTATATGTACGGCTATATGATTGATACTCACACACGTTGTAGCGTAGATGGTGATGGGACTGGAGATGTAGGATTGTCCATTGTTCAGGCTGACCAGCACTTCGATTGATCTGCAATTATTAGACAGAATCACTGAAAACAAACAGCAGAAGCAGAAACACTTCTTGCTCAATCTATTAGCAGCTGCATGTGATGTTTGCTCAGCCATCGGAGTGATGGAAAAATACAGTGAGGACCATGATGAGAGGGTGCGCGTGTGTGTTTATGGTGGATAAATATCACTTTTTCTATTAATTGATTGATAATTAAGGGGTTAAGTAACAACTACAAAGTTTGAGAAGCACTGCCATAGAGCTATGTTTCCTTGTAACCTCGTCTGCTTCCCTGTTGACCTTCCATTAGCGCCAACGCTGACTCACTGAAAGAAGGAAGTACTTCCGATTCATAGTCTTATCGTTTTTTGACCAGATTTCCTTGTTTGCCATTTCAGTTAGGTTTTGTTTGGTTCCAACGTTTGAGGGTTGGACTCAACAGAGATTGTTTCAGCTTCGTCCTTGAGAAAGTCAGTAGTGTGCGCGGGTGTTTCAGTAAGGAGGGAGGCGTTACAGAGTGGGTGAGACGTGATGGAAAGTGAGAGGCGACCGGGGACAGATGGAGGGGGAGAGAGAGGGCGCTGTTTGAAGTGGGTGAAGTTAAATCAGCTTTGGCTCGCTCTCTAAATGCCACAGAGATATTTTGGTCGAACTGGCTTCAGTTCCTACAACACTTTGAGCCGCCGATAGTTACACTGTAAACACTGTTCTCACTCTCCATTACAGACACACAACAGATTTCTAGTTTCTGATGTCAACCTGCTGCAGGAAGAAATGTCAATGGCTTGAAAGCGGTACATTTGGGCATGATGATCGGCAAAATGTAATTTTATAGTCCTTTGAATTTACTTGAGGACAAGACATGCAACATATCAGTTTTCCTTTGACACTATTGCAAGTTGCCCCACATAAGCGTCAACCGATGAAACACTTCCTTTATAAGCCTGTTGTCAGAGAAATGCCATGGTAGTGAGGTTATGAAATGAAGTCGTGCCAAACTACTTTCCAGAACTGGATTTTCTTTTTTTTTTTTTTTTGCTCAGTATTGGCTTGATGGTGGGAGAGCAGGGTTGGTGGGGCACGGAGATGCTCGTGACTCTGATCATTTCAGCAAACTCACAGCCTTTGGGGTTAACTGATTTTAATCACAAGGGTTTTTTGCTGTGAAACAAAGAAAGCAGGCAGAGACAAACCAGCACAGAAAGGACAGAAAACTGACCATGATGAACGAACACTTCAGGCACAAGTGTGGTTCTCAGGTGTAGATTAAGAAATTCTACTATACTGTTTATGTTGTGGGTAACTGCAACTGTACACCATTAACTTTAAATAACAATGACCAGGATTTTATATTGTGACTATATAATACTGTAGCTGTAATTTGCTTTTTAATACAGTTTGAGTTGTTTTGCCTTTAAAGTGAAACCTTGTGCTGACATAAAGCTCCGGTTTTTTTTGTACTTTTACTTACAGCTTATTTACAGTTTGACACAGTTACGAACACTTTGCATATGTGTGTGTGTGTGTGTGTGTGTGTGTGTGTGTGTGTTGACTTACTGTCCGACCTCATGCAGAACAGGAGCTGGACACAGCAGGTAGCCGTCTTTCACTACTTTTGGTTTCTGGTCTGAGAGAGAGACAGACAAACTGTGAGAATAACTGTCTACAAGGAAAGGATTGTCTTACAAAAACATGACAAAAAAAATATCAAAATTACACAACGTTTAGTCGTAAATGGAAGCAAAAACACATCACGTTGGCTCGCAAAACAAATTCATGCTGGTGCTTATGGCGTTTTAACTCCAGAAAGACAATTGATCATCAGTGTACACGTCGGTGATGTCGATACGTCATCTAATTTTACCCACTGCAAACTTGCAAAGAGGAGACGCTTTGTACCTTGCTGCCATGACGTTATATTTATTTTCTGTGCATTAAGCATAACAATACTTTCAACTTGCTTGACAACTTGCAATGCCATATAATTGTATTTATATTCAGATTCCCAGCCAGAATAAAACTTCAGAGCAATTGCAAAAAGAAAAGGATGAAAGAAAGACATTCCAAGCAGAACGGATAAAAACAAGCCGGTTGGAAAGTCAAAAAGGACAGTCATGTGTTATCATGTCCTCTCAGCGACATTAAGAGGACATCGATCTGTTAATAGACTAATGAGACAGAGAACATGTTCTCCCTCCCTCTGCCTCTCACAATGTCTCCTCTGTTCTCTGGCTGAAGTCAATAAAAAGCAGCCACTGTTTTGTTGCTGGACTCTGACTTTCCACTGCAGCAGCAGACATCTGCACGTCGTATCGCATTTCCCTTCATAGATGATGCTATCCCAAAGTGCATTGCAGCATAGGGGCACATTTTTAGCATCATTGGTAAATAAACTTGGGTTTACAATAAGTGCATCCTTAGCATAAGCATCCAAAAGCCAACTGTATCTCAGCTGACCTCTGAAGCACGAGTCATGAGTGTGTTGAGCGTGTGGCATTCACTGACCGTATGACTTTTGATTGACCGTGAGGACGCAGAGCATGTTGTCTGTCCTCCTGGATCCGCTGAAGCCACTGCCCCTCAGCACCACACTGAAAGACTCTGAGAAACATCGGACGCGTTACGCTGCTGGGACGGTACTTCAAATGCAGCAAACGGAAACAGCATTTACAAAACAGCAAATATGGTGATCGAGCAAATTAAAGTCAGGAAGGCTGAGAGTCTATAGCTGGGATGGTGGCTCTGTGAGGCTTCTGAGGCACAGCGGCGAGTTAAGGGAAAGCTAAGGGATCACCAAAGTTATTTGCAATTCACCCTGAGGGGGAACGTGAATGTGAAATGTTAAAACCAGTGGGCGATTTGAGGAGGGATGAGCAAAATGAGCAAAAATGCATCCCCCTTGTTAACCTGCCACCCCACCTCTCCATCCCCCTGTAGCAGAGAGGTTTCAGAGGCAGAAGGGTTGTTGAGTAGAATATGTAAGTCTTGTCTGCCTGACTCATTGATCCTTTATCCGACTGAGGTTTGTCATTTGTTTGTTGTTGATGAATCCATGGCACTGTCTGTGGTGCTGAAGTAGCAGATGGATTTGTACTTGCACTTTTCTTTTCTCTCAGTCCCGCCCTTCTATTCCCTAAACTATATGCTATAAATACTCAATTCCATACTGTATTTGAACCTATATACTGTAGAATAGGGTCACCTTCATGATCAAAGTGACAAGTAGCAACGTGTAGTCGTGGAAGACTGAGATAGAGTTCATAGAGTCACACTGCTGCCTGTATAGCAAGCCTATCATTTTCCTATGATCGTTCAGTAGCGTCAAAATGTTTTAGCGTAGACAAGACCACCGTGATGGTTAAGGCGTCCTGCACACGATGTCCTTTGGGAGGTGTACGTGTGTGTGTGTGCTAGTTGATGGTTTGAAAACAATGATTTGCTCCCATTGGGACACTGGGACCCCTGGTAGAAATCAACAAATCACAGACGCTAAAAGGAAGTTAGGTGAGCACCAAAGTCATTAGGCGTCATCCTCTGGGGACCAAGAGTATCATTATAAAAAAAAAAAATTGGAAACCACTAACTTACCATTCACACAGACACTCGACGGCTCTACTGTGAAGACGTCTGCGCACGTCTGCTTCAGGATCTGTGTGGAGATACAGGTGACAGAAACGGCTCAGAACGGAAGCCCGATGTCGCTCTCACACGGTGTGCCGAACCCAATGTTTTCGTTATATTTGACTTGACCTCACCGAGTTGACGACGTCTTTGAGGGCATGAAACCCGGACAGCACCGGGAAGACCTGTTCTGTGCCATCTGCTATGTCAGCAAGCTGAGACAAAAAAAATGAAACAGTTTTAAATGAATTTATTCGAAAGACAACGTTGCATTTTCTTGCCGCCTCTTTTGGGGAGGTCCTCTCCGCGTTTCGGTTCAGTGCTCCAGCAGCGTTTTTAGGAAGGAAAAGTCTGTTTCTGGGAGATGAAAGCTCTGGACAGCTGGCTGAAGCTTTTATCTCCTGCTGTAATGATAGCAGAACAGGAAGCTCGCCTGGCATTATTTAATTGGACAGTGATGTAATTGCTTCCTCGTCAGACCACAAAGTGCTACCGGTCAGTAACCGGCCAGAAGAAAGGCTTGAACCCGATGACTGCTGAAGACTTTTCTAGTCGTGAGTTCTGAACGTTTGAAGCCAATCTGCTACGCTTATTAATACTTATTTTACAGATCAATACTGTCACTATGATGTGATGAAAGAATGATTCAGGATGGGGGTTGTGCAACAACGGATGCCACTTTAAATGAAGTATACCGTAGTATCACATTTCTCAACAAATGTAATTACAGTTTTTCCTTTGCACTGCAAATTTCATTACGGATAACATATGACCTGATGTTGACCGCTGAAAAGATTACGTAGCACAGCATTGCTACAAACACGGCGGATCAGGGGTTCCCAATCATTTCGGTGTTTTGTAAGATTGTATTTCTTACAGTCAACACAGTCAGTGTTCTCTTATTCAGCATGAAAAATGTGTTGCTCCCTTTCAATAACCTGATACCTGCACAGGAAAAAATCTAATCAAATCTCTCCAAGGATATGATAACTCAAAACATGCCGCCATACAAACATTATTCCATGTTTTTACATGAACCAAATGCATAAACCACTAACTATGAACCCCCGCCAGCCGCTTGCTGTTCTGTCCTCAGGAGGTTCCAGTTGAACTCAAACAGACGAAGCAACAGGGTCAAGGTGTGTTAATAAATTGGGGGCCAAAAACAACTCGTCTATTGAAGATCTGACCACAACCAAACCTAACACACGCTGACACACACACACACACACACACACACACACACACACACACACACACGCAGAAAGACAAATATAAGCTCAGTGTTTACACAACCGACAGTATCAGTAACAGAGAGAAGGGTTCTTTCTCACTGTGCTGCATGGCAGTCAGAGGCTGGAAGAGCGTCAAGGTCCTCCTACCTGTTTGTGGTCAAAGTCCATGACCCCGACACAGTACACTCTGGCTCCAAACCCTCTGGCTTTGTCAGCCTGGGAAGCATAACACAGAAAGTCCTGAGTCAAGTTCGGCTTCTACTAACATACACCAAACCCGTGTTTATGATCGGTTCAGTTCTCTGTGGGCTTGAAATGAGCCAGATGCTAATTGGAAGAAGCATAATTTACTACTATAAACCCATATAGTGATAAATTATGCGTATCCATGTAACTCATTTCACGCAACGTGATCTTTGAAAATGTAAAAACAACAGAGATGATTTGAGAAGTGTGTGTGTCTCCTCAAGATGATTTTGATTGCAACACAACATAAAAAAAAGAAAGAACACAAAGCACACGAACACGTCATTTAAAATAGAAGTGAATTATCTTCAGTAAAGAGTGAGGGCGTTTAATACCTCCTGTACAGTCAGTTCGTAGGGGAAGGCCTCCAGCTTGCCATCGGTGAGAGCGATGATGATGGTGGATGACGGCGACGTTTGTGTCTTCATCTGCTCGGACACCTGAAGAGGGGAAGTTGGCACAAACTCAGTGCAGCTCACGCACACACTGTGCACATGTGTTGCTCTAAAACGACAGTGACACTTTCTCCGTTGTATGTTTTGGATTGCTGAAACACTTTCTGTTGCCAGACTCTGTTGGAGCTGCTTGAAATATCTGATAACACATCTACTTTATTTCTATTTTTTTTATCTATTAGAATTTGATAATGTACAGTGAGACCGAATAGACCAAAATATAAAAGGCACACAGCAGTGTTTTAGAGTAGATTTTTACAAACTCTAACTAAGCACATGTAGGACAGTACTGGCAATGGTTCCTGGAGGGCAATCAGATGAGTGTACCTACCGCTTTCATGCCTTCATGCATGTACGTTTCACCAGCAGGTTTGATTTGGCTCAGCTTCTCCAAACCCTCATCTATCTTTGACCTGCGCGCCCAGATCACAAAACAGTTTAAATAAAGACTGATAAGAGCTCGGTTTCTGTGTGATCTGGTTATCTGTGTTATTTTGTTTCTCCGTGAGGAGGAGGAGGAGGAGGAGGAGGAGGAGGAAGATGGGTTAGGGAGTTAGGCAGAGAATGAGAGAAAGAGAAGACGGAGAACTTTAAAAATGAAAACTGGTACCTGTCTCCAGTTAGTGGCAGTATTACAACTGCTCTGGCTGAAAAGACTATGTAGGAAACCCTCATCCTGGGACTGAAACACACATATACAGGAAGCTTGTGAATCCTGTCTGTAGTACAGAAACACATCATTTGTGTCTTTTAAGGTCAAACATTATAAGTGGGTTTGGTCCTCGTGTCAATAAAAAGGATTAGACTAAATGAAATAAGATGTAATGTACATGACATAAAATGATATTACATTTTTATATAACTTTTTGGCAAGGTGTTACAAGTCCCTTCTCCCTCGTTTTTAAGTTTATCTTTATATATGGACTACTGCTATTATTATCTGTATTTTGTTGTACTGGTACTAGCTGTGTAAAATAGCAATAAAGTTAATTCTAATCCAATAACATTATACAACATGACAAACCACAATAATGCATGACATCACATAACAACATGATAACAGAACATGACAAGACATTATGACTTTTTATTGTGATATAATTAAGTGTATTGTAATGAAATGACAATACATGCCAGACATATAATATGACTTTATATATATTTTAAATTTGTTTCTTTACTTTGCAGGGAATTGAACCCGTAACCTTGTCACTGTTACTTCCTTTCTCTGCCCTTCAGGCTGTGAAGGGATACAGGACAGCCTGTTGTGGTCAGCACCAACTTCCACATCTGGCTGGATGTTTTGCTTTCATATTTAGCAAGCTGTTATTAAGCCTAAAGATATCACACACCCTCTGGACCATTACCCAGAGGGGTTTTGGAGCAGTTGGTGGTCTTGTATGATGTCTGCTGCCCAAAATAGACATGGCCTACTTCCTACTCACTACCACTGTTTGTACTAAAATGTTAAGATCTGTAACCACTTGCCAGTGTTTAAAATAGTATGTTTTTTTCATTAGTTTAAATATGACTTAAGTACATGTTATACGCCTGCTTGCCTGCAAAGCACTTTTTCACTTGGTTTTGAACTGTGATATATAAAGTTTTATTATTCCAATATTTTCCGGGGCTATTTGTAGTATAGATACCCCGAACATCTGAGGAGGGGGGTGAGAGGAGAGGAGGGGCATGGAGAGAGAAGAACGGGTTACAACAGCCACTTTACTTACCTGACAAACCTGGTGGTGAGCTGCTCCACAAACCCATAGATCTCATCCCAATGTCCGAAAACACTGCCTGACCTGCGGAAACAGGCAGCACCGGGGCAATAAATCACACTCACCGAGACATGAAGTTTCAAATATATCCAACACAAGATTCAACTCCAAGCATGCTGACGCCCTGAAGACAGCACAGGTGTGTCAAAACACATTTGTATAGCTTATATCGTCTGTATAAACTGCAACCTGTTTTGATACTTGCAGAATGGGTCTCGGTCGATTTATTCTGTTGTTGCATTTGACATAAATAGAAAACTTTTAATTTGTTTTTGTTGGAAGGTCTGTTATGGACTTCGTTTGTTCTTAACAACGCTGAGAGGAACTCTGAAGGCAATAGAAGTTAACTTTCTCCAAGTATACACCTCAAGCACTGATGGTCAGAACAGAAAATACTCTCTGTCCAAGTTTGCAGTGAAGCAGCAGAGGAACAAAAGTAAACACAGCCATACATGGAGAGGACTGAGTCAAGGCTGTCTCTGCACTTTAGTACCAAATATTACATTCATACATTAGCATACATTGGTCTGTCCCGCGGTTGGCTCCTGTGTTCCTTTCCAGTAAAACACATGCATGCAGACAGACACTCACCTGTCCAAAACAAAATAAATATCAAACGCTCCATCACAAGAAGCGTCGTCATCGCCATCATGCAACGACGAATTAACGCAAACACTTAGGAAAAGTAGGATTTGGCAACATATCCATATCAGATCCATAATCCGTGCATCTCATATCAGCAGTGTGTTTTGTTCAAAAAAGTCCCCAAATCAGCAGCTGTGAGTCTGTGTTCATCATCTTGTCAGCATCAGCCCGGCGGTTCAGATGTTGGATCCCTGCAGAGTGGAGGCACAGTAGCTTACGAGGGTTCCCTGACTGCACAGTCATAGTGAAATAAACGGGGCTGGGCGCACAGCTGCTGCACACGGTCAGAAGAGCTGCAATGCAAACAGAACGGAGCTTCCCTCAGGATTCTTCAAATTAAACTGTACTGAAAACATCAACGTAGTAACACTACTACTACACCACTACTCTACTACAGAACTATATGATAATACTCATGAATATATTTTCAATATGTGTTCATGTCATTATTTGCTTTAAAATAATTATCATTTGTTTTTATGGAGGCTATTTGTTTATTTATTGGTTCATTTAACAAGGACATAAACAATGCTGTAAATTAACCAGAATTAGTCCAAACTCAATAAAATAAAAAGCTATTAAAATAGTTAATAAGTGATGATGAAACAATAATATTATTAATGTTAAGATATCATACAGATTATATTAAATTAAATAAAGAATTTTTGTCACGTAAATAAAAATAGAATTTCATGTTGCAAGATACAAAACAGTAAGAAAGAACGTGTAGCGAAAATCTATCAAATTGTATTCCTTTCTGCTATGCCATTCGCAATTATGCTTTTATTTTGAAGGCAAAATAAAAAAATAAAAAAACACACGTCCCTGTGTAGTTGAGGGCATCTCGGACTTGACTTTTGGTTGCCAGAGCAGCTGGCATAAATAGAGGCTGACTGCTGGGATAAAAAAAGAATAGAAAGAATGGCAGACTGGATGACTTCCCAACAGAATATATGACCCATAAATATTATTGTGTTTTAAAACAGAAGTAAGGGAGCCTCTTATAAAAACAATGAATCCCTATATTCTTGTTAGTATTTGAAAAGGTTTTGTTTCAGGGTGCCATGTTTCAAGACTCAATGATCATTTGAGCAGTGGTTCATCACAGGGCATTTCTCACTGACTCATAAATCACTCCCAGTAATTATCAATACATGCCTGATGTCTTTTTTCTTCTCAAAACAAACAAGTGCATCATGTTCCAATAAATGTGTTGCAGATGGAAAAAGGGGATTGAATAGGCCAACATAACGCCCTTGGTATGTCAGAGTGATTTGCAGCTTTGCATGATTATGATCCAAAATGTTACTCCCCGAAAGAAATGAAACCTACTCCTATGTCTCACAAGAAGAAGAAGAAAGACCAGGCTTATTGAATCTTACAAGCATGTCTCGTCAAAACACTAAAACATGAGCATGTCCTCAAAAGCACATCATGGTTAAAGACAAGCATCAAATTATGTTGTAAAAATACATCATAAATCTAAGATGTCCAACACATTCCTGGAGTTATAATATATACGCTGTAATTATAAATGACGTTGTGTTCGCAGGGATCTGATGCACCGACTGCTTGCAGCTTCCCAATATTTCTAATTTCAACTTTTAAGGAGGATGAAGTCATAACATTAAACCACTCAAATATTAACATACCAAAGTCATTGTGTCAGCAAATTTCTGTTATGGATTATGCGATCTGGGCCTTGTTTTTGGGTGTGGCAGTTGGACAATAGGAGACAGAGACTCTTGTTGCATGTCCCCTCCAATCATTGCACTCTCTCTTCTCCATTCAGATAAACACAAGCTATAATGTTTACAACAACTAAAGAGTGTCAAAAAAAGAAAAGAGAAATCCCCAACTATTGTAAAATGTGTTATGAGGAAGATAATAAATGAACTGTGTGCAAAATGATTAAAATGCAGATGAATGATGCAGTCTAATCTGTCTATCCAGAAATATTTAACCATCTCTTGTCTTGCCATCAGCCTTGGAACAAGTTGATAAAGAATATATATGATAATGTCAGAGAATGTGGAATAAAATTGCTTTTCCCAAAGTGGAAATGAAAGAATTCTGGGATGTTAAGGCCTACATTTAAAATAGGAAAAGTTAGCTGCAGGTGGATGGATACATGTATGTCAGAAGGAGGACTGGTTTTGTTCATTTTAGGTTAAAAGGACTGACTACCATGGCAGCCATGCTCTCCTTTGGTCTCATTTTAAAAACATAACAATGCTTGTGTTTTATCATACAACTGTTGATTAGTCTGTGACCATATCCCTCCACCAAAGCCAAAAACAAATGTAATTTCCTTTGGGGTGTAGCCCACAAGTCTGGTCTATTAATTAATGGTCGCCAAAAAACAAGGGCGTGATTTTCATTTCAGCGTTGGTGGAGATATCTACTGAGAAGTGCTCACAGCAGTGAATAGACTGTAAGACATATAAGCTCATACTCAGGCTTTATGGAGAAGAAACCCCCTAATTCTAAGCCTTCAACAATGGATTTAAGAGGTATTTCTGCAGCAAAACTCGGAAGATTATTTTGGCTCCAGGTGCAATCCTCCACATTTACCAGTTGGTGGCAGTAACGCGCTGTTTCCTCCTTTAATACCAAAAAGAAGAAGATAGGTTGGTGCTATTCAGCAGCTGAGGATATGTGTTTTGTCTGTTTTCTTGAACTAAAATGTAATTATTTTTTAACGCAATGCTAGCTTAATAGTCATCCGGTTATGGCTGAATTGCCTGAACAAAGACATCGACGGTCCGACTGCGACTAATGGTGAGCTTTGTAACCCGGTTTTGAATGAGTTTAGCCGGGGCTACGTTACAGAAAAACGTCTGTCAAGGTTAGCGTCGCCGTTTGCTATCCAGGAATTGAACTTGCTAACATTAACAACAATGAAACGGTCTGACACATTGTTCTAAGATGCCAGTGTGTCTGTTTGGCTGCTTAAAAAAAAAAAAAAAAAAAAGGCTTTATTTCCAATATATAGATAAAAGCACCTGCGTTGAGTCAACGTGCTGCGGGTGTGATACACAGTGGTAGACGGAGAGTGAGAGGGTGAAGGAGTCGGTACACGCGAATACAAACGTTAGCTTTAGCTAGCTTCCATGCGAACACACGTTTTAAAACGCACGAGCTGTCATCTTAAATCTCTATCCTGTCACTTGGAGAGAAATGTGTTAAAATGAACTACACAGAGCTTCCTCTCCGTGACCCGGTGGTTTCTCTCTCTCTCTCTCCAAACGCAGCTTGCATTAACGTCCCCGGCTCGCCAGTGGCTGAGAGCACGATGCTGCTGAAGATGCCCCAGAAGCTGCTGAAGACCGCCCACTACATAGAGCTGGGCAGCTACCAGCACTGGCCGGTGCTGATACCCCAGAGGATAAGACTGTACACCTACGAACAGATCCCCCTCTTCCTCAAAGAAAACCCCTACATCACAGGCGGCTACAGGGCCCACCTGCCCTCCAAACTCTGCCTGAGGAGGTGGGAGTCGCGCTGGAAATGTGTTCTTTTTATATCAGAGTTTAAGACTTATTCACTACAATCCAGTCGTGTTCATGAAGTGCTTTCTTTTTGTACTATTTTAGAAGTTGGATGATTTTCTTATACGGTTCTGCAAATATTCTGCATGTTACAATGAACGTTCTAGTGCGTGTTAGTGTGTTCACGGCCTCCTTCATGTGTGTTTTTTTCTTCTTCTTCTTCTTCTTCTCCCGTTGCAGTATTTTCATTCTGTCCAATGAGACTGTGAACATTTGGAGCCACCTCCTCGGTTTCCTGCTCTTCTTCTCTCTGGGGGTCAACGACGTCTCGTCAGTGCTGCCGGCCTCCGGAGCGAAAACGGAGGACTACGTCATCTACGCTATAGGACTGTTCTGCTTCCAGGTAAAGATGATTTGACTCGCCGTGTGTGAGGGAGTCCTCTGGAGAAGTTGCTAATAATCTTTTGTCCAGATCTTGTTTTTATTAATGTGCCGTTCAGACGTGAAACCGAATGCAAACTCAATAATACAAAGCTGTCTTTGGTCCTCCCAGGGTCCAGCTGTTTACAAGTGTCAGTTAATTATGAACATCTGCATAGGCTGAGTATTTGTACCGTATGAATGGCTTAACAAACTGATTCATGAAGGTTCACGTTTTCCTGCCGCAGGCGCAATCAGTTCACCTCAACCCACGCAGGTGTGTAAGCCGTGTGACGGTGTAGCTGTTGTAAAGGCTGGACAGTGTGTTGTACTGTGAAGAGCTACAATAGAGTAGTTCAGTATAATAGAGTGTGTTAGCTGTGTGCGATTGGTGTTGTAGGTTGTGTTGCAGCTGATGATGAACTTGTCAACGTAATAGATTACAAGTCAGTGTGATTCCCACTTACAGTAGGTGTATAGTGTAGTATATGTGACCCGCACAGCCTCCTTAAAACCCCCTTTCTTTGTCCATTTAAGTGCATATTGTGAGTATCGAGATTGTCCCTAAAAATCACTATTCCTTGAGTTGATGCATTACAGTCGCAGAAGGATTTTGTTGACTTGCAATCAGAAAAGGTGAAGATCTATTGATGGAACCAAAACTCAATCTAAAATAAATTGGTGTTGGATGTCGTGAATGCGTTTTTTTCCCCCCAGTCTGTAAATGTTCCTGTGTTTTGTCTCGCAGGTGTGCATGCTGTGTTCTGTGGGGTATCACTCGTTCTCGTGCCACCGGTCAGAGAAGACTTGCCGTCGCTGGCTGTCTTTGGACTACGCCGGCATCTCTGTCGGCATCCTGGGCTGTTACGTCCCCGGGATCTTCTACGCTTTCTACTGTAACGCTGTAAGTGGGAACGCTCAACGCTTGTTTTTTTGTTTTTTTTCTTCCTCCAGATGCTAATGAAGGAACCAGATGCTCCGGCTCTGATTAGACCGCATCTAATCGGTCACTCCTCCCGTCTTTCAGTTTTGGCGACAGGTGTACCTGCTGACGGTGCTGTCCCTGATCCTGGCCGTGTTCTGCGCTCAGGTCCACCCTCATTACCTCAGCAACGAGTGGCGGCAGATTCGGACGGCGATCTTCTGCTGCGTGGCCGGCATCAGTGTGATTCCTGCATGTCACTGGGTCTGGCTCAACGGAGGATTCACCACCGACGTTGTACAGGTCAGGAAACAGAGCGATATTAGAAAACAAGCAAAGTGAGAGCTAACGCATGCGCACACTTGGATTTCATTCGCACCTCCGCGTACAATATTTTTGCAGCTGTATTAAGAGAAGTTATCCTCTAGTAAATCTCAGCACTTTCTTCCCCCGACTGTACGACGTTCAGTCATACGAACTTTGCTTTTTTTTTGTTGTATGTGCAGCTGTTCCTGCCTCGTGTGATGGTGATGTACCTGATCGCTGGATCTGCCTTCTTGTTCTACGTCACCAAGATCCCTGAGCGCTACTTCCCCGGTGAGTCATTCTCCTCCGTCTCTTTACAGAAATCTGACACGTTTAGGTGCTATTTCCAGACATTTACATACTAACGATCCTCCTGAAATATATTTGCATTCTTGTACATGGTGAAGAAAGTATGAAAAAAAACCCCCAATATGTACAGTATTTAGAGCCTCCCCCCCCCCCTCCTCCTCCTCCTCCTCCTCCTCCTCCTCTTCTAGGCCAGCTGAACTACCTGGGTGCCAGCCACCAGGTGTGGCACATACTGGTGGTGGTGATGTTTTACTGGTGGCATCAGACAGCCGTACACATCATGCACTTCAGGCACAGCCGCTCCTGCCCGACCAGCAGCGGCTAAGTTGAACCGATCCGGTGACGTTAAGGAAAGGCTCAACGGTTGCAGGATAAAAGCTATGAATGTTAGCAGACATCAGTTACACTCCTCATGTTAATATTCCACCACTTCTTACCAGTTAGCTGCTGGTTAGAAGTTGCTGCCTAAAGGTTTTTCAACCACTAGCTGGTGACTATTAGCTGCTAAGGTGTAAACCTGAGGGTCTAACGGTAGCTCTTAGTGTTCGCTGTTGAAGGCCAGCATATACAGTAAGTCCACTGTCTCCAACAGTAGATATCAGCTAGGAGCGGCTAGACGCTACTGTAAATCTGAAAAAAAAAAAACGCTTAACCACCATAACCATTAAGATGCATGCATTTAGATTAATTGGTAGAAACAGACTGAGGTTTGGTGTTTTTAATGGGTGATCATTTTTTTTTTTATCTCATGGTTGGTTGGCGGTTGGGAATTTAGTTTTTTGTACAGAAGTTTTTAAAAAATATCTCAGAGGATTCTGTCGAATCAAACAAGAAAGGCTGTGTGAACAACGACAATGCTCAGTTCCCACGAGGTTAGATTGTATGAAGAGTCTTGATGTAATGTGGAACGCACAGAACAAAAACACGACAACTGGAAATTCTGAACACTGTGAACTCATAAATAACGTCTCCGAGCGTCTGAAGCTCTCGAACAAACAGCTAAAGGTCAATCAACGATCAATCTGCGAAGTAAATGTAGGAACCATATTCATCCTACAGGACATTCTTTTCTTAAAACAGCTTTTTTTTTTTGTTGTGTACCGTCTTGTCTTTGGAACAAATAAGGTGGCATTTTTGGAAAAACTCTTCACGGTGGCCAAATCCTGTGTGTTCGGGCTGCACTAGGCAAGATGTCATATCAGCCTTAATACCAGAGCAACAGAGTTGATCAATATATTGTACAATCAGCCTCTTTTGATATATATAATATTGTTATTAGCAGAGTATTGCATTTAAACTGGTCAGTAAACGGGATGCGTCATCACAGGTCAAAGGATGTAAAAAGCCTGACTCGATGGTCATCTTACATTACGGCCATTTAGAAGACGCTTTTGTCCAAAGCGACTTACTATTCAGTATCTATCTACACACCGGAGACGCAGCTACGGGAGACATCTTGGTTAAGTTAAGCGTCTTGCTCGAGGACACACTGACATGAGACTAGCAGAGCAGGAGCCCGGGGATCGAACCGCCGACCCTGCTCTCCACTTAGCCACGGTCGTGTCCGCCCCACATCGGTCTCCTGACAGCATGGTAAACGATTCCGGGCTCGTCTTTGAAGTCACCGACTCCTGTATGTTTTGTTAGGAAGTGGTTCGTAAACCGGATTCTGCATGATTTGAAATGAGAAAAATGTTGATTGTGAAAACGGATGATGAAATAACCCTTTTTAACAACAGCTCGAACCGGACAATTAAGACAACAAAAACACTTCTTCTTTTTTTTTTTTTTTCTTTTGCTGACAATCCAGTGAGTGGTAGCACTCAAACTGTCTCTGATTGGTCAACGCCTGTAACTGTTGAGGCGGGTAGCTAAAGCCCAAATCTGTTATCAGATGTCAGCTTTGCAGCCCTTTGATCATAAAGTCTCTCATAAAGGCTAATTGTGGGACAACGTTGTCGTTATTGTCCGTTCTGATGCTGTTGTTTAGAGGAGGCCAGTGTTAAGTGTCACAGCTACCTGGAGCACTTGTTTTTCTTCCCACAGTATTGGGCATATTTCATATTAGTCTTTACTTTTTTGACGCAATTCCAATCATGTGTGTACATTTTTGCCTTATTATCTTTTGAGTATTTGTACTGTATACACACTTACTGTTACAATCTGTTTTGGGTCAAACACAATGATCAAACTCATCTTTGCTGTTACACAACAAGGCCCGTATGGTTAGTTCTTTTTAATCAATGCTTGGAACAAGTTATGAATTTTAGTTGAGATCACTTGCTGCTACTAGAAGTGACGCTATGAAAGAAGTGACTTCATTTTTGCCTTTTTGAGTGTTTTTAGTTTTCATCATGAACTGCGTGATTTAAAAAAAAAAAAAAATCATAATCATCTCATGATTGTTTTATCCCGTGTTTGTGTTTCCCTTGAATATCATTTACATGATAAAGCACTGGCGCTGATTTACGAGATATTTATTTCAGTGCCTATGTGAAATTATATTTATATTATATTTTTAAACATTTTGAATGAATAAAGAATGCTGGGAAATACATTGTTGGGTTGTCTTTTATCAATAGCTCAGGATTACTTTGATTGACTTTAATGTCTTTATCTAATCCATATCAATCCCATCATCATTGTAGAGGTCATATGCTTATTTATGCTGTTCATACAATTGAACAATAGAGGGCAGTATTGGTACAAAAGTTACCAATTCACAAGTAAGTTCAAAGAAAACGATGATGCACATTTTCAGATTTTTTGTATATAAATATATATATATATATATATATATATCAGTTAAACTGAGAATTTTGTAAATACATTTGGTTCAAGGGGGGAGACGCTGTTTCATATCAGTGTTCAATATGCAATATCACACCCTTCCTGCTCCCAGACTGATAATGAGCAACAGGTTAACCGTGTAAAATGAGGTCACGGCTGAGAACAATACTGTCTTACTTACAACAGTCTACAGTCTGAGTTAATGTCACAGTTCCACCCCGCACAGGGTTGTCTTGCGTCATGGGGCAGATGGGAGGATTGTGTTTGGAAGAAGAAGAAGAAGAAAGGCCGTCATACTTGTAGTGCTGCAAGTGAGACTGTGGCGCCATCTGTAGGCAAAGATATATCAGTGAATAAAAAATAAAAAAGCCTTTGCAGCTATTAAATGCGATAAATTTGGGATTTATGAATTGCGCAATCTTTGGATGATGTCGATGGAAGCATGCCGTGATTCAAGTTTAGTTTAGTTCATGTCTACTCATGTCTACTGTCTTTCTATTCATTATTATATATCTAAAACAACAACAACACGAATGGAACTGCTGACTCTCCTGTGTTAGCTTCTCTGCACTGGCTCCCTGCAAAATCTAGAATAGAATTTAAAATCCTTCTCCTCACCTACACAGCCCGAATTGGTCAGGCACCATCATAAAGAGCTCATAGTACAATATTACCCCACTAGAGAGCTGCGCTCCATAAAATGCAGGGTTACTTGTGGTTCCTAGAGTCTTAAAAGGTCAGATGGGAGCCAGAGCCTTCAGCTATCAAGCTCCTCTTCTGTGGAACCAGCTTCCCGTTTCTGTCCGGGGGGCAGACACACTCACCACATCTAAGAGTGGGCTTATGACTTTCCTTTTTGATAGTGCTTATAGTTAGGGCTGGCTCTGGTTTGCCTGGGTCCAGCCCCTAGATAAGCTGCTATAGGCCTGGACTGCCGGGGGACTTCCTAGGATACACTGAGCTCCTCTCTCCTCTCCTCTCTCTCCCTCTGTATGAATTCATGTCCCATTAATGCTCATTACTAACTTTGCTTCTTTCCCGGAGTCTTTGTGCTTTCTCTCCTCGCAGGTTTCTGTGGGTGCTGTTCTGATGTGAGGGTCACGGCACACAGGATGTCGCATGTGGACAGATTGTAGAGCCCTCTGAGGCAAATTTGTGATTTCAGGCTATACAAAATAAATTGAATTGAATTAAACTCTGATTTTTTTTCCACTTTTTCACATGCTACACCGTGGCTCTTTCATGGCTCTTTCCGACCTAATATACCATTTAATTTTTACAATTTTTTCTGCATACTATACTATGATTTCTATGACATTTTTCGACATTTGACTTTTACTTTTCTTCACGTTTTTGTCATATAAACTATGACATCTGACTTTATTTGACACACATTCTTTTTTATACGATGACTTTTTTCAATCTAATATACTATGACATTTTTCGACATACTATATTACTTTTCTACTTTTTGCAGCAAACTATACTATGACTTTTTATGACCTTTTTTTCAACATATATACTTTAACGTTTTTCGACATATACTGTCTTTTTATGACTTTTTTTAAAAAACTGTACTATGACTTTTTCCAACATTGCATACTACAACTTTCATTTGATTTATTTTAGTTTGACTTTCTTATATTACGACTTTTTCAAGATACTATACTTTCCATGATTTTTTTTAACCTAAATTACCATGACTTTTTCAGCATACTATATTATGATTTTTTTTTTGTATTACTTTTTCTACATACTTTATTATGGCTTTTCATAATATATATATATAATAATAATAATAATAATAATAATAATAATACACACACACACACACACACACACACACACACACACACACACACACACACACACACACACACACACGTGTGTGTGTGTAGTTTGCAGTAGTAAAACAGGAAGTCAAAAATTAGACAGGACCCAAACAAAACTAGGTCTTCTTTATGTAATACAATTATATGCAACTACGGAATGGATGGTGAATAAACTCAAATAAATATTAGTTATTAATTGGAGCATGTAGGTGGAGCTGCAGGTTGTCCTACTGTAGCATTGTATTTCAAAGTAAGTTTGCTTTTAATGCAAAACTCAACACTCCGTCTCCTGGATGATTTCACGGTTACATCGCAGTTTCACACACACACACACACACACACACACACACACACACACACACACACACACACACCAAACCAAAAAAACAAACAGGATTAAACAAACACAAAGATTTATTTGCAGCTCTGACATCGGAAACATTAAACGCATCACAGGTAATTTCATTCTTATTGTGTCAAACATGCTGATGTTGCAACAAACACACTCACAGGCATCGATAGACACAGTGAAAACTGAAGAAAGGTGTATAAACCGCAGGCATCAGTGAGAATTCACACACGGAGGATTTCCAAAAATAAAAGCTCTTAGAGGTACTTGGATTGATTAGTCGTTTTGATATATCGAGCACAAAAACATCACAACTTCTGGTCTCTTTTGCCTCTGCTTTGTAATCTAGAATGCATGAATATTTAGGAGCTCATAAACTTTACAGAGGATCAGACAGAAGAGTTAATAACAGGCACAACATGACTCTTCAAACTGTGTAAACTTTCAAAGTGAATTCAAAAACTACCAAAGACCATGTAAAACTTATGGAAGAGATGCTCTCTGGAAAAACAGGATTCAAGACGGTGAAAATGAAGGTCAGATGTGCCAGTGGCACAACTGCATACTGAATGTAAGAGGGCAATCTGATGAGCAGCGCAAGAAGAAAAGATGGGATATAAGCTGACAAACTGGTTTGGAAGATTGTCACAATAAAAGGCATTGTCCAGGAAATTTTGACTTAAATTCTCAAATAGTAACAAAACCACCAAAACAATGTCTTGCCATTGTTGATGCGTTTAAAGGAGTTCATCGTGTCCTTGCTCTATTTTCAAAGTTTTCCGGTGGATCTCAAGGAATAATTTGTGTTTCATATTTGTTTAATTAATAAATTAATTAAAATGAATAAACTACTTGCCAGTCATATTGATACATAAGGCTGCATTGTATTTATGTAAGAGTCATTTCTCTTTAAGTCATGGTTTAATTAAACTGTTTAACCATACGTGAGCACTTTTCAAAAAAACGGGAGTAAAAATGACGACCTTGATTACTGGTAATCCACACTTGGTAAGCTTTAAGACTTTTAAAGACACGTATGACACATTTTAAAGCTGCGCTAATCTAATTTGTAGAGAAACAACGGATTGTGTAATGTGAGTGGTGTGTAGTGAGAATGATTCCTCATGATACAAAGACCTTTAGCCTCTTTTAACTCTTTGTTTTGGTCTTATGGCACATTTAGTGTATGCTTCAGTTACAACCCCCTTTTCAGCAGCAGCAGCAGCAGCAGCAGCAGCAGCAGCAGCAGCAGGCTTCCGGTTTCACCAAACAAACTTTAATAAAACCACTGTACACTGTCTGTCCAGCAACAAACAGCAGTCAGACAAAATGGGCATCTTGCTTGAGACGTGACTGGAACATTTAGCGGCTAAAGAGCCAGATGCTTTTCTTTAGGAATTAAAGGAGACCAAAACAACTTTAAAAAGGAGAGTGAAAATTGCAATAAGATTCATAATAAGCACTCAAACTATACTCCAACGGGATTAAATCATTTAGCAAATCTGGAGTTTGATAATATGTTCTTAGCTTGTTCCACTGCACCAAAGTTGTCCACTTGCTTAACATGATTCACTAATGAAAGTTGGAGCAAAGGCAAAGACAAAATAAAACTAAAGAGGATTCCACCATGTTGCTTATGTATGAGTAACCTGTACATTACAAGGACATGACTTAAGACCAAAACAAAAGTTAAAATCTACAGATTAGAACAAAAACAGTAAGCAAGTTGATTAACAAAACCAAAAGTTCCTGGGAACTTTCACTCAATTATGGATTGGGATTGTTACAATGTGAGCAAGCTCCTTTTGTCTTCATAGACAACAAATTCATATTTTGACAAAATTGAAAATCAAACAGCGGTGAGTGTTTAATATGGCACTGAGATCAGCTGCTGGCAGGCGACTTTGTTAGGCTTTCAAACGAAAACCCAACCCAACATAAAAACACATTTGTCTATTTGTGAAGGCAGTTTTTCCTCCGACTGAAGGTTCAGCTCTGGTTTGACACGTTTCCTGTTTTTAAATTTGGCACACTGGTAGAATAAACACAGGTGACGGTGAGGTGAAACCAAAGCTCCATGATTCTTTAACCTCTGACTTTTTTTGGGGGGGGATCCAGCGAGTACAATGCTAAAAATGTACTGATAAAAAGGGATTTAATCAGATATTAATATTCAACGACTTATAATCTTTAAAAAGGACCACAGCAGTGTTTTGCCATTAATAGGCCACACTCACAGTATACTCAACATTACTTTTGACCCATCTGGCAGCCCCTGGTTTTAGTACAATTTGAAAACCAACCCGCGGTAATCCCACTATTATGCAGCTGTTAGTTGGGACCGCTATATGTAAAAGCTCCCCTTAGCTCACCGAAGGAACAAAAAAAAGGATTTAGCTGCCAGCAGGTGGAAAACGCAATGATCCGATCATTTCCCTCGTTTCTGGTGCACTTCAACTTGGCTCAAGATTTGTCATGAAGTAAGGCAGATCAAGGTGTTACTTGATATAATGAATGCTGTCGAGTTGCACTTAAAACAAAGAGATCATCTCAGACTATTTTTTGACATTTAAATTATTTCTTCTTTTTTAAATTTAGATCAAAATGGGTTCTAGAGACGGATGTTTTTTTTTTTGCTGTGCACAAGCATAGCGTCATGGTACAAAACATTTTAGTCACGATGTGCCGTGATTTCTGCACAGCAGCAGTTATATGGTCTGTTATGCAATGGAAAAACAAAGTAAAAGCAACAACAATCAACAAAAATTGGTCCACAGTAACGTCAATTGTTAAGCCCAAGAAGTATTAAACAACTTCTACTGTACTTCTTCGAGAGTTTCTAAGTGTATCTTCTTCATGTTAGAGACACATTTTGTTGATGAATTTGTATTTTTTGGAGTTAATAAGACAAAACCGAGCTTAAGAGCACTAAAGCAATGAAGAATTAAATTACAAATATGAATGCAGTCGAGATCATTTTCTCTTGGTGTGAGATGCGAAGGATGAAACAAAAATATGGCAACAGAAATAATAATCTATGTTTTATATTTAATACATATAAATAGTTGGTCACTTTATATTCTTACAACATTGGTCATGTATGGGGCCTTAAAGCGATATTTCACTTTGTCTGATTATCTGTTATAAAGAGATGAGGGGTCATAATGAAAAATCAGCTGCCCTGAAAAGCTGACCTCACCTGAATGGCATAATAATGTTGATAAGATATAATCATCCTCTCCACTCATAAGTTCATTTAACCTTTTTATTCAATGCGCTCATCTGGACTTGCATAACATGTTCGTTCTACCTGTAAAAAACCAGAATAATTTTTAGGCTTTCTATTAAAATTATTTCATTTTCTATAAGTGTTAGCAATTAAAGGGGACGTTGCTTTGCCAGAGTAGCTGATTTTTGTTGCCGATTTATCTCAAACCCCCACAGAGATCAAAGTCTGTTCCGCCACAGTGGAATAACGCTTTAAAAGCCAAGGCAGTAGATCAGTTTGGAACAATATCCCGGTCTAGGACACTCTATGAATGATATACACATATGTAGGCTTTTTTTTTTTTTTCTCTCTCCACTTCACGCGTGTCATGCTGTACCCATATTAGTCCTACAATATGAATGATATACTATCTGCAATTCATAATCAGCCAAGTCTGGCAAAAACTCAACGGCCACAGCAACCTAGATAGCTTAAGCTGGTCTGGGTAACAAGGTGTTGGTGTTTTGACGAGAATGATACCAAAAAAAAGCATTGTGATACTTTTTTTTTCTCCATTTTGAATTCATGTCCGTTACTGAAACATTGCAAACAAGTCTTTGTGACTCTGAAACAATCATCAGCTGCTTTTGTTAATAAAGGCATTACGCTTATAGCCACTGCTAGCACTGCCAAGCACTAATACCCTATGTTAGCTAGTTTGTGGCTAGCTAGCTACATAAGCTGCTAATCACTTGTGCAAACAGGAAGTCCGTAACAGTTAGCCGAGATTGTCGTATCAACATTTATTCCAAGGTTTTTTTTTCTTCTAAAATGAGGGTCAACAGTAATATTCAATTCATGAATTGTTGACAATTTGAATACATGAAATTGCTATACATATTAATCACCAACAAGTGGCCATGAACAATCTACTCTAACCAGTCTGGTTACGAAACATAAAATACCCCACAGAGGCTATTTAACCTCCTCTGCTTTGTTTCGGGGGTATCTCTATGTTTTATTAACTGTTACTAATATAAAGTTTAAAATATTTGCCTAATATTTATCTGCACAACTCATTAAACTGTCATTAGAGTAAAGTTAGCTTTAGAAGCCAACAAGCTGGCATTAGCTTAACAAACTAAACAAGCAATGAGCTGTGAACAGCACCTCTCACTCCAGTGTCAAACACCTCCACCACGACACCCTAGCCAATATATTAAACACGAGTTAGTGCATGTTTTAGCAAACAGTCAAGCCAAACAAAACTGATTGGAACACTGAAAAAAAGCATCATATGTAGCTGGTACGGGTACAGCATCGAAAAACAGTGTGAAGTGTGAAAAAAACATACTGGTCAAACAGCTGCTCGCTCTGATTCAGGAGGAAACGTTTCAGGGGAGGACCATGACTTGGGCTAATATACACAGACACACAGCCTTCAGCTCTTTATGATGTCCCAGATCAGACATTATGTGACTTAAAGTGATGAAACTGTCCCCTCCTGTTTTCATTCCCTCCTAAACAGAGCTCAAAGGCTGACAGGCTGAGACTTGTATTACCTTGAATGTCCACCAGAGGGAGACAAGCTTGTTTCATTGTCCCCTGGCAGACAGATTGGAAGGGGACAGAAGAATACAGCGGGGAAGAGAAAGAAAAGAGGAGCGTAAGATGGTTCAAAGATTTGTTTTAGAGAGAAGAGGGTGAACAGGAGAAGACGAAGAACCATGCAATCAAAGATGACAGAGGAGGAGAAGGTAAAAGAAGTAGGGAATGTGGCGAGTAGAAAGGACGGACGACAGAAGCGCTGACTGGTCATTTCCTTCTCGATCTAGCATGCACATTTCTTCTCATTGGGCTGCGCTTCGCCGAGCTTTGTGGCCCCGTTGCCATTGGCTGGCTCGGCGGGCGGTTTGTCGACGCACTGCTCCATCCTCTTCATGACCAGGTCCAACAGAGTTATCACCGCCTTGTCCACCTCCGCTCCCGTCGCTGCACTCGTCTCAAAGTACGGGATCCTGTGGGCAACAAGAACAGAAGTATTTGTTTCAAAGATGAGTTTTTTTTTTTGGACCATTTCCCAATTATTCCCATCCGTTTTTTAATTGGTTTCATTTCATTTCTATTGAAATCATCTTGGATTGACTTGGAAATCCATGCCTAGTCCATAAGAGACAGCAACGAGGGACATTTATTGTTTTGTCAAAGCTTCATAATTATCTCTCGTCATGAACACATCTTGCGTGCTCCTCTGAATATTTGCCAAATTCAGCCATTGGTTTGTTAATCGGATTATTCAGTTTAGCACTTACTCTGATTAGCTTTCAAAAATCAACATTTCTTATACTGAATGAACGTCAGGAGGCTTTGTAGGGACTGTTTGCTGGAGGGGGGGGGGGGGTTGTTCTTTCACAACATAACATTTCACACAAGTTCAAACAAACTCGCAGGACAAGAAAGCAAAAACTTGAGATGAACCTTCGATGGATTCTGCATTACAAACGCAGAACTCCATGTGATGCCCTCACCCTGTTTATGCTAAACAGTTCCCCAGAGTTTAACACAAATTTGATCACTTCCTGGAACAGATCGAGGTCTTTGCTGGCTGGAATGACACCAGGAAACGGTTTGTTTTTTTTACCTTGTCTAACAGGAAGTCATTTGTTGAGATATGGTTGAGTGCTGCTCTGCACTGCACTGCACTGCACTGCACTGCACTGCACTGCCCTGTTTCACTGCTCGTCTTAATGAAATGCCTGCTCTTTACTGTGTGTGTGTGTGTGTGTGTGTGTGTGTGTGTGTGTGTGTGTGTAATGCGCAACACTTCAGTACAACTGTATCACAATTATAATGTGATATTAAAGAACCTGTTAAGGGTGTTCAACACCTCTCATCCAATGCCAACCCTCTGAGTATTGGCCGTGACAGATAATGCATGGATAATAACAAGCAGCAGCAGACGATAAAGAGTCACATGTGTAATTTGAAAGTTTGTATAACTGTCCGGTGAAGAGTATACGATGTAAGCAGTTAAATGTCAATTGATGTAAGTAAGCTGAGAAATAACCTGCCCCAAATACTGCATGAAAAATAAAAAAACCTACCCGTATTTATCAGCCAGCTCCTTGGCCTGTTTCTCCTGAACCTCCCGCTGGTCGGCCAGGTCGGCCTTGTTTCCTACCAACACAATATCTGGATTCTCACAGTAGGCATTGGCCTGTAGCTGGCCTGGAAATGAATACAAATATACAACAAATGTAAAACAGAAAAACTGTACCTTTGTACAGCTGAATGTGTGACGGGTGTATCCGAGGGGAGCTTGGATAAAAGAGAAAACGGGACCGTAGAGATAGACGAATCAGACCTCAAGCTAAAACAACGCGGATTTCTAAACAACACAAAGAAAATGTGTGAGGTCAGAAACGTACTCATCCAGTTTCTGACATTGAGGAAGCTCTGCTGGCTGGTGAGGTCAAACATCAGCAGGAACCCCATGGCATCCCTGAAGAACGCAGTAGTCAGACTGCGGAACCTGGAACACACACACACACACACACACACACACACACACACACACACACACACACACACACACACACACACACACACACACACACACACAGACCAAAATGAACACCTCAGCTGAGATCTGAAGTCAGAGCTGAACTCTGTGGTTCCTTTAACAGTACTGAATGGAAATTACGACAAATTTTCATAAAATTTTTTCATAAAAGTGAACTGAAAAAAAAATACAAATTCTCTGAAATATCATTTTGAGAATGTTTTTTTGTGTGTTTCTTGGTTTTAGATTTTCTGACTTCTCTTGTTCTTCTCCAGAAATGTTTTTGTTTCACATTTAAGATAAAAAAGATAGATACTCTAATTTGAATAATCTCTACTTAGAGACTAGCTGGTGAAGATAGTGGAGCATTTAGCAGCTAAAGAGACAGATTTCTCCAGAGTTGGAGGATACCAAAAACAGAGCTAAAAACAGAGTGAATACTGGACTTACTTTCATCAGGTGGACGCAAACAAGACTCCAAAATAAAAGCTAATATTCAGGCTTAAGTCTTAATTGATAAAAACAGTTATGTAATGTACGATCTGTGGCACGCTGGGCTTCTGGGTGTGACACCAGGACGAAGGAACATTACTCTGTGTAAACATTAATAACTATTCAGCAAATATGTAATACACGCAAACACATCAGGATAAAGCAGCAGATATCAGGGTGTTTTCACGGCAAACAGTCTGACGAACTAATCACACAAGTGGAATGACGACTGCAGTGGGTGCTCCATTAAAGGATCACGAAGATCAGTTTATGAAAATAGGAATATGTTCCGTTACGCTGAGCTGAAGAAATGAAGTTAGAATTATGTAACTAACACTGACTCATCCTGCAATGAGTCATCAGGCCTTTACAAACAGATTCAACAGATCGAGGCCAGTTCCAATTAAAGACCACACACGTACAGACACACACACACACACACACACACACACACACACACACACACACACACACACACACACACACACACACACACACACACACACACACACACACACACACACACACACACACACATGATTGACACATGCTGTATAAACAGGCAAGGAGGCGCATAGACACACACACATAAACATACTGATCTGTTGTTACATGATCGATTTCAGCGATGAGCTTTATCATTTCGCCGTCTCTGGTCAAAACTGGATTTGCCGTGAGAGAGATTAAAGCCAGTTAAAGCCACGTTTCCCTTAGTTTCCAGCTACGTCCAACAAGTCAAGTTGTGCCACAACGCAGCCCCACTCAACTTCAGTGGCTGCTGCTTGAAATGAACATTTAATAAATATTTCAATAATGTTAAAGCTACATTCAAAACCTAATATAAGATGAAACTACTGTTAATTCGACTGCATTTGCTACATTTTGCTACATTAAAAAAAATGGAAAGACATTTAAAGATGTATTTCCTTCATGGAGATGGAAAGTTTCACCGCCAGACACACGATGACGTGTCCCTCTTGGACACAATGATTCTTTCCCCCGGTGTGTTGCAAGAGAGGACAGAGAGGACGGGGTCGACTAGCACTGCTGTAGCTATTCTATACATGTTGGTGGAGACAACTGTGAGCAGAAAAAAGCTTTGAAAAAGTGGACTGGGTAAAGAGAAATGAACAACTGTAATAGTCCCGATGGAAAGAAGGACACCCAGTCCAGCGAGACGAGCAGCCCACCTCTCCTGTCCGGCTGTGTCCCACAGCTGAAGGTGGACCTTGAAGGTTTTCCCTGCGGTCGTCCCATTGGGGTTGGCTGCTGTGTACACCTGAAGAGAGAGAGAGAGAGACAGAGACAGAGACAGAGAGAGAGAGAGAGAGACAACACGAGTTTAGATTTGATCCATCACATTCTAGCGATTCGTTTTAACTAACTTAATAAACCGGCGACCGAGTGTAAACTATCATATCGCTGAAGAAGTACATTAACGGCAGATGTGCCGTGTATGATCCCCTTTTAGGGGCAGCTGTAGACGTTCACTGGGGCCCTGTCCATGTCTTCACGGAAGAGACGACATTTCACCAAAAACAAATAATAAACTGTGAGCCAAGTACACATCCACCTATACATTTTAAAGCTGTTGTCACAGAGGCTCGACCCTCACTCAACTTTAAAGCAACGCAGATCAAAATACGAGCAAGAAGGGCGGAGAAGTCCCCGTTCTAAATTTAATAAAAGAATGATCGTGAATCGTCTGTGCAATGACTGTGACTCTGTAATTACTGAAAGTTCAGTTTTCTAGGTAATAACTGACTTGGGGAAAGCGATGACACTCGTACGTCTGACAGCGCGAGTCCTCTGTAGTGAGACCCGTGGTCGAAGCGGAGGATTGCTGGATTACGACGTTGAGTTTGGGCCACAACTGCACATTTCTGCTGAACATAATCCCATTTTTGAGCAAAATACCTTTTTGTTTTTCATTTCATTTCATGAATTAAACTTCTCATATGCAAATGGTGCAAATCCTCAGTGACTCCATCAAACTCCGATGGTCGCACCGACTATGTGGTTTCAGTTGAAACGCAGGTTCAATATCCGGCCCACACTGAAAAAGTGCAATTCAAGTTTGTCATAATATCTAAGGATGATTTTTTTCAAGCTAAATAATCTTGTAAAACATGCATGTAACTTTTTACAGAAGATACAATATAATAATAAGCCTCAGAAGAATACAATAAGCCACAATAAGCTACTGGTAATGTAAAGCCCAGCAGAATAAATTAAGTGTAGACTGCTTATCACAGTCAGCTGATGTGTTCACTATATTTAGCTCAGTTTACAGCAGCTGGAGATTTTGCTTCATTACAGCTTATCAGAACTGTCAATTCGAGTTCAAAGGCTCACATGATAAACAAACAGGTCCACATACAGCTTCAGCCTCCATTAAACAGCCCTCAGGAGGAGCCCCCCCCCCCCCCCCCCCCCCCCCCCCCGACAGCACTGAGCTACAGCTGTGATCATACGTGTCTGTTTCTGTTTCCACTCTTGACTCCTGAACACGGGGTGTGATCTTAACACACACAGACACACACACATAGAGAGAGAGAGAGAGAGAGAGAGAGAGAGAGAGAGAGAGAGAGAGAGAGAGAGAGAGAGAGAGAGAGAGAGAGAGAGGAACAATAATCAATCCTATGAGTCATCCGGAGTGGTGGGATTAAGGCAGCATTGTCAGTGCGAAGGCAGAATAGCACCAAGGTGACCACACTTCTGACCAAACCGAGTCTCGCCCACTCTCTGATTCAGATATCTGCATCTCCGTGTCTTTACCCTGATGAGATTTCAGCAACAGGAATTAAGGTTTTCAACAGGTCTAAGTGATAGTCTAGAGTGGTACTCTTATATATATATATATATATATATATATATATATATATATATATATATATATATATATATATATATATATATATATATATATATATATATCAAATATAATGATATCACGATGCGTTCGAATGTAATCGTGTAAAATGTTTGGCGAGAAACTCAAAGAAATACAGTTGTCTGAATATAAGATGGAGACAAACGATGGCCTGTTTAACTTCTTAACACTAGCTCTAAGAAGCTTATAATACATAATTAAAACTATTAATAACAAGAATTAATTTTTAATCAAAATTCTTTTATTAAAATATTTGTATTGATTTATATTACTGTTAATTTTAATTGTGTGTTTTCATGCAAATAGCTACTATATATAGATGACAAGGTTAACATTTAGACTTAACCTGATTAAATCATTTTCCAGACTGTTCCTGTACGGCGATGAAAAAAAGTCTGGAGCCTCAAAACCCAGGGAGTAATATGGCACCTAAATGTACTGAATGGGTTAAGTTTTGACAGATACAATTATTTCATATTATACAAGCAATAAAATGTTTTTTTGTTTTTTTTAAAAGAACAAATTAGTTGTTCGGTCTTATTTTCTCTCTTCGTATCTTTACGATTGCTCCTCATTAAAGCAAAAATAATATATATATATATATATATATATATATATAGCTATATATATATATAGATATATATATATATATATATATATATATATATATATATATATATATATATATACTGTATATGGAATCAATTGATGGAATAATGGTAGAATACTGCAGCTGCAGCCCTGTAAGAGATGAGAACTTACCACTCTCTTTTCCCTGAAGTCGATGCCGACTGTGGTGATGAACTTGGGGTTGAACTTGTTGTCTGTGTATCGGTACAGGAAGGTGGTCTTGCCCACGCCGGAGTCCCCCAGGGCAAGGAGCTTTATAAGGTAGTCATAATCCCCATCAGTCATAGTGATGCCCGCAATAAACCTGTGGAAAACAGACAGAGACAGAGGAACTCGTTAGCTAAAGTTAAGTTAATTATAGGCATTCTGGGTATGTGATGTGATGCAAAATAATTAAAAATAGAAGAAAAGACAAAGTAAGACACAGAAACTAACACTGGTATCAGATGTTTGAGGAAAAAAACCCACACGTGATGGGAAGGAGTGTGTGTGTCTGAGTGTGCAAATTGTTTACCCACTGTTGAATTATGGAAGTGTGGTCAAAGGGTCGTCCTATCCAGAACAGAACTTTCTGGGAAAATGGTTACTGTGCGAGTGTGTGTGTGTGTGTGTGTGTGTGTGTGTGTGTGTGTGTGTGTGTGTGTGTGTGTGGGAGAGAACATAAAGTGTGGGTGGGAACTAGAGTGTGCCTATACTGTATATCCGAGTATGGGAAAGCAGTAGAAAACTGTATGTACTGCAGGAACACCAGGTTTATTCCTTCACAGAGTGACAATGTCAGACGTCATCCCAACGATTTGTCAAAAGGTGCTGAGGAGAAAGTGTACCTGAGCGTCAGTTAGTGGCGCTCAATAGAGCAAAGGAATGTGGTTTCATGTGAAATTCTTTCCAACCAAGCGCTCACGTATCTAGTGAGTTGTAGTCTGGGGTCTGTTTGCCTCATGGCTACATGTGGTATATTTAGAAAAAAGGATCACAAGACTCTAATTCACTCAGCTGAGAGGAAGCAGATATAACACTGTGCCTTATTACAGTGAGGACAGTGAATAACTAGCAGCTGTGATCTCCTCACAATGACCTCACTGTACCTCAGACGGTACGGTGAGAATCAGAGACACTATTCACCAACCAGACTGAAGCAAAGATAGTACGACTCACCAGCACTCACTCATTATTGTTTCCAAACACAATTACCTTTGTATAAATGGCAGCTATTTCCAGCCATATAGAATAAGAAGAGCAGCAGCGAATTCATTGTTAAAAGTTTAGGCCACTTCGGCTTCAACTTCTATCAGCGAGTGCAGGTGGTACAGATAGTAATTTATCTTAAATATGGATTGTAAACACTTGGAAAGAGCACTTAAATAAATGCTGAATGAGAGGTTTAACTGAAACATGCCAAGTGTTGCACATGTAGCACCAGCAAGTAATTATTGTTAAGTAGTCGCCAACATCCAAACTGCACAGGCATGTTGCCATTTACGTCAGAGTGTCAGCGGGCTAATATTTATCTTAATGTACCGCCGAGGCTAGACAAATCCAGCTTAGACAAATGAAAGTTGACAGACTGAGCTTAGACAAGCTGAGTCTATGATGTCCTAAAAATGTCCAACATACAGAGGAAAACCCTCTTTGATTTAGATATCACCATGGCCTTTTCCTGAGTCAGAATATTTTACAATAATAGTGGTATAGCAAATTTTCCTCTTCATTTACTTACTGATTGGCCAATGCTACACCATGTTGGTGTGTCCCAACAGGCTGTTGTCATTCACTGTTGGTACTTATAAGTGGGGAACATACAATTCAGGTGTAAAAACCAATCTAATTATTACTTATTGAAGATAAGTCTAAGGTTTGCAGAAATGGTCCTGACACACTGGTCCTTTAATAAGGTCAAGAAAACAGTCGGTATAAACTCAGGCTTCCATTAATTGGACACTTTGGCACCACATGACAGCAAACTGAAAGAGGTTTTTTTTCCTTTTTTTTCCTTTCTTCCCTTGCTTTCACACATTTAGCATCCATCAGTCCTGGCTTTGATGAAGCCCCTCTGAGGGTGCGAGGGTCGGATTTAGACAATGGGGAAGGGTGGAGCTCATTGATCTGCCGTCACTGGTGGAAAACCAGGAAGGTTTGTAGCGTGATCATTCGGTCAGTCATGGTTCCCTGAGGGTGGAACGGTTAAAAGCAGCTCCGTCAGCTGATGACAGACAAACAGCACGACTCACAGTCACCAACAAAACAGAACAAAATGAAATTGAACAAAAGTAGCAAATTCCGTGTGTTCATGTTCTTAGTAGTGGTGGACCGTTTGATTCTGAAGTAATTCACAAAATTCATAAAACACATGATATACGACTAGAGACCTTCTTACGATGAGATCACACCAGCGCCAGTGACTCACACGGTGCAAACAACACTGGCGTCGCGGTCGCAGCTGGGAAAAAAAACAAACATATCCAAGCAACAACGCCCATGTGACGACCGGCTGCCAATTCCTCCGTCTTTTGAATGCACCAAGTGAGTTATAACACTCATCTTCTATACACGTTTCTTCTCCATAGACCACCCAGCAATTAGTCTAGACGTACAGTATTGCATCCACTACCGCATCACAGTGATCGGTTCACTGTTCATCTGGAATGGACTCTGGTCCGGATCGTTGCGAGACATAATGAATGTACAGTATGCGTGCGATATGTCTCGAAAAAGGCTAATAAGGACTTTTTACATTATTGTTGCGTATGAAGTGTGAACCTGACCTAAATTCCTCCGCTATTAATGGAAATTATGTTCCAGATGTACAGTCAAACCAGTCCAGTGGTTTGAGGTTGTGCGGCTCCAGTCATGGCGTTCTCTGATCCAGTGTCTCTGGAGGCAACAGTTCCATCTCTCTCCTTTGTTCCGCTCTCTAAAAAGGGTCTGCGCTATGTTCTATACGCCCAATTCCCCCTACACTCAGTATACCTGGACGTGCAAACACTGGAAACCCTGTTAGGTTGTATTCCCACGAGTATGTCTTAGTGAATATGGGGGGGGGGGGGGGGGGTATATCAGTGCACAAAGGTTTTTATTGACCAATTCTCTCACTTCTTGTCTTATTGTACCCAAATCTGATCATCCTTTAATCCATGGCAATTATAAAATTTGCATTTACTGACCGTCAATCCCAATTGCTCATGATTTTCTTTTTTTTTTTTACATTGAATTGGCTCTTTCAATCTTTCACGTGCCATTCACACGTGTACATGGTCATATTCTTGACCGTTTTCACCTTTTGGCATTCCAGTCTACAATTAACAGATAAATCTCAGATCAAACCGTTTACCCCTTTTGGAATATTTACAAAATCCATCGATCTTCTTCAGCCTTTTAATAGTTGTCATGAGGACATTTCTGCTTTCTTTTATTCATCTGTTCTCTGTGACATCAACTTAACAGTGGCTAACACTAGCCGGCGACATACGCACCAGCATACACTGATGCAATTTTGCATTGACTTTATACGCAATGACTTAATATACACACAGTTGCCACTTTATTAGGTACAAGTTGCTAAAACTAAAGCAGTCAAATACAGCAGCTCAGCAATGAGTCATACTTGAATAAATGTTACAATTTAAGTGTTTTTTAAGTCGCTGATTCATCTTAATGGACATATCGGACGCTATAGTTTGTGCTGTTGCCTAATAATAGTTTATAATAGTTAGCTTACCCTCATATGATTTATTAAAGGGTTGTTGTATTAGACTGCATTATCTTCAGCTGGGTGTACGTAATAAAGTGACAACTGAATACGCGTCTAATAACACAATTTATAACAACTAATAGAACAATTGGTTCACAGCTTTGCAACAATCAGGTGGCGGAGGAAAGGTTTTCCCTGGTGTCTGCTAAACCTTCTGTCTCAATAACAAGCAAGAACAAAAGCATAAAACACACAGAGACATTAAAAATGTATCCGCTGTGTCTCTCACACACACACACACACACACACACACACACACACACACACACACACACACAATGAGAGAGGGGGGGAAACAAACAGAAAACAAGAGAAACAAACAGAAAGAGAGGAGTCTATAACAGAGAAGAGATGATTTGAGTTTGTATGAGTGAACCTCATCAGCATCACTATCAGAAGATCTATCAGGAAGTTGTGTTTTGCTCTTCCGCCGCTGTTATCCTTCACATCTGTGAGATTAAAAAAAAACAAAAACAGATGCCACAGCTTTCTCACAGTCGGATTGATTCACAAACAGTCTGCAGCTTCTTAAACTAATAGAGATATGAAGTTCGGGGTTATCTATTAAAGGCCCGTGTTGTAGAATGTATAAGAATATGTCTCTGGTTATATGAGACATATTGCACCGTACATCCGCTGTGCAAAGCAGACATTGTTTAGTCAGACTGCTTTTATCAAAAAGAAGCTAAACTCTACTTTTACATCTGAAGCATCAGAAAGGAAACGGCATCTTCCTCCACATCTGCCGCTTCATGATGTCCCTGACCGACCTTAGAGCTTCAGCACACTGGCTGAGGACACAACAGAATACTGACTTACTGGTCTGGAAATACTAGTCCTCTCATATGTTTGTCTTGCACTCTTACACGACAGAAAGACAAACAGACTGTTTTCTACAAAACGCACAAGCAAACAAGACTAAGCGTCAACAGGTCTGCTCGCTCTATGAGGGTGTACTTGGGCGTGCGAACAATGATCGCAATGACAACGGACACACACGCACCGCACGATGTCGTCGGTGTTCAATTCCAGTCAAAATTTGTATTGGGGGGGGGGAAGTAAATTATAAAGCTGTGATGAGTGTTGTGTTCAAATGTAATCTTGAGAAAAATGAAACATGAATAAATACAGTTGTATGAAGGAAGTGTTTTAACATTTTAGAGAGAGAATTATAACTTGCTTTAACTTCCTGACACTAGTTTTAAGCAATCTTATGATACAGAAATAAAACTACTATGTTGTTGTTTTTTTTAGCAAATATTTGAATACAAAATACAATTGTGTGTGTTTTATGCAAAATAACCTTACAGCAAAGTAAACGATGTTTTGCACTCGTTTCGGGATGGTGTATTTTTCAGGACAGTTCCGGCAAAATGGTGAAAAAAAGTTAGTCTGGATCCTCGCTGTCAATAATAGCCGGAGTCGACAAAAACTGGAATCAGTAGGTCAGACTTTTAAAAAGTTTGATATCAAAAATCGGCCAGGAATGTTGGTGTATATCTAAGCAGCCTGAGTAAATATAAGGGTCACAAGTGGATTACCTGTTGACAAAATGACTATAATTGTTGCGAAACAAGTAATAAATAGAAGTTAATAGATACATGTGTTTTGGTTGTAGTGACTCTTTAAGCACAGAGGTGAAAAATCTGAAAAAGCTCACATGATTCATTTCAGAGACCCCGAGTGTTGTTTCCCGTGCCGTGCTGCTCTAAACACACTTGGATTTATTACACGCTCTGCATTCAATAGGAAAAACGGGGCAAGAAAGAAAAAGTGCAGATTGTGTGGCGGTTTGCAGCATGTTTGCAGCAACGATGCACAAATACGACTCCCATACGAGATGGGAATTCAAACCTTCTGACCGTAGCAAGCTGGCTTCCCTGCATAACTGTTTAGAGAATGTGAAAGACTGGATGTTCTTACTTTTGTCATGTATTTTTGCCAAGACAGAAGTCCTGCTCATTAGTCTTTGAACACCTTTCAGAAGAACGACAGACACTCACACTTGGCCACCTCACTACTAACAAAGTCAGCCACTATACATCTTTTTTTTTTTTTTCCCCCCGACTGTGTCTTGAGCCTGGAGCAACATGTAAAGCCATGCTTTTATCAACTGAGTAATAACTCCAGAATAAGACAGCATCTATCATTCAGTAACACATTGAGAGTCAGGCATACCCTCACATCTTTGCAGCTTGGTCATTGTAATGCCTTGATTACTTGTGCAACTACAATACAAATGACGATCAGTTTACTCATCATGGGCAACAATACTGACCAGAACAAAGCCTTTTTAATAGTATCACCCAAAATCGTGGCTTTATTGCAGACCAGATATAGTGTTCACCAATTTAGCTTAGCGCACTAGCATGCTAACATTATTGTGGTGTTAATGCTGATGTCCCTTCAGTCTTTTATTTCCCAACCCTGAAAAGCACTCTGTGCTTTTTGCATAGAACATGCTTCACAAATTAACTGTTATTATAATTATCATAAAAAATTCAGTCTTGGAAAAAAGTA
This sequence comes from Cebidichthys violaceus, assembly GCF_023349555.1. NCBI lineage: Eukaryota > Metazoa > Chordata > Actinopteri > Perciformes > Stichaeidae > Cebidichthys > Cebidichthys violaceus. Next base: position 158,455 of record NW_027176805.1, read on the forward strand.
AGAGGGACAGAAGAAGGAAAATGATTATTCATCGCTTTTTTCTGAAATTGTTTTTTTAGACCATTATACTAAGGAGAGAAAGAACGAAACAACAGCGTATATTTACCCCAATGCCTTCTATTCCTCATTATCTACACATTACTGCTGATGAGAAAAGAGGGTGTTGTGTCTTTGGGGTTCATTAGATCTTTATACATAATGCAACGTTGATCCTTTAATTAAATCAATAAATAATTCATAGCAGTGTAGTGCGGTTTAATCCAAATCCAAGTAAGATTTCCAAAACGAAATGTATTCTCATAAGACCAGATGGCTCCGGACAAAAGATGGCTCTGATGTAGAGCGCCCAACAACGTGTTTTGGTTTTGGGGATTTTTGGAGGATTTGGAGGATTTTGAAGCGAGTCTACCAACTGTACAAACTCGTACCATCAGATAAAGGTTTCAACAGCTTCATCAGTAAATGCGTTTCAGGTGGGTTTTTGAACCTGATGGCACTAGTTTGTACAGCGAACGACCCCCGGAAAAGCTATGGCTGAATGTTTTTAAAGATTTTCATTGTACTACTGAAAGCGGCAGGGGCGAGATGGCAACGTTAATTATTGATTGACACCGATGGGATCAATCTGTCTCTTCTCACTGAAAATGCTCATCTTGGCTTAAGGTAGTTCCCACAAGAAGAGTAAAATAGTTTTAATCAGGGTTTGAAATACGGGGGGAGCTCGGCTCATGAGAGCCATGAGCGCCACAAAAAGCCTCATTTAGGCACTGCTAGGGTTTTTTCTATATACATACATATGTTCCTGTATATTTAGGTTCCGGAAATAATTAATTATAAAGCACTTGTCAACGTGCGTGTTTATTCCCACATAACAATTTCCAAAATTTTAGCATGCTCACAATAGTGCTGGAATGCAACCCAGATCTGTGCGTAAGCATTTTTATTGTTTTCCGGTGAGGAGAGGTGGAAACAATGAGAAGAAAAACAACAAAATTGAGGTCCCAGGTCCCAGAATTCGGCTAGAAATGATACATGTCAGGACCACTGGGGGCAGCACTGAGCAACCACTCCATCAGAAATACAACACAAGAAGAACAGCAGAGAAGAGCTCGTTGACAAATACAAATGACATAATCTGCTGCTGTAAAAGTCAACCACGGTTGAGCACTTTATGGTGAAGCAGCAACAGTAAGAAACGTTGGTTTGCATTATCACTAATTCATACAGTTGTGATGTGGCTGTAGGAGAGGTCTTCATGATGTGGGACGCTTCTATGAATTAGACAGAATTACTAAAAGTAACATTTAAGTGCATGCATTGTTACCTATGAATGCCTTGTTACCTATGAATGCCTTGTTACCTATGAATGCCTTGTTACCTATGAATGCCTTGTTACCTATGAATGCCTTGTTACCTATGAATGCCTTGTTACCTATGAATACCTTGCGCGCATTACGGCGTTGTGAATCACTCACTGGAGTGGCGGACTACGCCACTAGGAACTAAGAATACATATAAAGAGGTATTTGCAAAATGTAAATACAAAAATGGTATTTGAAATAATGAAAAATCTCACGGATCATAACTTCAACATATGAAGTCAAAAGCATTAAGGTTGCTTGCATTTCAGATAAGGTTGCTTGTATTTTCCCAAACTGTGGTTTAAAAACTTTTGCAAAGAATCTAATATATATTTTTGCAAAGAATCTAATATATATTAAAAAGGTCAGCAGACATTTGTCAGAGACCTTTATGTCTGACCGGAGCTGCTGAATCATCTTAAACAGGTCAGACAACTGATTTGTTTTCCTTCTGATCTGAGGATTCTGCTGTGGGCCTTTGCTGTCGTTAACCAATCCATTCTCCAGAGTCATCGATCAATAACCGCTAACATGGATGAGGATTGACCCTTGGTTATCTAATTTGTCCAGACGTCCTCCAGGTTCACCTCTCGGATTGTTCGAAACCTTTCAAACCCACTTAGCGAAGCGCCGAGGCAAATTCGATACGGCGCAGCAGAGAGATCACTGAAGTGAGCCTAAACAGCAGCTGGGGTGGCTTTCTGTGTACAAAAACCTCAATTACTACTATTACCTCGAGCTATTCGTACAGCGTCACGAATAAGGCGTCCTCTGCATGCGCAAAGAGATGGTTTTATCCACCCAGGTTCTGCTTTCGGTCACTGGTTTTAAAGACGGACCAGAGTCCGACTACAGTCATGAGTCCAGTGGCTTCTTGACTCAAAACCCGATCAGATATGTCACACTCGACTCAGGTGTAAGGTATCTATTTATTTATCCACCTGCGAGTCCCACCAGGACTTCCTCAATCTCTCCTTAATCCCACAACGGGAGGTGGGCTAACGTCTGTACAGACAGCACACACAGCTGGATCTGAAAGGGCAGGATGGATATAGGAATATGGGGCGGCAGAAGAGGATGGATGAGGAGATCAATACTGCGGGTCTGAAGCAAGGCAGTAACACTGGCAGGCTGGTGGTTCAAATCTGGAGTTCTTGAGTTCACTGGGATATTATGAAGAAGTGGCAGATTTACATGTAATGTAAATCGTGGATATTCTTGATCTCCAGGGGATGAATCCTGAAGATTTTGATGAGCCCCTGATATTTTTTTATGTAGCGCCATCATGTGGCCAAAGACTTCTACAGCCTACAGCTATGCTAGCGACCCAGTGAGGCTGTACTTGTACAGTTAAAAGTGTTTTATTTATTTATGTCCACTCTGAACAAATACACACAACGACCGGTGACTGGACAGATTGTGTTTACAGTACTGCAGTAAAAAAAACCTGACATTTCCATCTAAACCAATATGTTCTGCTGGTCTCTGTCCGTGGTTGATTTAACACAGCAGTGATCCGGCTCACAACAGGTCATGAAAGCTTTTCCACTTTTTTCAGTCTGGTATTTGTCTGCCGCCGAACAGGAAGCGATGGCTTTTACTATTTAATGGTTTCTTTGCAATACTACAGAATTATTAAGAACTATTCTGTGGTTCTCATGCACAGCGACGGTGCCGCCTCCAGAAACCCAAACTGCACAACAGAAAATGCAAAGTAGAAGACGTCACTGCTCCCTTTGTTTTGAAGTGATTTTTGGGAAGTGCAGCGCAACTGAACCAGCTAAGATGCTAAAAATGGAGACTGAAAACACGAAAGAGGGACTAACAAGTGACATTACAACAAGATGAACAATTCCCAATATGAAGTTCTTCCTGTTCCAATAGAAATAAACTAACTCTTTCAAGTGCAGAAACTACATTTCACTAAATCCAACCACATGAAACCTGATCAGATACAATCAGACCAGAACACTGTTACTGAGGAATTCAAACTAATTAGGAGCATTTGGCGGCAACCTGCTGGTCTTATGACTCCAACAGTCCTGATGTGTTTAGTTTAACCCATTTATATTTGACAGCCGTCGCCTTGTTCACAACAAACTGATGAAAAACACAAAAACAAGTGTGGGATAGCTGTAATATGGAGGTTTGGAAAACTATTATTTTTTTAGCAAGTCTAAGAGTGCATTGTGGGTGTTACACCATGAAGTTTCAACATTAACAAAAAAAAAAAAAAAAAGTGTTTAAATTCTGACCACAGAAATCGACACGGTCAGCGAGATAGTTCTACCAGAGAATACTAACTGCTCTGTTCACTCATGATGAAAGAACAGGTGTTAACATTAACTGTAATGCTTAGTTCTAATAACATAATATAATATAATAGTTAGCCGTTATGCACAACACTGGGCTCCTGAAACCGACACAGCTTCATAAAACGCAGTCTTTAACAAGATTAGTTACACTTGTTTGTGATGAGTCAGAAAGCCTTCTGTGAGAAATGTCTATCATCTAGTCTACTCCATTTCTACCGTCTGATCAATCAGTCTCCACTCCTTTCAGTTGCGTTTTAGACAGCAACATTTCTCCAGTATGTGACTCTTCACTCCTGTTTTCCACTCAGCTCGTTTCTCCTCTTCCTTGAGCTTTATTGCTTATTGAGTTGGAGGTCATGTGATCAGTCAGCTGACTGAATTTGTTGTCCCATTGTTGGCCCCAGGACAGTAAATCATATACCATCATTATCAGGTGGAAAGCCCAGCCTGCTCTCCGGTGTCTCCTGGGTCCTAAAGCAAAAAAACCTATTAGCACAATCATCAACTAGCGTTAACACTTCTGAAAGTGTACCGATTGTCTCCACATGCTGCTCTTGATTTTTAATGATTGTAACAGTGAATAAAGACCTACCCTGCCTGCAAAAAAAATTATTTTGGTCAAATCAAGCTTCTTCCCTTCAAAAACTCTGCCTTGAAATGCTCTCTTCACAAGTCTTTATGAACATATTTTGTACATCATCTTCCACCTCATCATTGACACTAAATTATTTCAAATAAACTGTTGAAAACATTAATCTTCCGTCTTCAGTCTTTATCAATCGAAAATATCAATAATATGAAATCAAATTCATTAACAATTTTCAAGTTTAATATTAAGTATTTAATTCCATTTCACAATCAGGTAGTCAGTTGCTACAATAAGATTCAAATGATTATGCCTGTTCTATGAAATGGAATCAGTGACAGTTCTGCTGCAGATGTAAAGCAGCTGATGCTGATGTAGCACTCGGTCCCATTGGCCTCGTTTTACCATACTACACTTACTACCCACAGGAAATGGTTTCCACACCACAGCGTCCACAACATCGGCAAAACACATTTTCAGGCAAACAGAACCACAGGCAGGACACGGTCACAGTGCGAGTACTGAAAATGTAAAGAAGTGTAACTTATTCATTTACTACTTCATGAAGACAACAGACTTAACTTCTCGATTGTTGATTTTAACGCTGACTAAAATCTGCTTTTACATCCATTTAGTCTCGTCCAGCTGCTCTCTACACGTTATGTCTTTTATGATCTTACTGATGCTTCCTGTTTCTGTGATTGCGCAACTGTTTACGCAGTCTGCTGCTGTATCGCCCCCGTCAGCGGCGAGTTCAAATTTTGGAAGGTGAAATTAGTGTGAAAAAAAAAAAACTCCACTATGCAATGCTTCACTTTTTCAAGAACAAACACACGTCTCTGTTCTCCACTGTGAATAGACAGAAGGGAGTTACACGCTACCAATATGTCACATGTCTGACTCGGTAAACACAGATGCAGAGAGAACAGAGTGGGGATGATGGAACTTAAAGCTGACACTTTGGTTACTGCTATGTTTTGTTATGCTCATCATTCACTGACAGATGACAGTTTACAGTTTTAACAGTTCTTGGTCAAGACTTAAAATATGGGTCTTCTAGAGCATTAGTGCTGGATAGTTAGTTAGTTCATATTATTTGATTGATGATAGTTATTGATTTAAGCCTAGGTAGACAAAATAAACCTGGTCTTTTCTAAGTGGTATTTTCTAGAATATTAGTAAAGCTGGTGTTTTAAGTAAGTAGATAAGTAAAGTAAGTAAACACTGCATAATAATAAACATAAAATAAGTTTGTATTTTAATTTAGTGCCTCAAACTTTGTCCAAGAGCAAGATATCAATATGATCATGTTTCCGTGTTTTATTACCACAGGGTGTTTCATATACTTGAAATAAACACACTTATGCAATATTATTTTCAAAATGGCTTCTGTAATTTCACCATTTTGCATGCATGCCTTAGTCAAACATTTACCTCAGAATCTCCTCCGCTATAAATCACGAAAAAAAAGGAAACTGATTCGAGAGCAAGAGAGAGAAATTTCACATAGACACTTTCAGTCACATCCAGTGAACCCTGCAGCTAATTACTATTATAATAAATGGCATTATTTCCCCTCTGTAGTCAACCCGGTTTTAAGATAATGCTGTTTCAACGGAGCTAGTGGGCTTTCAGTCACATTCACAAAGTGTTCAGTGAAAGGAAAGTGTGCCCTGATTGATAATTAAATACATAAAACATCAAAGAGTACAAAGTCTGCTGATTTATTTTTTAAATTATTGGTTTTATGCTCATTGAGCGAGTCTGCTATATGTTGTTTGTGGTGAAATGAGCTTTGGAAAGTTAAAGGTGCTTAAAAATGGAAAGATATAGTGAAGTAACCTGAGTCTACCTGAGCAGAGGACGAAGTCACTTGCCCTGTGGGTGTGTGTGTGTGTGTGTGTGTGTGTGTGTGTGTGTGTGTGTGTGTGTGTTGTTTTTATCCGAGCTTCTCGTTTCTTTGTTGACATAGCCGGGCCAGCAGCGCATGCTTTTGCTGCATATTAGTGCATGTGATATGCGCTCACGCACCTGCGGCATCCCAAATGACGGCGTATAGTTGCGGGAGCGTAGCACCCACCCTCTGGTTCCCACTCAGGTTAACACCGTTAGCTCCGTCAGCTCATCGGTTACGACTGAAAACGTAGATCCTTCAAAATTGCTCCAAATTATTTGATTTCACATTAAAAAAAAAAAAAGAGGCTCAGCCAATACCTGAAACAACTGGCCATTGTTGTATTCAGAAAACGTAACTGGAGTAAATAGTTGATTTGATGGAGACTCTTTTCAGTGTTGGTTTAATACACATTTGGTATTTATGGCAGGACGTTGTTTTTGGGATCGACTCAAAATAAACATTGATTGAAGGAACATTACATTGACACGGCAAGGGTCCCTAAACAATAGAGGCTGATGTCACAAGGGAATAAGTCATCGGGCTCTGGCTATAAAACGGTACTTGTTGGTAGAATACATTCAAACTTTAAGATATGACTTAGGAATTTAAATCCCTTTTCTGGCTGCTGTATCATCTATAAGTCTGTAGAACACACAGGGTTATGCTTATGTTTGATCATCTTTAGTTTCTATTTTTTATTGATTTTAAGGAAACATTGGGTTTGTAAAGGAATCATGATTTTGGCTGCCTATAAGGCTGTAGTTGATCTTTATCTTATGCATAAATAAAAAGGCTGAAAAAATACACATCTATTGCTATTAATGATAAAGGATTGATGTAATATTTGGTGAACTAACGACAAGCAGAAGTCAAACTGGTTTTCTGAACACTAAGTTTATCAAAAACACGTTTCGGTAGAAAACAACAGCTGTTGTTGATGCTGTCTTTTAGAACATCACCACTGTCATGAGACTGAACATGAGAGAAAATTCATGACCAGAGTCCAGACAACAAGCGGCCCGGATGATGCAGCTGAGCGCAACAACACGGAAAACGGTTATCAGCTTGTAGGAAAAAGGTGTGTTCACATTCCACAGCTACAGATGCGGCCGCTTTATTTCCCTGTTAAAAACTTTTATCTTTTTTAATTTTGACTCTACATCTTCCCATATTGCCCTGCAGCAACGTCACACGCCTTCTAAAGTCAGCAAACACCTCTGACATGTACTCGAAAAACTGGTCAAACAAACAGCCTGCTGAGCGTCTGAGCTCCTTACCTCTCAGTGGCTCCTTAGATGATTCCACAGTGTGAGATCTTGAGGGAGATATGAGCCGTCCAGCTGACCAGCAGCCCTGCATCTACACCCGCTGACCGACTGACTTAATGACCAAATGACTGACTGACTGAAGGGAAGACTGACTGAGTGGGAGGCTGGATCACTGGATGACTGACTACTATTCAGCTGAAGGCAGCGGAGCAGAGAGCCACTCCCCTCGCTCACCAGCTGACTCGCTGCCTGGCTGGAGGGTTAGATGGATGACTAGTCTAATGGCTCTGCCTTGCCGACTGTCTTTGTGGTTAAAGTGACTGAAATGCCTTATTAAATAACTGAATGAAAGACTGACCAAGAAACTGACCAACAAGTACAAAGAATTTACTGAATAAATGACTAAACATAAATGATAAACTGCCCAACTGACCATCTAACTAACTGATTGGCTCCCTAAGTTATTACCTGGATGACTGACTAAAGGATTAACTGACTAATTGACAAACCCTCTGACTAATTCATTAAATGTTTGACTAACTGATTGACAGGCTAAATAAGATACAAACTGAAAAACTGCCTCACTGACCAACATACCAACTAACTAGCATCTATAACTTTAACTACCCAAACGACCGACTAATTGATTATGTGACTAACTACATAATTTGTTGACCAACTAACTAAGTAGCTGACTGACTTTGTGAGTCTACAGTCTGCTTGATTGCTGACTCTGTCTGTCTGTCTGTCTGTCTGTCTGTCTGTCTGTCTGTCTGTCTGTCTGTCTGTCTGTCTGTCTGTCTGTCTGTCTAACTGATATCCTGATGACAAATATCAACCAGTAGCTGACCGGTTGTCCTACCAGCTGAACGGTTGGCTCACTGGTAAACCAACTGACTGGTTAGTTACCTACTGGAGGTCCAGATGCAGTTTGGAGGGTTTCTCTCTTTCTGCTACTCCTTCTTCCTTCTCTGCTATATTCTGCTTCTCTGTATAATGAAAGGGTGGGGCCGAGCTACAGTAAGCTAGCTCCACCTACACACACACACACACACACACACACACACACACACACACACACACACACACACACACACACACACACACACACACACACACACACACACACACACGTGTGTGTGTGTAGTTTGCAGTAGTAAAACAGGAAGTCAAAAATTAGACAGGACCCAAACAAAACTAGGTCTTCTTTATGTAATACAATTATATGCAACTACGGAATGGATGGTGAATAAACTCAAATAAATATTAGTTATTAATTGGAGCATGTAGGTGGAGCTGCAGGTTGTCCTACTGTAGCATTGTATTTCAAAGTAAGTTTGCTTTTAATGCAAAACTCAACACTCCGTCTCCTGGATGATTTCACGGTTACATCGCAGTTTCAGTAAATAATAATAATAATAATAATAATAATAATAATATATTTTATGGTTGTTTTTTTAGGGGTATGTTAAATTGAATTACAATACTTATATACTGTTCTTGTACTGTTTTTATAAAAGTAGTGTATTTACTTTTCATCTGTCAGAGTTCCTGATTTAAATCATGATTTTGTTTTAAAATTTAGAATTATTTTTTTAAGTTCTTGTACGGCTACTTGTGCTAAGACAACATTCAACTAGAAAACCATAGTTCTTTGGCTCCGCCCACTGATATTCACCAGAGCCAATGAGCATATTACTACTTCCACAGCACTTCTGCCCAGCAACAATCAGTTTCATCGCTTTCGGTCTGACCTGAGCAACACAGCAGCCGCGTGTCTTCGGCTGGCCGGCAGCCATGACGGCTTCATTAGAAACGTCCATCATCCAAAGTGACGATAACACAAGGAGGCACCAGCAACGTACAGGGAGAGGGGGGGGGGGGGGGGGGGGGGGGGGAGGGAGGGGGGAGGACACAGACAAAAGATACAACTCTGCCTCCTACTTCTTCCTCCTTTAAATGTTGACGCATAGACAGGGACAACAGAGTTATGGGCTTTTAACATCAGAGTGTGCGCCGCTATCTATGGGGCGTCTGAACAATAGGCAGTCCGCACAAAAGACACCGTTTGCAGCAATTCCATTAAAATGAATTGATTTTGCTGCACAATGTCACTCTTTCTGTCAGTCATGCAGCACTTAACTGAACCGTAAGCCTCAAGTCTTTACTTCATTTTCTCTGGTATCGCAGAAATGATGAAGAATTGAGCACAGGAACCACCGACATCCGTTGAAGAGGACACAAGCACAGCTCGCTGGACCTCCTTTGTATTTCCTGATGCATCGGGGGAATTCCCTTCATTCGTGTGCTGATGTGCATACATCTCAGATTTTTTGTGTCTCACAACACAAAACACACACACACACACACACACACACACACACACACACACACGACTGGGAAAGGGTCTTTGTGTACACTCATAGCAGATCTAGACAACTACTGCGGAGCCTTTAGCTTGTGAAAAATATGCTTTTTTCATTAGTTTACCATTATAATGTATGTTACTGGACAGATATGGTTGAGAAAGCTTAAATAATTCATGAGAACATATCTCCTGTCCCCTCTCAGCTGGTTTGGAGTCTATACAGTATGTGTCCAGGCGATGAAGCATCATGCAGCTCATGTTGGTGACCTTTAGGCCTTTAAAGGCCACCTTACCACAACACCGACAGTTACCATGACAAAATAACATCTATCACTGAAACACTGACGGTGGGAGACAATACTCTGTTAACTGTTCATTTCTCTCCGGTCTGTCTTTTCTTTGATGATACCAGGCTTGATCTGGGTGACAGGAAAAGATCATCTCACCCATTAAAATTGATCTCTGAGAGCTTCTGCTTTCACACCACGTTGTCATCTATCTTGCTGCGCTATGCCTTCTCTTCTACAGATGTATAGAAGACCGTTACATTTACACAAAAACTGAATCACACTCCACTCAGCTATTTAATCCAACGGTCTCGTTTCATATACCATTATTATACCGTTATCTGTAGAAAAGGCTTTAACTTCAACTCTTGTAACTGAAAGCACAAGAGCACAGTAGGTTTGCTAAGTAAAAAAAATCGCCATTCACTCAAACAGCAGCAGACTAGTGTGGGTGAATATTGTTGGCGGCGGCAGGACAGTGACATCACTCCATGTCAAGGATAGTTCTGTCTTTCATTGTGTTCCACATGATTTGTTTAATAGGAAACTGCACTGAGAGCATGCAGGGACAAGAAAGGCCACTGGACCAAACAATGGATTTACTGAGACAACACAACCTCTCACATCACTGAGTCTACATTTTTTCTTCTTCATTGCTAAAGCCCTTATAGAGACATTACACATACACGTGTCCGTGTCTTTCCTGCCATCAAATCAGCGTCAACAGCGGCACCAGACTCTGCCCCCCCGACAGCAGCAGAGATGCTCTGAAACATTTACAATCCCTCAACCCACATTGGCTGAATGTGAAAAGGGCAACGGGGTCCAATCCAGTCTGCTAAGACTTTGACATTAAGCGTAAACAAACATCCTCCGAGTCGGGGATGGCAATTCCAGCAATTCCCAGTGAACCAGAGAGAAGTTTTTAAAAATGAATTGTGTTAATATATTGGATGGGTCTGACTGGTACAGAAGAAAGACGCACAGCTGACATGGAGAAGCAAATGAGTTCACAGTAAGCACTAATGCTCACAACAAAAGACACAAACATGAATTTTTAAGGAAATGAACTGAACCCAATGGAACCAGAGAACCAAGGAAGTAAAACGAATAACTTATTTTAGAAATGCTAAGGGAGAATGTGAGGTATAATGATTTTGTACTAAGAGGTGTAAAGCAGGCCAAGGACCGGTCATTTCAGGATCCAAACGAACTGTCAAAATTTAAGGACGTCTTCTTGATTCAACTAAACTCGTCTGCAGAAGTGAGCTCTCAGCTGAGCTGAAGGTGGAAAACAATGGGGCAGTCATGCAAATTCCATGACAGCCCTGCTAAAAAACACTGAAAGAATGTCCTCTCCTATCCATACACTCAGCAGAACACAACAACCGAGTCTTTCTCCTAAGAGTTTGACGGCTTGTAAGCAAAAGGTCACCAGTTCAAATCCCAGCATGAAGACAAAGCTGCTTCCTACAAACAGCAGGAAAAGCAGGTAAGTATTCTTTTGTCATTAACTGCATTTAGAAAACATACACTTAACATTACAAACCCTCCAATTTTACGGCTATTACAGTATGTGCCATACCAACCGGTTCTCATTCCCAGGCCGTGACTGGGAGAGTCTGACTGAGATAGAAAGCGTTGACATTTTGAGACATTTTGAGACATTCCAGAGATGATGAAAGGGTACTTTGGAGATGCTGCTAATGTGTAATTAAAAATGAAAGTCGGTATCGATCACAATTTCTAGGTGATTTTTAGCCGTGCTAGCCGCATGGCTCCATGGACGGCAGTGTTGGTTGGTCTGTCCACCACTTTGGTTGGTCCAGACTGAAACATCTCATCAAGTACTCGAAGGATTGCCATGAAAAGATGTACAAGAGGATGAATTTTGATAACTTTGGTGATCCATGAAGTTGACACTTTTTGATTTCAAGAGAAATGTCTCTACGAACAGAGGGGAATGTAGTGTAAATGTATGAAAGACAGAGGCTTGCGTTTCTGCTACAGATGCTCGGTTACGTCGCCTCTGAAATGAGACCTCCTGCGTGAGACCAGCATGCCGTCTCGCCCGCCTCTCACAAGTTGAACAGGTGTTAATTGTTTAGGCACACCGAGGCGAAATGTGACTCAGTGAGCACTCGCATTGTTGTTTCCTGCCAGCACAATGGATGCCATTATAGCTCGACTGCTGATCATCGTGTCGTAACGCCACGCTCTTCGCCGGCCGCGGCGATGTCGGAGAGTCAGCAGAAATGGCAGTCGCTGATGTAATGTCCACCTCCTGTTTCAGATTAACACGGCAGCTCCAGTCAGCAGCAAACCGGTTAATGGAGACGAATGAGAGAATATTTATTGATTAAGTCGGTCCATGAGGATAATGTCAGGAACAGATGTGCGGTAGGACTATTAATGAACTCAAATTATTCCCATGGGCTTCGTTTGAAGAGTTTCAATCAAGACAACAGATATTTAAAGGAAACGAAAACCCCCGAAAAAAAAAAAAGGAACAACAAATTGGACTGCTGTACAGACCTTGCTGTGAGCGGTTTCCTTTCGGAAATATTTTCTTGCTACCATAATGCCTCAATGAAAAAAATGCTCAAAACACGGTCTTTGGATAATCTTGAGTAACCGGGTCATGATTTCTGGACCATGATTTTCTTAGAGCACCACAAACCAAGTGCCTATAGTCCCATTATATTCAAGAGAAGGCAGATAAATCCCTAAAGCAATATCTCCAGACTAGAAAACTCACAACAAAACCATCTATAATGATAAAAAACACGACAGGTAAGAGGAATAATATGCATTTTTGATTTGGGGGTGTACTGTCCCTTTGACACCTAGACTAATGCCATTCCATCAGCCTTAGCTGCACTGTGTTTAGTTAGCAAATCTTGTGCTTACACACTAAACTCAGACGATGATGAGATGCCATGAGAAGTGGCCTGCATCTGCTTTATGCGTTTTGTCATGAAAAGTGATGGTCGGTGTCTTGTCTCTGTTCGTCTTTTCTCTCCATGCCCTTAAAAATGCATAATCTATAAGCTTCTTCGGTGGATGAATTATTGAAAAAACACACAAACACACATGCAGCAAAGTAAGCGCTGCTGCCGCCGCCCCCGTGTGTGCCACTGTCTCGGTCCTCCGTCCAAAACTCAAAATGTATTGAAAAAAGAGAGATGTAATCATATCCAAATGTTCAAACATGTTTTAATCTGATGAATTATCATCTTCACTGCGTTTGCTCTCTGACTTGCTGGCCCGCCCGCCAACAGGGCTACTTTACTTAGGAAGAAAATACAGATGGAAAAAGAAAGAAGGTATGGAAGGAGAAGAGACAGATGATGAAGAGACCAGGGCGACCACAAAACTGCAGTTTAAAAATGTATGAGTCGCCAGCAGATTCCATGTGTATGTGTGTGTGTGTGTGTGTGTGTGTGTGTGTGTGTGTGTGTGAACTTTCTACTGAATTTTATTATTTCTCACATTTCACACTCTCCCTGCTGATGATATTCATGTACGTGACGGAGAAAAAAAAGACGCCTCTGTTTGACTTATTATAAAGTTACATCAGCCGGAGCATAAGAGTCACGAGTCTCTAAATGAGGGGGAGGGGGAGAAAACACTGCCGAGGAAGGGTAAAGATGGAAGAGATGGAGAAGGAGAATGGAAGGAGCAACACAGGGGAGGAGGAGAAGGAAGGAAAGCAGTTTGAGGAAGAGGAGAGGAAAAGAGAAGGTAAAGCGAGGGTGTGAGGAAGAGGCAAGGGAGCAGGGGTAGATGAAATAAAAGAAAGAGGAAGAGGAGGAAAACAACTTCGATAACAAAGAGGAGGATGAGGGAATAAAAGGAACAGAAGAAAATGAAGGAGAGGATAAAAAGAGAGAAGGATGCAGAAGATATATAGCAAGAGGAAGAAGTAGACCAAAAGGAAAAGAAAGGTAAATAGAAGAAGAGAGGAAAGACAGGAGAGGAGGACTGCGTGTTCAGACAGAATGCAAAGGAAACTTTAAAAGGCGGTGTGATCACATACAAAGTCAATGTAAAGACATGATTAGAGGCAAATGCAAGTCTTCTCACGTGTTTTCTCTGACTTTAAAAGAAATCGCACCGCCTCTAAAATTTGCCTCATGTTCAGTCTGACCACAGGAGGATGAAAGACTAAGGAAGAAGAGGAGAAATTGACACAAAGGGAGGCGGAAATGAAGCAGAATTCAACAAAAAGTAGCTGCACAGACTATTAAAATCCAAGAAAACTCATTTCCCCAAATTGCAGGCTCTCGCTAAAACATCTCCAGTTAACTATCAACAGCAAAAAAGAAGGCCATCCAGGACAACAACAGAAAGCAGGGAAAGGAATGGACGGACACATTTGCCGATCAGTGCTCGGAAACACTACTGCTTCTGTCCACAGAGACAGACAAAAATCAACCCAAAACAAAAGTTCCTCGTAGTAACTGTTGGTTCTGCCAGGTTCTGTTACTCTTACTGGAGAACCAAACAAGGTAGGATTTAAGAAGGCTCATTTAACACTAATTCTGTGACTGGACCAAACTACGAAGGTCTGGTTCATACGCTCTCTACACGCCCGTGTCTGGACCTTTTATGCTCCGAACAGACCCATCGTTAATGTTATTAGTGCCACCTGTGCTTTTCCTATTATGACAAATTAAAAATGTCCGCTGTGAAAAAAGGCCTGTTGGAAGAGTAGGAGGAGTAAGAAAAGGATGAGAGGGAGTTCCAGAAGAAGAGAAACACGAAAAACACAATGTAAAGACAAAATGGGAAGAGAGGACATGCAAGAGTTGGCTTTACAGAGACTCATTGTTTAGCCGTACGGCTGCTTTACTGTTTTTATTCACTATCACCGCTCTCAAAGTGCCATTTTCAGCAGAAGCAGCAGGCGGCTCTTTTTAAGAGAAAAAGCTCTAAAACCCCATTGTGCACCACCTGCTCAGCACCAAACAGCAGTCACAGTCCACATATTGGAGCATTTAGCAGCTAAGTAGTTGGTAGAGGCCAAAACAGAGCTAAAAGAGAGTGAATGTTTTACTTGCATTCATCAGGTGGACAGAAACTCCAAATGAACGACAGGGATGTAAATTCATCATGTCAATTTTAAGGTTGATATGTCCCCAGATCTGTTTAAAACTGACGTAAATGTAGGTTTTATGGCCACTCGAGGGCAGTAAAACGGCATCACAAACACAGCATTGTCATATTATCACCTTACAAAGGTGTTCTGGCTAACATGTTAGCAAGCAGTTTGCCACTTCCACATCCAGCAGACAGAGCAACACTTTCATCCCATTGGGAACCTTGTGAACATAAATCCACTCGGATTTTAACTCCGGGTTTGGTCCCCACCAGCGCCTGACAAACAGCAGCTAACTTCTATTTAATGTTAATGTAGAAAATATTAATCAATGGAGCTCTAAGTACAGAAGAAACTGTCTTTTTATAATTCCGCTTCCTTGATGGGACGTAATGCTGATGAAACATGACATCGGGGCGTCACAACGAGAATAGCGTTTCGACTGGGTGCAAGATATCTGTGATGCTTTAGTTGAATAAAGTAAAACAGAAAAACAAGATGCACTGCAGTCTAAAATTGTGATTTGGGCCGCCAGTTTGAAAACACACACACGCACGCACACACACACACACACACACACACACACACACACACACACACACACACACACGCACACACACTCATTAAAACAATTTAAACCATGAATCATTCAATAAGACACACACGATGTAAAGACTGAGAGCCAACACCTCTTCTTCATCCTCTGAGAGAGCGCAGTGGGAGGGATGGCAGCAGCAGATGTGGCATCGTGACCAGTAACTCTTTGCACTTGGAAAACAACTCCTCTCCTCCTCCTCTTCCTCCTCCTCCTCGTTTGCTCTCCTTTCTTCACCTTCTCTCTCCTTCTGCCTCCGTCACCAGGCAACTAGCCTTTCCTCCCTCTCTCTCTGCTTTTTCTCTTTCGCTCTCATCTTAGTCACTCCCCCTTCTCTCATGCATTAAACCTCCCTCGTTCCCATGCTTTGTTTTATATGTTGGGTTTATCCTCGTAACTGGCAAGATACATTTCAGTTTACACCCTATTGTCACGTGAAACATTCAACACTTTTGGTCTCGGGTGTTTCCATCTTGAAATATGTCTCTAAAACACCAGCAAATGACATCAAATAAAAACCTTTTCAGACATGACATGTATGACGGCTTCATTGGTCTGTTAAAGGAGCCATGTCTCTTGCATTTACTTATATCTAATTTGCATTGTAAAGTGTTCACTGGCAATGCAAAAATACTGACCATCCCTATATAACAATAACAATGACTGTCAACGGCAGAAACAGTAAAAAAAAAAAAAAAAAGAAGTAATAACTTCCTCTGACGTTGGCGAAGTCGAAGCGACGCGTCTCTGCTATAGTATACAGCAAGAACCCTTTAACTCAAAGAAAGCACTTGGTTAATGTTAGAAAAGAAGTGATTTTAGTTAAGCCAACACTAATTTGAAGCACGAGACCGGACGTGTCGACTTCGACCATATTCAAGCAAAATCACCATCTTTCATTAACCTTGACCAAGTAGCCACAAGCAGGGCGTGAACCCCCGTATTTAGCGCCAACGTCTTGAACTTCCGGTAAAAAAAACTCTGCCGGAATTACATATTATCAAAACAATAAAAAAATGTCAGCGAAATCAAAATGTCATTGTGACATCAAATTGCGTACACTGATAAAAGATGGTGTCCATATTCCTCTCATCATCTAATTTGTGACTAACTATGGAAGATCTGACTGGATGTCTAAACTGGAAATGTCTTTCTTTGACTTTTCGTCCGTAACCTCAAATAACTTCACGATACTCTCATTGTGTTCTTTCTTTTTCCCTCGTTCCCTACATCTCCTTTGAATCTCACTCATGCCTCCCTCTTTCTACCCTCCTCTCACTCAACTCTCTCTGGGTACGCTCGTTTTTTAAACGAGCACGGGTTTTCCCTTGAAGCCTCCCCTACGCCGAGCTGTGCAGAGACTTCTGACGCACATCAACCGAAGTCCTCACAGCAAGAGAGGGGAGACGGGGGGATCAACACGGGCAATATAGAAGCCTCACAGCCCTTAGAACGTTAAAAAGGAGACGCAGGATCAGACCGTATTTTAAAAAGGCTTTTTTCAGTGAGTTTCACGGTTGAATACAAAGAACATTTCTGAATAATTTACTGAGACATACTGTATTTACTAATTGCCCTGAAGCCGTTGGATTTATGAGGCAGGTATAAAAATTCATATCCACATTCTTCACTTCCACCGGAATTTGATCTGCCGTGACAGTCACATTTGACAGTAGTGTGTGTACTTGGAAAAAAGGTTGAAATCATTATAATAAGAAAATGTATGGTATTAATAGCACAATTTGGCAAATATTAACACAATTACATTTATTATGAACTGTTGAAAGCAATGGTTCATGTTCATTACATTAAAAATACATGAATACATATATATTGGCCAATATATCATTGTCTCACAATTACTAATCTCAAATATCCATATCTCTGCCTCAAAAACACGGTCGCATTCGCACAACATAAAGAAGATCCAACATTTGAGAGGAAAACAACAACAACACCCCACACACACACACACACACACACACACACACACACACACACACACACACACACACACACACACACACACACACACACACACTCCCCAGTGTGGCATTCCTGTGACTACAGTTCATTCACTGCTGCTGGTTACATTTATTATTGATAAGAGGCAATTAGTTTCTAATCTGCTGCTTCCTTTAGCAGCACAGACACAGTCTGATTACCAGACACATGAACCCTCCCTAAAAAGATTCAAGTATCAATAAAACATGCTCGGTGTCAGCGCCCGCTGTACGCAGTGATCTATCAGACGACTAATAACAAGCCTGTCAAAAGGTTTCTAAAGCACAAAATATGCGATTAAAAAGAAAGGCAGAAAAAATAAGAAAATACTCAAATTTTGTGTTTGGTACTTTTATTTGACGCTTAACTCATTAATCATTTATTGAAATTGCCAAGGATTCATTTTCTGCCAATCCACCAGTTTATCAACCGACTATCTTTTTAGCTTTGGTGCTTGTAAAAAGCACCGAAGTGTGATTCATACTTGGCAGGAACTGCAACTTCCACCTCGAAGGTGTTTGCAAAATTCCAACCCCGGCATGTTTGTGTCTTCCTTCAGGGAACTGGACTTTCACACCCTGGCAGTGTTAACACCTCGATTTGGGAGGCTAATATGCTTCTCACCGTGACAATGTGAGTGCCTTGCTCTTGAGATGAGAACTTCCAAAACTGGCACTGCTGATGCCAAGCAAACGTAACAAAACGGATCATTCAACTCAGGGTTTTAGTGCCTTGCTTAAGGGAGGGGGGGGGGGGATTCAAACCCTGGCAATGACAACGTATTCTGGTGTTGAGCTGAATCTCCTGTGTTCAAGTCAAGCTACACATCAGAAAAATAAAGACATATTAGCAAGAAATTAAATTAGAAGATATATTACCGTCTTATGCACTTGCTTTAAATGTCTTCTTTGCCAGTTTGAATTTCTGATTATGGAGGAAGTCCAGCTAGAACTCCAAGTCAATTCTTGGATAAAGTGACGTTTACCATTGCCCACTTTCTTCCACCCGGCTCATTTAACTGTGTGGTAAAAGAAAACAGGAATCCAATTCTTGCTGAAATGTCCTTCTGAAGCACTAAAACAGAAATCTTTTCCTCCCACAGCGTGGCAAGAAACAGAAAAAAACCCCACAAGGATGGTACCAAATCACAAAACGTCAAAGGAAGCAGTGGAATAGAGGATCACTCTGCCCTTGCCTGACTCCTGCCTGTCAAAGTGGAGCGATGAAGAGCGATGATCTATATGTTTTGTGCAGAGAAATCTAAACGTCAGGGTTTCCCCAGAACCAGAGGACGTTACGAATGCTGCACCGAGGCTCTGCCAAGATTTTCATCTTCAGAAGAGCAAGCCTTCATGTGAAAGATGGAGCAGGTAGAAATAAAGACCGAACAGAAGTAAGGGGGGGGGGGGGGGGGGGGGGGGGGGGGGGACAAACAAGTACAGATTGCGTTTAGTCCCATGGTGTTTTCTTGGCAGTGACATATAGATCTCATTACTTTTCAGTTTATTAATTCATGGTTAGTTCATCTAAAAGTGATCTCAGCTCTCTGGTCCCCGGGTTGATCAGATGCTTTCATCCTCTCCATCAAGAACCTATTAATGTTCTTATGATCAACATCAGCAACACACAACCTGTCGCATACAAACAGAAGTGCTGCTCCCAACACCTGGACTGCATTAACTCGCCTTCAACACCACTCATTATGCGTAAGGCTGGAACGGCTTGTGTTTTTATGAGGGCTGCAGCTAATTATTATTTTCATAATCGATTGATCTGATAACTATTTTCTCAATTAATCGTTTGGTTGATAATAAGGCTGAAACAATTCCTCGAGAAACTCGAGTACTTCAACTTTATTATAATATTTGAATCCCCATTTAATTTAAAAAAAAATGTTTTCTTTAAAATCCAAAAGGTAATATGGCATTTTTATGTATTAAATGGGTTTTAACATGCATGTATGCAAGAGAAAAATTCTAAAAAAGGAACTCAATCAGTTGTACAGTCTTATTTTCTCTTTTGTACATTTATTATTAGCATTACTAATCCAATTACTTGATGAATCAATGGAATAGTGAGTAGATTAATTGATTACGACAACAATTGATAGCTAGTCTATAAAACATAAGAGAACATCAAAATGTCATGTCATCTAATGTCTTGGTTTTTCCGACCAAAAGCATTAAACCCAAAGATATTCAATTGACTAGAATGTAAACAGAAGTAAAAGCAGAACATGCTCACACTAAGCTGGAACCATCACGTTTGAACCCTGAATGAACTTAAGTAATCAAAATACCGACTATTAATTCATATTCTTTATTTTTTTTTCACAGACAGAACTTATTGTGGTCATATTATGGTGCATAGTTACAAAATCATTTCACCTCAGGTTAATAGCAGAGCACCTCAAGATGTCACTCAGAGAGAACCAGGACATTCTGATGTAGCATTTCAAAATAAAAGCCCTTCAAAATCACATGCATGAGCTAACTTCAAATCACATTCATGAGACAATTTGACTAACTTCAGATTAGATTTTAGAGAAAATGGTAGGAAAGGTAGGAAAGGTAGGAAAGCGTTAATTTAAATTTAAAAACGAATCCTCAATTTGATCAAAAAGAGAAAGACAGTTTAACAAAGAGACACGTTTCATGTGATCCAGATACTTCTGTGTCCCGACGCCTGATTTTGGTGTTTAGAGACCACGACATAAGGAATGTGAAGCAGCATCTATCCATCTATCTCACAGAGGCCTCAGAGAGCAGTGTGCCTGTGCTGTATATAAATCAACAGTAGCCTCCATCATTAAAGCAGCACTACACTGCGAGGAGTTCCCCCATCATAACAAGTTGTAATCCAGGTATTTACGAGTGAGCATAAAAGTGGCAGCTGAGGCGAGAGAATGTACTGCTGGGCTGATTTACTGTCCAGAAGAACAGCCTGCGTTATTGATCCCACAGTCGCACCCATATCTCAGTTCTCACCCTTTCAATCTCTCTCTCTCTCTCTCTCTCTGGCGTGGCAAACCTTTAGGAGTGTATTTTTTTTTTTTTTACCATATACATAGTCTTAGGATTAGAGCTGGACTGATAAATCGTCTGGGCCGTCATTAGCTAATTCAGCTTCTCGCCAATGCATCGGTAGCAGATGTAAAATATGTTCGGCGATAGGTTCGTAGTGCAAGAATGTCAAAGATGTATTTGAATCCATTGTTCCATTTTAAGTAAGTTAATATATATATATATATATATATATATATATATCAACCTCAAAATTACCATATAGCTCAGGCTCAGGAACTCTGGGACTCAAAGACCCTGAGGTGCATTTATACTTGTGTTTGTGCATTTATTCACCAATATATAAACTGCACACACACACACACACACACACACACACACACACACACACACACACACACACACACACACACACACACACACACACACACACACACACACACACACACACACACACACACACACTGCACTGCTACGGTCACGGCTATGTTACTTCTTACTTACTCATCGCAACACGCTGCCAGAAACCCTGACAGAGCGTGCCAGGCAGACACACGGCTGACGACCTCGCAGCTCAACTAATTGGCGCGGTGGAGACTTACTGAGAAACGCGGCGGCACGCGTCACGACGACGAGCACATCACCGCGATGGCCAGCACTCTCCCAGACGGGTGAGCCGGGGACTGCAGCTGGCGGTAAATGATGGATTTAACCTGTCGGTGGCATCTGTTACTGGGCAGCTGGGCAGCTCGTTTGGCACTTCAACCACAGCGCCCCTGCGTGCAAGGGCCTGATCATGTCGGTTAACAATCACTGATCGGTTAACGTGGGTCGGCTATCGGTCAGGAAGAAATATATTCTAAATTAGCATCCCTGATTCCATCTTTACAAAAGAAATTGAAGGTAGTTTTCAGATGCCGTCGTAAGGCCAGGCGCTTTGTGATCAGCCGCATCTAAACCCAACCAACAACCCTCCGACCTCCGACCCAACAGGTTTTGTTACTGGTTCTTCCTCTGCTACAGTAAACTTGCAGCATTTGTACATTTTGGGTAAAGTTTGCTCCACAGTTGAACGCCATGCGTGGAACTTTCCGAGTGTGTTATTCTGTGTCTGTACGGCTGTCTTTTAAAATCCTCTCTCTTCCCTCACCCTCTCTCCTGCTTATCCGGCTGTGACTTATCCAAACTGACTGGCTGAACTGAGCGAGACACTCGAGATCGAATCGTCAACCTGAATGTGTCACACCGTCTCCCTCCTCGCACCGAAGGACAACTGCAACCACTACAGGGAGCTTAAAACAATGCACATAGTAGGTGGGGCTGGTTACATATTCAGCTGCAACTCATTTTCATTATCGACTTGTTTCAATTTGTGTATTTCTCATGCATTCCGTCAACTTCAGTGTCAAAACTCTTTAGTGCACTGGATTTTTGACCTCTCAAATATATTCAGTCCCAAAATATCACCCGCCTGTAGATAGGCTTGCCGTCTGGCCATAATGTGTGATCATCTGACCACAATACAACAGATTACATCACAATGCAGATGTGCAGCCACTGTCGCAGACTCATGTCTATATGGTCAGAGCAGCCAGGTTTGTCTGGTAAAATGATCTTCCAGGAGAAGCCGTCAATACAGTAATCAATACTCTTACCAAAAGGTTGTAATACTGTATAAGGATACAACTAAAAGGTCATTTTTGTTATCGGTTATTCCATTGATACATTTTTTACAATTAACCAAATAATCATGTAGTCTATAAAATCTCACAGTCACATACTTTCAGACCAGTTAAAGCCAAATATCTTCACATTTTAGAAGCTTGAAGCAGCACTTTTTTTTTTCCTCGCATTTTTAGCTTGAAATATTACTATACGCAATATTCAGAGCATATCTATTGCCTCTCAACGACTTTCAACACGGAGACGGCTGAGCGGGCGGCTCGCAGCAAACGGTGCCAACAGCGCTAACAGTGCAAACAACGGCAACAGTGCTGAGGTTGAACCGGACGGTGGAAGGAGAGCGACTTTATTCTCTGCTCAGGCAGACATTGCTCCGCCGTATCCTTGCTTAGCAAATTGTTGTTTGCTGCTATATTAACGCTCTGAATATCGAATAGAGAACCTTTAAACAATGTATCAATTGTGAAAAATTGTGCTGTAAAAGCAAACTTGTTGTCAAACACTGTTTATTCAGACACTCAGCAGATACAGAGCAACATGAGTTTCCAGTGTGTGTTCACCTGCTGAATCTAAGTCCAACATTCGCCAACATCTCTGTTTATCTGTTCATCTCTGTTATTATCTCTGTTTTGGTCTCCTCCAACTAATGAGACAAATAGCAGGTTTTTAAGCTCTTAAATGCTCCGCCATGGTCACCAGTTAGTCTCTGACTGTGGCTGTGTGCTGCTCTGTGCTGCACAGGTAGTGTACAGTGGCCTTTTCCACTTAAGACGCTGATGAGAGCGCTTGGAATTAACCAAAACAGAAACGCTACAGCCGCAAAACCAAAACAACGAGTCGAAAGACGCTATAAATCTCCGTAGAGCTGAGGGGAACTGCAGCACGGCAGATATCTCTGTGGATTCATCACCACGAGCGGCTCCTTTTGCATACAAAGTCATGTGATCTATTATTAAAAAAAAATATTGATCACAGCCGCTTTAGTGCGAGTTGAAAATGCCAGACATAAATTATTGCTTTTGAGTATCGTCTCCAGTGGACTTGTTACCGTCTGGTTCTTTGGCTCCAACCGGCTGCTGAGCTTTAAACGGATTATTGCTGCCAAGCAACGTTTCTATCACTAAAACTCAATTCTGCTGACAGCCAATCAGGAAAGCGCACACACGCGCGCACACACACACACACACACACACACACACACACACACACACACACACACACACACACACACACACACACACACACACACACACACACACACACACACCACGCTCGACTTGCAGAGAGGAGTGGTGCTGCAGTCAGGCACCTCGCTATCAGGTGGCAAATCTTATCTATGCATTAATCATCTTAGGAAGGCTGAGTCCTGCTGTTCCTGGTCAATACACTGCAGGTGGGCGGCAGGAGGAGGGGAGAGAGAGAGAGGCAGTGACGGAGACAGAGAGAGACAGTGAGCGAGAACAAAAGGGCAGACTGGTTAGGGAGCGCCGTCCCAGAGTTAAAAAGGTCACCGAGAATCATCGCAGCAAACACACCCCAAACTCAGGATTCTCACAGGCTTTAATTCTCTCTGGATGAACCTCAGAAGTACAACTGGGCTTTTCAAACATCACCATGGAAACTGCCGATGCACTTCCCGAAAGCTAAACGACAATGGCACGAAAGGTCTACGGGCCTGAACATGTGCAAATAGATTTGGCCGGATTCCAGATTATTGTTATCTCAGTCAGATTGCCATCATTCAGCGGCCCTCTGCGGGAAGACGAGGAGGCAGACAGAGCAGGGAGGGATGAGGAGGAGGAGGAGGAGGAGGAGGAGTTCAGGAAAAAAAAACACAAAAAAACATTTATGTTGCACAAAATTCTGTTGATTTTAAAAACTATGTTTTTTTTTTCCCCTTTCTTGTTTAACCCTTAGACTGTAAAAAAAAAAAAGAGAAGTGGACGTAGCCACCAATATGTCACTCATTGGTTTGTGGACTACCGTGTTGAAGCCTCGAGTATGGCATTTTGTGACCATATTTGGACGAGAGATGCAGGGGGTGCAGGAGGAGGCGGAGTCTTGTTTAGGTCAATGACGCTCGGTGTGTTTTCCTACTAATGCAAATATTAAAAATGCACTACAGGAATGCACTACTGATTTTGTCTCGTCTTATTTGTCTTGTGAAGCATCAACAAGGCTACAAGTACTGGTTGTTGTGCAACCCTGTATTGCAGAATGCCCAAAAGAATACTCTGCTTTATGGACCATCATTTACTAAATGAACATCATGCTGCATTGAAGAAGACTTGAAACTAGAGATTGAGACCATAAACTCATGTTTACAATGTTTACTGAGGGAATAAATCAAGAGAGAAGTACAGTCATTTTCTGGACTTATTTGTTAGAAAGAATGCAGGTTTAAGGCACTTCACCCTTCACAACCAGAGGCTGCCTCCACTTCTTTTATACAGCCGAGGGTTTTACCAATGGAGGTTTCTGGACATTTTAATGGACTAGGCATGATAGCAACTTGCGCCCCTAAGCAGACTGATCTATACGTTATGATTTAATTATTATTTCAACAATTATCTTAAAATATTTACTCTGAAGTTAACATTATTCTACTTATATCTTACCCTATGTTTGGGATATGACATGGAACATAACATGGTGATTAATACCCCTGTATGATTCAAACAGTATACAGGTTTCTATTTCTTTAATAGTCAGTTTAATTCTCCATACAACTTACAATGTCCACTTTAGGTCTGTGTTCAAATTAGCTCTGCATTTGGAAAATACAAACTAGTTTTAGAGAAGCTTGTCGTTTACGTCGTTTGTTGAACTTACTGTAGAGGACGCACATATTAGGCTTATCCAGGTGTGGCGTTTCTATTTCACATAGATTACCTGGTTATTCATTCATATATGGTGTTTACGCACAGGTGTGAGCTGCAGGGTCACTAATAAAGCGACAGACAGTAGTTTCAATTTATGTTACGGTGGCAACAAGTGTCACTCGCTAGAGCATCTCCCTGTAGGCTCCCCTTAGAATCGGGTTCTTTAAGAATGTATTGTGAAAACTTCTGTGTGACAGACTTTTACTCTAAAAACCCAATTACTGCAAGGAGGAAAAGCTCTTTAGTTCTGCTGCTCAAGACTTCGCAGACATTTGCCGTCATTGCTTGGCTTTAAACAAGACAAATAGATTGGGGACCAGTGCACTAAGAGGCTGTAGGGTGACATTGATATAAGAGTAGTAAAAACAAAACAAAAAAAAACACTTATTTACTTTTTTTTCCAAACGAAATTTCATCAAATTAATACAAATTTTGAGGAGGCCTTCGGTTTAAATAATAACACCAGCAGGGAGGACAACCCCACGAGCCAAATGCAATCCGTCATTTTCATTACGAGTCCATCAACGAGGCATCAACTCGGATTGATACCGGAGACGAGAAACAATAAAAGCCGCCAGCAGCTCGAGGGACGCGAGAGTGCATTGCCGACCCAATAAAAAGGCGGCTTCCACTAATTACCTCTGCTGCCTCCATCTTTGTTTACAAACTGATTTATGAGTCAACAAATACCGTGAGTCTGCCATGTGGGACGGAGAGCGATACCCACTACGGTCACGCACACGGCGTCTCCGAGTTCTAACCTCTCACCATTCGGAGAAACACCCGGATGAGCAGTGCACGGTGACTTTAAAGCAAGAGGCGTTCATTTGTAACAGGCGCTGAAAAACAGACTGACGTTGTACCGAATACAAGTACATTATTTAGAACGTGCACAGATGAGGTACAAAAAAACAAAAACTCTGTTGGTCTCTCACACCACTGCTAGTAGTCAAAGCAGCAGGAGTTTTCATCAAAACGCTGGTGTGTATTCATTCACTGAGATTCATCACTTTTCACCAGATATGTTGTGCAGTACAAAAGTTTGTTTTTTTTAACCTCATGATCAGATATTGAAGGCCGAGACCTTGGAGGAAGAGAGAAACTGACTAGCTGCAGTCAGGAAACGTCTCAAAAGTGCATTCAAACAAGCTGTTTTTTTTTTTAAATTTCTGACATTATCTTTCTAATTTTTTCAATAGATGTTTAAAAAAAAAAAAAAAAAAAAAAAAAAAAATAGATTTTCATCTGGACCTTCCACTGCTTGTACAATATAGTGCCCCTGTATAAGCTATTCTGGCCATAGCATAGACACTTCAGACCAACTTTACATTCTAGGCTATACTATGCCATTCGGACTCGTTTTAGGGATGGTTCATTCTTTAATTAATTCAGGTACACGTTTGAGATATCACGCTATTTTGTTAGCAGCTAAACAGAGTATAAATGGCAGTATAGAATACTATTTAACGCAGAATAATATATTCCGCTGTAACCCGAAAACGGGTACTTCTGCGAGATGAACGTTTACAGATGAAGATGCAGATAGTGGCTTTGCGTTACACACCTAGAACACTCCCATTTACTGTCACACACAAAACCATGTTTTAATTATTAGTACTGTGAACAACTGTTAGAAAACACCTTCCTCTTGAATCAAGAGGTAACATGAAATATGAGGAAACGGTGAACAATGACTCCAAAGATGGATTACAATGGTGAAGCACAAAAATCTTAAAATTCTCAATCAAATATTTCTGAAACCTGTTCGACGCATGCAAGTAGGCCTCTATGACTCCACCTTTTTCCACCTGAGGCCCGCCCACTTCGTACCATCATAGTAAGAACCTTATGGGTTTTCAGGGCTTTTGTAAAGGACACCCACATGTGATAGTTGAACATGTTCTCAAACTGGCGGGCTTTAATCTGCTGCTGTAACTCATTTTGGAGCCTGGCTGCAGGGATTTGTTCCCAATCAGACACAAGAGCATTGGTGAGGTCCAGCTCACAGGGCCAGTCGGTGCTCCGCTTCACCTCAGAAGGTGTGGTATGGGGCTTCTGAGGTCAGGGCTCTGCACAGGACCAGTCAAGTTCTCCCACACCGCACTGCGAAGAGCACTTCTTTGTGGACCCACCTGTCTTTGTGCACTGGGACACACACACACACACACACACACACACACACACACACACACACACACACACTGTTGCCACAGAGTTGGAAGCACACATTTGTGTGAAATCTCCTTGTATGCTGCAGCATTACAATTCCCTTCTAAGACCAAAAGTAAACAGGGGTATCCTCAACGCCTCACTTCTTACAAACCCTTATGAAAGTCTTGCCAGGTGAATCACCATGGCGCACACACACACACACACACACACACACACACACACACACACACACACACACACACACACACACACACACACACACACATTTGCCAACACAGCACAGAGGCGCAGCGCTTTGCGTGTGCAGCGGCTGATAAGGGACTGTGGGTTTGGAGGCTGCAGACACTTTGCTCCTCAGCTGATCCTCCAGCAGCCCTGCGCCGGGCTATGACTCATACCGCCTGCCTTCTACTGATGCTGGAAACGACAAGTAACACGGAAACGCACCGGTAAACAACGAGCAGCGGGCACGACTCGAGCCCGAAAAGACGTTCCGGGAACATTTCCTTCCATTCTCTTTTGGCACTTACCTTTCCCTGTCGTTATCGAAACAAACTCAGATCCTCCTCGCAGGTGTCTGCTGATGCTGCTGCTGCTGCCTGGCCAGTTCGTCTCGTCCTCCTCCTCCTCCGAGACGTCGCATGTCTCCCACGGTCCTGGTGGAGAGGGAAAAAATCCGCGCAGAGCTCACCAAACCTGCACCGGAGCGCGATGTGACGGCCCGGCGGAGTGCTTGGTGGGGTGCAGCCTGTGGAGCGCTCGAGCGTACCTCCGAGAGTGCAGAGGAGTCTGATGGATGTCGCTCGGCTTCCTCGAGGGGTGGAGGGTTGACGCTCCTGCCGCATTCAGGCACTCCTCGGAAACTCGGATCTCTCAGAAGTCAGCAAACAGGCGCGTCGACGTGCTTCTGTTGATTTTATGGTGTCGTAGAAATATTTTTTGGATTTTTTTTTCACGAACAATTTTATCCCGAGCACAAAATGTCCCGCCCTACATTTTAGATTTGGAACAGTCGTTATGCTATACAAAAAAAGAGAGTCTTTGTTTCTGCAGCACTGGGTAGCATTGCTATCTTATTGGCAGATTTGATTTTAAATTTAACATGAATTAGTATTTTTACCACTACAGAACTTCCCTGTTTTCATTTATTTATTAGTGAGTTAGATGAGATGGGAAACCACTTTAATTAATGGGGGTTAAATATGAAGCTACAACCTTAATGGCGTGATTGGAAGTAGGGGTAAACAAAACAAAGTTACTGCTAATTAGGACTCGATATGTTTTTGAGCAGAATAAATAATGTATAATGTGTTAATTAGTGAGCGTTATTAGAAGTGCCATATCTGTCATACAATCAAATGTTAAACAGCATAACCGATGTCAAGCAGTCTTGTTTTCAGCATCACCGCCATCTCCTGCACTGATTATTGAGAACACCATAATTTGAAGCCAACACAAAACGAGACGTAAAGCTGATCGTTTTTGCTGCATATGAAGGCAGCATCGTGTGTGTAAGCTGAAAAGATGTGAATCCACAGGGTCCTAGCGCCTGCCCAACTTCCCCATTCACTGCGCCCTAAATGTTCAACAGGTGGAAACACAAACAATACTGATATTTTACATGACAAAAAAAAAAAAAAAAAGATTAGAAATTAAATTAAAATAAATAAAAGAGATTGTGTTATTTAATGTTGCAGAAGATAACATGCTCTTTTTATTTTAAACTCCACAGTGAAGTTTTGGTGCTGTTTGCAGTTAATCACACTGTATAACTTTGACAGCAAATCTGAAAGTTATTAACAGCAAAATTAATTAAATGCTGTGAATTAGAGAGTCAAATATGCTGATGTGTGATGAGTAGATCCTGTATGCATTATGAAAATATCATTAAAGCACATTTATTTTCTTATATTGTCATTACGTATTAAAAAAGATCCACCAAACTGAGGTTAAAAGCAAGTTTGCACTGAAACAAAGTAGGACATAAACAACAAGAATTAAAAAAAAGAATGTGTGCAACATGATCCAAAGACCCCTTCACTAGAAGTAGGTTGACTAGGAAACTTAAAGCTTAATTTCCTGTTACTTCTTCATATTAGCAAACACTGTAACTGGAAATAACCTTGAACCCATTTTGACGAGTTACATTTTGTAAAACACACTGATGTGCACGCTATGAATGAATGAATGAATGAAGTATCTCACAGTGTTTTTATACAGAGAAAAACAAAAGGGATTACAATCTTACACATTGGAAGCTGAATAACTCTGCAGTTACAGTACACTTCCTCCACACCTTTAGCGTCCTCAAGCAGCCCTCAGCAGCCTGTTTGTTTTTTAACATACCATTGATTCCCTGCATCAGTTCTTTTCAGCTCCATAAATGAGTGACATAACACTTGAGACAGTATGTCTTTAACACACCAACAAATATAAACGCGTTAGGGGAAGGTTTTTTTCCCCGATATTGTAAAATTTGTTGTAAAAAGGGCTGTGAAATGCTGATCCCTGCCGTATGAAATTGCAAAATTGGCCTACAAGCCATGTCACTTGAAATCAGAAAGAATGTATTTTTTTACAGCAAAGAAATTCACATTTGTCACAGAGAAATTTACAATCTGTTCAACAACACCCTTGATCCTTAAATTGGATAAGGAAACTCTAAACAAATTAAAAAGCACAATTTAAAAACTGAAACCTCAGGAATAGCAGCAGAGGAGGGATTACTCCTCAGGATGGTCAGTTATGCAATATTTAAGTGTCAACACTGTATGACCAGAATAGACATACGTAATAATCTTCAAATAAAATGCAGACAAAACATAATCACAGTACAAAGTAGCAACATTAAGAGTGTCTGGGATATGGAATAACAGTATACAACTTCAACAGAGCTAAAGAATATCAGGGTTACAACATACCACAGAGAACTTAGCTTTAACTAAAAGGTAGCCTTTATACTGTTTGGTTTACACGTTTTGTAAAGTGAATTAAAGGATAAGGCTAGTGATACCATATGTCATCAAATGACATGAAAAACAACAGTGAACTGATCCTACTAACAAGCATTGTATGTGTATCCAAAGCCTGATAATGTTCTGTGCCATAAAGTTCCATTGTTGGAACACACACACACACACACACACACACACACACACACACACACACACACACACACACACACACACACACACACACACACACACACACACAGCAGTTTATTTTGACTCAATCCCACATACACCGTCCTGTTTCTGGAGCACTAAATGTGTATTAATGCACGGCTGAAAATAGTCCCTAACAAATACATTATTTGGTCCTTGTTGTGCAGCGTTTGATAAAAACTACAGCGCCCAGATGTTTTCAGAAATTACTGAGTCTTTTTAAAAAATGAAACTATATTTGTGACACTTTTTTTTCTTCAGTTGAACGTGGCTGTTGCTGAGAGCTAGAGACGGGAACGTCAGAAAGTATCAAGAGACAGACTTGCATTGTTGATTCTTGTCTTTTCGTAGGATCTGTTGACAATACGATTAAAATAGAATATCAACAGCCTTATTTTTGTTTGTGTTGATTATTGTGTTGAGTGTGTTACAGCTACTGACTATTATTTCTGTGGGAGAAGGTCTGTTTCTATAATGTAGCGTCTAACACACTGTTTTCAATCACAAACGTCAAATACTTTTCATTTTGAACCATACCTTCTTGGGCTCCACTTAATCTTTCAGTCAATCTCACTTGCAGCATCTTCGTCGTCATGGATACCAAGCGCCTCGGCAAACATGTGAGGTGCCAAAGCAAATGCTCTATAAACTCCTGAATACACAAACACACAAGCTTAATGACTAGCTGACACAAAGTGTATATGTTTAGATCTGTGCTTTACGTTTGTGTAATCGTGTGTGTGTGTGTGTGTGTGTGTGTGTGTGTGTGTGTGTGTGTGTGTGTGTGTGTGTGTGTGTGTGTGTGTGTGTGTGTGTGTGTGTGATGTAGGCAGGCTTTAGTGGATTCACATTTGATCATGCATGTGTCGCTTTCAGGATCAAAGTTTCTACCACCACAACCTGTTCCCATGGAGACATGAGAGTGGATTCAGCGTGTCATGATTCTCTGGGCTTCAGGGCCTCTTGTTGAATAAGAATCAAAAAATGATGCTGGACAAAAGAAGAACTGGAGAAACTGCAAATGTATGTGACAGAGGTATGTTTTGTATTTTGGTAAACAATAAGGTTACAACTTCTGCCACGAACCCTGAACGTAACATCCAGCTTTGCCCCACAACGTATGTTAATGACAATTGCTTTTACTTCTCACATGTCCTGCACAATCTGCCCTTTTGTATCATATCCTACATATCCTTTGGGTTTGGTTGAATCAACCCTTTAACATCCATGTCTACACCACACAACAACGTTGTCTACACGACAAGGGAGTTACCAATGGCAGGCGGATTCATTCGCAGGCCACTCCCGAAAGGATCATCTTCTTGTGCCTGACAAGAGTATGCATTGGGGAATTGTGGTAAACCAGTAACCAGCAGCTGCCTCAGCAGTGGTGATGTGGCGATGAGGGCCGCAGTCATACTGTATATTACAGACCATAAAAACAATCAACCTATGGGTCTGTGAGTGTACAGCCATGCTGGGGGTTCTAAGAGGCTATATTTAGCATTTGGCTTTGAGGAAATGCTAAAGTCACCATGCTAACACACTGACAATGACATTGCTAACATGCTGATGTTTAGCGGGTATGGTGACCATAGTCACCATCCTAGTTTAGCGTGTTAGCATGCTAACATTTGCAATAAATAGCACTAAAGCTGAGGTCTGATGGGAAGTCATTAGTTTTGCAGGTCACAAACCTAAGTATTGGAGAGGCAACAGCAAGACACACAACAGAGAGTTAGAAACTGAGCTGCAAAGACAAACCAATGAACTACACAAACCGAAGAAAACAGGTGAGGACGATAACTGGCACTGAATGAATATTAAGCCAAGGGGGACACCTGGTGGGGAAAAACAGTCAGGACAAGGAAGCCCAACCAAACTGAAGGCCAGGAGTGGAGGCACATACAGCGGCCCTGACATTTCCCATTTTGCTGAGAGGCTGCAAGGACAAGCCTTTCATAAAACAGGAGGAAAAAAAAAAAGTATGCTGAGGTGCACTCTGATTGGTCAATCAGCATCCAGTGTAAAAGTCCTTTGCACTCTAATCAGAAAATAATTAACTGAAGCCAAAACAACACAGGCACTTTTCAATGGACAATGTGTCTGACTGGGTTAACCAGAGTTATTCATTTTGCATTCTTCTATAGACCTACATAAAGCATAAGATCTGTTTTACCAACTCAAAACATTTCTAATTGTTTGATTGTGATACTTGTAATTGTGGAGCCTACTTTCAGTAAGATGTGTTGTCTTGGACCACTTTTATGTCCCAAACTCTTCCCTTCACATAAACACGCTTCCTCACTGAAACGGCTTCTCTTCCCGGAGTGAATGCGAGCGCAATCACCCCTCCCCCTCTTCCTGCTGTCCAACACAGCCAGTCCAACAGTCCAGATACTTCCTGCTTCCTGCCTCTTTCGCAGATCTGCCAGTGTACAGATGAGTGTAACACGTTGTAAAGTGAAGCCCCATTCACTGCAGATCAGCAAGGAGCTGTGAAGAAAGGGAACTGGGCTTCGGTTTGGATCAGCTCTCAGTTGTTATCTTAAATGAGAAAGTGAAACTATTTCACATTCCATGTCTTTTCGGGGTGAAATGGCGCAGCAACGCAATCTGATGGATCGGAAAAAACTCTGCTGTTCCATCTGTCTGGATCTACTGAAGGATCCAGTGACTATTCCCTGTGGGCACAGCTACTGCATGAGCTGTATTAAAAGCCACTGGGATGGGGAAGATCAGAAGGAAATCCACAGCTGTCCTCAGTGCAGACAGACCTTTAGACCGAGGCCTGCGCTGGTGAAAAACACCATGTTGGCAGATTTAGTGGAAGAACTGAGGAAGACGGGACTCCAAGTTGCTCTGGCTGATCACTGCTACGCCGGACCTGAAGATGTGGGATGTGATTTCTGCTCTGGGAGAAAGCTGAGAGCTCTCAAGTCCTGTCTGCAGTGTCTGGTCTCTTACTGTGAGCAGCACATCCAGCCTCACTACGAGTCCCCAGCCTTTGAAAAGCACAAGCTGGTCGACCCTTCCCAGAAGCTCCAGGAGAACATCTGCTCTCATCATGGTGAAGTGATGAAGATTTTCTGCCGCACTGATCAGCAGTGCATCTGTATTATGTGCTCCATGGATGAACATAAAGACCACGACACGGTCTTGGCCTCAACAGAAAGGACCGAGAGGCAGGGAGAGCTCGGAACAAGTCGGCAAAGAATCCAGCAGAGAATCCAGAGCCGAGAGAAAGATGTGAAGGCGCTCCAGCGGGAGGTGGAGGCCATCAATCGCTCCGCTGACAAAGTTGCGAAGAACAGCGAGAAAATCTTCACTGGGCTGGTGCATCTTTGCAAGAGTGGAAACTCTGATGTGAAGCAGCAGATCAGATCCAGACAGAAAACCGAAGTCAGTCGGGCTATGGAGCTTCAGGAGAAGCTGCAGCAGGAGATCACCGAACTGAGGAGGAGAGACGCTGAGCTGAAGCAGCTGTCACGCACAGAAAACCACGCCCTGTTTCTACAGAACTACCCCGCACTGTCATGTCTTAGTGATGCTCCAAACTCGCCCAACAACAACATGCGCCCTCTGCACTACTTTGAGGATGTGACGGCGGTTGTGTCAGAGGCCAGAGAAAAGCTGCAAGGCATTCTGAGTGACGTGTGGACCAAGATCTCAGAGCCTGACGTGGATGTGTTACGGCCACAACCAGAGCCCAAGACCAGAGCTGAATTCTTACACTACTCGTGTCAAATCACACTGGATCCAAACACAGCAAACGCACGGCTGTTATTATCGGAGGGGAACAGAAAAGCAACAGTGACGAGTGAAAAACAGTTGTATCCAAGTCATGGAGACAGATTTACCGACATGTTTCAGGTTCTGAGCAGAGAGAGTGTGAGCGGCCGCCATTACTGGGAGGTGGAGAGGAGCAGATGTGAAGTTTCGGTGGCGGTCACGTACAAGGATATCAGCAGAACAGGATATGAAAGTGGTTTTGGAAATGATGACAAGTCTTGGGCATTAGAGTGTTTCAGCAACAACTATGAGTTCAGACATAACGGTTTAAAAACTTTAATCTCAGGCCCTCAGTCCTCCAGAGTAGGAGTGTACCTGGACCACACGGCAGGTATCCTGTGTTTCTACAGCGTCTCCGCAACCATGACTCTCCTCCACAGAGTCCAGACCAGATTCACTGAGCCACACTATCAGGGACTTGGTGTTTTTGCTTCACGCGGAAACAGATCTGCTGCTGTGTTCTCTAAGCTTGAGTAGAAAGAAGTTAGGAGGCTGACTGTGTGCTTTATTTGTTTTAGTCAGGAACTGTGAGCTAGAATTGTATGACCAGTGCCTAAACAGAAGGCCAATACATCTTTCATCAGACATTATTATGTTTTTTTTGGGCTCATGACCTTCTTCAGAGGAGTTTTGCAGTGTTTACTGCAGCTGCTCTTCTTCCTTTGGGAAGTCAAAATAAGGGCACATTGTGTATTCATGAGTAATGGAAGTGTTCAAAACAATCTGGTTGCTGTCTTTCTTTGCCATGTTTGCTTATGAAATGTGGATTAAGTCCCAGCACATTTTTATTATCGCCAATGATTTATGTTCGCATTTACAGTCAGTTAAGAAGACGCAGTTCGAGTAAAGGTGTGATTTGTTCCAATGTTTGCAGAAACTCACTCCAATCAATGAAGGTTCAGAGTTGCAATCTTTCCTCACACTAATAATTTCTTTTTTTACTACATTCTAAAAAGTATTACCTGCAGGTACTAAATATGTAGCTGAAGAGTATTTACAGCAGAGCAAGGCCATAGTGCACATATTTCTTTTATATAAATCATTTTTGTTTACAGTTGCAATGTAATGGAAATTGCACTAATAGTGTTCCTTTTATATGTGAACGATTGCACTTTTACATTTGACTGAAGACAATATTTTGTGATTTTTTTTTTAACGTAAACCTGGTTTATGATCATTGTGTACAATCATGATGAAAATCACGTTGCAAATAAACTTAGTATTGTGAATTTGGCTTCCTTGACCATGATGTTCATTATTGGATTGCATTTAAAAAAAAACACAGACAACTGAAAGCAACTGGCTGCCTCAAGTTCAAGTGCTGTTGTACCGTAAGTACACTTTTAAAGTGTTCAAATTTACTTTTTACCTCTACATCATTCATTTGAGCAATTATATATTATATATAATAATATTGAGCCAATGAGCTGCCTAATAAGTACTTTTGATACTTGAATGAATCATTTAATTTAATTATTATAGACGTATTATTTGGATTGATTTGGATTGAATGGAGCCAATGCTTATTTATTCATTGATTAAATTTGAATCACAGTGGAAACAACATAACCTCGTGATAAAGGCGTTTAATAACACATGACGTGGATAGAATAACGGCCAGTCACGTCTATTAAAAAAAATATTATGGATAATAAGTCAATTTATTTTACAACACTCGAAAAATAAGCGGACCTCTCTGTCGATAGAAGAGCCCGGATGCACCAACACGGAATGTTTTTGTGACGCACATCAGAACACGGAAGTAAAACGCTGTTTCCGTGTTTATGTTTTCATCTTTGCGCCGAGCAGAAAAGCTCATTTTGTAAAACATTATGGCGGTGAGCGCCGTTCACCTGGAGTCGGACGCCTTCCTGGTGTGCATGAATCACGCGTTGAGCACGGAGAAAGAAGAGGTGATGGGTCTGTGCATCGGAGAGGTGGAGACCACCCGGATCGTCCACATCCACTCAGTCATCATCCTCCGCCGCTCGGACAAGAGGAAGGACCGGGTGGAGATCTCCCCGGAGCAGCTGTCGGCGGCCTCCACGGAGGCGGAGAGGCTGGCCGACATGACCGGCAGGCCGATGCGGGTGGTCGGCTGGTACCACTCCCACCCGCACATCACCGTGTGGCCCTCTCACGTCGACGTGAGGACCCAGGCGATGTACCAGATGCTGGACCAGTGCTTCGTGGGCCTCATCTTCTCCTGCTTCATAGAGGACAAGAACACCAAGACGGGCCGCGTGCTTTACACCTGCTTCCAGTCCGTGCAGGCGCAGAAGGGCTCAGAGTACGAGCGGGTGGAGATCCCCATTCACGTGGTGCCTCGCGAGGCCATCGGCAAGGTGTGCCTGGAGTCGGCCGTGGAGCTGCCGCGGATCCTGTGCCAGGAGGAGCAGGACACGTACCGCAAGATCCACAGCCTGGCGCACCTGGACCCCGTCACCAAGATCCACAACGGCTCGGTGTTCACCAAGAACCTGTGCAGCCAGATGTCGGCGGTGAGCGGGCCGCTGCTGCAGTGGCTGGAGGACCGCCTGGAGCAGAACAAGCAGAGCGTCGTGGAGCTGCGGCAGGAGAAGGAGAGGCTGCTGCGGGAGCTGGCTGCTATGTGAGCCGGGAGGACCGTTTGGAGACTATCGGTTGTTGTTTTTGTCCACGAAGGAAACGGACCTCCTGTTTTGCTTGTTTTAGGTTCTTTACCGTTTTGTACCAACCGAGAAGTTGTCCATAATATAAAGAGTCTGAAACTGTCTGATACCAAAAGGGTGGCATCGCAGTCTTGACTGCTTGTTCTTGATTTAGAAATGTCCTTATTTAAATTGCTATTTTATTACATGTATTATATTTGGAGACATTCTCGTACAACTGTATTGTGCGGCTGCAACTTACGAATAAACTGCCAAATATTGAATCATTTGGTCCTAAAAAAATGTATGAAAAATGTCTCAGAGAATGTTTTCTCCCAACATAAAGCAAAGATGCTCAATTTAAAATGATACAAAAAAAACAGAAACTCTTCAAATCCTCACATTTGAGCTGCTGGAACCAGAACATTTTTGGCAATTTTTGCTTGGGAAATTCTTTTAAAAAAAAATGTGTTGGTTACCAAATGTCAATCAACTAATCCATGAGTCAACTCGTTGCTTCAGCTCGAGTCCCCAGAGCATTTGAGCGGTTACTCTTATCAGGTATAGTTTTGGCTTAGGGCTCTTTAATTCAGTTTTAGCCACCCGTAATGGGAATCAATGGTTAACTGGGGGAAAGCTGATGGTGTGAAATATGAAGTAATTTATGGTTAATGGGCAGAAACACTCAAATCTTAGATTGGGTCACGTCTCCCCTGTTCTAAACACTCTGAATCAGAGACAGCTGGGCACATTGAGCGACGTGTGACAAAGAGAACGTGCCTTTTGGACTAATGGGTGTTACTGTAGAAACTGTCAACTAGGGATTTTGGATGCAAAGGGTGTGTGTGTGTGTGTGTGTGTGTGTGTGTGTGAGAGAGAGAGTGATTGTAATTGGTTCACTCTGTTCTTCTGCCTTGTCTCCTCCCAGATTTGTAAAGCCTGATATCGTCTTTCTTTTGAAGGTGCATTATTCAGGTGTGACTAACGTGAGATGTTTTTTCCCTGTAAAATAAATACTGTAAAATAAAACAGCTGTTGTTGCTGCACTGTGACCCACACAGACCTCACTGTCACTTCACTTTAGTCCTGAAACAATGAGGGGATGACACCATCCCGAGAACACGGCTCTGTTTCTGTTATGAGTTTTGAAAAGAGTTTCAGGGATTATTAGTTAAGAAGAAATACTGAACATTCGAGGTCAGAGTTTGTTCTAATGTTATCATGAATTGAATTCACAGCAATATTCTCTAGGTGTCGGTCACACTCATTAGTCCAGCAGTGCTTAGTCACAGAGCCAAATCTGAAAACAGTCGCAATTCACATTTTTAATTCAGTATGACTTACCCAGGGTATCATTATCATAATAAATGCGTCTACAGGACAAAGACGATCTTTATAACTTGCTGTAGAATTATCACAGTACTTCAGTATCAGAGTAATCCAGTGGTGTTAGTCCGGACATCCATGGGTACATTGCAAACAGGGACTGCTAACAGCAAATTTGTCATAATTTGAATAGTGCTAATTTGGAAAAAATGTAAACAAATATAGGCAAAAAAAAAAATCATAGTTGTAGCTCATAGTGTAACTAACTTAATCTATGGCAACACTGAAACCCCCTGGTTTAGTCTACCTGTCAGAAATTAGGAGGAAATTGCCGCAACAATTTCCTAAAGCTCGAGCACAGAAGGAAAAGCACAGGTGGAACTTCAAGATGGCTGAATTCCATTTAGCTGTTTATGTCACAGGGCCCTTGTATTGTGCATGCTGGCACACAGACACACTAGTGTGGCTTACTGGAAAAAAACAGACCCATCATTGAATATCATTAAACCCATGTGTGCATTTCCTGAAATGACGAGTCAAAATGTCTGCTGCGAAAAAGACCCATTCAGTAATCATTTTGTCTTAAACTTGCATATTTGGTTTTCCTTATTAATCAACCTACTGCTGTTATCTGTTAATAATTAAAGCTGTAGCCATACAAATAGGACACCTGTGTAATTTACATTTAGGCCTACCTTTTTTTTTTTTCTCCATGCTATGCGTATCGGCTTCATTTTGAATCAACAGGACAAACATTCACAAAATATTCTACCTCCCAACCCCAATAACACAACGTTCTCGGTTAAAACAGAAAAACGTGACATTACCTTTGGGGAATGTGGCTTTGACAGTCGGCAGATTGATGTCACAGAGGCAAAGAACAAACAAGCAAATATTTATTATACTACTTGTGTTTTTATTTAACATATCCAATCAGCAAACAGCAGCACCACATACAACACACAAGAGGTTACAGCTTTACAGTATTTCTTATTATAGTATATACAGTATTTTTTGAATATTCTTTTCTTTTGTCAGTGTCATGAAAGAGTGTTAACAGTGAGACAGTGACTGTAAAATTGGACATGTCTTCTGATCTCTTTGCTGAATACTCTGTTGAAACATGTAGCTGTAAAACATCTTATCTTTAATGCTTTACTGATGGACTTTATTCACATATTCAATCATAAATTCATTTCAAAGGACTCAATCTTTATCTTTCCATCTACGTGTAGCGGCCGGGCCTTAGGAGGGGAAATGAAAGGGAACCAACAACGCCACCTGGGGAATTACACCCCGGGAAACATACGCTTAACGACCCAAATATATGGTGTAGGATTCGTTAAGAGCACACAGATTCATTACCGATATTTGGACAGAGATGTGTTTCGTAAAAATGAACTTAATATTTATTAAAGGAATCAATGAAAATTATCAAAACAACAGACAAGACATGCAGAACAAAGGACAAACTGCCAAAACATGCAGAACAAAGGAGAAACTGCCAAAACATGCAAAACAGAGGAAAAACTGCCAAAACATGCAAAACAGCAGCAGGTGAACCACCTCACACATGGGGTAAGTAGTCAGATAGCAACAAAAGGTGAAAAATGTCTGAAACCCACCATGGGCCACCACAGAGTCCCAGGAGCCAAAAAAAAAAAGGTGTGAGGCCAAGACTACAGGTGCTATTTATATGCTGGCACTGATTGAGGGGAGGAGCCTAGCCTGAGGGCTGCGTACACAACCCTACACAACCCTACACTTCCTTCTCTGGGGGGGCATTCCCCACTATATATGTGTGTTCACTTTATACACAAAAACAGTATGTCAGCGCTGTGGAGGAAAGCAATCCAACGCTGAATCCGATTAACGATTAAAACTTAACTGCACTTTTCTGAATACACCGACAAAGTGAAATTGTGAAAACAAAACAATTCTTAATTAATACAAGACTTATCACACTGCTCAATTAAGGCCCAAGTCACACAGAGCAGAAAATATTACAGCAACAATGCAATCATAGAACAAATAGGACTATATACACAACGTACGGTTGAATATCCATTTAGGATGCATCACTAAATGAGCTTTCACAACAGTGACTCAGCCTCTATCTAATTTGTGAAAGCCCTCTCTCTTTACTGATCTAAACAGTTTCCTGGGGAACATCCACTGTCACAAACTCAGCTGTAGATCCAAAATAATAAACACCAAGTCCAGCATAGAGTGGCTGAGTGAATGTGGTCTTGACTTTGTGAAGGAGAGTGAAAGTCTCAGAGACGCTGTAGAAGGACAGAATCCCTGCCTTGTGATCCAGGAACACCCCTACTCTGGAGGACTTAGGGTTTTGAATATTTGTTTTTTTACTGTTGTGTTTGAAATTATAAATTGTTTGAGTACCTTTGTTCAAACACTCCAATGCCCAAGACTTGTCATTGTCACCAAATACACTTGTTTTTCCTTTTCTGTCAATATCCCTGTATGCAACTGCTACTGAAACTCCCATGCCACTCCTCTCCACTTCCCAGTAATGACGTCCAGTCAGTCCTGTTTTACACAGAACCTGAGACCTGCCCATGAATCTGTCTGCATGATAAGGATACGACTGTATAACTGTTGTACACTTTACTTTTCTGTTCCCTTCAGACAATAACATCTGCATGCTCGCTGTGTTTCGATCCAGTTGGTAATTGCTCACGTGATCTGCATAATGTGAGAATTCAGCTCTCGTCTTGGGGTTCTGTGGCGGTAAAACATCCACTTCACTCACTGCCGTTGAGATCTTGTTCCATACCTTACTGAAACTGTCCTGTAGTTTTTCTTTGGCCGTTGACACAGACGTAGTCACATCCTCAAAGTATCGAAAAGGGCGTGTGTTGAAGTAGGGTAAGGCGGTAGATTTAGGGAGACATGGCAGCGAGGCATATTTGAGCAGGAACTGGGTTTGGTCCTCTGTGCGTGACAGCTGCTCCAGATCAGCGTCTCTCCTCTTCAGATCAGTGATCTCTTGCTGCAGCTTCTCCTGAAGCTCTTTGGCCCGACTCACTTCAATTCCCTGCTTGGATCTGATCTTACGCTTCAAATTAGAGCTTCTTTTCTTGATGAGACGAATCAGCTCAGTAGACATATCCTCACTGGCCTCCGCTGCTGCATCAGCGGAGCGATTGATGTCCTCCACCTCCTGCTGAAGCTCCTTCACAACCTTCTTTTGGCTCCGGATTCTCTGCTGGATTTCTTGTCGACTTGTTCCGAGCTCTCCCTGCCTCTCAGTCATTTCTGTTGAGGCATACACTGTGTTGTGGCCTTTGTGTTCACTGAATGAGCATTTAATACAGATAAATTGCTTATCAGTGTGGCAGAAAATGCTCTTCACCTCGTCATGTTCGGTACAGATGTTCTCCTGGAGCTTTGCAGCTTTGACCATTCTGTGTTTCTTTGATGGATCTTCACGGTGTTGTTGGATGTGCTGGTCACAGAAAGAGATCCGACACTGCAGACAGGACTTGAGAGCTTTCCGTTTTCTCCCAGGGCAGACATTACATCCCACACCATCAGGTCCGGCGTAGCAGCGATCAGCCGGAGCAACTTGGTGTTCGGTCTTCCTCCGTCTCTTTTTTGAATCTGCAGACATGGTGGTTTTTTTTACCAGCGCAGGCCTCGGTCTAAAGGTCTGTCTGCACTGAGGACAGCTGTGGATTTCTTTCCTATTTAACCTCTCAGTGATAGTGAGTTTGTGAATATCAATGTGCCGAGAGGGAAGAGGGAGTGGTTTCAAGTTTTGCATTATTCCAGAAAGAGAACAACAACTGGTGTGTGTTCTTCCCCTTCATCCCTCATACCTATTATTAGGGCCCGAACAACCGACAACGTCGGGCCAGCAAAGGCCCTATTGAGTTTCTAAAGATTTTTATTATTATTTTCTTATTGCTTTTACAACTTGCTTGTAATTAACATTTATACCTTCTTATAGCTTCTCCATGAAGTACCTCACCCAAGGTCTTGTTTTTTTTACATGCTAATGTTTTGGTATGTTGTCCTTATAGGAGTGGTCTCAAACATTGCATACAATGTTTGGCGGAACACGGCTTGACTTTTACAATATTTAACAACACTGTTTTGCCTCAGGCAATCTAAGGAGTGGTTTCAGCGAGGCGTTGCGTGTCTATGAAAATCTGCGTTCACGTGTGTACTTGTGTGCTTGTGAAATATCAAAAGTCACGGCTCAAGAACTGTCCCTAATATGGATGTGAAAGATACTAGCATACTATTAAACTAAGTATGACATTACATTGAGTATATACAGTTGTGCATTTTAACTGGATTTTGTGTACAGAAAAAATCCTGGGATGTATAGTTATTAGATTCCAAAGGATTTCTGAGTATGAGACGTGATTTTACTGGACATACCGCCCTAAAATGCATAAAAGCGGGGGGGGGGGGGGGGGGGGGGGGCTGTATTCCTGATACAGCATTTGAATGCAGCATCTGTTTATAGAGATTAAATTCAGTGTGAACAGTCTGCTGGTAATGGTAATGGTTGATTTAGAAGGCACCCTCAGTATGCACTACATCCTGATTGAGTATGTAGTACGCAGTGCGTTAGAATACGATTTGAGCGGGTTGACCTCCTGCTCCCGGATGTCTGTGAGGCAAGTTGGCCAATTTGGAGAATAGGTAGTGAGGATAGGTAGTGAGGATAGGTAGTGAGGATAGGTAACCACTACACAGTGAATACGACTCAAAACACAAAATGTAGCAGTAGACAGTCAGACTCAAAGGTAGGCTTACGTTATCACTAAAATAGAGAGCTCTGAATGATCAGTAAGATGGATAGCAACATATGAATTTATGAATTACCTGCCAATTAGGCCGCAAAGAGGGATCACAGCAGTCAACCAACTGAAGTATTTTTTTAATCCAAACAATAGCAAAAATTCCGAAGAAAGTGCTATTATTGAGCACAGTTCCCTTGCTTTACAGTGACAGTGTGCATTTTCTGTCCTCAGTTAAATAGCTCCCGGTCTGCTGGGCGACTTTTGTACTTTGAGCTGATCCTCGTCTGTTGGTGTGGCGGACAAGGGGGCGAGCGGGGGCAGCGAGGCACGGTGGGCCGGGAGGACGTGGCCTTCT
Source organism: Cebidichthys violaceus (assembly GCF_023349555.1). Classification (NCBI taxonomy): domain Eukaryota; kingdom Metazoa; phylum Chordata; class Actinopteri; order Perciformes; family Stichaeidae; genus Cebidichthys; species Cebidichthys violaceus. The sequence goes on from NW_027176805.1 coordinate 202,042, forward strand.
TTACGGGACACGAAGCCAGTGTGGGTGCAGCCTCTGAGGGTGGGCGAGGGGGCGAGCGGGGGCAGCGAGGGCAGCGGGGCCTGGCCCGGGGGCAGGACGTGGCCTCCTTGACGGGACAGGAGGGCAATCTCTCTCCTGAGGGCTTTGGCCTGCTGCGATTGGGTTTTCACCAGCCCATGGAGCCTCCAAATCTCCTCCTGATCCACACGTCTCCTGTTATCCTGGAACTGTCTGCCCTGCATACACACAAAGAGATAACTATAATAAACATAAAAGTAAAAGTGCCCACGGGAGACGGGATGACATGAGGCAAAAGGGCTCTGGGCCAGACTCAAACTGCGGCCACTGCGGCAAAGACCTTAATGGTCACAATCTACGCAGAGAGCTACCAGAGTGCCTCCAATTTCATTTATTTTTTACATTTTTGTTTACAGGTGTTGTAAATTATTCGCAACAAACACTCAACACAGTGCATCTGGTCTTAATGCTGCTGTGATGTCCATATAAAATAAAATAGACCAACTAACTCACAAATATGTCACACGTTTTCACGTCAAAGTGTCTCCTCCAGCGTCTCTGAGTATCTGGGTCGTGAGCTACTGAATGCTCCACTATGTTCACCAGCTAGAAATGTGCCATACAGGCTAAAAGACACTACAATGCTCCGTGGAGCTCCACAGATGGTTATAATTCCCCTGTGGGTTCATCACATAACGTGTAGTTATTTCACATTGTTGATATTAAAACACTGATGTATTTTTTTTTTATTAAATTAAGGGAATAAAATAATGTACCTCACTGACGAAAAACGTCTCCAGTTCAACATGTTGACCAGCTACTAATTCATGTCTCTTTACATGTTTAATGTTATTTAAAAGCTCACATATGTGCAATGACTGTCCTGTCGCCCTTTGCAGATTCATGATGTAACTAAAACTCTGTTTGAACAAAGGTTGGGGCCCGCTGACTCAACTCAAAACTACAATTAACGCCTCATAATAATGAGCGAAAATCGACCAGATGTATGTACGGACAGACGGACGGAGAATCCGAAAACATAACGCCTCCGGGCCAAGGCTGTCCAGACGTGGAAGCATAAGCAAGGTCAGCGAAAGGGAAGTTGGAATCTACCATATTAGCATTGTGGTTCCCAGCTTTGATCAATATCACATATGAAATGATTTCAATACGCAGAAAATTACCATTTTCTTCTGCCTGGCGTTGAGTTTACGCTCCAGTTCCATTGTCTGGTCCAAGAGATTGGTCTTGCAGAGGACAAGCTCTGTGTTACGCCTGGTTACCTCCATCAGAGCCTGATGGGCCTCTTCTACCTTCAACTGAATATCACACACAAATCCAGAAAAATAAATATACTCCAATATAAGCTTTTCATTTTCATTTTGCTTTAAAAACAACTTAAAGTTTAACTTCAGGTAAAGAGGATCAGAACAAAATAGATATCTCACACTTGCCTAAGGCCCGCGCGCGCGCGCACACACACACACACACACACACACACACACACACACACACACACACACACACACACACACACACACACACACACACACACACACACACACACACACACACACACACACACAGGTCAGCGTACATCCCACTGTTTGATTTCCTTGGCGTATGCAGCTTCTCGGAGGAATTTCTCCTGCTTAAGCTCCTCCACCGTCCTGTTCCCCGACAGCGTCTTGAGAGCCTCCAGATCCACCATCCTCCCAAATTTCAAAATCATCAGCTGGTTGCAGCGCTTCTCCAGCGCTACACCGACACACAACAACACAGAGATCAGTATCTAACAATGTCATTTTCCGGCGCATCTGAATTTCACCGGTATTTCACCCCAACGCATGACCAGAGGTTTCAGGTTAAACCAGATCTAGGCCCAGGCGTTGGCCTGTGGGGAGCTCACCCTGGATGTTGGCGGCCATGTCCCTGCGGTCATGGAGGAGCCTGGCGTGATGCTTGCGCGCCTCACCGCACAGATCTCTCTGCTGACTCTTCTCCGCCTGCAGCTGCTTGATGCGCTCCTGCAGCCTGTTGAGCTCCGTCACGTCCAGCACCAACGCCGGGCTCAGGTCCGACGGCACCGAGCCGTTTACGACAAACTTAATCTGGTTGACGGATGGAGTAATTGCATGAGATGACAAAGTCAAAACACCAGTTTTGTCACCAGTGAGCCTCCACAGTTTTGGGCTGTATACCTGGTGCAGTCTGAGAGGAACCACCACATCCAGTTCGTTCATTTTCTGCTGCTTCTCCCTGTTGATCAACTCAAGGTCGTCCTCTGCTGCCTTCCGACTGGCCTTCATCGATTTCTCCTGCAGAGCCGAGCAGACACAACAAACACACGACAAAGTTTGCATCCTTTGGGCATTTAAAGTACAATCTACCACAATCTATTTGTTTGGGGGGGTAATATGCAATCTAAAAATTTATTAAGGGAAAACATCCCCCACTTTGAGTCCACTTGTAAGAGATACACTCTTTTGGAATTGCTTTCTCTTTCGCCAGAGAGTAAGAACCTTATCACCAAATTTGTGAATTACCTCTCTAAAGGTTTCTGTATCGGTCAACTGTTTGAACAAGATTTGAGAAAAGGGAACTCAATGCTGTGTTGCCTGGTAAAACATGGACGACTGCGCCTCCCTGTATTCATACAGTAGTTGTTCAATAATCAGAAGAAACAGGTTTATTCAGTTCCAAGTGATTCACTGTTTGCAAACATTTTACCTCTCCGTGTCTCCAGTCTGTAAATGTAAATAAAATGTCGGTACATTGTTGCATTTATTTTGGACCCATCCACTAATTCATCCATTCTGGTCAAGAAGTTTTTTGGGCTCCCTTTTTGTAATATTTGCACCCCATTTGACTGCATTTGTATTTAAATTATTTATTATATATTGATTGTTTATTGTATTTCTTCTGTTTTGTTTTACTCTTATTTCTGATGGGTTGTATTTAAAAATCACATGTGGACGATATGTATTAATATGAAGTTTTGTGTCTCAGACGCATGGTTAAAGTGAATTTACTTATCCCTCCCACAGGTGTGTGTGTGTGTGTGTGTGTGCGTTATCAGAAATATGTACACACACACACACACACACACACACACACACACACACACACACCAGTATGTCAGCTGACACAAAGAGCACACATTAGATAGGTAAACATGCCAGATGAGATGAGGAGACAGGAAGATGAAAAGCAGAGTATGACCTTCTTGAAGAGGGTGTCGCACTCCTTCTTCAGAGCTTCAGCACTCTTCCTCTCCTCCGCCAGCAGTTCCTCCAGATCCAGCCGACGCTCACGCAGCCGCAGCGTGTCCTCAAACAACTCGGGGTCGCAGCCTGAGACACACACACACACACACACACACACACACACACAAGCACACAAGTTCATACTTATAGTTGAAACTAAAGTTCTAGCATGTTAAACTTGAAACACACCGCAAAATGCCTCGTGCCTCCTACAACCAGGTCAAGATAATATGCAGTGTATTCAGCTCAGGTCGGGTCCAGATGTATTGCCAAACAATGGCATGTACTGTATTGTTTTGGTCTGTTCGTGTTGGCCACAACTGAAGTGAAGTGCTTGCTGCTCCCTCTCTCCCTGCGGGGGACTGTTAAACTGTTGCGTGGGCAGACTGTCCTCAGGCGATGTCTTTTTTTTTAAAGAGCACAACGTTCTGCATAGATTCTGCGTCTTAGTTTTGCTCTCAAAGTGCACCAGATTGATGCGTTTAAAATCATATTCAAAATCCTGTGAGAAACACTGACCTTAGCACAATTCAACAACTTGGTGCTTCATCCACACACTCTTTGTCACAGCGGATTACAGAAAATGAGCCGCGCAAAAATTGTCGCTCAATAGATTGGCAATGAGTGCTAGCCAATCACAGGAACGAGAGACGCGACTGGGTGCGTCTTAGCCCCCCCCCCCTGCCCAGCCGGCTCACGTTGAAACGTTTTTCAAGTTCTGGAGGCATGTTTTAAACTCAGGGGTTCGGTTTCTCTTTTAGTTAGTAGGAAACCCATTGCAACACTGGTAAGAATTTAAAGGTTCACACTTCACTGTGAAAACATACTGACCTGGTGGGCAAACACTGTCGTCCAGAGAGTCATCATCATCATCATCATCATCATCATCATCATCATCATCCCAGTCATCGTCTTCATCACTGTCCTCCTCTTCCTCTGCAAACACACAATTGGATCATAACGGACACATTGATTTACACACGCACACACACGCACACACACCCACACACACACACACACACACACACACACACACACACACACACACACACACACACACACACACACACACAGCATCACACAATCATACTTGCGTTACTTCACCTTCACTTCCTGTCTGCTCCTTCTTCTTGACACGTTTGATCTTCTTCTTGAAGACTTTGGTCAGAAACTCTTCAAACTTGTTTTCTTTGCGCAGTGAGGCCTGGAAGGAAGCCTTCAGAGCTTTCTCTCTCTCCTGCAGCTTAGCTACGTCTTCCTGCTTCAGTTTCAGCGTTTCATTGAACTCCTCCAGCTCAGACTGAGAGAGAGAGAGAGAGAGAGAGAGAGAGAGAGAGAGAGAGAGAGAGAGAGAGAGAGAGAGAGAGAGAGAGAGAGAGAGAGAGAGTTACGCAGGCAAAGCGGAAGCATGAAATCCTGCTTTGAATCACATCTATGTGGGATAGCTGGATTTATTAAAACAGAAGCATATCTGTTTTGTCAGAAAGATGGTGGACGACTTAAAAACGTGACTGAAACGTCTTTTCCCCGGTCTGTTCTCAGGTCTGTTATTCAAGTTCAAAATCAAACAGCGTGTGTTACTTTAAAACTCACTTTCAAATATACTTACTAAATATACTAATTCAGTAATTCAAATACTGATTTGTAGTGTATACTGACGTAGTGGAAAGAAAAAAAAAAAGGTACAGTCCATAAACTCTCTCCCACCGTGATGCTGCTCTCCTCCTTAATGCGTCCGTTGAGGTTCTCCTGCAGGACGACCTCCCTCCTCTCGAACTCCTTGAGGAGCAGGAGCTCCTGGTAGAGCGTCAGCTGACGGAGGTCGGCCATCTTCAGCTGGCAGTCGAGACGCAGCTTCTCGTGACGCAGCAGCATGAGCTCGGCATCAAACTGACACACTGAACTCTCCATCTGACAATGAAAAACACACATCCAGGGATTATACCACAATGTTATATACTGTCAGCCTGAGATGTTCAGGAAGTTCCAGAAGATATTTTGCTCATGAATATATATTTAACGTCAGTTGCTTTTATTTGATGAAAAACGTACCTGCTCCAGCAGACAGTCCTGCTCGTACAGCAGTCTGACCTCCTCCTCCCTCCGGAGCTCCTCCTCGAGCTCGCTCAGCTCTGCGGCTTCCTCCTCTGCCGTCTCTTCTTCTTCTATGGTTACAGATGAAGCGGACAGACTGGGACTCCCTTCCTCTCCTCTCTCCTCCTCTTCTTCTTCCTCTCCTTCCATCTCTTTCTCCAGCTGCTCCAGCAAACGTGTGGCTCCCTCCTGCTCAATAGACTGGAACCTGTTTGAAAATAAAAAAGGAAATGCCTTCCTTTCAAAAAATACACAATCAGCAGCTAATCAGAACATCCTGGGGATGTTGCTCTGCTATTAGCTTAGCTGTGGTTTCGGTCAGTTTTAAAGTCACATGATCACTTAAACCCCATTACTGTGTCTTAGTTAGCTGCAGTTTAAACTGCACTTGAGTTTTAGTATGAGCCGGGTTGCTGTGTCCTGTAGTTATCACCTGAACTCTTGTAGAGGTCACTGTATCTGAGGTTTAACTAAAACCAGCTGCAGACCTGGTTGAACTGGGGTTTAAAGTGTAGTACCAGGGCTGATTTCTACAGTTCAGATTATATTAATCATTTCTAAAATAAACAAGAGACCATCTTGCGATGTGATCACACCAGTCAGGACACCAAATCGGGCCAGGGTCTTTCAGTGTTATATCTTCCATTTTTTAAAATTATTTTTGATGTGGTCACCCCTTCCCCACACTCACATTTATTATCCATTTCATTCTATTTATATATTTATTTGATTGTTTCTGACTTGGTCTGGGATCAGACTAAAACCTGGCTCTGGTACCTCTGTTCCCTCAGAACCCTGTATCGCGTCAGGGTGGCGTTGCTGTACTGCAGCCTCTTCTCTGGGGTTTCCTCTGGTAGCATAGCGGGCAGTGCAGGTGGAGGGCGGTGGAGGTGGACCGCCAGACGCTGCTGGACCTTCTGGACCTGCTGAGCCTGAGCCTGCAACTGAGACACTAGAAGAACCTTGGAGTCCCGCAACGCCACGATCCGTCCATTCATCTCAGTCTGCTTTTTAAAGATCTAGCGGGATGGACGGAGTCAGTAAAGTAATGTGTTATGCATGCAACCATCATTTATTAATCGACTGATTTGTTTCATTAGATTATTTCTGTGTGTGTGTTTGTGTACATTTTCCTCCAGGCCCATCAGATCCGCTCTCTTCCTCTCAGCATTCATCCTCAGGTGTTTCGGCACCGTAAAGTCTTTGTCTGACTTCAGTTTTAAGTCTCCGATGTTCTCTTTGGCTTCGCGGATGGCCTGCACGTCCTGCGGATCCTCATAGTCCTCGTTTGGCTTCTCTGCGTATCTGAGACACCAACAAGTCATTCCAATTTTGCGCCATCATCGCAATAGTTACAGTACAACCCCATCGCCCCCTAGCGGGTTAATCGGGCACTACAATTTGGAAGCACCATGACCATAAAGAAAAATGGAGGATGCCATGCACATTGAATTTGAGCCCAGATGCCTGAGGCGATGTTGTTGGACGTGACACTCACAGTTGGGCCCATTCCTGCTTCCTCTTCTCTATCTTGGCTCGAGCTTGTTCAGCTTTCTCTGCAGCCTTTCGGAGCCTCTCGACCTGCCGATTTGTCAGCTTTACTTCTGATTTACGAGCCTGCGGGCGGCGCAGCACCTCTTCCTCTGGAGAGCACACACAGGCGATAGGTCAAGCTTGTCTTCCATATACCTCACCCTTATATACTGTACTCTGTCAGATACCCTACCACTGTTAGACCCTTATGATTGAACTATGAACTTAGGTTTATTATTATTTTTTTGTTTTTGTTTATCATATATTGTTGTATTTCTACATTTCATTATTGTTGCACAATTTTGAACGATGTAACAAATTTAAAATACAGGGGAGGGGGGGGGGGGGCAGAGTTATTTTGATATGCTATGTCTTTGTTAATTGCTTTTGTTAAGTGATACAAAAATTGTATTTGATGATACTTTTAGTGCACTTTTTGTACTTTGCAAATTGCCAATAAATATATTTTTAGTACAAAAAAAAGGCATGTTTTTGACAGGTGAAACAAAGACACAAACACTTTTCTACGTTCTAATATGCTGCCGTCTTTCGCAGGCTCGGCTCTTGATTTTATGCGTTCTGGTCCAGCAGCTGGGTCTCCGTCAGTGCGGCTGGGTCTCCTCTGATGTCCGAGCCGGGATGAAGGCTCTGCGAGTGCCGACAGACGGTAAGTGGAGACTCTATGGTCGGTGCCGATGGCAACCACAGTGACCATGCTGGCCTCCAGAGAGTCCTTGAACCTGAAAAAAAAAACACGCAAGAGATGAGGTTTTCATTCTGGAGGCTGGTTGTATCCACTTCCTAACTTTCTACCAACAGGGGCAAAATCTAAATAGAATCAAAATGTCTTAATAAATGAATTCCTGTTTCTGTTGACTCAGAAGGAGGGATGATTTCATCCAAAAAAATGTCAAAAGCCTTTTTTGTTCCATTCTTAAACTTGGTTGAAACATGTGGAGTAAACTAGAAGACTTACCAAAGTCTTAACATAGACAAGTTTCAAATTAGCAAAATAGCATCCAAACATCTCAAAAGGAAAGAAATGACCAATGATTAAAAGACAATAATTAGCAACTATTATTAACTGTATTTAGGTCAATGATACAGCAATTATCTGATTGATTAGATGCCCTTGTGTATGTGTGTGTGTGTGTGTGTGTGTGTGTGTGTGTGTGTGTGTGTGTTTAGTCAGTACCAGTCCTGCAGTTTGCTGAGCGCGACGCTGCAGCGCTCCTCCTCCTCGCCCATCTGCTTCCTGACCTCCCTCACCCGCTGGGCCTTGACCCTCTCTGCCTGCTCACTGAAACGCCGGTCCAGCTGCAGCTCCTACACACACACACACACACACACACACACACACACACACACACACACACACACACACACACACACACACAAATACAGACTTATCCAAACCGTAATGATAATATGCCTTACCCTAACCTTGCACACAAACCAGGTCTTAATCCCAAACCTTAATGGTTTTGTTTTTGAGGGCCATCTTTTCATCCCGCATTGAATCAGTGTGTTAGCGTGCACTAAGTAACAGGGTTGCAGTTGTTTTAATTTTCCTGTTAACAAGAAACAAGTTGTCCATATAGGATAGGGGATTAGTCCCCCTGCTAGACTAACTGAAGGTAAAGATAATCACATGGAGGAATGCTTTCTTGTATTTAAAATAATTCCACTGACTGCGTACTATTTGTACCAAGAGAAAAGGCCAATAGAGGCATTTCTGATATTAGTCAGGCTGTGATGAGAGTTGCTGAGAGGACAGCTGGTACTGAGGACAGTGAGCTAGTGGAGGTCAGGGCTGATGGGGATAAGACGGACAGACGCTTACACACCATTGATGTGTGTGGTTTCTAGCGTGAATCTTTTAGTTTTATACTAAAACCAAACAGCAGCTTCAATGGCAAACCACGGGACGGTGTGTGTGTGTGTGTATGTGTGTGTGTGTGTCTGTCTGTACCGCAGGTTTCAGGCGAACATGCTCCGGCAGACTTTGGTTGACATTCAGCAGCTCTTTAAACTTCTTCTGGAGCTCGGCCAGCTTCTTGTGCTTCGCCGCAATCTTCAGCCCGGCCTCTCGACGCAGGCGGTCCGTCTCCAGCTTCTGCTTGGTCGTCTCTATGCTGGAGGGAGTCAAGGGTTTTTCTGGAGTTACAGTGACAGCTAAATATAGATGAAGCAAAATGTTAAATATAATATATTAATTAAACAAATGATAAAATAAAGAGACAATACAGTTTTCTACTGTGCAAATAACTTTCACGAATAGAAACACAGAAAGTAACAAAACTGATACTAAGAGATACACAGAAGACAAGAATGAAGGGACAAAATAAAAGAGGAGGACCAAATCATCCCTAAACGGATAATTCACGCTCACCTGTAGGCAGCTGGGTCCTCAATGTCCTGGGCTAACGCCTCATTCTCAAGACCCACCTGTTAGAATACCATGTAAACAAGAGGATTACCATCTACAACCATCCATTTGGCCAACATGCAACACTCCAAAACAGGTTGGTTTTTTTTGCCCCCAACAGCAATTAACATCTTCTCCTCTGTCGTAGACTAATGCAGTTTAAAAACTCATAAGGTTACAAAATGTGAAGAACATTGTTTTTCTATATGTGTCACTGTCCTTTGGTTTTCACCTGCAACGGACACAGCAAACTAATCTTATGAAGGAAATACATCTAATTGCAAGAAGATGTTGAAAAATGTTTTTCACATTTACCAAACTTCAGTTACTGCATTTATAAGCCCACATACTCGTACCTGGCTCATGTAGAAGGAGCTCATTTGCCATTGTCAATTTTATTTCTATATCAATCTGTACAACATCCTCTGTCCTTAGCGCCTCGATGTCGATCAATCAAAAAAGTCCACAAAACAATCTAACAAGAAGCAAGACATAGAATCTACAGCCATGCTAGCGAGGTTGTACTAAGGCACAGCACTGCGTTGAGCTAAATGCTAATATCGACATGCTAACATGCCGACAATGTCCATGCTAACATCCTGATGTTAAGCAGGTATGTTCTCCCTGTTCACCATCTTGGTTCAGCATGTTAGCATGTTGATATGGTCATTAATCTTGACCTGGTGACAACACAAGATGAAAAGTTAATATCTGTCGCATTAGCTACAGTATGTAGCTCAAAAGTGACCCTCACGATGGCTCTAGGGTTATTAGAATACATCCTCTGGGAACCATGAATGTCTGTACCAAATTGTGTGCCAATTCATCCAGTATGCGTAGATATATTCCACCAGATAAGTGAAAATATTGATCTGCTGGTGGCACTAGTGGAAATATCAAAGTCGACAAGATTCAACCTCTGGGGAACATGATCGTCTACAAAATATCATTCTATGTCTGTCGATCCATCCAATAGTGGTGGAGCGACTGACAGATAGACTTTGTTCGTCCATAGAGCCACAATGCATAAAGTGGACTGACCCTGGGTGAAGGAACCATGGCCCCCTTTCTCTGCAGGCCTTTCTGTAGCTCCTCTGGAGGAAGCAGGCTGAAGGAGAAGATGTTGCCGTCGTCCCCCGCGGTCAGCACAAACAGGTCGTCGTGGCTGCAGCGGATGTTCCGCAGGTGTCCGTACTGGTTGTCGTGGACACTGAGAGCCCAGTAGGCCTGCATGGAGGTGAGGCTGCTGTCGCCGGGCTGCAGAGGGTAAACCCTGATGAAGCCCGAGTGCATGCCGCAGAGCAGCAGCTGCCTGTTGAAGCTACACAGCAAAACACCAGGAGGGGAACTTTATACAGGTACGAGCACCGTGGCTCTAAATGTGAAGGGGCCTCTAAAGTTTGCCACGTAAAGAGTTCCTTGATTTCTGGCCTTATTTCACACAGTTTTTGCTTCAGAAGATTGTTTTGTTTTCTGTCCAATATAGTCCAATATACACTCTCCTTTTAGCTCTGTTTTGGTCTTAACAAACTCCAAATATGTGGCTCTTTAGCAGCTAAATGTTTCACGCCGTCTTCTACAGCTACTTATTAACTGTCTGTGCAATTGTGTTTATCTGAGTTAGTTTGTTGCCCGTTGCTGCTGAAATTGCGATTAATAAGAGACTGAAACAGGCAGTTCATGAGAGTTGATGACGGTTTTCTGTGGGTTCAGCACTACGTGTGACATTTTCACATTAAATGTAGTCATTTGATCTTGGAATCATTGTTGGTATAAAGAAGACGGATTTGTTAGTTTTCCTCCGGCTACCTGAAGGTGACAGAGCGAATGGGGTCGTCATCTGCGCTGTGGACGGGCAGGAAGTCAAAGGGCTCATCCTGCCGCTGGTCCGGATCCTGGTCCTGCTTCTCAGAGAACTTACAGTGATACAGGAAACCTGAGTCAAAGCCACCCTGCAGGAGAAATGGATTCAATCTTTAAGGAAAAAACTAATCTCTGGGATTGTTTCTGTGATAAGGTATTATCATTTAATCTTGTTTCGATTAAACTGTGGGCCTGGGTATCGTTTTTTGATAATAGTTTCGAAACATACCCGTGTTATGGTACACCGTACAATTTTGGAGTGTTTTCTATATATAATTTGTTGTTATCTAATACGTTGACTTAGCTTTTTTACACTGGACCAAATACTTGAAAGTTTACAGTAATGCTGCCCCGCTGTGAGTTATTAGAAAACATGCCGTCATTCCGGAAGCAAGAGAGGTGCGACTTGTTACAGAACAGCGTCAGCGTGTCGCACAATGCCGGCTGCCTCTTTTACACAGACGTTTAAGTTACTACCTCCACTGCCGGCGGAACGACGCCCTTCATTTCGTACCTTTTATACAGAACGGCAACAGCGCAACATTCCTGCCTTGATGCCTTCAACAGACTGCGTGAAAGGGGCTACTGATTGCAGGTTGAGACTTCTTATTTATATGATATTATATATACATTTTGAGATAGAATTGTGCAGTGACAAGCAATACATAGTGTGTGTGTGTGTGTGTGTGTGTGTGTGTGTGTGTGTGTGTCTGTGCGTGTGTGTGATCCTGATTTAGGCTACCTTTGAGGACACATTTCAGACTAAAGACCAGTTAGATGGGTTGTCCAATTGGGGACAAAAGCTGTGTCGCCTTTGGGAAAAAGCTGATTTCTGGGTCAGTGGTTCAGGTTGGGTGAGGGGATATGGTTAGCGGCGTTGTGTGTGTGTGTTTGTGTGTGTGTACCATGGAGAGCCAGAACTGGCCAGGTTGTGAGTAGAAGCCACAGTAGAGAGGACTCGGAGGGTCGGGGATGGAGATAGCGGGCAACTCCTCCTCTTCTTCCTCTGGCTCTGCGTCCAGCTGCTTTGATTCTTTCAACCTCTCTTCTCTCTCTTTCTTCTTCTTCTCCTTTACTGCTTGACGTCTTGCGATTTCCTCCTCTCTCTAAAATACACAAACACACAAATGAAGATGTGAATGGTCTAAACCTGACGTGGAGTTAGTTATTGCCGCAAAAATCATGCAGATATAGTTTTTAAAAAATGTAATAAGAAGAAGAAGAAGAAGAAGAAGAAGAAGAAGAAGAAGAAGAAGAAAGGAAATGAAGGAAAGAAAATTACTTGAATGACACTCGACGAGTAATTATGGTGTCGATTATAAACAAAACATACAGTATGACGTAATACAGCCATAAAAAGGGACATAATCATTATTATCAACAATTAATACCCTACAAACGAAATCTAAGACAAAGCCCAGACCTTGATTCGAGATTTGATACTCCTGAACCTGAAATGTATGCTGGGCAGCTCAGACAGCTGGAAGCTTTTGGTCGGCCTCTGGGCCTCTGGATCAGGCCCGTGCACCTCGACCACATGACCGCTCTGACACAGGATGAGCAGCCTGCTTTCACTCTGGGTAAAATGGGAACAGAAATCGGTTGATTTTTTCCTCACAAGAGACATTTGTGTGCAAGAGGGTGGGAGACCGGCCTTACGTGGGAATGAGGTGACCACTCCAGCGCCTGCACCGGCCCAGGAACGTGGACAAAGCCGATGGGGTTGTATTTCTCCCCGACGGCGAAGAAGAACACAGTGCTGTCTGAGCTCTGAGGGGGAGGGGCGGAGGTGAGAGGTCAGAAAGGTGAGACGAATAAGTGAAACAAAACCATGGGCTAATTATGTGTCTATAGCAACTTCTCAAACCATTCCACCAGTGGTAATGTCCACCCGATTAGTATTTCTATGGTAGGTCAGAATTTATGTGAATTTTGATATTCACACAAAACCAAGCCAGTTGTTTGATCTTTGTGTTTTTAATTTCGTCTTGCAAAGTAAAGATGTTAATTGTGTTGTTTCCGTTAGAATAATCGTTCGACCAATGACATCCATGTGTGTTTAATGCTTATGAGATTGAGGGTGAGGTGATATCAAGAGCTTGTCATCGTTTCTCTGCCCAGCTAATTCATATTGATCATTACCACATAGCTGTCGGCAATAACAAAGGAGCAAAATACAAACCTTTCAAGCCCACAGTCAGCGAGTGTTAAGACTCAAAAGACAGGTTTTAAGGTATTCCTTCAAACCTTTAGGTCTATTTCAAAACATTTTCTGAAACCCGGTGTTTTCATGGAAAACCTCTTACCCCCGTGGCTAAGATCTCTCCATTTCGCTCATATGCAACAGCAGTTACATGGGCATTATGGGGTTTGAAGGCCTGTTTGAGGCGCAGCTTGGCATCTCCTTTGGGGCTGCGCCCGGTGACCACGTGCAGCCTTTGAGGGTCGTACAGCTCCAGTAACCGGACCACCCCGTCCTCAAAGCCGGTCACCAGTAGACCACTCTGGTTCACCTAAAGACAAAATGCCAGAGCCTCACAGGTCCGTTTTCAGTGAGCGCTCTTGTGGGAGCGTGACACATTTTCACATCAACACACTCACCAAAGGTGGAGCCCAGCTGAGGGCAGTTCCGCCCTGATTGAAGCGACTGCTGGTCAGCTCTCTTTTGGCCAGGAAGTCAAAAACTTTGACTGAACCTGGAGATCAGGGACAGAGGCAGACAGAGTACCTTTTTATAATGCGTGTGTGTGTGTGTAAATGTGTCCGTGTATTTGCGAACATGTACTGCAAGTGTGCAGGTGTGGGAATGCGTGGCACTCGCGGTCTAGAGCGGTCGTGGCCATCAGGTGAGATTTCCTCGACACGTCCAGGCCCTGGATCGCCCCGGCGTGGAAGGAAAACAGGCACTCTGGATCAGGAGTCTGCACACACAGACGATACACCAACCGTTTCTTCACTGGGAGAGGACACTGCGTATGTTCATCTTACTCATTCATCACAACACGTGACGATAGAATATGGCTTGCTATCAGGCTTGGGGAGTAACAGAATGTAACTGTATTCCGTTACAGAAAGACGTAATCAGATTACCATTATATTTTGTAAAAATGCAGATGTTTGGCAGCGTTACAATTTCAAAATACATTTTAAAATAAATATTAAAATAAATAAAGGATACAATACCCTGCACATGTGCACACATTTCAACACGAGTCTCACACAATGGCTTCTAAAATTTCATTTGTTTGACCTAATTAATTACAATCTGTCCAATTAAAGGCCGAATTGCTGAGTGATTTTTTTTATGTGATGCGACCATCCAATAGTTAAGTGTCATGCAAAAAAAAGGTATACACACGGTATACTCTGTTTTTGTTATTCACAGACTCAATTTAAGCAACTTTCTCTCCTCACACACCCACGTTTTTCTTACAATCACAACAGCTCAGAAATGATTTTGTAAAAAAAAAAAAAAATCACAATTATAGAATGAGAAATGTTAGAAGTGACACCTTAGCTGGCCAAGAATGAAATACGTTGCTCCATACAAAGCTTCAATAAACAAAGCTTAACATACACATAACGTCTCTCTAAAAAAAACTCACAGTGTAGGTGAATGAAAGATCCAGTTTCCAGATGGCTCCGCTGGAATCCTACAAGATCGCATAGTGGAGGGATTAGGTTTGATCAAGCTACGGGCGGATCATGTATTGCGAATGGTTTTAATTAGTGACCTTTGACCTTCGGCCCTCTGACCTGAGCAAAACAGATGAAGGAGTCGGGCACGGAGCTCCGCACCGCAGAGGAGAGGCAGACGTTGTGTCCGACCACCAACTCGTTCATGGGCTCGAGCTCAAACCTGCTGCCGTCGCCGTTATCGTCGGCAGTGTCGATGCTCTCAAAGTCCCAACCCTGCACGGTGGCAGAAGTCATACTTATTAGAAGAAAACTGATTACGGAAAATCTCCATCTGGATAATCATCCCTGCTCGATTAGCTTTTTCCTAAAATAGATTATCTAATTTAAATACAGAGCCTCTTCAGATTGGAACCAAATGACTGTGTATGAATGATGACCAAGCATTCGCACGTGCTCATTGTTCAGTTTAGCAAAAATCATTTTGAAAAACCATCCGAGGTCAAACTTGACGGACACGTTCTAAAAGTGAAGGATACTGAGGTTGTGTTATTGCGAGGATCTCACCCGGACCACTCCGTCAGAGCCAATCGTCATCAGCTGTCCGTCTTCCAGGGCGAAGGGCTGGACCGTCCCAGCGTGGCAGCTCCGCCCCTCCTTACGGCAAATCTCCACCTTGATGCCATTCCCGTCCCACAGCAACAGGTTGCCCCAGTCTGAGCCAGACACCACCTGACAGGAGGAGACGGAGGGCGTCGACGGTCAGAAGTAACTGTTGAGTCTTACAGAGGGTTTTAGAATCCAAAATATTTTGGACCTTGCAAACTGGATTTAGTGGGTTAGAGTTAGGATTTTGTGAGTTAGGATTTTGTGAGGGTCTTGTTCAATTTTTTATATAACATCTTTACTCTATAATAATTGTATATATTGTGTATTGTGACGTGTATTTTTTTTATTTTTTTTTTATATATATAATATTGAGATTTTTATACCTGTGACCTATTGCTGCTCTGGAACCTATTGCTGCTTGTAACGAAATAATTTCCCCTCGTGGGATCAATAAAGTATCTATCTATCTATCTATCTATCTATCTATCTATCTATCTATACATTTACATACATGACAAACCCCAACCTGTCAGAAAAGCGGGGCACAGACCTTTCCTTTAGGAAGTTCCACGTAGCCCTCAATATCAGTCGCTGCAGTTTTCCCAAAATGTCCCATAAGTCCTTGCAACTTAAGGCCTGTGAATGTGCTGGTCGTTTGCCAGAACCTGGGAGAGAGGAGGACAGGGAATTATTCGGCTTCCGATGTCTGCTTTAACAGAGGTGTTGGGTTTTAGGAGGATACAGTATGTTATTACTTGATGTGTCCAGATCCTGAGGATGTGAGCTGACCCGGGTTGTACGGGGAGAAGCTGACTCGGTAGACCTCCTGAGAATCGGCCTTGCAGCTCACCATCACCTTCTCCTTCCTCCAGTCCCACAGCGTCAGCATGTAGTCAGGTGCGCTCCCCACGCTGGCCAGCAGGCTCCCGTCAGGGTTAAAATCCACAAAGCTGTATGCTCGCTCTGTACCGCCTACACACACACACGAAGGTTCAAAGATTAGCATCGATAAAAACATCACATTTGGAATAAAAAGTATATCTCAATGCATCTTGGTCTCATTTACCTCTGAGGATGCAGAACGGTCGTAGCGAGGGATATTCATATACTATGATGTTGGGCTGCTTTCCCTTCTCTGCTACAACAAAGTACTCCTTGCTAGGGTGTGCCTTGACACGCATGCACACACACACACACACACACACACACACACACACACACACACACACACACACACACACACACACACACACAGAAATCATTTTAAAGCAATAATCAGTGATGTATTTTGTCTCCACATACATGTTAATGCAGAATATCACAAATTGGGAGTTAGAAATAAAACATTTTTGTATATGAGTATCTCTGAGAAATTGTATTATACAATTATTGTATTATACAGATCAGTGACCTCATTTAAAATCTTACATCACATCACATCATATATTGTAGGAGGGATCACTGAGCATACGCTTAGGGATGCTGATACAAGCACCTGTAAAACCAAATCTGCAAAGCATTAGATAATGCCTCATTTCCATATTTAAACATTCGTTTTCGGAAAAATAATTGTTTTAATGTAAGTCATCAACTGGGGTAGATTCATGGTGATATTTATTGGGTATTTCCCCCTTCAGTGTCTTGCCAAATGTATGGAATTTTACAACGCATATCTTTAAAGGCTGTTTTCTCAAAATTAGTTTATTTTTCTTCTCAAACGCTGAGTCAGATCTCCGCTTCAGAAGCACTTAGACACACACCAAACTTTCCAGTTTTATTCCTGACTATATTCTGAAGGTGATTACTGAGGGGTTTGTTCAAGTCACAGCCTGATTGACCAAATATTCTATTAGAATAAACATGGTGAACATGTATTATTTTAGAGCTGTTGCCAATATTTTCTGATTTATGGAATGATGAAAAGAGATATCCAAAAACCCCTCGATTAAAACCTTTGACTGTTATATGTCAACAAAATGACATATAACATTTCATTTATAACAAAATGAAACAAGAATTTTAAACCTGATTTCATGATTATGTTATGTATTATTGTTATGGAATTGTCTGTAAATTAGCACATATGCAATAAGATAATGACTTGTTTTCATATTTAAACATAGAATTTCAGAAAAAATGTATAGAAAAAAGAATTGCCTTAATGTATTTAATCAACATGGGGGAGTTTCATGGTTGTATTTATATTTAAATGTGTACTCTATTCACCTGGGGTGTCCCCCCTTTAAAAGCCATACCAGTGTTTCTTTGCTCCTGAACCATAAATCATGCATACTGTATTATACAAACTCTATTTTTTTGTCAAATGATGCACATCATTTTGTGTAGGTGCAGATTGTCAAAGTCACTCTACACTAGAACAGTGAGGACAAGTATAGAGACCTAAATTGCAATTTTTATACAAGCAATACAAAAAGTACTTTCATAATGTAGTATAATATTACATTGTATTGTATTCTATGTGAACTACAATTTCAAAGTTGCACTTGACCCTAAATGTCCGTCTGTTTATCCGTCTCCTCGGTGTTTCCTGCACTCACTCACAGACAGACTGGAGCCTCAGAGGTCACTCAGCCATCTTACCGTGATGGAGCCGATTCCTCCTCCACTGCAGGAGCGGAGGTACCTCTGCTCCTTTGTGGAAACGTCCAGCAGGACTAGCAGGTTGCCTGCTATAAAGATCAGAGTCCTGTCATCCAGGAGCTGCAGGTTCCTCCTGCGCCCACTGTCATAGCCAAAGGAGTGACTGAATGCAGGACGGATTAAGGATCAAGATCAGCATCACTGAAGCATCACCCAAGATTTAGCTTGTCTTCACATTCTCTCACCACCTATTTGCTCAGCACGATGACACAAAGTCAAAGAAGGATACGAGAGGTACAGGAGGTTCTCTGGGATTTCAGAGTCAGGTGTGATGGACGGTCTGGAGTGGAGTTCCTCATATTTGTAGTACATGTCTGCAGAGCGCTGCTTCTTTGATCCCCCTTCAGGCTCCTGCTGCTTCACTAGAGTTCATTGAGAGGGAAGACACATCTGAAGAGGTAAACTCCTCTAACACTTGCAGTCTGCAGAACAACTTTATTGTTAGACCTGGGGAGGAGGAAACATTTGACAGCAGCTTCCAGCCACCATCATGTTCATTTTCCCCCTCAATAATTTGTACTTGGTGTGTCCAGATCCTGTCCAGGCACCATAAAGTATACAGCAGTAAAAATACACACAATAAGTCCACAACTATTTGTCCCGCCCCTTCTCAACTGTGATTGGACGGCTGGGTGAAAAGTGACAGTGAGGAGCGGAGCGTTTTACTCAAAGTTA
This sequence comes from Cebidichthys violaceus, assembly GCF_023349555.1. Taxonomy (NCBI): domain Eukaryota; kingdom Metazoa; phylum Chordata; class Actinopteri; order Perciformes; family Stichaeidae; genus Cebidichthys; species Cebidichthys violaceus. Next base: position 220,825 of record NW_027176805.1, read on the forward strand.
AACGTTTTAAGCGCTCCAATTGCAAATAAAAAAATACGCTGGCCTCGGTAAAAAAAACAAAACACTTTTGATGGAGAAGGTCCCTAACGTTACCTTCAATGTTTCCCTGCGCCGCTGTGTGTGTGCTCTCAGCCCGCTCACCAACACAAGTCGTGTTTTCTTCCAACATGTCCGCTGTTAATTAATCAACAGCTGCTCTCCAATCTGACCAAAGGCCACTGAGTGTGATAGTAACGTACAACACAGCGTTAGCAACTAGCTAACATTAGAGTTTCAGCTATTCTGTATACAAACTAACAAGTAAACGCTTTACGTGAAAGTTTGACTTGATTGATGTCTGTTAGGCCGTTTTAGTTTGGAGGCGTTGCCAGGCAACGGGGAAAGTCACTCCTCTGCAAAGCATGCTGGTTAAAATATCGCTAACGGTAAGGGTTAATGTTCCACGTCAGAGAGTTGTTGCTGAGACATGTCGGAAAGCATCCTCCATCCTCCTACGCTTTACGACAGCGAGGGTTTAGTTTGATTGGACGTTGTGTGCCGTAAACCGTGCCGGTTACAGAACGCATGGGACTGAGCTGAGACGTCGCGTGTGTACATCTGGAATGTAAGTTACACCAATGAACACATGTATATTGTGTTATAGTTCGCGTTACTGGGAGGAATAGACCAAAGAAGCGAATTGCGTTATCGACAGTAATACCATGTGTTGATATCTAATGCTAATGCATTGTTTAGTTATGCTATAAGCTAGGCTATTGCTTCGGAGACTCTTAAACGCTAACATTATCCAGGTGAAGTAGTGACCTAAAACTAATCATGTTGAACTTAATTAACGTTACAAATGTGACAAGTAACGTCATCGTCATCAAAACGTGCTTGAGTATCAAAAGTACGAAGTAACAATCGGTCATGAAACAGTTTCTTCTGAGTGTTCCAGTATTCCTGGGTGTTTAGCTAACGTTGATTAGCAGACAGAGGTAGTTTATTGTGGTCTGTGGGCTGACTTTATAACAGTGTGTGTTACTGTAAGAAACTGGTAATGTTTGCGTCCTAAATCTCCCTCTGAAGAGCCTAACTCTTAATACTTAATACCACATGTTAGCGTATTTAACGTTACGTGATATTCACTTTTAACATTAACTGCCGTTTTGGGTTTCGAAATTTTCCGCCTACTTATTTATACGTCATTAAATGGTCTTAAGTTTGTTGTTCATGGATTCTAAAATAATACTAATTTATTTATTTTTGAAGCCCAAACTAATAAGCTTTTATTGATTTAATGCAGTTGGTTGTTGGGACCAGTCGTGTTTTATATGAATAGAACTCCTTTTATACTGACATCAAATCCAACTTTCCGGCCAGCTTTGTCCAACTATTTAAGTTTAAGATACTAACAGCAGTAAAGACTATGATACTTGATCTTAAAATGTATTATAGTGTAGTGATTCATTTCAGCAGACACCTTCAGCTTCGATAGACTTGCTGCTCAGCCTCTAAATAGATAGGCCTGTGTGGGACGTTGGTTTGTGAGATTCTCTTTGGAGCCCAGAGTTCTGATCACTTGTATGTCTCTCTGCTGTTGTCTTCGTCTCCTTTTTCCTCTGTGAAGCACGTTAGGATGGAGGCTAAATCCCCCAAAAAGTCTTCTCCTAAAGACAGAAAGAAGTTCCCACAGAAAGGAAAAGGTAAGCGGTAGTTTACGTTAACCAGCTGTGCACACCGTCACTTTCAACCAGGTTTGTCATCGGCACGTCTCACTCTGTCCAGATTCCATGGGGACCAAACTTGGTGGAAAACCAGGCGGTAAGAAGCCCTACAAGGCTTTCGACAGCACAGAGAGAAAGGGCAGACCGAAGGGTGGAGATGGAGACAAGCGAGAACACAAATTTCCTTTCTCCAAGGCTGACGGGGGGCCTCAGAAGAGGACTATGCCTTTTAAAGCGAAAATAAAAGAAGAAGAGGGTGAAGGTGAGAAAACATTTGCTTGCTTGCTTGTCGTTTTTTTTGACTTCCCGGTCAGATTACAATGAGAGTTTGCGTATTTCATTCTTTGACATCTCATTGCCAGTTAGTGTTTTCACTCACAGATCCTTCTTGTGCTTCATGTCACATGACAACTAAACATAACTGCTTGTTGTAACAACTGAAATAATACACTAAATATCCAATAAACCTGAAAAACAAAATGGATATTAACGACATGAACATGGGCGTCTGATTGCCTGTTTTGCTGTTCTGCTCAAAGCAGTCGCAGTCACTTAAACTCCAGTGTGAAATCATTTTAAAGGATTTCTGTGTGTGTGTGTGTGTGTGTGTGTGTGTGTGTGTGTGTGTGTGTGTGTGTGTGTGTGTGTGTGTGTGTGTGTGTGTGAGAGATCAGGTCCGGTGGTCAAGAGGATGAAGAAAGGCAAGTTTGATCCGAAGATGAAGGAGCTGTCGGAGGAGGAGCTCAAGAAGAACAGGCAGCAGAGGAAGAGGGATCTGAAGAACAGCAGACAGGAGGCGGAGAGGAAGGACATGTTCCAGATCATCCGTCAGTGCAAACAAGTGTGGGGAGACCTCAGGAGGTACACACACACACACACACACACACACACACACACACACACACACACACACACACGCACGCGCTGAAAGTGAGAGTTGAACCCCTGACTTTGACCCTCTTTATGCTCTTTTTTACCTTTGTAAACTAAAAAGAAAGTGAACGTTGAATGAAAACATGTTACTACAGACCGTGTGTGTGTGTGTGTGTGTGTGTGTGTGTGTGTGTGTGTGTGTGTGTGTGTGTGTGTGTGTGTGTGTGTGTGTGTGTGTGTGTCGTAAAGCTACATGTCACTCAAGAGGGAGGATATCTCCGCTACATGTTCCCTAAAGGTGACAAGAGCGCAAGGAAAGCGGGGACCTTTTCCTGACCAGTTAACAGTAGTTCCACATATGGGCCTCCATTTCTAACAATCACCTTCAATGTTCAAGTTCAAGGACCTCTGTGGTACTAAGACCTGGTTAAGAGAGGAACTGAAAAACAAATGTGGGGTGCTTTTGAACCCCTTGTGACCCCACCAAAGGAAAGCATACGAATGTAATTGTTTGCTTAAAAACTATTTATTAAGAAACATATAAGATCACAAGAAAATTAACCGGAGGAATGTCCACTAGATTGTCTGACTCAAAAAACTTCTTTCTTCTTCTCTAACAGTCAATCCTACTAAGAAGCCTCATTGTCCTCCCTTCAAAAATGTAAAATCATAAACCTGCCTGATGATGATGATGTGTGGTGTGTATGTGTCAACAGGAAGAAGTGCGACAACGACATAAAGAAGAAACTGATGATGGAGCTTCACGATCTGATCCGCGGGAAGATCCAACAGGTGAGTCTTACTCCGTCTTTTCATCCGTTTACTGCAGATTCGAGGTTTTGTTTGTGCGTTCCCTCAGAAATGAATGCCCCCCCCTCTCCTCCAGATGGCGTTTGCTCACGACTCGGTGCGAGTGCTGCAGTGTTTCATCCAGTTCGGCAGCCACGAGCAGAGACGTGAAGTGTTTGAGGAGCTCAGGGGTGAGCACACAAGCTTTATGGTTTTACATTTTTGCCGTACGAGTAGAGCAGCTAATTAACAAATACGAACTGCGGGTGCTTTGTTGTCTCCCACAGATGACGTCATCTGTTTGTGTAAGTCGCAGTACGGCAAACACGTGGTGAAAAAACTGCTGATGTACGGGTGAGTCGGCTCAGATTGGTTTCTCCTGCCTCTCGCTTTCAGCAAACGTCCCATTTTCGAATCAGACTCTCATGTGGTCCAGTTAAAAGATATATAGATGTTATTTCAGTTGTGTGTGTGTGTGTGTGTTTCCTCTGCAGGAACAAGGAGCTGGTGGGGGCGGTGATACCAACATTTAAAGGTCACGTGCGCCCGATGCTTCGCCACGCCTCCGCCTCGTCCATCATCGAGTACGCCTACAACGACAAAGCCGTGCTCGCACAGAGACTCATGCTCACCGAGGGGCTGTACGGGAACACCTTCACCGTCTGCAAGGTACACACACACACACACACACACAGATTATACACCACGGTGTTTGACAATGTTGATGGTATTCTGATCCCGTATTGGATCAACTATGGTTATGTGTGTGTTGTGTGTAATATCTGCTGCTGACTGACTGACTGCCTGTGCGTCCAGTCGTCCGTGTGCAACACCATCGAGAAAGTTGCGGAGGCGAACCCGGACAAGCTGAACAACATCATCGACGAGATGAAGCAGATTCTCACGCCCATGGCTCAGAAGTAAGATGAGAAAACGTAAAAAAAAAAAAAAATCGCACGCTCGGCACTTCTGATGGGCATTTTCCCCGTTAGTCGCGATAACGGAAGAATAGGAGACAAAATGAATAGGAAACCACAACGAGAACAAAGCAAAATCATGTTACAGGTAAATGTAACACTGACATGGAAGACAAGAGGAATTTCCTCATTTGAGGATTTGACTAATTAATAACCTTTGATTTGAGATTAGAACAAATTCAAAAGCTGCTTTGATCGAGATTGAAGTTTAGTTATTATTATAGAAACTCTGTGAATGCAACTTTATTTCAATTTTTTTTATTTATTTTCTTTTGTTCCCCATTTTCCTTTTCTACTTTGTCATTTGAATTGATATGATGCAATTCATTTTTAATTTACTTTGATTGTATTTTGTTATTGTGTTTCAGAGAACAAGTGATCAAACACTCTCTGGTCCACAAAGTCTTCCTGGACTTCTTCCTGTTCGCACCCGACAAACCCAAAACGGTAAGAAGCCCGTTGACGTCTCACACGATGTCCTAACGTCTTTCTCTAGTAATGCTTTGAAGAAGGCTACAGGGTGCCGGTAAAATAAATCAAAATGCAACAAAAAAGGCCCAAAAAATCTGCAGAAATTTGACCTATGAAGTAGAAAAATAGAACAATTTTACAGGAGCACAAAATCATTTCAAAATAAAAGACAGGTTGATAGGTTTCTTGAGTGCTGACTGTATTTACCACTGACATGTTTCCTCTCTTTGGTTTGTATTCGTTGTGACGTGAGCAGGAGATGATTGAGTCGATCAGAGAGTCTGTCGTCTACATGGCTCACACACACGACGGGGCTCGAGTGGCAATGCACTGTTTTTGGCACGGGACGGCTAAGGTGTGTACTCGCACACTAATAACGCAATAATAACAATTTGCCACCCTTTTATGTGGATGTCCAAACAGTGTTGATGGTGAATGTAGCCAATTGAAGCAATACAGTCCCTCAGTGCGTGTTATATAGACCAAGAAAGATGACTTCTCCTATCCACATAAAAGATGGTGAATTGTCCCTTTTTTAAAACAACTCTTTATGGGACAAATATCCAGAATGTTAGAAGAATCCATCAGACTGTATAATTAGTAGATTTGGCCTTTCAATGGTGTTATAAGTTGGGTTTTTTTATGTTTCAGGACAGAAAAGTCATCATCAAAACTATGAAGACCTACATGGTGAAGTTTGCCACGGTGAGTTCTCAGTGCCGCTCCTTTGATTCATAATAGAAACAAGCTTTCGATGCTTCATTAGCCTTTAGAAAAGATCAGAAACTAAATGATTATTTACCAAGAAAGGTCTGAACCAAGCCTGTCATTTGTCCACAGGGAGAGTACGGCCACCTGGTTCTTCTGGCCATGTTCGACTGCGTGGACGACACCAAGCTGGTCAAACAGGCCGTGCTCTCAGTACGTGTGAAGTCATGTGGTTTGATGATGCTTCATCTGATGATCGATGTAGCCACTGCGATGCAATGTTGAAAATTCTCGTCTCACCCGTTCAGGAGATCTTGGCGTCTCTGGATGAGGTCATCGGTAATAAATACGGTAAGAAGGTTTTGCTGTACCTGCTGAATCCCAGAGACCCGGCTCACCTGCTGCCAGAGATCATCAAGGTGCTGCAGCAAGGAGACGGAAACGCACACAGGTAACAGTTAGCGTTGACTCGGATCTTCCTAACAAATCAAAACCAATTTTTTTTTTGAGTGATGTCAAACGATTTAAGGTCCAAACGAGTGATCAGCTCTGCGTTCCTCTCATCAGTAAAAAGGACATGGCGGTTCGGAGGAAGGAGCTGCTGGAAGTCGTCTCCCCCCCGCTGCTGGAGCACCTCCGTGACAACGCCGCCACCATGGTGACGGACAAGGCGTCCAGCGTCACCATCAGCGACATCCTGGCGTCGGCCTGCGGTGACCTGCGGCCCGCCATGACGGCCGTGGCTTATCTGGCCAACCATGAGTTGGTGCCAGGAGGGACCAACGGACAGGTGCAGATTGTGTTGCTGGTGGGATGGTTGTTTTTACTCACAAACTAAAAAGGGCAGTTGTTCACTCGGGAGTTTTTTTTGTTTCTGCTGCAGCTTCACATGGCGGAGCATCCGGCAGGACACCTGGTGCTGAAATGGTTATTGGAGCAGGACATGACACTGGCTGAGGCCGGCAAGGAAGGTAAAGACACGCCTACCAGCCAGTGGTCGTTATAAGCACGGTTTCAGATCGGTTTATGTCAGCATGCTATGGAAATGAACTTAGAGAGACTTAAAGTCACTGAAAAATGAATGTTAAAGAGCGTTTCCCGAGATCATTGGAAAGTGATCTTTAATGAAGAGAGCATCAACCACTGTTGACCCGTGGCTCAACTTTCTAGTGCATTGAAATGAGTGACATTTTCAAGACAACAAACATCATCGCGTTGGACTATAACAGTGTCCTTTGTCTCTCTACCTCACTTGCCATCTCAGAGCGGTTCGGCAGGATACTGGTGGACACAGTGGGACCAGACAAACTGAAGACCTGGGTCAAAGCCAACAGAGGCGCCATGGTGCTCTGCAGGTCAGTGTGAACACACACACACACACACACACACACACACACACACACACACACACACACACACACACACACACACACACACACACACACACACACACACACACACACACACACACACACACACACACACACACACACACACACACACTCTGATTACATCATACACTGCTGTTACATCAGTTCACAAGCTTCCCTCTGGTAGTAGTTTTGCCTCCACCTCAGTACATTTGAAGTGAGTGGAGCACATTGAGTCTGTGGATTATTTAGGTCATTATTCAATACTTAATGCAGAGCCATCAGAGACAGGTAAAGTATCTGCATGGAGAGATGCCATTAGAGGAAAGGGAGACACACACTTTTGGTGTTTTTGTGGGCAGGCTAACGTTGTCAGACACTTTTTAATAACAATGTAACTCGTCAGTGGCAAAAACAAGCACTTTTAGTGAACGTACGTTGACTGTGAGAAATTGCCCCGAGATATAAACTAGCAGCTGCAGCGCTCTCCCATAATACTGGATCAATTTCACTTCGACACAAAGACGTGAGAAGAGAGTCCAGGTTGAAAAGTACCAAATCAAACAGCCAAGCCATGACATCACATGTAATTAGTTGAATGTAGGAATATGCTATTTATTGGATAATATTTGGATATCTGGTCCCAAGCTAACCTTTTGTGATCTCTGTCTGCGTTTCCGTGCGCAGCCTCCTGAACAGCTACGACAAGTCTGTGGCGGCAGAGGTGAAGGCGGCGCTGGAGTCCATCAAAGCAGAGCTCGGCAGCATCAGCAACAATAAAGGAGCTGAAATCCTGCTGGAGAATCTGAACAAGTAGAGACTTTTGATTCAAAAACAGACTTGTGATGTTAAAAGGCATCACTTCCTGTGCAGCTGTGGGTCTTTTCCCCCCCAGAAAACGCAGACAAGACTGCGAACGGGAACGTTTTCAGGAAGCGGATACAACCCAGAAGTCAAGTCCGTCCCTGATGGACAAACGGACATGAATTTGTGTGTAAATGTTGAGAATTGTATCTGTGAGTGATGAAATAAAGGTGACTCGGGACGCCACGAGAAAACAGGTTAAGATACGCAGATGCCTCTTGTGTGCCGGCAGCAACAATACACATCATGGGATTCAGTCTCTGTCAAGCTGCTTTCAATGAAACTCTATTTTTTCACATTAAAAGCTTGGACAAATAAAACCAAAACCATCGCTATGGCTAAAGACAACCTAAAGTTTTCCTTGTGGTCATTTGAGTGAACTGGCCCTTTAATGAGGTCTGGTTAACACAATGCAACATAGTCAGTGAATACAAACAGCAACACAATTCCTATTTGTCCAGTAGTCCTGACTGTTTATAGCCTTCTGATGTATAATTGTATAAGCTGAAAAGAACGTGTTGGCAAATTAAAGAATAGTTGAAGTATAAATAAAACATTTTTATGTCACAACAAAAATTTAAATAAACTCCATCAACAAGTAATTGTCAGTGTACTCTCATTTGTACTGCCATAAACTCAAACTGGACTTAAAAACATCTAGATTTTGTACTTGTTTTTCTACCATTGGAGAGAGCCTGGCTAGCAGTCCCCCCCCCCCCCCCCCCCCCAGTACTAATGTAACTCTTTGCAAGAAATCAAATAACTACATCCCAAAATGTCAAACACCGATCACCTCATGATCCTTAATGTAGCTTCAGCTGTCTTTCACTAAGCTTTTAACAAGGAAGTAACAACATACTGTTTATTACAGCAGAGCAACCGCTCACACACACACACACACACACACACACACACACACACACACACACACACACACACACACACACACACACACACACACACACACACACACACACACACACACACACACACACACACACACACACACACACACACACACACACACACCACACACACACACACACACACGGAGGGAGCTGCACAGCTTAATGACGACACGATTAAGAGACAAAGGTTTATTATTAGGGAGAGAGAGACGTATGGGGGAAATAAACAGGTCTTATATCCATCGTCCAGATGTCGGGTTTTCAATTTATGATTTCAGTCCAATTGGCGTTGGCTCTTGAATCCAGGATTACATGTGAGCTTTAGAGACTAATGGACGGAGGAAGAGTAGAGGTCGGTGATGATGGCGCAACCGACAGCTTTAGCATGGATGTACAATATGTAGATTAAAAAGAATGTAAGGATTAGTATGTAGCATTTTGGCAAGTAAAGTAAGAAAGGAAAGACATTTTCTTTTTCAATCTACTCCACACCCCCACCGATTGGGTGACGTTTTAACTGAGGTCCAGACAGTGGGAGATTTCTCAGCAGGTTATCGGTTCAAACCGCCATGACTCCTGCCGCCACATGGTCTGCATGTTACTATGGCCTCTACAGACTGTCGCAGGTCATTTTTCGCCCTCTGCCTTCCAGACAAATCTCACCGTAGAAAATCTACAGCCTGGCTCACCGCAGGCGGGATGTCCTCGGCTGAGCGGCGTCCTCGTAGCACTCGGCCAACCTCTTAGCCGCCCTCCTTTTGAAGTGCACCTTGCCGCGGGCCTTGGTGACGGCGGCGTACTCGAGGGACTTGAGCTTGGTGTAGTAGTCGGAGAACTTGTTGTAGAGGATGGAGATGGGCATGCCGTTGAGGATGACGCCGAAGGAGATGCAGGCGAAGGCGAAGATGCGGCCCAGGTTGGTCTCAGGGAACATGTCGCCGTAGCCCACTGTGGAAATACTCACCTGAAGGATGAAAGAGAGAAAGAAAGAATACTTAATGCAAAGGCACAATAAGATGATCATTTCTCTATTTTTTCAAATATAGACTGAGACACATAACGTTGTTTTACACAGGGCTCCTTAATGTAATGTGTAATGTCATTTACATATATTATTTATTTAATTCACAGGTTCCTGAAATGATTTTTAAAAAGCTGTTCATTTCCAAAAACAGGCTAAAACCATAATTTAAATGTATACATTTTAATACACAATTACATTTTTTTCCAGTCTAGCTACATTCTGTAATCGTCTCTTTATATGCTGTCGTAGTTCATTATTAGTGGCGGGGGACGCCTTTCCTGCGGAGGGATTCACAGGAGACAAATGTATGCATGTACTCTCTCCTACAGCGATATTAAAGAGATAGGATGGCTTTTATTGTGAAGCAGTCACAGGAAATGAGATGTATTTGTTATACATCTCATGTTAGCGCTGACAGAGCGGTTCATTTACATCTACAAATACAACACCGCTGTTGTTTCCATTTTGCTCAAATCCGGCGAGGACCCAACCCTCACCGGATTAACTGTGGTCTCAAAGTACCACCGAACAGATTAGAATCAGTCACATCTCATCTAAGTCACCCGGACCAAACGGCTCTCATAAAGGGCAGATATATTCATTCATATAACGCATGCCACGCTTATTCAGTCTAATCAGCATATCTCAAGGAAACCATTTTGAAAAGGTCTGTGGCTGACACTCTCCAAAGGTCTAAGGGTGGCCCAAAGCAGTCTAAATAATCTTGTGACATCACAGCACCACACAGCCTGACCTCCGTCCACGGTTTGCTGCAGCGCTCAATCTCACTGTAAACAGCGTTGTGACCTCCTGAGGTGTTGCTATGATGAATTATGTTTATGTTGTGCAAAATGGAGCAGATTTAGTTTTTAATCCTCAAGGAACCATTACGCAGGAAAGCACGTCACCGATGCTGCCACTTGTCTAGGTGTTTTTTTGAAACTAGCCGAAGGTGATGGTACACGCAGAAAGTGATGTTGCAGTGAACAGGTAGAAAGTAGGATGATTGACAGGTTGCTTGGATGTTTATGGACTCACAGCGGCCCACCACCAGGCGTGCGGCATGGAGGTGAAGTTGGTGTTGTAAACGTCGTGCTCCACGGTGTACACCATGGCTGAAAACATGAAGATGCCCATGCCGATGAAGAGCAGCAAACAGCCCACCTGCACACAAACAAAAAGGAATTATATTTAGAATTTCCCTATATGCTAACTTCATCATTTCACTCATAACTGTGAGGCGTGGGAGTCTTAGATCCATTAGCATCTATCCATACAGGCCATGCCCGTTTCTGTACTCACAGATTCTCTGGCATTTTGAACATATGCAGTACAAGATAATAGTCTTTGACACAAGCTGTGGGTACAGTCAGACCTGCTGGTAGCACTGTCTCAGGGTGAAGCCGAAGGCTCTGAGGCCTGTGGAGTGACGAGCCAGCTTCAAGATCCTGAAGATTCGCATCAGACGCATGATCCTCAGAACCTGACCCACCTAGAGAAAAGACAGCGAAGAAGAACCAATGTATGTGGGCGAAAAGTAAATCTAATCACCTCATCCTTGCCTCTCCCATCAGCCCTCTTTTTTTCACCTTTCCAACACGTGACACGGCCTCAATGTCCCCCGAGTGCAGGTGCATGTCCTCGTCCTCGAAGCACTCCAGGACCATCTGCAGGTAGTGTGGCAGGATGGCGACCATGTCCACGGTGTTCAGCACGCTGCGTACGAAACACTTGAGGTCGGGGGTGGACACCAGGCGCAGCAGGTACTCCAGGGTGAAGAAGCTGATGCAGAACGACTCCACGTTCTCGCCATAGAACCTGCCACTGAGCTGGCCCGACGCACTCTGCAAGAGTAAATGATCATTAAAAGAGTCCTGTTATTGACTGTTTGATGAAATTGTTTTCTTGTAATGTGTATGATTTGTGAAGTGGGCTCTATGGTCTGAAATTTAACTGGGGCAACTTTTTCTCTCTTCTTCATGTTTTTACACATTTGCTTTTCATTTGTTCCCCCTTCTCATACACACTCACACAAGGTGAAACACACACCTTGTACTGCATCTCCTCCACGGTGTTGAGCGTCATGGTGACCAGCGAGACCAGCACGAACATGGAGGAGGCGACGGCCATCAGCTTGGCGGTGACCGAGGAGAACGGCTTCTCCATCATGTTCCAGATACTCCTCCGGGTCGGTCCGAAGGCCAAGCCGTCAAATAGCTCCTCATTTTCCTCCATCTCCAGCTGGACGACACGGGACAGAAATGCATCCCATTCATGGAATTAAAACAGAAGAAAAGTTTTGGAAACTATGGCCAATCACGGAAATGACATGATTTTCTTGAATGAAGTCACTTTTATCAAGGATAAAACACAGTTTCAAAAACAGCGAGGACAGACGAACAAAATGTCTAGATCACAAACTAAAACGCAAAGAGGAGAAAACTGAATGTCAAGAGAGCACAGCGGGGAATAAACTGGTACAACAAACTGCATCACAGTGAGACCTCTGTGATGGGAACATCTGTCCGAATCTGTGCCAAGAAAAAGCTTATTCTCCGCTCTCCATCTGTCAAGACGGCGGAGCAGCGCAGTGATTTATAATGTAGGTCAGCCAGTTTCAGAGTCAGCCAGAAGATTACGAACACAATCTCACAGGTACAAATGTAAAAGCATAAACTGCTGAACCACCGAAGCTGGAAGGGGATGACTTCTTGGCATTATTATTTGCAGTATTTTTGGAGCTTGGAGGGGTTACATAGTTCATAGAGAGTATTCACCGACACTGAAAACTGCATCCAGTGTGTCCTGCAGAATATACATAGTAACTTTTTAATAAATGTAATTTTTCCAATGAGTACTACAAATTAATTTCCATTAACCTCCATTGTATTTGGGTGGAGACATAACTCTCAAAAGAATAAAACCAAAACTATATGCATTGATAGATGACACTGGAGCTGAGTGAAAAAAATATGTGAAATTAATTCTCACCATTAACTCAAATTTGTTGTGATAGTGTGTGAAAAAAAACAGATATATTAGAACAGGAGCTAATTAGGCCTTTTAGCTGTGTCTAATAGGCCAACGTTAGCTAATGTTGCATCCTAACTTGCTCGCAAGTCACCGTTGTTTACCGTTTTTCGCCATCTTAGTTTAGCGCTTTAGTATGCTAACATATGCTAATTAGCGCTAAACCCAAAGTACAGCTGTGGCTGATGGGAATGTCCTTATAGCTTTCAGGTATACGGTCATGAACATGTTGACGTGATGATGTCCTTGGATAAAAAAAAAAAAGTCAATCACCAAACTAATTTCTATACATCCTGAGGGGACCATGACACCACATTAATGACATCATGACTGACATTACCAGCAATATCATCTGTATTTATTCTTCATGGAGAGCAAACTTACAGACCGTTACAGACCAATGCTGTGTTAAAGAGGTCACTAATAATGTCTCAAACACGTCTGACACACACAAAGGCTCTGATTATCTCAGTTGTTTCTCCACTGTGGCCATTTACCAGAACACCACTTGAGGTTATGCTGAAAAATATGTGGACAACAATTCAGAGATCTGTAACCTGGCTATCTTCACCAAGTCTCCAGAGTTACAGGTAGGCTACATGCTTCTCTATCACCCTTACGAAACTATGGAAATAAAAAAAAAACACCTCTGCTATCAGCTGTCTCTGTATCTTCAGTTCCTCGTTCAGCTCGTCCTGCCTCTCTTCGAAGGAGACACGGCAGCAGCGTTGGCTGTTTCTGATTCTGACGCCCCAGTAGTTTATCTCCTCCAGGAAGTTGTGGGGACACAGCTCGTCTTTAATGCACAACACTCCAGTTCTGATGGGGAGGACAGAGAGACAGGAGAACGGGGGTCCAGAATTATTCCAAGGAGTCACATGAAGAAGACGGAAAATCCCTTCCTCTTTCATCTTACAATGCATTTTATCTGAACCTGTAGAAGTTGAAGATGTTGTGGAAGATTTTAGGATCCCGGTCGAAGAAGAACTCTTTGCTGTGGACGATGTAGTCGTCACACAGGTCCAACTTCCTGCTGTGGTCTGTGTACGTGGCCAACTGGCCGATCCGTGTCTTCGGATACCTGGCCGCTAACCTGTAAGGCAAGTAGTACACCTGGAGGAGAGGAAAACAGGAGAGAATAAAGTGAGATATAACATACATTTAAAATTGCAAAGAGGATCATTTGAACTACTAGAATGAAGATGAAACACACTTGATGGCTTTTAAAATGGTTGTCAAGTGTGAAAAAACACAAATTTAATATAAAAGTGTGTACTGTGTACACCTTCTCAGAGCCCACGGTCTTGTCTTCACATTGCTTGTTTTGTTAATGTTCTGCCATTGTATTTACAATGGCTTAGAACAGAGCAAAAGTTGCAGATCTTCACCTTTGAGAGGCTGGAACCAGAAACTTGTTTCATAATATTTGCTTGATACATTTCAAAGTAAACAGGAGCGATAAAAAAAAGAAAGAAACTGCAGCTGTAACACACATTGCCAGCAGGAGGCACAAGAGTTCAAATTACAGGAGCTATGTCTTTCTTTGCCTGTAGGAGGCGACGTCAACTGTTGCTTTACTTTCCTACAGCTGGTGCAGAACTGATCTGACAGTGACTGAACAGCTCCCTCTGGTGGACAATGCGCAGCCCGCTCAATGCTACTTTGCGAGTAAGTTACAATAAGAGATCAATCTGGTTTTCAGCATATCCAGCCGAGCAGCATGTTCGCGGTAGAAGTTGAGTAAAGTTACCGTTCCTCCAACGTTGATGTTGAGAGTGAAGTGTTTTTTCGGAGAGAGCAGCAGGCAGGTGGGAGACACCGGAAGTCGATCCTCCTCCTCATTTTCATACTCGGCATAAAGATCATAGATGTCTCTGCCCAGATCCTTCACAAACAACACAACAACTTTGGTGATGGATTCAGCATTTTAAGCTTGTCTACAAGCTGAATTAGACAATATGAAAAAAGGATCAAACTAAGCAGAATATAACAGAAAAACTGGGATAAAGATTAGAACATGCATGCGACTAGTTAAGTGTGTCTAATGAGATATATCATAATTAAAGAATGAGAAAAAAAAAAAAGAACAAAGAACATCTCTGTGATCAAAGATTTTTTTTGTCTTTTATGGTTTCTGATTTCTCTGTGCGTCACACTAAATCCATTTTTAATAATTGTTTTATTAATCATCTAAATCGTTTATGAAGCTCCCTGCTTCTCAAATATGTGAATTTGCTGCTTTACTCTGGCTTTTCTTGGGCTCTGGAACATTAATCAATAATGAAAATATTCATAAGTAGCAGCGCTATCTATCCATTCACACACATCAACAATAACATAGGCTTGCATTTTGAACACTTTGCTTTAAACCATTCGACAGATGGACGTGATTTTCACTCTCATTTGAAAACAAAATCCTGTAAAGTGAAGAAAATGGGAGCTTTGAGAAAGCACAAAAAGAACAATGACAAAAAACTAAAACACACAGTCAGGTTTTCATGACTTTTGGGGACAATACACTGACTTATTTCCCATACATTACCATAACAGCTAGCAGGCTAATCCTAACCCATACCTACAACTAACTACTGTATAAACCAAGTCTTCACATTTAGATGTAATAAATGTCATGTTACGGGGATGTACATTTTGTCCCCGTAAGGAAGGCGAGTCCCCACAATGTGACTGTGAAATCAGATCGGTGTCCCCTTAATGTATAAATAAATGAAATGTCTGACCTGCATGGAGTTCCATGGCTTAACAAAGGTGTTGGTGAAGTCCAGATAGTCGGCCGCTTCTTTCACAGATTGAGACCGGCTGCCGGGCTTGTAGCTGGATAACAAACTCCTGCTTCGGGCTCTGAGGTGGGTCAACATGGTTTCCTCCTAAAATCCAAATTGAACTGCTGGGAGAGACATCCTTGCAGCTCTCAACACCATCTCATTACGGACACAGCTGGTATCTTGCACAGGGGCACAAAACCTTTATCACACACACATCGACAAGACCACAGTAACAAATAAACAAGTAAACATGCATGCAAGGATGGGAAACGTCGGAGAGAAATCATGTCAACATACGTACACACACACATACACACACACACACACACACACACACACACACGTACACACACATACACAGTAATAAGGTAGGAAATGACTCTTGTCCTCTAATGCAACTGACTGAGATGACGTTGGAGTTTATCCTCTTATATCCATCTCTTGATCTCCCGCTCTCCTCCCACTTACTCCAACATCTCATAACTTTACAAATCTGGTTATCGCTGGGCTTGGCGGTGTAGCGGCAGTCGATGTCAAACTGATAAACAGTTTAAAAATTTTGTTAAATGTTTTTTTTTTTTCCTACATTGTATTGCAGAGAAGTGACAAAATAAAGGAACAATAAAAGTCTACAGCCACACTAGTGAC
Organism: Cebidichthys violaceus; assembly: GCF_023349555.1. Classification (NCBI taxonomy): domain Eukaryota; kingdom Metazoa; phylum Chordata; class Actinopteri; order Perciformes; family Stichaeidae; genus Cebidichthys; species Cebidichthys violaceus. The sequence continues at coordinate 236,976 of NW_027176805.1, forward strand.
TCTGCGTGAGAATGTGGTGCTTTGAGCTAAGGCTAAGCACTAAAGATGCTAACAAAATGTATTATACAGCCGTCATATTATTCCAGTTAATGAAAATAAAGGAAATTCATTCATTTTTACAGGACTTTGGTTTTATTGATAAAATATTCGGAAAGCTGTTAATTTTAGTTTACATTGGCAAAATGTAAAGTACCTCATGTGCAGTGGCTGTTATTAAACCGTATTGAAGAACTAGCTGGTGTGATGTGACCCATTTTAATTAAATCTCCACTTAGTGAACACAACAGCTGGTGCAGCTGGATCCTGGTCATCTTCTCATTGGTTACTTTTTGCAGCTGTTGCAACGCTTCAAATCATTGAAACATGGAGCTATGTGTTACAGCTCATTTTATAATAAATGACTCAGGTTTTTTGTACAGAAGCCCTGAAAGGCAAATTAGAATGTTTTGTTTTTATCTCCTGTGTTTATGACTGAACGAGTGAAAAAAGGTTTTGCCAGAATAATCTCAGTTACTCTTATTTCATCTGCGAAAGCAGGTAAAGGCTTTTGTTGTTGTAATACTCATTCGGGCCACAAGATGCTCAAGCGCATCACTGACCCATGTTCTAAATGAGACGAAGCATTTGGGTTTTCTTCCAGGAGAACTTTAATTAATGTCTCCATGCACTCTAAACACAAGGTAGGCCTACTTTTTTTGTGTGTTCGCAAGTGATGTCAATTTGAATCCCTAAACTGCATTAGTTATGCAAAAACTGCGGGACAAGAAACTGTTTGTTTCGTAATCCAAGTTGTATTAACCAATCACGTTTGAGCAGGCTGTGGTCGAATGCAGGTTAATAGACTGTGTGGAGCCCAAAAGAGGAGAACTGCATTATGGGAACCTTAGAGTTGCATATGACATCTCTGCCTTAATCCAAGTGTGTGTTTGTTGTTTTTTTTGTGCCACTGATGACTCAAGCAGGCTCGCAGGTGGAGATTAATCCCTGCTGCAGTTAAACTGGGATAATGAACGTAAGGCGCAGGACTCGTTCTGAAAAAAAGAAAGAAAATAAAAACAACTGTCCCACAGTCTGGACACGCCTACTCCTGTTCGTCCCTCGGTTGAGTGATCCGGCCATAACAAGTCAAGAGTGGTGATTTGGATGCACAGAGGAGCTTTCAGCTGTATCGTTACGCAAGTTTGATACCCGACAGTGGCTTTTGTTGCCTGTTTTTCTGGCTCTAGATCAATTTATTGAGTTAAGGATCTGAGTATTTCTTGCACCTAAATATCACTATTCTGTCAAATTCAGATTTCCCTTCATAGGACCCAACCTTAAAAAAAAGGCGGAGACTAAAACTACACTGGTATTTGAACACACCTGTCCGTACGGAGTTTCCACACATGCATGATATTAAAGACAGGATACCATGTTTTGAACAACATTGTAGATTAAGTTTTAATTCAAATGATTTTCAAAATCAGTTTCTTCACAGATACAGAGCTTTGAAGTTTTAATATTCCCCCTCACTGTACAAGGCTAGAAAAAGTTCACAGCAACAGCACACAAACATACAAAATAGTTATTTTTTACCAAATTCAGTTGTGTTTTATTCCCAGCCTTTTCTCTCTTGTTAAATACATCTCTATCCCGGTACGATGCCCAACCATAGCAAAAAATTGATTTCAAGTCAAATGTATACAATCTTATTTACACAAGGAACATTTGACAAAGTGCATTGAAGAGAGTCCTGATTGACGGTCCTGTCTTTGAGGGATGGCGGGTAAATATATACAAAGTTTACAAATGCTGTAACCATGGAGATACTTACGCAGCTTCTATAACAATAATAACAATTATGAACACTGGCTGAAAAGCTTGTAAGAATGCACTCCATGAGGTACTGTTGGACAGAAAAAGAAAAGAAAGTGCAAATAAAAGAAAACTGACCGAGCATAAATGATCACATCTGAGATCAGACAAAGCAAGACAAAGTTTGAATTAAGTTTCCTCATAATGACCCTTGACCCCTCTACACGCGGTCAAAAAGAAGTCTCGCTCCGTCTTTAACGCGCGTCACGTCCGATACCGGCGGTTCAGATCCAGTTTGAAATACAGTCCAGCAGAGTCGATCCGTTTGCAGAGAAACTACCCGTCTTCAGTCAGTTTTCCACTTCAGTTGGAACACAGAGAGCTCAGTAAGAGGAGATTAAATTGTGGTAATTCACCGCGTTACTCGCAACTGTAGTGAAAAGATGGCGTCAGACTCTTGAGGACGGGGCAAACCCCCCCCCCCCAAAAAAAATAAAACAGTTATGGACACGCAATTCATTGTAGTATTCACATAATAAATAACATTTACTCCAGTCATCCTCTCCACAGATAATGACATAATGCACTTCAGAAGGCATGTGGTCGGACTGTAAGGGCTGCTGCAGCTACGGACAACCGTCGGCATGGGAACGAGGTGGCGCCATGCAACGCTACGGGTTGCCGTAAAAAAAATTCCAACAAAAAAGCCCCAAGACGATCAGGATAAATCGTCCTCTGTGCTCACTATTGAGATCTGGAGGCAGAGGGAGGGAGGGGAGGAGAGAGAGAATAGGCTTATTCAAATGTATTTTGTGGCCGTTTGTGTGACATCAGTAAAGACTGGAAGCAGCAAGCATGGCTCTGTCCAAAGAGAAAACACAACTACCAACACCTCTAAGAGTTCATCAACATGTTGCATCTTGATCGTTCCCTTTGCAGTCAAAGAGAAATGTCTGCTGCAGCTGTGAGGTGACTGCAGTAGGTAGGCGTGAGTCCATCTCGTGTGTCTGTCTGGGTTTAGATTAATCTCTCTAATCTGTGTACAGAGAGATGTGCTCTCAATGCACTCAGGATTACTGAGGGCCACAAGATCACGAGAGAGGAGAGGTCATTGACATCCAGTCTCCGTCGTCTGTGCCGGGATGAAAATATTTTAACTGCCCAGTTGCTTAAACTACCTTAAAATTTCAAACATAAATTTGTCCTTTATGCAAAAATATTTCCCTAAACTCAGAGGTTAATTTAGGAGCGTTGCATTAAGCCTCTTAAATGTCTAAAAAGTGTTTAGACTGTAGCTACTGTGACAGCCTTAGTCATAATACAACACTACAAAGTAAACGCCAACAGTGTTAATGTTGAAAATAACTATAAAAGGCTGTCCATGGGTTTTCTCTTTCCTAAAAAAAATATGTCTTGGTATCTCCTGGTCTTCAAATGACGTAAATTCGGCCATTGTCTTACGTTCCAAGAATGATTTCACTTTTAAGAGAATGGTATGGTTCCTTAAAAAGTTCTAAAGAAAATAGGTTCTAGGACCTTCTAGCCATGCATAAGAGATTAGGTAAGTAGCTAAGAGCGAATACTTAGGATGTTTAAGGGATTCCCCTCTGATCTCTTAAGGAAATCCTTAAAGGGATTTTATGGTATGCTCATTTTTTTTCTGAGGGCAACCTTAGCCTGAGTGGTTTAATGTAACGGGACACAGATTATTATTTTGCTATCAAAACAAGAGCTCTTTTTATCATTTTGTCATGATTTTAGGGCAAAGGGCTCTAAAGGTGCTGTAACTGATGAGAGACGAGTGCGTTTTGAGTTCAGTAAATCCAGCCTCGAAGAGTTTTCGGACCCTTCTCTACCCATGATGCACTCTGCTCAGAGGTCGCTTACTCACCGCTGGGTAGGTGTGACCCACGTTGGCGCCGTGTCGGGTGATGTCGATGTTGAGGTCTTCTTCTGTGGTCTTCAGGTAGACGGGGTTGTCAAAGTTCATGCTCTTCTGATTCTTCAGCTGCCAGTTTCTCCACATCAGGTAGCCGCCCCCAACCGCCATCGCCAGCAGCACTGAGCCGAGGGACAAAGACACAAACCGTCAGATAATCTATAATATTCAGAGTCTGGGCTGACAGGCTTGTGGTGCGTGTGTGTGTGTGTGTGTGTGTGTGGTTGTACGTTGCCTAGTAAATTGCTTGGCAGAAGGGGTGGGGTCTAGTTGTAGTACCATAAGTGCATTTCAAGCTTTGACAACAGTATTTGACTACAACCCTTACATGGTACCTGTGTTACAATAGTGTGTGTGTGTGTGTGTGTGTGTGTGTGTGTGTGTGTGTGTGTGTGTGTGTGTGTGTGTGTGTGTGTGTGTGTGTGTGTGTGTGTGTGTGTGTGTGTGTGTGTGTGTGTTGAGTACGCACAGACGGGTAGTATGGCCCAGGCAGCAGCAGACCCTCTGGCTGTGGAGTCCACCTGGATCGACGTGCTCACGTTCGCCTCTGAGACAAAACAAAGCACAGGTCACTTTAAACCCAACACACACTTTCAGGACATAGTGTTCAGTTGAACGACATGTTGAAAAGGAAGAAAGTTTAGTCAGAAGTTAGACCGACATACGCGTCAGATGGTTAGTGTGTGTGCGCGCTTGATCATAACCATTAAAGTGCCGATCCACAAAGGCCTCAAGGGAAGGACGTCTCTATTGAGGGATACAGGGCCACAATGAGCGTGAGCCATCACGAGTGCAGATATTTAAATGCCCTCTTTTTGGATTCACCATGAACAGTTGTTAAGATGTTACAAAAAAAATAAATAAAAAATAAATAAATAAATAAATCTGGAGACTTTTTTTTTATATTAGCAAACAGTCTGGGGAAAAAATAAATAAATAAATAAAAATGCAGGGTTTTGGTGTTGGCAACGAGTGAGTGACATGACTGGCAAACAGCTCGGCTGAAAGACTTCAGGACAAAGAGACAAAACACAGGGTTTGTTAACTCATGTTCTTCCTGCCAGTCAGTCTGCTCTGCTGCCAAATAGCTTGGTGATGTAATCAACATGCCAACTACAAAATGTTAATGCATGGAAAAAGAAAAAAAAAGCTGGTTACCCTTTGCTTTTCTTATGGGCAACAAATGGACTCAAACCAAAAAATGTGTTAGTCTGACTTCTGTCCTCTCAGTCCATTGGTTCCTGGTGCAAAAGTAAATCTTTACAAAACAGCTCACAGGAAATTACAACGTCCTTGAAAGAAATTAAACTATACATTAACAGCTGGGCACTATAGTTTTTTTTTGTCAAGCATTACTCAAACAGGGAAACGTGGCATGTGTTTGGGTGCATTTTCAGCAGCGGATTAACACACATTTAGTGCTCTAGTGAGTATTTCCAGCTGCAGGTCGGTGTGTGGGATCGAGTCAAATTAAGCTGCATTGTGAGTGTTCATTGTATTAAAGGAACATGTCGCCCAATTCAACAGTGTATTTTGTTGACAAGAATAAGAATGTAGAAGTCTGCTGATAATCCATTTTGAAGTTGTAACATGTTTAAGAACCTTTTAGTTATTTAGTTGTAGACCGTGTACTAATCCAGGGCTGTAACTTGAGTTTCCATGGAACAATTTAAAAATTAAATGAAGAAAACATGCAAGATTTTTTTTTGACCCCTGGTGTTCAGGAGTGTTCATTATTGTGTTCTGTTGTATTACTGCACACACAAACTCAAACAATCACACTTCAATCAAACTATAACCACAGTGGAACTTGGTTTTGGTGGTTCGTTTGTCCTTCCTAGTGTCCACCACTAGGTGCTGCTCTGCTCATGGGTCGTTCTTGCAGACAAACCTTTGCTAAACTGGATAAATATCCAGAATATCTTCCTCACCAGCTCTTTCTACAGTAACAACGGATCAGAACATACAACAAGCTCAACACACTGCAGATGCATCCTAAGAGCTCTACAGTGTTGAAGGTCAAGCTAACTGAATTACAGTCACGAGAAGTTGTGTAATCACAAACAAACAAGAAGTCATCAGTCAACCTTGTGTTGCTGATTAGGGCCCCGTTTCTTGTGGAAGTCAATCACCAACTGCATTTTTCAGAGGATTAGGAGAGAGTTAGTGAGCAAACTCTTCATTCCAGCACAAGTTTACAAATGACATTTGAAAACTTGTGACTCTGAGATGTTTGCAGGACTGAGCACTCTGGCTAAATCTACATACAGCTGACGTCAAGCCTCCAATTTGACCCAAGACTAACAAACTTGCCCGAAAACCGTGAACAAAAAACCATCATTAATGAGACAATGGGAGCCGCCTCCCTGATTAGATTCTGGTCTCAGTGGGACAACGGGAGGGACAAAAGTAACGGAACTCAAACGTTTTGGATTCACCAGCTGAGAGACATTCAGAGCTGTGCTCCGGTCACGGCACAATACCTGGGTTAATTTGATCTTTGAAAAGATTACACATGAATTGTGATAAAATAGAAAGCAATAATTGACACATTTTTGTAGTGAGAGAAAGAGAAAAATCTTAAAAAAATAAACAAAAAAAAAACCACATTTTTGTAGAGAGAGAGAGAAAAATCTTTAAAAAACAAACAAAAAAAACCACATTTTTGTAGTGAGAGAAAGAGAAAAATCTTTAAAAAAATAAACAAAAAAAACAAACACATTTTTGTAGTGAGAGAAAGAGAAAAATCTTTTAAAAAAACAAACAAACAAAAAACACATTTTTGTAGTGAGAGAAAGAGAAAAATCTTAAAAACCACAACAGAAAGGGAAAATGTAGCCCGAGCAAAAATATGAGTAAGGAAGTCACACTGTTATTGGAAACCAGAAAAGCACACCAGCAAGGACACAGCCACAGGTTGTTAAACGGTTGAATCAAAAGTTAGAAGCGAGGCCGAATACATTTTGTGCTGAAACTCAGTTTACTGCTCACTATAGACTCTTGTCTATTATTCAGGTCTGAAAGTTGTGAGCCATAACAAGAGGATAGTTGGAATAGAACGACCCCTTCAATACCAAGTTACAAACTTAAAATAAGATTTACATTATTTATCTGAAATGCACCAAGGCCCGCAACACGTCTGAATGTGCGTCACAACCCAACAACAAACACCAAAGCACAGGCAGAAGCCGTCATTATGGATATACTAGATGTTCAACCCAGAATATTAAAAAATCTCCATGTACAGCACCGTAGAAAGAACGTCAATTTTGGCAGTTTGGCTGATTCGAGAGCAGACGTGGCTAAGAAAGAGACGAATGCACCGCAACCAAGGCTGCAGCCAAAAACAATTCCAAAGAACAGATGTCCAGTTTAACCAATGAAATGGGAAAACACCTGCTTCCACAGTAAGGAAGGAGAAGAGGAACTTATTTCATTTTTGAACAAAGCACAGCATTCTTTAAAGAGAGTTAGCAGAGACGAGCAGCAGACGGTTTTACCTGGGGGCGGCCGTACCAGAGCTTTCCCATCATCCTTTGAGGGACCTTTGGAAGAATGTTCTGTCACAGAGAGAGCCAAGAGTCATGCTTTTGACAACAAAAACGGGCCACACAAGTCGCTCTATTTTTAAACTGTGCGCACACACACACACACGCAAAGTAGGCCTTCTTTGAAAATAGACCAGATCTCAGGAGACTAAACTAGTAAATAAACGCTCGATAGATGAAAGCGGGATCTATTTTTTGTTCAGCGAGAAAGCAGCCATCACCAAGCTAAGACACAAGAGCTGCATTCCTCACACCATGGACGATATATACACAAACAGAAGCAGCTTTACATACTGACATGGAGACAATCCTCAGGATTTTCCTGCAGTTTATAAAGCCAGACACAAACAAAAGCTGGAAAGTGAGCGGACGACATGCAGAAGGATTTTAACATGTCTAAAGACACATCGCACAGTAAACCGCATTGATCACAGCGTCTCTATCAGCAGCTGTACAATCAGGACAGCCAGCTGCAGCAACAATAAAATCCGTACAGGCGAATCAATGCAGCCTTGATTAGCAGAGGCAGCGGAGTGTTGCTTTGTTTACTGTAAATTCACAGGGCCGTTAGGTCTCCTGTGTAGGAGGAGGGAATGAATGCACATTATTCTTACTGCCAAACAGTAGAACAGTAAGCACAGTCAAACGCAGACTGAAACCGTTTGCAAAGCCTTTATCTACAGGAAACTAGCGCTCAAACAATTGATCAGTAAGATGATCAACAGAAAAATATTTTTTTGCGAATCAATTAGTCATTTATCGAGCAAAAAAGGAAAACATTAAGAGTGCTGAATACAACCTTTTTCACATGTGCAGTAGTGCAAGACCTGTAATATTGATACTTTGGGTCTTTTGATTGGGAAAATTTAAATGTGTCAACTTGGGCTCTGAGAAATGATTTCACTTTTTTAAACATTGAATGAAAAAGGTAAAAAACTGATTTGATAACTTTGTTGCAGCCTTAGACTAAAGGGCAAAAACGTTTTCAGCAGTGAGTTTCATCCTTGTTCTCAGGATTGCCCACAGTCCAAACCTACAAGTGAGGTGAATTGGCGACTGGTGAAGGTGCGCTTGTGTCTGTGCGTCAGCCCCGTGATTGATTGGCGATGCGTCCACGGTCGACCTCGCCTCTCACCCAACGTCAGCTGAAGCCGACCCGCGACCTTCAGTACGCTCCAAGCTATGGTCGTCAGAATCAGATAATTCAACAATCGGAGAGTGAGACAGTGGGAGGGGTTTGAACTTCTCTCTCCACCCCCCCCTCCCCTCCCCCCATTCACACAACCTACTTATGTCTCTTCATGTGTACGACACCATGAATGCCTTTGAGAACAGATGCGTCTGCTGTTAGAAGAATTTGTACAATTCATCAGATTGAGATCAAGACGAGCAGGACTAACTAAATTCTCTTAAAAATAAAAAGGAATCAAGATGCAGACAAGAGGTTATGATGGCAGGTTTTTTTTGCCCTGCCTTCGACTGTAGCTAAAGCTTTTTCCTGAGAAATATTGAGAGCAAACTAAATTGTTCACAATAAATCATAAAGGGTACAATCGAGACTGCTGGAAGTTTAAATAAATCGAATAAGGGATTGGAAAGGACTTGTATTTGATTAGCATGTTTGATTCAGAATAGAGCTGTGATAAAATATTGAATGAGTGTAAAACTCTCAATCTAAAACGACAGTTCCACACACTGTTTCCTAAGATATTATTCATCATTAGTCGAACCTAAGTGGAGTCCCAACATCCTCTATTTGATCCTGAGTTTGTTCGGCCTGAAGGAAAGCTCTCCCATTACCTCTAAAGGCTGTTATTTCAATCCCTCAATGGTAGTTTCAGGTTCAACCCCTGAAGTGAAGAGCATTGCTTTTTACTTTCTTTCACTAACGAGATTAGAGCCGGCCAAAGCTGCGACCGCACAATGCTCCACAGTTCCTATTCGCTTCAGCTGCAACGGCTGTAAAGTGGGATAAATATGTCAGCTGGCGGTTTAGCAAAGAGCGGCGAGGATTTTGGCTCCGGCCCAACTAGGGAGCAAAGTGGAGGAGCATTCAGCCAGTGACAGGCATCCCTCTTTAACCCCTCCCACACCGTTCTCACATTCAAACAGTAGCAGAGATACAGACAGGCGTGTAGACACAGCTGTAGAAACACACGCAAAGACACTCACAATAACTTGCCCACGCTCAAGACACTCGCGCTTGGATAAAAAAAAAACAAAAAAAAAAAAAACGAGTTTGCGTGAATTAACATGCTCAGAAACACACCCTAGAGCTGAATGCATGCACTCTCACACACACACGCTGCTCGATTTTATACAGCTTGAGAGTCTTTATTCCTGCAGAGAAGAAGAAAAACAGTCTGGGTGGTACATTCCGTTATCACAGCAGCGGCAAAAAGCCTGGAGGCAGCTCAGGATTCCCAAACAGCCCATGTGGAGGCGAAGTCAGGCTGCAGGGACTTTCACTACACCAAGACCATCATGTAGAGCAGGCAGGCTGGAAAACCTGCTACAGAGCTGGCAGTTTGTTATTGGTGCAGAGAGTTAGTCTGTCCCTACCGGAGCCTATTCTGGTTTCATACCTCTATTCCCTTTTTTTTTTTTTTTTTTTTTAAATAATACAAATAGGTCTGGTGTTGTGGTAAAATACATGCAATAATGAACTATAGGCGTCTGTATGCTTCAACATAAGTGTTTGTCGAACGGCGTCTGAAACGCCCCTGCATCCGATCATTTCTGAAGCCGACAATTATACAACCCACTTCACTCAGAGGTGAGAAAGCAAGCGTGGCGTTAACTTTTCTCTCCAGATCCCTTTTCATTTAATTTCATTTTTCACACAACAACATGTGTCACTATGTGCCTACACTCAAGGACAACTCCATGAAATGTCTTCGAGGAGAGTCGGTCTTATATGTGGAATTATCCACACACTCTTCACCGGTGAGTGAGGCCGTTTAGAAAAGCTCTGAACACCGACACGCTGTTCAAACAGGGTCATTTCAAGCATACTGACACCTTCATTCTGGTTGTAGGCTGAAGTAAACTAAATGTTGAAAATATAGTCCCTCAAATGCCAATGTAATAAGTTGTTGATTCATATACAAACTGGTAGTGCCTGCTAGGGAGTGAAGGAAAATTCCAGTATATTTTCCTGTAATTGTTAACAAGACTATGGGTCATGATAGATCTGCATCCTATCCGTTTGTTATAGCTTTCCAAATTAACTTTAACATCTCAAATGCACTCTAAGTTGGAATATTTTAAATAAGTAATGTCTAAATTTCCTCTGCATATGAGGATAGTCAAAATTTATTTAGTAAAGAGAGACATCTGATATACACCAATATACAACATGGATCTGAGAAACATTTGAGGTAGATGTAACTTGAGCAGAAAAAGATAGAGGCGGACAGGCTGCACAAACTGTCAGGAAACTCTGGAAACAGAGTCTCAGTTCTCACTGGGAAGAAAGTAAAGAAGAGAAGTCTTAAAGAAAACTCAACAGGCCAACTAGGCAGACTCATTGAGGAGGGCAGGAGGGACGCAGTTTCCAGGGAGATGTTCCAGTACTTTGTCTACACCAGTGTCTCGCTCTGCAGTTTGAGTCCAATTAGGAGAGTATGTGCACTGAATTCAGCCGTCAGGTTCCTATCAGACGCTGCTTCAGTATGAAAAGGCTAATCTTTGGGAGCGCAGTAAGGAGCCGGGCGTTTAAAGACTAAAAACAACTGGAGCAGAGTAGACCAGGGACAGAGAGAGGACAACGTTACCCAGCAACCTTTTCACAGCAAAGAAAAAGAGACGGATGGAGAGCGGGGCTACAGTTTGAGCTTCATTTTTAAAAATGTGATCATATTGAACAAAGCCCTGCAGTCAAGTCACACCATCTTGTGGAAAGCCTCCCTAGAACAGTGGAGGCTGTTACAGCAGCAGAAGAACTTCCATTGTTTTGATCAACCATCACATGGGGCTGTTTGCAGTCACATCCCACTCCTGAGTCCAGAGAAGTGTCACGCGAAGACACAAGAGATGAGGAGACAGAGCTGCAGCAGAGATGTGAACAACGACGAGATTTGCCCAAAAAAAAAAAAAAAAAAACGACGATGGAAAACTGGATCACAACAATCGACTCGGCTACTGTTGAGCTGTCAGAGGAGTAACACGGACAGACAGCTGGGTTTGTGGCTGGCATGGATACAGATAGAAGACAAGACTCAGAGGGAACACACTCCAGAGAAACGTGCTTGAGCAGATGGAAAACAGAGGAAAAAGGGGAGGGAGTGAGAATAAGTCTCTTTTGTTGCATCAAAGCCAGTTTAACCCGAAGAATTAGACTCAATTAATTCCGTTTCTTACAAATGATTCTGTGTTTTGGGCGAAGAGCTCCACCGTGAAGCCCAGCTCCCTTTAGCCTTTTGTTTTGAAATCAATTCTTTAAGAAGAGGCACATTTGAGACGAGCAGCACAGCAAAGGGAAGACGAAGCAGAGAGAAATGCACAGGACTGACGTGTGTTCAGGACTTGAAATAATGCACACAAGAACGTCGAGCAGCTACAGGTTTACAGTGCGTTTGGTGGTTTAACCCGACCCGGTTTGTCCTCTCACCAAACATACAATCAACAACATATTCCCATGATGCCATCCACACTGTCCTAAAAGGCACATAAAAAAAAAAAAAAAAGATCGTTCAGATCGATTATTGGTAATGTTTACCCCACGGTTCCTTTAAGTTCCTATTTAAAACATTCTTCCTTTTCTTGAAATATTTCCTAATCCAACGTTGCAAACTGTAGCTTGCATGTTGCAGCGCTGTGGTCCTGGTTCAGGTGTAAACATGACAAAGATAAATGAATGGGTTTCACCGGCGTGGTGCTGTGACTCACCAGGTCTGCAGCGTTGGCCATCAGCAGCCAGCTCCTGTCCCTCCGGACACACACAGGTGTATCTGGGCGAGTGTTTGTTGATTTGCGGTGCAGGCAGACACATGTAGCTACAGCCTCCGTTCTCACCTCTCTCTGCGCACCAGTTAGTGCCTGCACACAAGGGTCATTAGCTCTGGTTATTTATGACAGAAATATACTAGAAAACCTGCAATCAAGTTGTAGTGAAGACGTCATTCAACGCATAGGATTAAGCCAGTGCTGGAGTTGGCCGATATCTCTTCACCAAGCTCTTCTGCTACGTTTGTCACTTCAAAGTCTTTTGCTCAGTTATTACGGAACTGTAAATGTTCAAACGTTCCATTTTTCTAGGTAAATATCTGACTTTTCAAACTCCAAACGCTGATGACCATGTGATAGCAAGTACGCACACAAGACTGTTTTGTCAAAAAACAAAAACCTACTGGTTCCTTCCTTCCATAAATCAGTGGCCAATAGTCAATAATGGCTGCGTGATGCAGACCAATATGGTAATAATAGTTAGTGCTGACTGTACCTGTGTCATGGGTAATTCCAGTCATTTCTGATTCACTTTCTCATCATTAACCTTTAAATCACAGCAGCAGATAATCATTCATGTCCATCCTCTCCCAGCAGGGTCTTACCAGACAGCTGGATCAGCTCGTGGTACACTATGATGTCCTGAGGGTCATTCAGGTTGCTGGCCAGCGTCACCACGTCGGAGCCCGTGAACTTGTTTGCGCCGTAGATGGCTTTATTTTCCCCATCTGTCCAGAAGACTCGATCCTGGAGAGAGAGGACAGGAAGGGAAAGTTGACAAGCGCGAGCTCCGCCCCAGAAACTAATAGCAACAGGTTGCTGTGGTAAGGACAACAAGCTGATTTGGCGTCCAAGTCAGTTTTCCAGGAGATTAAGAAAAAGTTGAGCAGTATTGTCTTTTTCAAAATATGATATGATATTTGCTTGTTATGTTTAGATGATGCTCCCTCACAGATGGTGTGAGGGAATTGTAGAGCATAAACACTCTGTGCATGAGGAGGAACTCTACATCAGATTCAACCATTTGTGTGCCAAGACGTAAGCAAAGTGCAGTTGCATTCCTGCGCCGCACTTTGCAGAGACCACCTGTCAATCAAATCCTCTCCTCTGATTTTCTGCCGATTTAGGTGGCACTCCTTTTCATCCTAAGTGGCTTTCAACGCTCATGTTAACGCGTTCATCCTATTCATACCCAAAAAAAGTGACGATTAGAAGTTGGATCACATTTCTATTAAGTGGAAATGGAAAGAAGCAAAAACATATATTTGTAATAAAACTGTTACTTTAACTAGAATGTCACTGGAGACCGTTTTGTTAAGACTGTGCACCACAGTGTTCAGATTTGAGCCGTACCATAAGCACATGTGCCTGCATGTGAATAAATGTGACAGCTGTCTGAGCGAGAGAGCGAGGTAGCAGAGTGGGAGTATGAGAGAGACCGCGATGGAGAAACATGTCCATGACTCCATGAATCACAAAGCTGTGAAAGACGCAGCACTGATTTATGTATAGCCAGGTTTTAACCAGCAGACATTGTTAGTGGGGCTGTCCTTAACGTTAGACCATTATAGTTTTCAGATACAAGGCCTGATCCACTAAGTGCAGCTGCTTTCAATACGTTTTCAAACATGCTTTATAGCTTAATAAAATCGTTAAAGTTTTGCCGTGATCGACTGTTTGGCGTGAGGTGGTCATAAAACAGTCCGAGTTGTCTTAAGTCTCTTTCTCGTCTTCACCTTAACATAAAATCAAACAGGTTTGATAAAATAAGTTTTAATCTTGTAAATAGTGCAAAAAAAATAGGGATGTTGCAGGTTCATCGTTTCAGACTTTAGTCTTTTCAAAGTCGTCTAGAACAGATGTTCCCAAACTTTTCAGAAGGTGTCCCACTACGTACCAAACCAAATGTCCCCAAGTACCACGTTGTACTGTAGATACCAACAATGTAACAATGAAAGAAGCGCCTCTCCTTTGCCGTTCCTCTGGCCCTGTGACGGTAAATCACAGATTGATGTAGCAATGTAATTAGCTCCTTCTGTTTTCTAGAAGTGGCGCCGCACCACTCGTCTACAGCATTAACAGGTTTTTGTGTCACTCTGAACCGCCGGGGCCATCGTCTTCACCTGCCTCTCCGCTGTTCTATGGACCATGTAACCGTTTCAAAACTCAACATATTCTGCTTTTATCAACGAATCACACTGCGATTAGATACCGCTAACGTTACTAGTTCATGCCATGTCAGATGTCATGTCCAACCAACATTACAATTATGTGAAAAGTAGTTTATTTGTTTAAATAACCTGTCCATGAAATGAAACAACAATTTATGGTTTACATTTAAGGAAATGGGCCAGTTGTTGAGAATGTTTGGGAATCACTGCTCTAGTGTACGGCAGGCAGTAAATTGAGGTGCGATTCTGCAGAAGGAACTCACGACACACTTCATTGTTTGCACAGCCCTGACTCACGATGGTCCTGTGAAAAAGAGAATAGAACAGCAGCAGTACCTCAAACACAGTGAGCGCGAAGGGATGAGCCAGGTAGTTTGGAGACTGGAGTACTTTCTTCCTGTTGTCTCCGTTCAGGTCGACGCTACAGAGCATGTGAAGCTTCGAGTCGACCCAGTACAACCTGCCTTTGATCAGATCTGGGAGGAAGATGAAGTGCAAAACAAAAAACGGGAGAGGAGAGCGACGGAGAAGGCAAGATGTGAAAGATGGAGATTGAAGAAATAACAGAAGGGTGGATTGTAAATGGGGAAACGGGGGGAGTGGAAAAACGACAGGGCAGAAAAGGACAGGAGGGACAGAATAATTATACAAGGCAAGAAAGGAGCGATACAAGGGAGAAGCCCAGTAGAACATTGAATATAAGAGTGTCGACAAGAAATGAGACCAGGGAGTGGAAGAATAGAGGGATGAAGCAACACAGAAAGAAGATGAGGCATGGCGGGTAGAGATAAGGAAGAAAGAAAAGGAGGAGAGAGAAAATCTAAATCAATACAACATTTCATTAGCGAGGACAAATCGATGGCTTTTCTACAGTGATAATGCACCGAGGGGAGGAAAAAGAAATCCAACAAAAAAAGGAGAGCATTGTGATGTTGGATGGTATGGATAAAATGTAAATACTAAAGTAGAAGTTTTGGTCTTAATTTTAATCACTGCAAGTATAAGCACTGCAATAAACTAAAGTGGCAGTTGAAACAAGATAGTGAACTAAATTGAAGGGGGAAGATAAAATGTAAACACTGAGGAGTCCAACTTTGGGTTGCAGTCGAACTGCTGAGAACAAGTGTATAAACTAGCTGAATAAGCAGCTACAAAAAGAAGGAATTGAACCATAGCTGCTCTTTAACAGTCTATTACGTTGAATATTCCCGTTCTTCTGATGGAACAGCAGTGAAGAAAAATGTGCTGTGATGGTAAAAGCAAACTACTGGATGAGTCATTGGTGTGTGTGTGTGTGTGTGTGTGTGTGTGTGTGTGTGTGTGTGTGTGTGTGTGTGTGTGTGTGTGTGTGTGTGTGTGTGTGTGTGTGTGTGTGTGTGTGTGTGTGTGTGTGTGTGTGTGTGTGTGTGTGTCTCTCACCCAGGGTGATGCCATTAGGCCACTGGATGTCCGTCGCCACCAGAACCTGTCTGTCCACTCCGTTCATACCAGACTTTTCAATCTTAGCTGGCTCGCCCCAGTCAGACCAGTACAGAAACCTACAGTACCACCACAAGCACACAGAGCTGTAAATTTACAGATTACAGTTAAAAGGTTTTCACCCGACGGCAAAACACAAAACTTTGTCACCCACCCAGACAGCGGATCCACAGCGATCGATGCCGGTTCTTTGAGGCCTCTGTTGAACAGAACTTTCTGCTTGGTGCCGTTGAAGTTGGCTACAGAAATGGTTTTGGTGCCGAGATCAGACCAGTACAAGTTTTTATAGATCCAGTCCACGGCGATTCCCACGGGAGTCTGGACGTTGTCGATCACTTTGTTGTGGGTGCCGACGTCCCCTCGTTTGTCCAGCACAGTGCTGTGAGCAAAACGTTCAGTTTAATCATGACGTGGCCACATCAGTTGGAACTCCTTTTACTTTATTTTCCACAAAACAATGTGGGGCAAGCCTCCACCTCGTCTTAAAATGCCTGATATAAATAAGTGATATATCCAACCAATATTTAAAGCCAAACTTAATGCTAATATCTTAGTTAGCACGGTAATATTTGCTAATCAGCGCTAAACATAAAAGTAGAGCCGAAGCTGATGGGGATATCAGTTTTGCAGATATTTCACAAATTATAATGTTGACCTGATGAGGGCACTAGATGATGAAGTCACGGGATCACCAAAGTATTCAAACTTCATCCTGAGGGGGCCATGTATGTGTGTACCAAATGTAATAGTAAGCAGTCTAAAATATGTTGAGATACGGACCGACCAACCAACTAAACTGCTATTTGCAGAGCCACACCACACGTGTGTGTGGGTGCGTGCGTGCGTAAGTAATCTACCTATACATGGCCCTCTGGCCCAGGTCGGCCCAGAAGATCATCTGCTGATTGAAGTCTGCATCCAGAGCCACCGTGTTCCTCTGCTGCTCCACAATCTGAGTGTACTCCTTCCTCTCCAGACCCAGACGACGGATGTCACGGCGGTTAGTGAAGATCAGGCAGGGCTCCTTACCTGAGGACAGGGAGGACGAGGACAAATGAGAGAGAGGAAGAGAAGGTCAATCCGTTTCACTGGCTGACGCTGGAGACATTCAAAACTTTTAGACACGTTGAATCTCTGAGAGGAATCAAACGTTTTAAATCATGTTGTTAAAGTGTGTGGGCTCCTTCTTTTCTAGCCTTTCACGTTATCCAGAATCTGTTTGAACAGAGAAACCCAATTATTGATTTGTTGGTCACATGTAACCAGGATACCATTTTAGTAACAATAAATTAATACAAATTAGTGACATTTATGATGGAGATCATGAAGATTATTGATAGAAGAGTAAATATATTATAAATAAGAGTTGATAGGACTGGATGATAAATCATTTGGAAAAACAATGAACCATCAGACTGAAAGACAGTGATGTCTTTGTCAACAGGCAACAATCGTCTTTTTACTGCAGAAATGACCGAACGGCATGTGATCACCAGACGAGAGGATGACATCTACAGCGGCAGGACAACTCCAGAGTCTTTAAAGATAATCACTTGAGGATATTGAAGGTTCAGTTCTACTTCTATCATGCACTTGCCCACATTTTCAAAGCTGCTTTTAAGATTTAAACTATTAATCCTCAGCTTAAATACTGACTTCTTTGTGTGTTAAGTCGGCAAAATTATGTATCTAAAATAAGAATATTTCTATCAAACCAATGTATGATTTGCAATTTTCTCCGTTACTGAATTATTCTTTTTTTAATAATTACTCACCGACGGCCTTGCAGACTCCGGTGGTCGGATCCATCTGGTAGCCGTTGTGGCATTCGCACTTATATCCGCCCTTCAGGTTGATGCAGATCTGACTGCAGATTCCGGGGTTCAGACACTCATTGATGTCTGCAAACGGAGAGCGAGAGACAAAGAAAAGATGGAGGGATGAGGAAGAGAAAACAGAGGGAATACAGCTGGTATCTGACACGTTCAATAATCAAGTGTGCTGAATGCTTCAATTTGGGCAATCAGACGTTTGCACACGGCCCTGCTGCAACGCAAACACTATTGAAAACATCCCCATGATTCCCACTGCATGAGATTGTGAGCTTGGGGTAGACAAAGTGACAATTCTACCCAACTATAAATGCTGTTGATGTTTTCCCAGAACGCTCTTTAGCAACAAGCTGCTCTCATCAGAATTAAAAGTAAATATACACATGTTTTCGGGAGTTTAAGTGGTTTATACCTGGGAGTAGATTAAGCGCCTGTGCAACCAGTGGGATTCATTCCAGATGGGATTATACACATTCCCCAATATCCAAAGCAGTGCTTGAGGCCAAGGTTGGCTCAATATCAAAACTGTCAGTTAAGTGCCTCCATAGCACTGACGATTTCTACTTTTGAAAAAGAAATAACAGAAAAATCACCTTGCACACCGAGGCCAGAAGAGCACAACAACACGTACCGGACAAAAGTGAAATATCTGGAAGTCACAACACCAGTCTACTATATGTGTGACCCAGCCTGTTGGATTTGTGATTTCTAAGCAAGACAAAAAAAATAAAAAATATTGCAGCTACAGCCTCAGTCTCTCCAGTCCATTTTCTATTCAAAACATCCAGGACAGTAACCCGACAAGGGCGTTGTGATTTCTGATTCATTTGTGAGTGCTTGTGATGCTTAAAGTCAACAGTTCTGTCTGATCGACTTTTCATACAAGTGAGGTTTGTAGCTGCCCTGAAACAAAAGCATGTCAGTGAGCAACAATGAGCTGCGGTAGTTTTTTCCCCTGGAAAAGAAATGTATTGAGTCAGAGTCTTAAAAATGTGGTAATGTTGAAAATGTTTTACACAAATCTGACTATAGAGCTGCACCAACTGCATTTGTTTTTTTTACGTTTTAAGTTTCTATTTAGTGTTTTCAAATAAGCTTTGAAAGTCTGTCATCATACTTTAGGACATCTTCAGCGTGAACATTTATTTTTTATAACAAAATAAATCCTCAGTTCAGATAAAGTGATTCATCAGACTAAATGAGTAAGTTCTTTATTAATTCTTTTGGACTTCACAACACTCTGCAGCTATTACAATTATTTCTGACTCATGTGATCCATACATTTCTATGCAGCCAACGCTGGAATACAAACCAAATCGCCCAATACGTTTATCTCCATTTCTACTTTACAAAGTACCAGTGTGTCACATGTGGTGGACAAAGTCAACTTACACAATTGAGAACCTTTGGGATTAGAAAAGGTAGGAACACAAGCCGCGTCTTCGCTGACGCATTTCCCTGTGACGTCCATGTCGGGGACGCGTCACAACACATTGATGTCAACATTACCAACGATATGTGGTCAACTGGGTACCAGACCACCTCAACAAGTGATCGTTTACACTTTTATTCAGAGTAGTCCACTTGTGATCCGATTACCCAAGATGCATTTTAAGACCACATGTAAACAGGGTTGATACGTCTAGTGCCCAATTGGATCCAAGTGGGCCCTCCACAAGCTCTGAACACATGCTGCTTCATCAACACCAGAGAAGGCTTTGATGATTTTTTTTTAATGCAAACAAATCTCTGTAGGGTGCTTTCCATAATGTCAGACACAATAATCCAAGCATGTCAATAACAAGCTGTTACTGGACGTGCATTGACGGCAAGGAGTTGCCTCGAGCGATTACAAAATACCAAAGTTTCCCTTTAAACGTTAATGCAATGTGAAGGTCCCCTACCTCCACAGGTCTTGTGGTCGATGAGCTGAAGTCCAGGTGTGCAGTCACACTCAAAGCCAATCACCACGTCCTTGCAGATGTGAGAGCAGCCGCCGTTGTTCAGGAGACACTCGTTTAGATCTGAAGCACATGAAGGAAACGGGGCTTTGTTGTAGCTATAAGAAGACAGTTATGAAAAGACGAACTGTAGATCCCATCTTAAATAGTAATCCTGTGACACACACACACACACACACACACACACACACACACACACACACACACACACACACACACACACACACACACACACACACACACACACACACACACACACACACACACACACACACACACACACACACACACACACACACACACACACTTTTGGTTTTAGTCAGGCATTGACAGTTGAGACAAGAAATAACGAGAGAGAGCGATGATACAACGATCAAAGGGTGGATTCAAAGTGACATTACAAGGATGTTGCAGTATGGTCCAATATGCATACTCTAACCGTTGAATACTGAAATACGTTGACATTTTGTGATGCTATTTTGTGTGCCTGATTGAGTCTGTAAGGTCAAGGAAAAGCAAGTTATTTTTATTGGATTATACACAAAGATATACTATTTTACTTGCTCTCCTTTAACAGAAGCTGGGGGGGAGCAGGCAGTGCACAAATACTTGAAACGGGAAATTCAGCTCATCACCAAATGTACAACATTACACAATTATTTTAGTCATTTGATCTATTCAAATTGTTAATTTACCTAAAATGCCAATCTTTCTCTCTGATTGAATTGCAGTTCGATTTAGACTCAGGTGTTTAGTATTCTGACTGTGGAAAGCATAATCACTTTTGGCCGAGTTCTTTGATCCATGAAGGAGAATTATTTAGAAGTACTATTCGTAGGACGCATTAAAGCTGCAGGAGGCAGTTTTATATAGAAATCCACATATTATCAGCACAAATCAATGTGCAACAGAGAGGAATGTCATGTGGTTTTACCCCGTTTGCCAAAATTAAACTCTCCTCATTCAGGTGTGGACACTTTCCCGCCCACAGAAAAGGACATCTGAACTAATTGGAAAGGCATTTGTCTCATCAGTGTTCCGTCTTCTTTCTTGGCTTTGGTGTAACGCACCAAAGTACCGAATCAGCATTCTGGGAACTCAACCTCAGATATTTCTAGTTCAAACTGTGTCATGTTGCTGACATTTAGAGCAACCAGCTGGGGAAGCGCTACAAGATTTTTTTCTTCTTTTTTTAAACAAGTGACATTTTCAGATTACAGTAGACAAACACTGTGGGTTGATCACAGCTCAAACTACAACACGGTTCACGGCTACACAGACTCTAATAAAATAGAATATAAATATACAAAAATCAAACAAGTCGATCAGTCTATATTTGTTCTGCCAGTTAGTCGGGAGGGTTGTGGAAAATATTCTAATAATCATCTGCAACGGTTTGTCTTAAAACAGATTTCCTGTGGAAGCACACCACCCTGCATCTCTTCAGTTGGTTATCGTTCATGAAGGCTCGATGTACCCGATAACCTCACCGTGACAACAAGTCTCCAGGAAGCTTCACACAGTCTGACTGTTTGCCTAAAACATTATTCCAGCACATGTAGACGGCAAATGGGGGCTGTGTTGAAATCAATACCACAAAGGAAAATCTTTGAGTTGCGTCTACTCTTGTGATTCTGAGGCTGCAATGTTGCTGGTAAAAAAAAAAGCTGAATATCCTACAAACATCTATAACATTGACAAAACAGCTGAAAATTACATTTGCCGTCTCGTTTGTATGCTTCTGCCAACCATTTAAGTTGCAGGTTACATCAATATCTGACCAAAAATGTCATCATTAGCATATCAATACTTATACTTAAGAGTAATTGCCAAGACGCTGAAGTCTGATCAGTTCATATAGAGGTTTGTGCCAGATTTGCCTTTTCTACTCACTGCATTCCTTGATGGGTTCGTCGCTCCAGTCAGGACAGTCTCGGGCCTTGTTGCACACTTTGCTCATCTCGATGCACTCCCCGCTGCGACACTTGAACTTCTCTGGTCCGTTACACTGGGTCACTGTGGAGAGAGGCAAAGAGCTTTACGCGTCAAGGGGAGTGACAAAACAAAACCTTCCTCTTAATCTCAAATAAAGAGCTTCTAATGCATCACTGGAAATCAGGACATAACTTCTTTTACAGTGCTCTGCTGTCTTTGTATGGAGCGAAGAAAGCGGTTTGCATCCAGTCTTTATGCTAAGCTCAGCTAATCCACCAACAGATCCATTGCTGTACTTACTACGAAAGACACGAGTGCGGTATTGACCTTCTCATCTCACTCAAAGAAATTATTTTCTTTCGTGCAACGCATTCTCAATAATGTCAATTCCTTTAGGGTTCACAATTTCATTAAAGCTCCAAACTTTTCAACTTCATGTGAACTTTAGCAGGTGAGACAGCAGACTATTTCCACACTTGAATGTGTGAATAAATATATTGCAAGTTAGATGTACCTCATTATGTGTTGAGCCTCACCAACATGGGAATATTTCAGCGTAAAACTTGTAACTCTTTAAAGTCTGTTTTCAAAGCAAGGATTTATGCTCCTGGAGCAAGAACAAACAAACTCATGGAAACAAGATAACCAGGTGGTTTTTGGTACATTTCTTTCTGGATGAGCACAGAAAAATACAACACAGCATTGGATTCTTGAAAAAAGCCTTTCAGACATCAAACAGTGAACCGACACTCTGCTGAGGTGGATTGTGATGCTTTTTTCCTTTGGTCTTTACATACTCTATCTTCCACATGTTCTTACTCTTGCATGACACACACACACACACACACACACACACACACACACACACACACACACACACACACACACACACACACACACACACACACACACACACACACACACACACACACACACACACACACACACACACACACACACACACACACACACACACACACACACACACACACACACACACACACACACACACACACACACACACACACACACACACACACACGACAAGAAACAAGTCACAAAAAGAAACACATCCAAAGAGAAGAAATACAAGGTTTTTGAAATGTATGCGTTTCTGCATCGTCTTGGTTCGCTGACCCTTTTATCAACTCTGCATGACAGAGTGGGTGCAGACTGTGTGAGACAAGTTCACAAAATCCTTCTGACTAATTTCTTAACATGCTGATGGAGACTGGATTCTGTATTCTTAGACTAGATAGTTCAGAAGAGCCATTAACGCCTCCGTTTGTGACCTTGTTGTCTTGGGTAGAACTAGACAGGCAAGCAACTCCATACCACCAGTACTGTACTGGTACTAGTATTGTACTGGTACTAGTATTGTAAATAAATACATTTTAAAACAATCAAGCAATGAGCATTCTTTAAATTCACAAATAGAGTGAGAAAGTAGAATTCGTCTTCACCAGACAATGCCCTAATGATAAAATAGAAATAGCATTTAGAAATTTTAGAAATAAATAAAGCCACACACACACACACACACACACGTACTGTTTTTGCAGTTGACTTCGTCTGATCCATCGGCGCAGTCTCTGAGGCCGTTGCACTGTCTGCTGCCCAGGATGCAGTTCCCATCGTCACATTTGAACTGCTCCGATCCACAAGTGCGTACAGCTGCAAAGGACACACACACACACACACACACACACACACACACACACACCCACCCACACCCACCAGAGTTACACATGAAAGTAGTGCATTATCAATTTGTTCATTCAAATCACTCAAACAACCATTGTAATATAGTCATTTATCAGTGAAAGAAAGCCAAACATTCTGAGGTTGCAGCTTCTGAAGAGCGAGGATGTGTGCTTTTAAGTTCAAGTTTTGAACTGTTGGTCAGATATCAAACGCACAGAAAACATCACTTTGGGTTCGATGACATTGACGGCTGTACCGTCATGCATTCATTTAGAGATAACTGGACAGAAAAATAATTGAAGATGGCTTGAGAGTGATCCATCATGTGCTGCACTTCAATTCATTTGACATTACTTGATATCCGTTTTTGTTTAATATTAACAGCTGAATTTCTTTAGTTTTAATTGAAACCCTTCAAATCAACCCCAAAATACTGATCTTTTCCTTGAAGACAATATTTGCAATTTTGCTGATTTACACAGATTATGTACATTGTACAAATATGGAAACTTGCTTGTAAATGATACAGAATTGAATCCTTTTTTATGTCAATTAAAAGCATCTTTGATTTCAGGCCCACGTCACATCCAAACATCCATCATTATGACCTGAAATGCTTGATTTTTTGTGCGACAGCTGGTCTGTACATACGACAGTTGGCTTCGTCGCTGCTGTCCTTGCAGTCGGGGTCTCCATCACACCTCCACTTCTTGTGAATACACTCTCCTGAGCGGCACTGCATCTCGCTGGACGAACACTTGGCTGGCGGCGTCGGGTGACGGCCGCAACGAGACGGAGACTCGTCCGACTGGTCCTGCAGGGGACGGACACAAGAGCGTGATCGGAGTTATTTGTAAAGATAGTATAATTATGTTAATGAGTTTGTCGGTATGCCCCAATGTGTTTTAGTCTTTTAACTTAAGAATTTTTAAGACCAGAGAGCAATACGGTGCACCGGTCTGATCTTTGTCTTAATATCACTTTACAATATTAGATTTCAAGAGTTTTCCAGGCTTTGCACAGTTATCAGCTACCGAAGGCAAGAGCCAACGTCATTAACAGAGAATCCAAACAACGCGGTCGACCCACGTTTGATTGACAGAATGATCTGGAGGACGTGCGGGGCAGAAATGACACCGAGCTTTCAGGACTCAGATCTTATACTCTCACCAATTTAATTGGAATCAAAACTCTGCCATCAGATCAAATGGGATTAAGGGGAGCAGCAGGAGGAGTTTCTCACACTTTCATCATCTCATAAAGTCACTGACTCATGTGGGAGCAGATTAATGTGTGAGCGAGAATGTGTGTGCGTGTGTCCGCACTGTTAACACTGATGCAGGAATGTGACCTTCACATTGAACACAGCGGCCTAAATATTTGTGTGCGCGAGCATTTGCGTCACTTTTTTTTTTCCCCCCTCATTGTCCTGCGAGGCCGTCACAGTGATAACCACACAGCCAATTAACAGGTAACGGGAAAACTGCAGACTCAGTGGAACTTGTTCTGCCATGTGTGAAAACGTGAGGGGAGTGTCAAAGTCAGTGTGTGTGTGTGTGTGTGTGTGTGTGTGTGTGTGTGTGTGTGTGTGTAAGGCAGGTCAATAACCACAGGGTGTTGTGAAAATTCCACTTGCAGAACCGGTATGTGTGCATAATGTGCGTCGGCCCAGGGATATCCTACTGGACAGTTTGTTGTAGTGAGGCAAAATCTACTTTGAAATATGAGAGAGGATGTGTTTCTGTGGACTGCCTGTATATAAAGTATTGTGAACAACAGACCAGAAAGAGATACAATATAAAACTTAACGTCTTTCTTGAAGTTCAAAAGGACAAGCTTTTGAAATACATTAAACTCAACTATGATTTTCTATTTTTAAAACATTCCATTACCTTTGACAATGTAAATCATTGCATCTCTGCATATTGCTTTCCATTTGTATGTCCATAGAAAATGCTGTAAATGAAACTTGAATTACCGCGTCGCGGTGGCATGCCAACCAGTCGAGTTGTCGTTTACTTTCTTTATCAGAGAGCGTTGCTAAGAAGAGGACAATAGTCAGAGCAATAGGCTTTGTCACACATAAATGTAAAAATAAATGCATTTAGTTTGGCAAAACAAAAGGTCACCAGAGATTACGATCACACTGTTTTCCCTGATCCATGCACCTTGACAGCGGGTGAACATTGTGCCGGATGCAGCTTCTCTTCTTCTGCAACTAGTCACCCCCCAGGTTACAAGTCAGAGTGAGGGAAGTTAGAGCCAAACTCATGACAACATATTGCTCTTGCAGAAGTCTTTCAAGTCCAGGCTTGAGACTAGAAGAGATTGAGCTTTTGCGGTTAAAACCCTGAGACCCTGAAAAAGACCTGCTCAAAGAAATTCGGCTGGCTGAGGAAGACATCCACTCCCACATCTTCTTGCCATGCCACTCTAGTGCATCAGTGATAATTATCAACCATCAAATCAGGCTTCTCAGACCTTTGGAGTACAAATCTACTGACATTAATAACTGCATGACTGAAATAAAAAAGGAAATTGCTACAATTCATAAGGACCATTATCCAGACCAGGTAAATTAAATTCCTGCTTCTGTCTCTGTCCTCTGATAATGAAAGAACGTCATCCCCTTTAATAACTTTGGCCCACAGCTTGTATATCAATATTTCATGTGTGGCATTTTATTGCGCATCCTCTTACCTGGCAGTCAACGTCGTCATCGCACACCCAGCTGGCCGGGATGCACGACGAGTTTCCACACTGGAACTCACTGGGACCGCAGGAGGACGGTGCGCACTCCACCTCGTCGGAGCCGTCGCCACAGTCGTCCTCGCCGTTACACACAAAGTTACGGGAGATGCAGCGACCGCTGGCGCACGTGAACTCGTTTGGGGCACAGGTGATGTTGCCTGGAGGCAGTTGGGGGGGGGTTAGGGTTAGGGTGAATGTGAGAGCGCCGTGTGAGGTTTAAGAGCTCAGTCAAAAAAAAGAAAAAAAAGAACCAACAACCATGTTTGTCAGAAGCTTCATGTCACATGTTTGCACAGACTAGCAGCAGCACACAAGCTTGCGATAACCATGCATAGTTCCAAGGTTGAGTAATGCAGAGCGTACTCCGGTCGGATGGTGAAGCAGTGGAAGAGCGCTCACCACTTGGCATCTGATAAATTAATTGGGTTTGGCAGATGCCAGGACAACACTAACCTGCCCGAATAGTGCCAACTGTAAATATTGGTAGAGCAGGAATAATGGCCGGGGGCAGTTTATTATAGTTTAGGCTCAATAATTCCAGTGAAGGGAAATCAAATGCTACAGAACACAATGATATTTAGATAATAGTGTGCTTCCTCTGTGTGTGTTTGACCCTTTCCGTTTCAACATTACAAAACCAGGTCAATAAATGTTTTTCCCAGTTTGGTGTGGGAGAACCTGACTGCTCTGCACATCCAAAACCTTTTGGATGAACTGGAACACCAACTACGAGCCAGGTCTTTTCACCCGCAATCGTGATGTGCCGCGTTTGCGCGTCACTGCCTAAAAACGCACGCTACACTGCAGTAAAACATCCTGGTGCAGGGATTTGATGTGAACAAACGAGACAACAATTAAATGTCTCCTCATACTAAGCAGCTGATTACACCGATTAGCGTCTTCAGCCAGAGAAGATGCTAATCAGCATCTCCTGCTGCTGCAATATTAAAATCTACATAGTGATGACGCACAAATACCATCTACAGCACTGGTATCAGTCCCGATACAACTCCTTGTACTAACTCAACATTGGCATGTTACAGATGGAGCGTCCTATTCATTGACGCAATTAACATCTTCCATCGTCGGCAGTAATGGCAATCCAATGTCGTCATTAATAACGACTAATTATCTGCCAAGTAAAATTGTCATTTTTGTTTTTAATTCTGTTGTCAAGCATTTTTTCTGCTTTTGAAATCCATATTTCTCATCCGGAGGGAGGTGCTGGGAAAATGTTGCCGGACTGCCTTACTAAGAACTTGGATGGATGTAGACAATTTACCAGCATGCTACAGGCTGCTGTACAGTTTCCTGTCACATCCAATTATTTTAGTTTACAGTTGGTCCAGGCAGAGCGCCGGGCTCTGCGCAAAAGGCTGTCAGTGTGTTTATGCTGCACAGTGTTTAGGATAAACAGCTGGAGGATGAGCAGTAATTGATACACACACCCATGAAACGGTTTCAGTGCGCAAGTAGTACTTGGATCACCTCTGAAAAAAAAAAAAAATATATATATATATATCATTGCACTGCTTCAAGCCACAACAGTCTTGTGTTTCTGTGCAAAAGGTTGTCTGTTCCTTCGACAATATGAATCAGACAGAAGGGTAAACGGCACAGCTGCAGCTGTAAGGAGGCTATAATTGGAATCCAGAATGATTTCATCTGAAATTCATTATGTGAATGACGGAGAACTTCGGTTCTGTTTCTGCATTCTAATTCAGAGGCCTCACCCTATGAGGTCAGCATTTTTGGAACAAAAGGCGTCAGAGGGACAGTTACAGTTCGAAGTTTTGTCCAAAAGCAGCAGCTATAATTATGTGGCATTGCTTTTTGCTCCAATTAGCAGGATAGCATTTTTTGCAGCTCTCATCTCATAGATAGATGGATGGATGGATGGATGGATGGATGGATGGATAGATGGATAGATACTTTATTCATCCCCAATAGGAAATTTGGTTGTTATCATCATCTGTGGTGCCAATAGGCAGGTCAATTGTTTGAAGGTGTGTTCAGGCAATCTGCTTCAACTAAAGGTCACTAAAGTGTCATGTGATCGCATCGTAGGTCATCATACGGCTTTGCCTTCAAATGCTCATCTTTCAACCAAAATGCATGTAAATAATGGGAACCAGGCATAAGCTCCAGTGGTTGTCCTTATGAATCACAAGGCATTCCAGATAATACAAAATAAAAAAAGACATGCATGTTCAAATCCAGGAATTAACTCAAGTGATATAAAAAAAGGTTAGTATAACTGAAAATGGTGAGACAGACTAGTGGACAAATGTCCCTCCCATGTGAATGCGTGCTTGTCCACCTACCACAGTTGACCTCGTCCTCTCCGTTGTCACAGTCCTTCTCTCCGTCACATTTCCAGAAGACGGGGATACACTGAGTGGAGCCCGCTCCACAGCTAAACTCGTTCACACGACACGTCCTCATGTCTGCACGGACAAAAACACAAAACATGCATGTATTGTTCCATTGGATGCATACCAAAAAGGAAAAGCATTTAAGAGAATTATGCAGATCTAAAAAAAACAAAAAAAAACAGCCACTAGGGTAGGACAAGTGGACGAATATTTTCTTGACATTTTGAGAGTGTATTTTGCTTATTCACGAGACTAAAAAAAAACACTAAGAGCTTGTGGAATATAGCAAACTCTCCGCTCGAACACATCTCTCAGCTGAAACTACACAGCTTGTTGTTTTGTATAGCTGGCTGTACAAAAAGCTTCTTCATACTTTATTCTAAGCACAGTTTGAAGTACAAACTCCATTGTGTCAGTGCAAAATAACTTCTAGAGTCCAACAGGCCAAAGTGAACCCACAGCAGCTGTATCAAATAGTTCAGTTTAAATGACAATCATACCCAAGAGGTTAAATATGCGACGCTCATGCAGAGCTATTCAAAATAAATAAAATGAAGCAACATGTTCAAGTAGTATCATATATGGAGTCGTCGCACAGCTGCAGAGGCTCTACTTGTTGCCTTTCTAGTGCATTTCTCCCATGATAGCAGTGCCAAAAATATGAGCACAGAACAAGGACACAGCAGATGTGACTTTTTTGTGTTGGAAATAACAAGCAGCTTCTGGCAGATTAATGGTGATGTTGAGCTACGAGTTACCCGTCACAAAGAAAGTGATGAACATAAACTCCTCACTTCTGTTAACTCAATACCCAGACAACCAGAACTGCAAGCTGTTACATAATCTAGTTTGCTGGAGCATCAACAGCTGAATTTGAGAAAATCATATTTATAGAACGATGTTTCTCCAGTAAATGGTATTTAAAATCTGATAGTTTTAGGTTTGTTAATTAAAAAAGGTCAAAAGGATTTTCTGTCCAGATAAGGGACATAATATAAGTCACCTGGAGGCTAAACTGGAGATCTGCATGCATCATTAGCAAACATTTTCTCTGAGCATACATATTCATCCCACAGTGCTGTTTTTTCAGCGTCGAGACCCGGGTTGCCTCTTATCCCGGCAATCTCACTGTGGAGGGAGATAACGAGCAGCGAGGCACAGAACATCGGACGGCACCGCGATAAGAGCGGCTCAATAGAGCGCTACATGAAGGGGAATAGAAAAGTAGCTCCATACAGCTGCGTGAATTATTGACTACGAGGATGTAGTTTTGTTGATAACAGCCAGGTAACCATAGGCTGCCATATTTCTGAATCCAGTTTTGGTGCAGTACCTACAATCAAGTCACTGTAGGACACTAGGTACTGCTTTCTCTGCATCACACCTATCTCGTCTCCAAGTGGACCAGTTTACTGATCATACGATCTATTCTAAATACATGATGAAATCATGTCACACGTATCAGATGTTTTAAAAAAAAAAAAAAAATAATAATGTCATCCAACTATAAAGCAAGAAATTGAAAAAAGTTGATTTAGTCAGAAAAGGTTTGCCGATTTATGTATTGAATATATGATCAAAGTATAAGCCAAACAAATAAAATGAGACTTCAACTTTTGATAATTCCCATTTTTTGATACCGAATACCATGAACACATTTCGGTTGGTATTTTTCCTCACAAAAGACAACGGAAGAGAAAGATTTCACCGGACAGCAACAGTGTGAGCCTGTAAACAAAACAGATGGTCAGCTAAAACCCAGGTTTAAACTAGAGTTCATGGAGGACTGACAGCCAGCTTGTATTTCTATCGAGGACTAAGAGAACAGAAGCTGAGGCTCACTTCCTTCATTTCCCCCCCCCCCCCCCCCCCCACACACACTTTAGATTCCATTCCCAGCTGCCAAGTCATGTGTAACAGCTGATCAAACACTACGGTGATATAACAGCTATAGTAGCTGGGTTGACCTGCACGTACACCACTGCAGCTATGGCTGGAACTTAACACAACCTCTTAACACACACACACACACACACACACACACACACACACACACACACACACACACACACACACACACACACACACACACACACACACACACACACACACACACACACACACACACACACACACACACACACACACACACACACACACACACACACACACACACACACACACACACACACACACGTGCAAGCAGAAACACACTGGTTGTATTATTTAATCTACACAAGCACAGACCGATGTCAGAAAGTTGACGCTTCTTAAAGAGGGAAAGATCAAATGACACAGCAGTCATTCTCTGAAGTTCTCAGCAGGCAACTTCATTATTGTAGAATAATGGAGGATACATTAAACCAGAAATAAAAAGGGAAAACTGTCAACTCCGGGAAAGTTGGAAGAAAAGATTATCAGGAGAAGCCATAATAAGCTGATAAAGACTAGTATTGTTCGTCGTCTGTTTAAACTGAGATGAATTTGATTTAAACTTTAGATTATAACCCATCAAAAGCATTTTAAAAACCATTTAGGTTCTACATCTCACAACCATTTAACGGCATTATGAACTGCAAAAGCAGTTAATAAGTAAAACCCTTCACGTTGCATTGACAAGGATTTACAAGTGAGATGCAAAATGCCAACTCTGACAGCCATGTTTGTCGTGAATTGCTCTCTGTAGTATTGGGAGATGTCACTTATTGCATTTATGCTGCTGCTGGTGGTGAAGCCACGCACCGTAATGCAATTGCTGAACTAATAAAAGCTTTATCAAAAGTAATTTGGTTTAACAATCAGGTCATCCTTTGCCCCTGAGGACTTTAATCATTCAGATGAATCCAAGCAGGTGGTCAGCTGGGTCTTGTTTGACAAAAGGGTGGATAAATACAAAAAGTGTTCAACTCAAACATCAACAGGCTCAAAAAGTGAAGAAAAAAACAACAACAACATTCTAATCAAGATGACAGAAGGCAGGACTGACGCAAATCAAAAGGTTTCCAAGGATAATACAAATTCCTCCCCAAGGCTTTGAGCCGACATGGGACGATCCATCATCTGGTATATTAATAGAACAATAGAAGAGAAACACTATTGCTTATCCACCAGTGACTGATTTTGCACAGTACCCATTTCATTTGGTCTTCTTTGGTAGATCTTGGCAACCATACGCAGCCAACGGCTTTGAAAAACTCTTAAACAACTCCCCAGACTGCACTGCTCTCATCTCAGCAGCACAGATCCTCATCCAAGAGTGCAGGAAGGATTAGCCCCGACTCAAAGAAAGGTTGTTTTCTTTCCTGCCAGGAGGTAAACAATGTATTTTTGCTTTGTTTTCAAGTTTGTGCACTCAACCTGTTGCGCTGACACACTGCAGCAAAACCCGAGATGAAGTGTGGATAACTCGGGTTCTACTTCATATTCCGCGTCTGGCTCAAGAATTTGTTGCATTATCTTTGTTCTCATTCTGTCCCAGCTGAAAAGTCATCTTAAGAGTCACACAACTAAACTCCTGCTGGTGCCTTCCCAAAGATAAACCAAGGACCTTCAATATTCCGTTTACACTGCACGTATGGCGCCGCTACAATCACCTCACTCTCTTTTGGTTTTCCATTAGCAAAAGCTGTTGGTAGTTCCTGGTACCACTTCGGTCGAGGCTCCATTCAAAGCTAGCTGAGCAAATGCTAAAACAAGTTGGGACACTGCAGACCAGTGAACATCCTACACAAACCAGCCGTTTTTAAATAGCCAAGACACCGTCAATATCGACCACAATCTATTCATTCACTTGACCCAGATTTAAAATAAATAAATAAAAATGGATCTGGTGCCAAAAGTGAGTCGAGTCGACTCAAACCACGAAGCGGAAACAGAGCAATAGTCACCATAAAAAGAATGAAATGATGAAGACGATTGCACCAAGGCCATTTAATATAGTTACTATGAGTATGAGTGCTGGATTTTTTTTTTTTTATCTCTTTAATTACACTATGGTGAGCCAAAATGACTCTTTGACTCATTCTGTAAACACGTTTTGTTTCAGATTGCTGTCAACTCAATCAGCTGCAATAATATACTCTTATGTTTGTTTTATTGTAAATTTCTACATGTTTCTATTTTTAAATCATGTCTTGTATTCCGCTCTGTGCTGATTGTTTGTTATGCACCATCCACCATGTCAGATTCCTTGTATGTGCAACACTTTGGCAAATAAACAGTTCTGCTTCTGATGTTGAACTGACACACGGTAAGAAGAAACACTACTGAAATGTGTTTTAAAGAAATCTGCTGGCAGTTTGTCTTTTCTACTGCTAAGATGCATGTTAAAAAAAACATCTCATCAACCCTCCAGAGAACCCATCTGCTTTTTCTCTCTACTGGTACTGGTTTCATCACGAGGTTCATTATTTACTTACGGCACCTTTGGTTGACTTAAAAACACGTTTTAAGCATTCAGGAAGATATCATGAGGCATGAATATCAAACCAACATGCATTTGATGAAGTGCTTTTATTTTCCCTCTGATGTTTGTCTTTGTACCTCAGGAGACGCCACAGTCCATTTGTCTTCACAACGGCACAGTGAAGGCAGCACAGACGAGAGATTCTCATTAAAACGACTTCAGTAAACACCTTCCATCGTCTCTCATCTCTTGGATTCAAACAAGCACCCCGGCAAGACCTCGCATCACAGCTAGAACATTTAAAGCTCAGCAGCTCTCCTTAGTTCCATTTAAACAACTTGCAGTATACATTTGACGGGGCAGCTCACAGGAGACCCAACATGACCGCTTTTAAGTGGCTCTCTGAATTTCTGCTACGGTGAGAGAAGCCGCATGAAATCTCTACTACGCACTCAAGATGGTCAGAAAACTTTGCTGCTTGCTAAACTAACTCCAGGAGTAATCAGCCGTATGTATTACACAGCTGTCGGACTCACGGAGAGTACATAGAGTACATCATCTCAGTTGTGGAAGAAGTGTTCAAAAACTTTTCTTCAAACTGCTTCTGCTTAATATAGCAGCTCCTCCATTGCCATGCGAGAACCCTAGACAGGCAATCTGTCAATCATAGAAGTGTTCTGAAATTAAAATATGGTAGTAAAAGTCCTGCCATCAGTTCAGCAGCTATATATATTATCAGCAAAATAGACTTAAAGTGAAAGTACTCGTTAAATGAAAGTATAAATACCAAACATCTAGGAGTGTGTGATGCAGCAATAGCAACAGCTGTAAAACTATTGTTTTCTACACCGTTCATCTGTATTAGACCATTAAAGTCACAGATCACAGTAGGTTTACTTTAATATTAGAGTTTTACTTGATTTTTTTATCTCCCACACAGTTTAACAGACCTCGGATGACCCGGTATACCGCCCAGCACTATTCAAGGCTGAAATGAATAACGGATAAGGACTTCAACCAAGATTAAATATATTGGCAAAAGTCTCAAGCAAGTAGATTGACATAGTGTACTAAAATGAATAAAACGCGAAGATTACCAGAAAATAAATGCAAAGCCTAAGCTCCCAAGTTCGTCTTGGAAAGCAGTAATGTACATTTAGTAATGGGAAAAATATTCAAGCCTATATATTTGAAGACTGCTGTGGTAAACGAGTTTCCATCATAAACTCTGAACAAAATCTGACGTGAAACATGCAAGCTTTTTAGAGGAGGAAACCGTACTCACGGCAGATTTCTACGCTCTCGTCGGACCCATCCTCGCAGTCTGGCTCCCCATCACAGTGCCACCTTTTCGGGACACATTGGCCGTTGCGACACACAAAGTCCACCTCCACACAAGTCTTTCTAACTGGAAAGGGAGAGAAAAGAGATTGATTCATTATACAGAGAAGAGGAGACCGACATGTTCTTTAATGAAACCTCTCACATCAAAGAAACAGAAACGCATGAATAATAGGAAGCGAAGGGGGAAAAGACCAAAGCCATACTCGCCACACCTCATGAATATGAATTGCACAACATCCAACCGGAGCCTCTATCAGGTGAAAAGGTCACAAGTTTAGAATCTGTTGCAATCTGATTAAGAAGAGCCCAAGCTCCACATTTGCAATCAAAACGCATTCAAAATTATCCTCTGGAGATTTGACTGCTGTATGAATTTCCCCATCAATGCATGTAACATATAAAAGTGACAAAAAGAAAACTCAGTCTTGACCATGAGGTAGGCTATGTTTGCATTGGAATTGTCTTTTTCTACTTTCATATCTTGTTCAACATAACGGTACTGAAGCAGCCTAAGCTATCGTTAAAGTTAGCGTCGCAGTAAATCGTAGATTCTGACAACTCTGTTTTGCCGTTGGGCTCAACTATTGAGCTTCCTGTCTTACATCGACGGCCCAGAGTTTTTGTTGCGTTTCAGCCAACTCGCTAAATGTCCTACAGGTAAGTAAATAGGTCTGCAACAGTATATATGGAGATGCAAACTT
Source organism: Cebidichthys violaceus (assembly GCF_023349555.1). Classification (NCBI taxonomy): domain Eukaryota; kingdom Metazoa; phylum Chordata; class Actinopteri; order Perciformes; family Stichaeidae; genus Cebidichthys; species Cebidichthys violaceus. The sequence goes on from NW_027176805.1 coordinate 271,862, forward strand.
AATACAACCAAACCCTCCACCTACTGCAGCTTATCAAGACAAACTTAAGGGATTCCAACACAAGCGAATCCCCTCCACACTGGGCTTTGGTGTCTCCTCGAGGCCTTCCATCAGTCTCTCTGACCAGAATACACATTTAAGAACCCAAGAAACAACCAACTCCCAATTTGCGCCACGACAGCAGCAAGTCGCAGCGGGCCTCATTAACCTTCTTTAGTGAATTCATTTTGGATTCTTATCTTTCACACGTCTCGGTTCTGTCTTGGTTGAAAGTCAAAGCATCTCTGATCTCCCACTGAGCGAATAGCAGACAGAGACTCAAACGCAGCAACATGTCTGTGGCTGAGAGACAGTGTGATTGGGTGAAACAGATTATGGGCACAGAAGGTCACGACCTGTTTTAGTCCATCACAGTCATTTGAAAAGTCATTTGATTGGCTTTTGGTTCAAACTCAGCATCCTCCACGTTTACGTCTTGATAAATTTTGTAAGATAAGACGATCGTTTCAACATCACTAATTACTCCAATACTGGGCAGGCTTGTTGGGCTTCATTAACATCAACTTCAGGAACTGCTGTGGAAACTTTACATTAATTTCCTGAAGGAAATCCTGTATCAGAGGGGGGGGGGGGTCTTCTGCTCATCAGGATCTTTCCCTCCTTCAGCACTGCAGTACGATCAGCTGTTTTTTCCTCCCCCTCCACCCCATGCTTTCTTCCTTTATCCTCACTCATTTCCTTCACTTGTTCTTCCTCCCTCCCAGTCTCATATGACCCAGATAGATGAGGGACACAAAAAAAAAAAAAAAAAAAAAAGGGAGAAAGATCTGAAATCTATTGGACACACGCACAACTCTGTCATATCCATATTTAGCTGTGCTCTATCTGCTACCTTCCCATCACCAGGTCATTCTGCCCCAAGGGATGCTGGGAAGTCTCCTGATGGGGCCAAGCTAACATGGTGGGTTCTCATACTGAATGTCAGTAGACACCCATGTGTGTAAATGTGAAAAAAAACATAACTATTCTATTCCATGTGTCGGCACTTAATACTGCATTAAATAAAACTATAATGTGTTGTGCTTGATTCCAGCCGTTGGACTTTTAATGTTTCTAAACTATGACTTAAATAAATGTGCAGTTTGGTAATGAGAGTATGGCGAAGTGCAACAGCTTGAGAAATACTGAGCATACAAGACACTAGATGCTTCCAACTACATTATCTGTGGCCATAAACAGAGCGTTGAACACCATGACATGACCCCAGCTTTAAGTTTAAAACCGGGAGATAAAGGCCTTTGTTGCTGCTCAAGATATTTGCATTCATTTTGACTAAAAAGCAAAGCTGGTGGTAAGAAGAGGCTTAAAGACACTATGCTGTGGTGCGCCAATAACTAGAGGGAGGAAAAAAAAAAAAAAGAGACTTACCGATGTAAAAACTTAATCTGGCAGCCTGCGAGCTGACCTTTCAAGATACAAGTCCGACACCATTACCAACTTAATTTACACATTGGTCCCTTTGGCACTCAGGAAACCATGCTCAATGTAACCAAGATGGATTGTCATCAATTCGCCCACACGCCATCAAATGCCACATTAACTGTGTTAATACGATACATTTCCAGCCCACGTACAGCACAGCAGCAATGGAAATGGCAACTGATGCACAAAAACTGTAACATCCTAACATTCATGAATTGTCACAACAAATGAGTACAAAGAGGAATTAACAATAATTAAAAGGATAAAGCTGGTGTTCAATTTTTTATTATTGTCAAAATGTGTAAGTCTCCTTCTTAATGCTACTTTCATACGTCATCGTTTGTGGTTCCTACTGAGGACAAAAACTGCTCACAAACCTATAGAGTTTCACTCTCAGGCTGAGTGATTTCAAAACTGCAGCTCAGCATTGTATTGTATTTGTTCTGTAGTTTTAAATCAAACAGGAGTAAATGGTGCATTTGATGGGGACTATTTTCAGCTGTGGACCAATACACATTTGGCGTTTTAGCAAGTATTACAACATGAAGTAATACGCGTGCGCACATGGTAATGAAGGAACGTAGCAGGCGGTGTGTGAGCAGCGCATGTTCAGCATCTCACCACAGGAGTTCTCGTCACTGCCATCGGCGCAGTCCTCGTCTCCGTCACACTGCCAGACGGACGGGATGCAGCGACCGTTCCCACACTGAAACTGGCTGGCCTCGCATTCCGTCCTCGTACCTGCAGAGGAAGACACACAGACAGAGAGGGGGGTGTGAGGAAAACTCAAGTGATTATAGTGCAAAATGTATTCAGAATTATCATTTACTATTTGTTTCGAGTAATTTGCTTTTTGTTTAGTCCTGGAAAGATTCCCTGCAGTGCTCAGCTACCCTCAGCGATCACTGAGGCAGCTCCACAAGTTGGATTTCCACAAAAAGTCCTTCTCGTCTCTTTACAAAACAGTACCTCTGTTAACAATCAAGAATTGTGGTGAAATAACTTCCATCCAGCTCCACCTACATCATACCTGCTGAAACGTCTCTTTAGAAACACAAGGCACAGGAGAGAAAAACCATCCTCCTATTGTGTTTATACACACACACACACACACACACACACACACACACACACACACACACACACACACACACACACACACACACACACACACACACACACACACACACACACACACACACACACACACACACACACACACACACACACACACACACACATTTTAGTGGAGAGCTGAAGCTCAGTGTCCTGAAAATGTCTACTGGCTAACATCTGTTCAACTGTCTAAAGGACACAGAAAGAGTGATGTAGAGGAAACGGGGGAACCTAGTTGGAATTCTTTACCATGATCCAAAACCCATTTGCCTTTTTAGTGAGTAATCATTTTACTTTAAGTATGTTGGGGGAAAAAAACCTGACAATACAACTTTTTTTTCTCATGTATTGCAATACAACAAACAAGCATCCTCTGCATGCTCCCTACAGGTGGAACAGATTACACACACACACGAGCAAAGTGATTAAAAACAATATTCAAGGAGGGAGAAAGAATACACAGCATCAATAGATCGTTGCTGAAGTCGAAGTTTGTCAGCATTCAATCCTCAGTCTGGTAAATACAAAACAGTGAAACTACAATAGAAACAAAATTGTCACAAGATTTAATTCCCCTTCAACAACAAAGAGCTTTTTGTAGTGCAGCATTCGGCCTTAAAATATCACCATCTGACCTCGACAGTCATTTTAGTCTGGACTGTGTGACTGTCCAGGTGGGTAAATGACGCACACACTGATAATAGAAACCCAGGAGAGTTAACAGATGCAGCTGAATCACTGAAAAGGTCAACAACAACAACAACAACAACAACAACAACAACAACAACATCACATGTTGCCCGTCAAAACTTTTTGGGTGCAAGGAGACAAAAAAAAAAAAGATTTGGGGGCCAAAAGGAGCAAAAGGAATTAAACAGATTTGTATTGTCAGGATGGAAAAAGCTTTTTAAAACGACATTTAGTCTCTGAAATGCCATTATGAAGGAAACTGTTTTAAGTGGGTCAGCAGTTCCTTAAGGGAGAGAAACATTCTCTCTTGATTCGATTTGAACCTGCGGAGCCTCGGGCCTTTAACCGAGCCAGCAACACACAACTGAAGACCTGCATTAATGAAATGGTGCCCAAGTTATACAATCTGTGGTTCTGCTGACTGTAGCTGTAGCCACTTTGGAACCTCCAGTCACAGAATGTGGTTTCAGCTTCACAAACGCCACTGTACAGAGACCGTTTAGGTTTAGGACTGCTGGCTGCTGCAAGTCCACTTACTTCACAGCCCAGGAGGTAGATTTAGAGCCAACAGTGCCAACTGCCTGCAGACCTCCATTCAACCAAGACTACACCAGCCGTACACCACGGTCATGTTACAGAGGAGAGAGAGTGTGCTGACCTTTCATCCACATTAACCATTTCAATCAAAACATTATGCATCACAGCATACCTACCAGCATTTTAAATCTGGACTAAAGGGACACCAAACGTGTGGCTTACCTCCACAGCTCTGGAAATCCTTCCTCCTCAGTAAGACAGGTCATACTGCTCACCATGTGACCCTCTGACCACTAAATAAAAACTCATAGCAAAGAGTGCTGCAGCTAAATGTGGCTGAGTGGCTGCAACAGATGCTGGTTTCCATTATTCCAACAACATGTCAGAAAATAAAATATGAAGAGTTTCCCATAACAAATTCCTGGAGCGCAGGGAGCCATCTTCCAACTGCTTATTTAGATCCTGAGCAGAAGTTCAAAAAACAAAAATGAAATAGTTTTTAGAGGTAAGAATTAAAAGGTGAAAAACCTCACTGGATAAGTTGGAACGTTGACTTAGTCATCCGATTCATTACTTTTACAATTACAAGAACAATGAGCTTTCTGATTACGTCAACCAAAATTAAATGACACAGATGACTGGTTGCTCAAGTTTTTGAGTCATTGTGTACACACGCACAGACATTTGCAATACACACCATGAGGATTTGGGTAAAATTGCAACAATATAAGAGGCTGGGTTCAGCAAAACAATGAAACAGAGCAGTCAGCAAATCCCAAAGAGCAAAACGTTGGAGCAGAGAAGGCTACAGAGGGAAGCTAAAAAACAGAATCAAAGATGATGTGAAAGATCTTACTTCATTTTTTTTTTTCTTATTTAATTTTACACCAACGACATGCAATATCCTCACATTAGCCACTGGCTCATTGTAATGATCCTTACTTTAATGCCTTTCAGTTAGTCATTGCCAAGTGCATCTCCCTCCTTTGTTGTGGCCAGCGAGACACTCCCAACATCCATACAGCAGCTGTGTGTTAGCAAGAGTTAGCAGATATATGATAAGATTACCCCGTTTAAGAAATAAGCCAAAAAAAAAATACAGATTCATCCAACAACAACAACAACAACACCACCTTCTAAACTCTACATTATGACGTTTCGTAAAAAGGAGAATTATCTGACCAAGACCTTTCCATGTAAAGAGGAAATGAGTTAAGGCACAACTAGGAACTTCCTTTATTTTTTGAAAACAAAAAGACACTAATTAAATAAAGGGCTTTGAGAGGCTCTCTGCTATTCATGCAGTGGGTTGAGCTCAGAGGTGCTCTGGGATTTCACTGAAATGTTTAAAAAGCATTGCCAAACAAAAATGTTACAGTAATTGAACTGAAGTACAGTTTTGCAAGCTTTTGATCAGAGTATCCCACTGTTAACGCAAGCTGGGCCTCGGCCAGCAACTTGTTGTGCTTTTTTTTTTACGATGATCTAGACTTCTCCAGGCACAACTGGGCCAATTCACAAACGTGGTAGATCATGTAAACCTGAGACAAAGTTTGCCAGGGTGCCAGAAACACTGGGAAACGGCTCAAAAGATCCACAAATGCAATCTACATTTCACTAAAGCCACATTTCAAACTCCTTATACTACAAAAACCCAGAGAACTAAGACCTCTTAAGTCTCTCTTAGATGTGAAGAGATTCATCAGTTAAATCCTTTGCTTGTTGTTTTCAGGTTCCAGCTTCATCTAGCCTTTTAAAACATCTAGTCTGCTTGGTAAGTGGTGAGAGTGATTATTTAGCTACCCCATGTATCCAGTGCTCAGACATGAAGAAAAACTATTTATCCACATGATGCAAATAAGCCAGAAACAAAACCACAAACTGAGAAGGACCGCTGACACTAGTTGTGCTGCAAAAAAGGCACAAACTTACACATATTAGAAAAGCCAGAGGCAAACAAACCAGTCATCATCATGAGTTGTTACATAAGGGAAATATTTCACTTCAACCATAAAAGTCCTGACTCATCTCATCAGCCTGACCTACCGCTCGCTGCTGACGCACATTTAGTGCTGACGGAGCGATAATGATCATATAAAGACAGCCTCAGGCGCCCAGTGACTGCTTAGTCCTGTGCTGATCAAAAACAAATCAGCGTGTGAACTACAGAAGTATCGTAAAAGGTAACTCAGGCTTTTTTAGATGGAACCAATATCTGTCCGTTTTCCAGCGGTTCATTTTGCTGAGTGGATCCATCGATATTCACCCTTGCGACAGCTATTAGAGCTGTGCCAACGCTAAACGAGGGCTTTGGGACAAATACCAAAGCTATACTTTGACAACTTTTTTATTTTACAGAACTAGTTCTGAAAAATGTTCAATGTTATCTCAACCAAGCAGCCATTTAAGAAAGTTGCCTAAATAACATACAATCTAAATGTTGATACTTTAACTTTGATAGTTTCCAAGTGTCAGTACACAAGAAATATGACGTTCAATACAAGCTTGCAATACTTTAATACCTGGATTTTAAAAATGAACAACTACTTTAATCAAAAATGTCACAACATGGAAACATTTTGACTTCAATTTCTGGAGGTCTAAACGGAGTCATTACAAAACAGCAGAGTCTAGTGAACAGACATTCTGAAATACTACACTTAACACCAACAGGGGAAAGTATTTCTCACTCAAGTCTTGTTGAATTAGCACCCGTTGTAGTTCACTGCTATACACCCAATTTAAAAATAAAAATAAAAAAAAATAAGTCACTGGACTTCAAAGACGCACCAATATCAATATCTGGTCGATAACGACGACAATATCTGAATGGGGTATCTGTGACAATGGGGTCAAGCTATCCTCATCAGCAGTTATAAACTATACATTTACTGGAACATTAATTCCTTTTTGAGTTTTTACCAGTTCCTTGCCGCATTAAAAAGCTTTTACACTTTTATTGTAATTCCTGTTAATTTGCCAAAGTTGCATCATGTTGTAGAATGCAGACCGACGTGCGACTGATTTAAGACCGTTCAGCATTCCCTAATGATGTTTATGTCACACTCCACTAATTCCCTGTCCTGAGAAACACATCTAGAAATCCAGCCTCATACAACAGCACGGTTTGCACAAGTGAATGTGAGATGTAGTCAACAAGGTGCAACATGCAAAGCGCTGTAACCGAGAGCTGTACACGTTGCTGTGCTTTGTTTCTTTAAGGGTGTATTCTCTGGGGTTACCATCTTAGCGTCTCTACAGAAACCCATTGACTTGCTGTCTGGAAAACTGCACACCCTGCACTTTGAGCCAATCAGCAAAATAACAGACTTCAATAGTAACTTGAAGTAGGCTATATAAACCTGTGCAAGAGTATTCTCCTTCTCCCTGCAGTGTCACACTCAATGTTCGGCTGGACTTTTCAAACTGTACATACCGATACCATATAAGGGCTGAGGAAGCTTTCACCCCTTTGTCTTGCAAAAGAATGATGAACGGCATTGCTTCTATGCCTTTAATTTCTCTCTTTTTGTCTTTTTTGTTGTGGGTTTGCATAAATGATTGCAAGATTAGTTCATGATGCGTTAGAACACAGGAGGTGGAGCCAGCACTATTTCTCCCGCGGCTGCAGACTCCCATTTGCAAAGTTCAAACCTCAAAAATGTGATCTAAAAACATATTTAGACAACAGGTTTGTATAGTGTATGGGTGGATGTTTGGGTCCATTTTCCAGGTTATGCACTTGGTCAGATAGCAAGACAGTAATAATAGCAGAATCACTCTATATGCTCACAATGTTATGACTTCTTAAAACAAGTATATTTTCTCATTACGACTCAAAATTAAATTCTTGAAATCAGAGTCTTCTTGCCAACAGTGACCCTGGCACACTCACTGATGCATGCAAATGTGTTGAAAAAAAGAAGGTATACATTAACCTAAAAGGCCAATTATCTTGATGGAGCCATTAACGGAAGGTGTGATTTTAAAAATCACAGATCATTTCAAAAGACACCATTTCCCCTGCTAGTACTCCCTGTGTGTTTGAACCCGTAGATTCAACAGGCGTGGAGCTGCAATGAACCGTCTATCTCCCAAAATAGTAGATCATTGTGCGCTATAGAAATGCTGTCAGACTGGAGGTCATGGTAATGCAATTTTCCCCAGTAACAGAAATGGTTGCAGTGTACTCCTCCCCCCTCTGTCCACCACTCCGCCCACTTCAAGAACCAAGCGCACCCCCACACAGCCCCCCCCCCCATATAGCTGGGGATCTGGGTCTCGCATCGCATCACAGTAACCGTGGAGGAGAAATACATCCATTTTAAATCAGGCCAGCGTTGCTGCTGCTCTAGCCGCTATCCAATTTGTGTTACGTCTTGTTTAAATAGGCTCACTCACTCAGTCCGTGTGTGTGTGTGTGTGTGTGTGTGTGTGTGTGTGTGTGTGTGTGTGTGTGTGTGTGTGTGTGTGTGTGTGTGTGTGTGTGTGTGTGTGTGTGTGTGTGTGTGTGTGTGAGAGTGTGTGAGTGTGTGTGTGTGTGTGTGTGTGTGTTTTGGAGCGGAGAATGAGAAGGAGGTGGTGGGTGTATGAGGACAGTGTTAACATTATAAGCACTACAGTTTTGATTCTCCGTTTCCTCCAAAGGACATTTTCCACAGTAGGAATTCAAGAGACTGAAATCTCTGCAAGACACAAGTAGCCCAACACGGCTCTCTGCCTCTCGGAGCAGTTTCATAATTTAGCCTGCCTGCAAACTACTGCTGAAATTATTATTAACTGCAGTAATAAAACCGTGCCAATGTTTTGTACAGATCCCATGTATTGGGAGGGCCAGAAAGGAACCTCCACAATGTCAGCAAAGACTGTACTACATATCACAGTCCTGCAATTCTATCTCCAAGAACTCGGACATTGAGTCACTTAACAGCTCATAAAATCTGTAACAGTGCTACCAAACTCAATAGACTGTGGACAATCTTTTCGGCATAAGGTAGGAGGAAAAACACTATAGGTGAGCGCAAGCCAACTAGAAACTAGACAGAAGGAGCTATTAATTTATAGGAAATAGAAATCATGTCATTTTTTACTAAGCGATAAACTGTCCTGGAGAAGGGTTAGTCAGCAAAATGACATGACTGATCTATAATACAAGGTGAGTAAAGTTTGAAGGATGTGAATTGGTTCTGAAACGGTCAATTAATCGCTTAATTGACCAAGTAAAGAAATAAATATTTCAATAAAAAACTGTTTAATGAAGTCGAAACGCCAAACTTTTTTTGCTTTCGGGTTCTCAAATGTGAGGATCTGTGAAGGGCTGCACCAACAACTAGTCAGCATAGTGTATTAGTCATCAGAATTATTATTTATTTTTTTTAAGAAGAAAGAAAAAACAAATCCCTGTTAGTCACAACCCAAGGTGCATTTCATTGTATCCCCCCCCAACCAGCAGTTCAAAATCCAAGAACATTAAATTAACAATATTATGGAGGAATTCAGCAAAACTTCACATTTGTAAAGCTGGAACTAGTATTTTCTTAATCATGTCACTGACTAATCAAACTATAACGTTCTGTTATTTGTGGTTAACGGATATGAACTGATATCTGCAGCAGTGCTGCAAACTGCTCTTCAATCACAGCCAGTTGGCAATACTTAAATTAACCTTGGTCACTTAATTAGGCCCTCATTGGGATCACCTGCGGCCGGTAATTGGCCGCACGGTAACTCCTCGCGCTCAGCTGACGCTACACTTCCGGGACTGCGGTGCTCCAACCTACCCCTGTTTTATAGCTCTATATCAAGCCACTGTAAACCCCCCCCCCCCCCCCCCCCCCCCCCCTTTTTTTCTCCTCCTTTTCCCTGCCATCCCTCTCCCTCTGTCGGCTTCCACTTCAGGAATAAATAAATAAATTAGCAGCCTCGCTGGGGGTGGTGAAGGCAGTGGAGAATCCCACAGTGCAAGTGAATGAGAAATGAGGACATGCTATTGACGCTAAGACGGCACAAGAAGCATAGGTTTATTCGTAAGGGCTGCGTGTCTGTTTCAGGGTGAAATTAATTAACCACAGGGCTAATTGACCACGGATGAGTGGCGACAAGCACTAACGTTAGATATACAGCAGGCGACACTAACCACACGGGCCTCTCCTCCACCCCCCTCTTTTCCTTTTCAATTCATTTCATTTCCAGAGACAAAGCAAAAAAGACACTCAAGCCTATTAAATTACTAATTTAAAAGACAAACTAATTTATTTGAAATACACTGCAATGTCACAAAGCAGAACAGGTCTCATTTCAGCCCCCAAAATACGTTATTTGGGGGTTTCTTTGCTAAGAAAGAGGCGCAAGGTTGACTAGCCCAAGGTGTAGTCAAGCACGGTCATTCCTTCAAGGAGCAGCCAAGACAGGTGTACAGCTGGGTAATGTTAGCCAACCTCACAGGAGACATGGTGCGTGTTTCCCAGCGCCTTGATTCCCAACACACACACACACACACACACACACACACACACACACACACACACACACACACACACACACACACACACACACACACACACACACACACACACACACACACACACACACACACACACACACACACACACACACACACACGCGCAAATACGCACGCGTAAGCGCACAAATAGACACGCATAAGGGAACAAAATACACAAACATACAAGGACTCGAGACTTACCGTGGACGTCAATGCAGTGCTGGAGACATATTAGCATCGGCAGCAGAAGGATCCCCGGTGCGGACGTGACCATTTCTCGCAGCGTAACGTGCGGGTTGCTAGCTGAGCGCTCGCGGGCTGCCTCTCTGCCCTGCCTGCCTTTCTTTCTTACTGGCTCGCGCTGGCCTGCTTTCGTCTTTGATTCGGTCGGTTCACGCGCAAACCACACATGCAGACAACAGACACGCAGAAGAGAACCGCCGCTCCTGCAGACGCAACCCGAGCGATCAGCAGCACGCGCTGTGAACAGGACTGTGCTCAAAGAGGGGCAGTGAGAATGAAACGGAGACACGGCCGCCGCGCAGACCACGCGCCTTTTGATCTCGCTCTACAACCACGCGCCGTGGGGGCCGTCCGAGCTCCCGTTCACTCCTCTCGAGCTGAAATCCATTTCCTAAAGTTGACGTTGACGAGCGGCCCCGGTTACCGGTTTGTTAGTGGTGCTGCACAGAGCCCGTCATAGCTGAGGACGGTTTTATTTGTCCTCCTTCAGTAGGCTACGTCTTGGAACATTGTTAACCCTTCACTGTCCGCATGGAATAATAAAGTAGACTTTACTCACATACAGATAGGGGAAATCTGAAAGGAAGTGTAAGTAACTAATGACATCGTTTAGCAATCTATTCTGACATTTAAATAGATCGATGGAATTTAGTTAATTTATTAATTACTTAAGAACATTTGTACAGGGCGTGATTGAACTGCTTCTATCCCAAGGGCCTTTTTTCATTTCCTGATTTGCATACTAATAACATTGCATCACCTTCAGCCACAAAGGTGCACTTACTTACTTGTGGTGGAAATCTGTACACTTTCACACAGCAACAATAATATACTGTGCTGTAATTGCATAGTAAAGCTCCACCGGGGCAGAATTAGTTTTCCATAAACATTTGCTACACATTTGATGACTTTAGTTCCTTTCTAAACTGAAATATCCACAAACATGAACATAAGTCACCACAATTAAGTGAGCCCTATGTTTTGCTAAACAGTGGCCACTGTGACCAGAAGTGTTAATTATTAAAGGACAAGGTCACATGAAATTCACATTTCCCAAGATTCTTTGACTTTCCCGTCGAACAGGACTTACGCTCAGGGACCGTCACACTTGGCACACTTTATGTGAGGAGGCTCCCGCTGTCTGGCGGAAAAGCTAAAGACCTTGGATATGCAATATCTTCATAAAAGGATGAGAACAGTTGGTCTTGGCCGTCAGAGACACTGTGTCTTCAAGGCTTAGGTATAACGTTGAAACAAGTGTCAGAGGAATGTAATTGTTTTGGTGGAGACAGTATCAATGCGTGCTCTCCATACTGAAGACTTCTGTGACGGTCAGATCTATGTTGTTGAAATAAACATATGTTCCAGAAAGGACAACTGAGGCTGATTGAGTTTTACTCTATTATTCATCAAAAGCGAAGACTGGACAGAGGTACACGTTTTTCTTCATCAGGCATTATGTATTTTATACAAAAAAACAATCACAATTACCACCAATATGTCAAAATTAAAGAAGATCAAGTTACCATTCTGGCAACTATAGAATTAAAGTATCTATAACAGTTCAAAAGCACCGTTTTTTTATTGTCGATGTCTCATTTTTCAAAGAGTGAAGATCTCGTAACCAAACTCAGCTCTTACGTGTTCTTCCCTCTGTTTGTCTGATGCCATTTCTCCCCATTTTGATCACCAGGCCTTTTGGATTTTCCAGAGGGCTGCGTGCTGCCAGGTTTCATAGGCTCGCATCAGTTCTTATCAGAGGACTGAGCCTCATCTTCAGTGATGGCTGATGCCTGCTGATACACCCCAAGGCTCATTCTGTCCCAGATTTTTACATCCCCCGAAAAAAAAAACACACTCACAAACTGCTGTAAAATTCTCTATGAGGAAGAGTCTCCATCTCCCTCTGACTGTCAGTATCTCTTTCTTGCAGTCACCTCAAAACACACACACACACACACACACACCAATGGCAGATCCAATGGTTGGAAATCCAGTCTCTTATAAAATACAACTGTGGAAAATCATTATTTGCAAGCTCACTGTCAGGGACCTGAACAGTGAGGACAACTCTAGAAATCTAAATCCAGCCGCTCTTCTTATTTCACTTGATAATCAGCTCTGCTGGGAAGAATAAGAGCGTTGAAGAAACAAGAATGTTTTTAATTTCCCATGGAAAACAATGGTTACAGGGGAGATGCGGTTGTTGATCATTAAAACACACCAGAATGTAGTGAAAATCAACAACTCTTTTGTCATTGATTGGGTGTTCAGAACAAAAACAGCACATGCGTGGGTGTGTGCTGCTACAGGTAAACCAGAAGCAATGAAATAAACCCAGATAGCTCAGTTTAATTGAATACATTCATGAGTTGGAGGCCTGTCAGACACCAAAAACACTGCAAACACTGTTGGAAACATTTGGGATATTGTATTCACCCTAAACGCTTCTGTCAGCACTGTTTTCAGCACCGACTGCAGCCAGCTCAGCCGCCGTTATGTTGACAGCTGTGTGAAGGCGATACATTTGCTCTGAATTTAGCATTTAGCACCTTTTAAAAAATGCTTTCAAATAAAAAAGAAGAAAAAAAAAAAGCGGAGCGTGTCATGTGACTAACCAGTCTGTTGGGGCTGCAAGCTGATTGGTTGCTTTAGAGAAGCTAATGATTTCGTGCGCTGTCAAAAATGTCTAATTAAACATGGCAGCTAGATGTGACAGCGTAGCATCAACCTGCACACAACCCACGGTGAACATGTACAGTACCAGATGGCTCCATTTAAGCCACGTTTTTCTCCCACATGCGTGTTAAACTGCAATTGTTGCGTCAGTGTTGTGTGGGAACACAACAAGAAGAATTTGGTTTTCTATGTAAGACATCCCAGTTATTTGCTAGATGACAATGTTCTTTTAATAGGACTATAGTCACCAAGGTGATTCTGCCTTTGCAAAGGACAAGTGCATATTAGCTTCAAGGCTTTACACGTAATAACTTGGAAGCAGTTGATTTTGTAATGCCTGTCCCTGCGGAGTGGCTCACAGCTGGACAACGGAGAAGAATGTCGAGTAAGCGTCCAGCAGTGCAATGAAACAGCAGCTTTATGGTTGGTTATATTAAAAAAAAACAAACAAGCTATAACAGAGAGTCATCTATTACAAAAGAGGGATTATAAAACAAGGCCCGGCAGGGTTTTAGTTTTTCATTTTCATCTAATGCTAAAATCCAGCAGTGAAGCGACACTTTTAAGGCAGAGAATTGCACACAGCCCACAGATATCAACACTTCCCCAGACCAAACAGCTTTATCCTCGTCTCACCAGGAGGCTGCGGGGGGGGGGGAGGCTCTCACCACTGGCTGCAAGCAGATATTTAATCACGCCCAGATCAGGGCCAGGTTTCTGGAGACGTTTGGGGGAGCTTCTTTATCTCTCTGTGGGGGACGGCTGGTAGTCCACTCACTTTAGGATTTTTATTTTCTCTACTTAGCCCTTCGAGACGGCAGGAGGAAGAGGAGGTAATGCTGAGACATAATACCGCACCAGACTGATCCGTCGTGTCCAAAATGAGCCGCAACCTTGTAAAAAATGATTACAATGATTGGTACCACAACATTGAAATATATTAAGTAATGTCTTTCACTTCAATGATAAGTAGATAGAAAAAAGGAGTCTACTATAGAGCACAGTGATGGTGGAATAAAACAGAAACGTAGTGAAAATGTGAAAAACATAATACACGCTCATACTAAGTTGAATTCATGGATGGGTGGAGCATATTTATTTCATTAGTGCTGTGATCTCTGTGTGGCCTCTTGAGTGCTGTTCAGCACCACAGACAGCGACACTCGAAGCCGGTTACGCTCATCTGGAAATGTAGCATCTTCTCGGGTTGTTGCTACTTTCTAATGAAGCAAGAAGCAAGGAACTGAAATTGTGCGCATGCATGCAGCTGCCCTTACGACGTATGTACTGTTGCATGCAGTGTGCATTCAACTTTGACAAACTACTTGGTCATAACATGGCACCTTGAACTTTGACCCTCTTGCTTTTATAGAGCCGCTGTGCAGAGGATTGTGGATCAGATGTAAAGCATGCTGGCTTTCATACTAGAAATTGCGACCGGATGCGGTAGGACATCCTGGTATTTTTGACATACTGCATTTCCATTTGACTATGTGTTGGGACGTACTAAATATGTTTCTGGCATACTAAATAGTGTATAAGTAAGGGTATTCTAAAGCGCAGTATGTACGGTTCTTCAGTATTTTGTCTTGTCAGTATCGTTTAACACTATGTTTTGGTTTTGTAAGAGGAAAAGAGAAGGACAAAGCAATTTGTTCGCATCCAGTGTGTCTTCACCCTAAGATTTCACATATACAATTGAATTCAGAGTATTATGATATCGACGGAACAATAATCATCTGCCACGGATCGAGACCTGAAGTGCAAGGCCGTATCGTGAGCCTGCTTCCCGTAACCACTTTGCGACAGCAGTGTATCGACTTCAAAGACAGTTGCCAGACGCAGTGGGAGGACATCTGAGGCCAGCTGAGGACCACCGTTTCCCGACTCCTTCAACCGGAATCCATCGCTTGAGAGCCTTGAGTCGAACCCCAACTCGAGCAGAAACAAACGGCTGAGGTCTTTTGGAACTACGCTGCATGAAGTAGGAAACTTCTAACATCTTCTAATATGATCAAGAGTTGGTGTCGGATAGCGCTCTGAGTTATTTACATTTATAGGTTAGAGTGTCGGTATCTTATTGGAAATCACATCCTTCCTTCACTATCCCAAATTTGACCTTTACTGGTTTGGTTTCATCCCCTTAAATGTGAGGATTGTAAATTAAATTGAATATCTTTGGGCTTGGAGACTCTTTTTGAAGTGCTGACATATTACGGATTAAATAAACAATTGATTAATTAAAAAAAAGGATAATTATAAACTATAAAAGAATAAATAATCTATCATGAGACTAGTTATTAGTGGTGTCTTACTTAAGATCAGTCCATGTGCAATATGAAGCTCAAACCTGTGACTTTACAGGACACTCACTAATCTGAAATCTCAAAGTTTAGATACACAAATTAAAAAAAGACAAAACAACAAGAGTCTCTGAGTAATCCTTTATACACTCTCAACATATATTTCTGTAGAAAACAATATATTTACATTTTTTTTTTACAGTACTTACAGCATTTACATATAAATATATAGTGATTTACAGCATTAAAGTCAGTGCTGTGCAAACTGTATTTGCAGAATGTCAACGTTTTAGCAGTTGACAATGAATTTCTTCATGATCAATCCGACAATTTGCACCACTGATAAGCTGGTTTCATTTCTCGTTAATAGGTGAGATGTTTTCTACCCTCCAAGGACTTTGCAGGAGAAAGTACAACACATCGAAGCGTTACAAGCCTTAAATCGCAATTACAGTTTTTGGACTTGGCGCATGTGTAAATAAATATGTGTTGCCCATTGATTACACAGAGACAACTGAAGTCTGGACGGCAGGCTTGTTGTAGATTTGTGAAACATATAAAGACGTTGCCGTCCCACACCGGTCCAGTTGTTGGCAGTAGCACCCACAAGTCAGTTTGAGGTCTGCTGACAATAAACATAACAACAACAAAAAAAAAGTTCTTTATGACATGTTGGATTCAGCCTGAACATTATTGTCAGGAGGAATGGTCCAGATAATGTAAGCACCCTCTGCATTAGAAACTACTCTCCTTTGGGAACAGAATTAAAAGAGATTAGGCGGCAACACTGGCATATTTTCAATTCTGATCCAAATCTTCCAATAAATAAAAATGCTCCATGCATTGTGTACAGTCAGGTCCAAACATTCACAATCTCATGGTCAAAGATGACCTTCCTCCAGAACAATCTACTCCTTTCTTGTCGGTCATTCCAGATTGTAAATACGAGTGTTGCACAGTGTGCACAATGTAACTTGACTTTTAAATGAATTTACTCATCCGGGTTCTGGTAAAAACATTCAATATCGACAGCATCATTACTTGTAACACACGGCGCCAATGTCCCGGCGCCTGGCTTTCATATGAAAACACGCTGTCTCAAGACCTGTGTTTCAGAGTAACACACGTAGTAACACACGTAATAACACACGTAGTAACACACGTAATAACACACGTAATAACACACGTAATAACACACGTAATAACACACGTAGTAACGATGAAAAGAACCCTGCGGCTGTGCATTTTAGCAACTCACTAAAACATTTCCCGTTAGCTCTGAGATACACTTGGATTGGACAGGTGACAACCCCCAGAAGAGGAGGGGACATCAACAACATCCTTTTGAAAATGAATTAGGTCGACTGGTTAGAATTCGGCAGTCAAAGTTGGAATTTCACTGTGACATCTTTTGTAAGTATGATTGACACTTTTCCTTTCTTTTCCAAACATCTAAATGGATTTGATTGTAAGTTTATTTCAGTGGATTCAACCTCCCGTTTCAATTTGCTCCCCCTATTGGTTGAGTAATATATTACTATGTTCTATGTTCTACTTTTTGTGTGGATTTTTCTATATAATAGTTTCATTGATAATAGTTTTATTCTAGATTAATATATATATATATATATATATATATATATATATATATATATATATATATATACATACTATTTTAGATACATAGACACATAGATGATTCTGAATGTTAGTTTGTCTTTGACTGTCATCTGAATTCAACAGTAATGCTGATTGGTTGAAACCCACATCCCACATGAAGCTGGAGGAATTTTCTTTTCTTTTTTGTTTGCCATATGGCGTCACAGCGCCCCTTTGAGGACCAAATATACAACACTGGCTGGTGGATTGTGCTTCATCACTATCGTTACACGCTTTCCCGATGACACTGATTCTTCAGTTTGCATAAAGCAGCAGGTTTCAGAAACAGAGCAGTATTTACAGTAACTGAGACACAGAAGAGGATTGGGATGGCTCGCTGTGTTAAGACAAGAGACTTGTGTGTGTTAAAAGTAAGGTAAATAATTCTAATAATTACTTCAATATATAGAATTCTAGAAAGGTTACTGTGGTTGCTGTTAAACATGAAGCTTTATGGCATATTCTGGCGCAACAGCAGGTCTTTTCCACTGAACAGTGTGAGGCATGATCTGCTCTGATTTACTGTGACAGTTACTTCATTCGTGTGATTGAGTTTATCTCCACACGCCGTTGGTCGACGGAGATGGATGTCAGAGAAGGCCCCGACTCTCCGTTCCTCTTCGGTTTGACTGTGTTGATCAGCATCTCAGCGTCTTTGTGTAGGGCTTCTGCAGGCAGAGCGAGCCGTGGTGAGGAAGAGGGTGGCTGTAGTAGTGTTCGATCACAGCGGACAGAGTGGGGAAGCTCACTTCGTTGTCCAGATACATACAGTCCTCCTGGCAAAAACACCAACAGCGAACAAAGGACTTCAATATTGCAAATGATACGCCGTCGCTCTGCCTAATCTCTGCACAGAAATGATCATAATTGATTGAATACAACGACGGGCTTCTCACCTCTTCAAACAGTCGGTAGTTCCTGGCTTTGCCTATACTGACATCCCACACCACCAGCACCTGGGAAACACACCAGAGAGATTGTATTAGTTGCGAGGATCAGGTGATGTTTTGACTTAAATGTCCTTTAATTAGTAACACAGACTTTAGTTATTAAGATATAAGATATCAGAACATAAGATGTCCTGTTTCTGTTTACCTGTAATGACCTTTCATATAAACTGTATGACTACTTCAAATATTGAATTATTGCATAATGCCCATTTTGTCTTACACCTGCATTCCCCTTCATTAGTCAGTAGACTATAAAAATGACTATAACATAAAAATGCTCACATAGGGTACTTGGTTGAGAGAAGTGCTATCCATAGCTTGTTACTTATCCTATTATTATTATCATTTGAGTACAATAAGACTAGTTAATTTTGTATTATAATAATATAATATAATATAATCATTTTTATAACATTACCCTTGATGTTTTGGTTCCTGAGTTTCGGATGCAGTACAGTCCGTCCTCTGGAGGGATGGGGCTCTCTCTGAACAACCTGCGTGTGCAAACATCATCTCAGGTTACAGGTAATCAATAGAAACACTCACATTATTGGTATGAACTGTGGTGAACTAATGCTGCAAATGAGTAACGACTGAACAACGCAGAGACTAATGTTACGGCATATCTGCTGCGAAAAATAAAGACCACGGCAATAAAATGAAACAGAGCACTAGATGGCAGAAATGCTCTGCAAAGCAGCAGGGCTGTGGCCTGCTGAAGGGTTCAACCTCTAACCTACAAGAAAAAAAGTGTATCTGTCTTACTTTTCTATGAAGCTGGTTTCGGTCGTATCAATGAACACGGAGTCTGGCAGCTGCACCTGCGGATAGAAACACCTGGTTAAACACAATGTGTTCATTGGAGGGCTGATGTTGGTGATGGAGTTGTAATCAGTACACCCGGTCAGTTATGTTGTTTGTGCTCCCCCTCATGTCAACCAAAAAAAATGTCTTGTGGTGTGAGCAGCACTTCAACTCTCTTCTAGTCTTGTAGTCTGCAGGAGGCTTAAAGCATCTACATGCGCAGTGACTGTGCGGCCTGCAGGTCAATATCAGTTGTGACATCACTTACGTTCTCGTAGTCTTCGTCGGACTCCTCTCCTCTGCTGTGTTTGTCTCGCTTCCTCCTGAACTCTGCGGACACCTCGTCTCCCGACGAACGGAAGCTCTGGCCGTCTGGAGATGCTCTTCTGGGGGGGAAATGCACCTTAGTGTGGTAGCTTCAACCTGATTGACCTTTGTCTTTTACATGATTGCGCCCTAAAGAATTCTGTGTTGAATGTTGTTTGTGCGTTTGAGTCCAACTTACTGCAACGGGGTCCCCGGTGGCTTGGACTTGGCTGCAGGCAGCGGGGGTTT
Organism: Cebidichthys violaceus; assembly: GCF_023349555.1. Lineage (NCBI taxonomy): Eukaryota > Metazoa > Chordata > Actinopteri > Perciformes > Stichaeidae > Cebidichthys > Cebidichthys violaceus. Next base: position 291,382 of record NW_027176805.1, read on the forward strand.
GACTGTTGGCGGAGGAGGTTTGGGTGGCACTGGCTTGTTGTGAAGTCCAGGTTTAAGTAGAGGAGAGAGCGGAGGGTGGCCAGGCAGTGGTGGGTGACTGAAGGACATCTTGCTGAGGGACAGGGAGTCTGACATCACAGGCTTGAGGGAGGACCCTCCCATGTTATACTGAGGAGGTAGGCTCGGCTTGCTGCGGTAGTTGCTCATCGGCCCGTGGTGGTTGTTGCCCACTGATTTGCTACCTTCAGCATTAAGGGAACAGTGGGCGGGACCATTTAAGACCATCCTGGTCTCTAATTGGTCACGGATAAGCAGAGTGGCGGGGGACTGGACCGTCACGGCCGGCATAGGCCTCCAGTCTCTCTTGTCGCACTGGAGGGCTCTCTTTGCGTTGGGGGGAGGAGGAAGCGGGGGGGTGGGAGACACAGACTTGTGCAGGTGGGGGGCGAAGGGGAGTGGAGGAGGCGGGCCTTTGTGAGGGTCCTTCAGTATGGAGGGAGGGGGGAAACAAGACGGGGGCTTTTTGGGGAGCGGGCTGGTTGGGATTCTGTGTAGCGGCGGGATGGGAGGAGGTGGGGTCTTGTGGAAACCTGGACTGGAGTCTTGACGGAGATGAAATGATACCGGCACCGGGGGAGGGGGGTAGGAGGGGGGTGGCCCCGTGGGTCGACCTAAAAATGTAAAAAAAAAAAAGAAATCAGGCTGGTTTCTTAGTTTTTGTTCCTGGATGTGTTTAAAACACACACACACACACACACACACACACACACACACACACACACACACACACACACACACACACATATATACATACACACACACACATACAGGAAATTACAAACACCATTATAACTGTACTTCTAGTAGCATTTCCCATTATTGTCCCCGCTTCCTTCAACACAGTTGTTTTTCCTCTATTTGTCCCTTTCACTCCACGTTCGTATGATAACAAAAACACTGAGGGGTCTCTGTGTCCGGATGGGACCTTTGACCTCATTACAGTCAGCTAGAGCAGTGTGTGTGTGTGTGTGTGTGTGTGTGTGTGTGTGTGTGTGTGTGTGTGCGTGCTGGGTGGCTCACCTGCCGATGTCGACGAACAGTCACTGTCTGGCTCCAGATAGTCCTCCTCATCGTCATCATCGTCATCTCCGTATTCTACACACAGAAAGAACAGATACCACAGTGTAACGACACACAAGTGCAACGTGTGAGTCACTGTATGTAGTCATTCACATGCTCTCACCATCTGCCGCGTTATCGACGTGGTGTTTAATATCCAGGGGCTTCTCAATCGTGCCATAGAAGCTGTCGGTGTCTGAATCTGAGTCACTGTGACAACAAAGAAGAAGAAGTTATCATGAAAACGTGATATTCAGAAAAAGGTTTGAACATCCAGTTGAAAGTGGATTTTATTGGCTGTAGGTTCATGATATTGAATAAATAAATGACGTCTATATCTAACACATAGCCCATCTGCTCCTTCAAACGAGCCCTCATTTCTAAAAGCTAGTCTTCGAGGTAGCCAGTTAGCCAAGCTTCCAACATTATGATTGTCATTTTCGTTATTTTTGCAATTTAAATGTATATTGTGTTAGTTTGCAAGCTAGCCAAAAGCTCACATGTCATCCAAAAACATTTATGCTTCTTTTTTATTGCATTGTTATTTAAATGAATGTTGAACTACTTTATGAGATGCAGCCATGAATGCTGGTCAGGCTATTATAAAATGCAAAGAAGTTGGCATCATGGTGCCATAACAATAGGTTTTCTTGCACCACTAAAACAAAACATATTTCTATCAAACGTTTGAATAAAATGATTTTAGTTAAGTTTAGGGAAGAAGACCTTTTTATTTTATCCTCATATAATTCAATGCAAGAAATCCTTGCGAGATCAGGCTCCCTGAGCAGCACAGGCACTCAATATAATGAAAAGCTATGAAATGTCCCTGATAACAGTATGTGTTATGAATAAAAAATAAAAATAAAAAAACTTCTGTATATCTACAGTGTGACACTTAGAGTCTACAGTGTGCATTACCTTGGAATGTGGGACTCTTTTCTCTCGTTATAGTGATCTATCTCCCTCCGCAGGTATCGCATCCATTTCTGTAAAAGCAACAACAACACAGAGTGTGAAGACTTTTAGCAGATGAGAGGACAGTGAGTGACCTTTGCCACTGTACACTCTGTGAGCCAATAATGGCTCACATATGGCTATCAGACACTTATATAACTCAAGGCATAAAAGCTACTGTGGCAGTTTAAAAGTATTCTCACAAGGACGTCAATACATATATTTGTAAAGTGCAGAGTAGGCGCGTGGTTGTTCTCACCCTCCTCTCGTCCTCGCTGGCTGCAGAGAAAAACCACGTCCTGTGTTTCTTACTGAAGTGGACGATCTTGAAGGGAAACACATTGCTGGACGTCGTCTCCTCTGATGCTCTCATCACTCTGTGGAAGAGGATGAAAGCGAAATGCTCAGACAAATGTGTAAAGGGCTTCAGGATAAAAGCCCTGTACAAATGCTTTACATTGAAACGCAAACACACCCATTAGCTCATGCCTGAAACTCAAGCCAAGTTCATTTAATATGAATTCACTCGTATACAGGAAGACAGCGGTAACCACTTACACAGGTGGTTGATAACAAACTGGGAGTCTGGAAGTATGCTGAAAAACAACATTACTGAATGCGGATATGCACTGACCTGTTGTAGCCGTTGAGAGAGAACGCCCCCTGTGGTGCAGGAGAGGTACTGCTCTTAAAGTAGTACATGCAGCCTTTGTGGATGATGATGTACCTCAGCGGCCCTGTAAAACAGGCAACGGTCATTGAGGTAATCTGGGGTTAAAGCGCAGTCTGCTTATTCTGCCCACCCACACTTGATCTTGTTATTGTGAACTCACATTTCATGAGGCTGAACTGGCTGCCTCCCTTCTTGTGGAGATATCCCGAAGTGGAAACTCCTCCCGGCATGGTGAGGAGGTTCTGAGCACCGATGGCCGGCATCGGCACCGGCCAGCACATCTCTGGAGACGACATGGTTCTGCCAGAGAGGAAAAAGAGAGGAGCGGTTGTTATTGTTGTTGAATCGCTGCGTGACAGATCTACCAGTTGAGGCAGTCGGCTCAGGAGTCGCACAAAATCGTCAGGATAAAATGAGAAAAACAAGATAGTTGAAGCTCCACAGAGGATTCAAACCCACAACCTCTCTGTTCCCTAAACCTGCTTCCTTCCCAGCTAAGCTACATACATTTTATTCAAATAATTTCAGTTGTTCATCAGAAAGAAGTAAAAACCTTAAAGTATGCCCTATTTGACAATAGTTGTGTTTCCAATCAACTGTCAAGAGAATTTTAAGCAAACTTTTAAAATGTCACAAAAAAATAAATGCTTTACCATCAACTGGTTTTTGGGGGAATAAACAAGGCTGCGTACTTTTGTCAGAAGGTTGCGAATCGGAAACAATTAGGTACGTTGTTATTGTTCTGTCATGTCGGCTAGAATTGGCCATGTTTCATGTTTACCAGAGATTAATACAACATCAATAAATAGTGGGGAAGACGCAGACAGTGGAAACAGCTGATCGGTCTTGTGTCTTAAATGTTCGCTAACGTCTGAAGTCCTTTCCACGATCCATTTAGCTCATCCACTCTTTTTTGACAAAGTCAAAAACAAACTCAAGCAATTGCAACTGAGGAAGTCTTATCGAATTGTGACGTTTATGTACGGCTCCTCTGATGCGATACTTCAAAATGCGCATCAAAATAGAAACGTGTCATTGGTAAAGTGGTTTCAATATACCGATGATATGATGCTATAAATGGCAAAGTGCTGTATTCATCCTTACAGGCCCCTTGTACACCATTATTTTGGAATGTCCCACATGGAAGAGTGAAAGTTGGTGAAACCTCTGGTTGTAAAGTCCCAGACCTTAGATCACATCTAACGACTGGCAAGACCAAACCCAAACTGCTTTGACGTTTAGGACCACATTCTCACAATGCGACATACGCTACGAGCGTGCCCACACAATGTCTCTCACAACACAAAACACTATGCTTATCATGAACACTAAATTGAAGCAGGAGCTTTTCTATTGTCCCGTAATAAAAATGGGAAAAAATACATAACAAGGTATTCATTACAAGGGATCATCTTTTTTTTCTTCTCTCAATCTCAAAATAATTTGTTCTCATGAAAGTCATCTACTTACACCGCCATGTGCAGGCGTGACCTGCTCAGGTGTTGCCTACCTCCTGTTGAGCCTCCTGCTGATGCTCTGAATGGCAGCGCTCTCCCTCAACAGGCTCACTGTGGAGGCTAACACTGTGGACGCTATCGCTGGCATAGGTCCATGAGAGACAAAGCGGGCTCCTTTTTGTCCTTCACTGCTGCGTCTCATCAAAAACCCCAAAACTGTGAGGGAACTGTCTGTCTGGTTTTCTGCCTCATCTGATCACGCTCTCTTTTTCATTTCACTCTCTGATGCTTTTTCCGTCTCTCTCTCTCTCTCTCTCTCTCTCTCTCTCTCTCTCTCTCTCGCTCTCTCTCTCTCTGCCTTTGTTGATTTCCATCTCTCTCGCCCTCCCTTGCATATGAACACACTCAAACTGAGATAGTGTACTTACGTATACACCCACCCACGCACACATACACACACATACACACACAGACACACACACACACACACACACACACACACATTTAGTTAAGACAGGAAACACATCATGTGTTCAAAGCTTCAGTATTAGGTGTGTGTGTGTGTGTGTGTGTGTGTGTGTGTGAGAGAGAGAGAGCAGTAGTCAAAATAAACATCTCAAGTAAAGTTTGTCATCCTCTAATGTGTTTATGTGTTACTTCCAATTTATCAACAGCATCTACCGGCCTCAGAGGGAGTGGTCTGTGTGTGTGTGTGTGTGTGTGTGTGTGTGTGTGAAACCTAGGAATGAGGAACTCCACAAATTCCCGGATTTCTTGCCAAATTCCACTCCCTTTCAGTGAGATAAAAACCTGCAGGGACGGTTCTTTGGCTCCTCCGTGTACTGAAACACATCTGCCTTCTCCACACCTGTTTCATGTGTGCAGTGACCTTGACATGCAGCGACTGGCAGGCTGACACGTGATACGACTGCACTCCAGTGATTCTTCATGTCAAAGTCAGTTTAGGCGTGCACCAATCAGCGAAGAGCCTGCTGTCGTAACAGGGATGAGACACGATGACTCGCACAGATGGGGATAACAGCGAACACTTGTGGACGGTCCGTCCTCAAAAGCATCCATGTTGTCGCGCTTGGCTGTACACACAAAAAGTCATTCGATCTCTCTTTAAACAAACAGTCTGTTACAGTTTGCAAATTCCCCCAACCGTGAAGAAGCACAAAAGCCACATCAACATTTGAAACAGCATTTCTGAGCAAAACAAACTTTTTTCAATGGAATTGTGCAACCAGTGGCTTTTCTCAATCATCAAATCATTTTCAGACCGCTTATATTCGCCAAGTCTGGCCAGTAAACGAGCGACGTCACCGGTCTTACACCCTGCTCCAAAGACTCCCACCGAGGACTCTCATTTTGAGTTGTTGGCAAAACGTGCAATGTCGCGTCATGCTTGGAGAATTAAAATAGAGGGAGAAAGAAATAAGAAACATGGGAGTGTGAATGTGTACAGAGAGAGGGAGTGAGAACAGAAAGACTTAATAAATCACAGGGGTGGGGCTGCTGCTTGTTTTTGACCCGTGAGTGAACTGTGTGTGTGTGTGTGTGTGTGTGTGTGTGTGTGTGTGTGTGTGTGTGTGGACTTCAAGAAGACGTACAGAGGCTATCATGTGGGTTGCTTACTGATAACCAGCGAACGCAGGCCACAACACACACACATACACACAGATAATCTAAAGTTAAGTAAACTTCATTTCAGTCTGAGGGAGGTCAAAGGTCACCAGCTGCTTATCATCGATACAAGGATTTCCTGGAGTGCCAGTGAAGCAACATGATAGCAGTCTGACCGCGCACTTCCATGTTTTCTATAGGAAGTGGCCGAAAAAAGTCTACGTCTCAGCAACTGTTCCATCAACAGAGAGAGAGAGAGAGATGTGGTCAGGTAAATAGATGAGAGACATCTGAAGGAGTCACAGTTACAGTCATGACATCTCAACTGCTGTTACTGCTTACATAACAACTGCCACTGTTTACAGTGCACACGCTATCTGTTACTGTTACTGTACTGTTACTGTTCAACTGTAATGTCAGTGTCTTTCTTTAAATTCAAATTACGAATGCTTTGGGGCAAATAAACTTCAACTGCTTTTGGGTCTTACACTTCAATCCCTTTCAGTGCTTCAACTGATCATTTTTTGAATGACAGCCTATTGTTGTCAGAGTCACTATTTAAAACGAAAAATCTGAAATTTGTAAGAATATCAATATTTGAGAAGAAACTAATAATATTACAATTACGTTGCAATTATGATCTATATAATACTCTATTCTTTTACGATAATATTGTTGTAAAAGTCTTAATAGTTTATAATAATAATAAATAATAACATTTGATATTTTTGAACTATGACTCCGTTCTCTCCTGACTTTTTACTAAAAATATTTTGTATTTTATGTATATTTTGCATTTTCTCATAGTATTTTTTATCTTTGATCTGAATAATAATATTATCAATTAATAATAAAATAATAATACAAATGTAATTTTCTGGCAACATGTGCAACGTTGGTGCATTTACTTTTCTCAGAATGATCAGGTTGGTGGTCGAGACCCTCCAGAATAGATTTTGTTGGGTGTTTTATTCACACAAACAGGCGATGCAATGTGAAAACCATTCATCTGTCTTAAATATTGTAATTCATCTCGCATTATCTCGCGACCCATTGGGGGTCGGGACCCCCAGGTTGAAAACCACTGATCTAAACTACAGTCTGGTTTGTTGGTGTTTTATTTGAAGAGTGTAAAAGTACGTTAAGGCTTTCAACCCTCTCACCACACAATTTTTTTTTTTTTAATTTTCTTTAAGTTCTCCATCCTGAACTGAAGTTTGTGAGCCAGAGATGCTAATCAGAGAGCAGCTGTTTGTCAGGAAGGGAAGCACATACCGGACCCATTCAACCACATTTCCTCCCTGGACACACAGATACAGACACAGACGTAAAACAATGTCTGGGTTCAACAGGGATTTCAAAGCGGCGTTCATTTTTGGGATTTTTAAATTCTGTGAAGTGGCTGTAGAGCAGACGGCCAGATCGACTACTGACTAAATGTAATAACAAGCTTAGACGGCAGCTTGTCGGTAATGACGTGCAGGTGAGGGGGTGGGACTCTGACCAACACGAGAGGATCTCCTGGGCTTTTCTGACGAGATCAAGGAAGCTGCTAGACTACAGAAACCTCAAGTTCTGACATGTCCCCCCATCCCTAAAACCCTCTCTGGGAGGCTACGGAGTCTGGAAGTCCCTTCAGAGACCACAAAACACTTTACAAACCAGTGATGTTGTGTTTTGAAAAAAGCTTTTTCTAAGAATGTGACAAATCCGTTGTCTCTTACAAAGAAGAAGGAAGGCCGCCTTGGAACAGTTGACTGACCAGAAAAACTGAAATAGAAACTTGCACAGTTGTGTGATGGAAAACCCCTGATGAATCAGATCGCAGGACAGTATTACTGTTTGAGTTTTTCCCAAAGACAGCATGACAATGGTTGGGGGGGGGGGGGGGGGGGGGGGGGTGCAAGACATACATTTAAGCCTGTATTATCTCATTGTAACATATAAAGATACAGTGCACTGTATGAGTAGCAGGACGTACACTGCAGGACATTTGATTTAAAATGAAACAATCACTATGAGGTTTAAGTTCTAACTTTAGGCCTTAATTTATGGGTGTTTACATCCATATTAGGTGAAGAGAGTAGCCTCATTAAACACCGTCTATAAAGGTGGGCCATATACATAAAGTCATAGGGAGTCATGGGCCAAACAAAATGCGTAGTTTTCACTCTATCACACTGCAAGAATATCTGTGTTTTGAGACCAGAAACATTATTTCTGTATCTGCTGCTCTTAAATTTACTCCAATTCAATAATGGTATGCTAACACACTGCATGGCCTAAGTGAATGCTTAAACTATTATGATGTTGTGTGTAAATGGAAGTTAACGTCTGTAGGCCTGTGATCAATGCACTACCTCTACGGAAAATCCCATTTCGTTCCATTGACAAAGATTTTGCATGTAACTATAGATATTTTATTATTTCCATCTTTAACCATAAATCGATTTTGACTGATTTTAGCATTTTTTTTGGAAGTACAGCATACAAAACTCATAAAAACACGACATTTTAAAGACTCAGAGAAAGATTGTAGCTGCTAAAGTGTTCGGGAAACATCAGCACACACATGTTTCAAGGGTTTTTTATAGATTCAGAATCGGCAACCAGCTGATCCATCACCATTAAGTCTGCGTGATATGGCTGAAAGCTCTGAAGTGGAGTGATCTCCCAACTGTGTGTACATGAAATAGGTGTAATTGTGTGTAAGGTCTAATTTCTTATGGGAATCTATTGAAGTTTAACATCTGTGATGGTATGACACACAGCTGCCAGGTGTGTGTGTGTGTGTGTGTGTGTGTGTGTGTGTGTGTGGTTAACCAATTCCCTTTCGCAAAGAGCAAAGTGTGTGCTTAAAGCTCAGTGCTGATCTTCGAGCACCCACCGCCTCCCCGAATCAACACGCGCAAAACATACAATCCCCCCCCCCCCCCCCCCCCCCCCCGAGCAGATCTGAAGGTCGCAGGTAAACCACTGTCCGAGCAGCAGCGCACGCAGTACAAACTCCTGCCCAGGAAACTGAAACCGCCACACAGAGCGTGCATTTTCTTCCTGTTCCCCCTCGACGGCCGACCACAACGGTTCCTCCACTGCTGCTCAGCTTCACACGGTCACTGGCACGTTGAACACATGAATAGAAACTAAGGAGTTTGGAGGTTTACAGAAGTTTATCTGAACTCTGGAGTGTTTGCTATTTCACTTTGGTTTATTCATCCAGATGGATGATTGACACCACCGCTGCGACAGAACCTGTGGTTATGAGTGATATGGACGACGTGGGTTGAGAAACATAACATCAACAAACAGACACAGATTTTGCGCCCATCAGTGCCAGCAAAGTTTTGGAAGAATCAAAAGAACTCCATACATTTTTCTTTCTATCGACCAAAATTGTGATTTTGGTGTTGGACTTTATATGCAAATATCTTTAGTTTGTACGCTGCCGGCGCTGTTTCACTAAATGAATTCCGAGAACCGTTAATAAAGTGAAGTGACCCACAGTGTTTTGTGAAGTGACCCACACACACACACACACACACACACACACACACACACACACGCACACACACACCTGCAGCACTGGGCTTATTGAAATCTGAAGTACCAGTAGCTTCCCATACGCATCATCACTACCTGTATCCAAATATGGGCAATTCTACTCCACAGGAACACTTCACACTTCCAGTACGGTAAGATTTCCTTTCAGCACGCACGCACACACACACACACTGTACAAAGATTAAAAAATCTGTCTGAAATAAAAACCACAAAGATAAGAAGAATCTTCGGACGGTAAATTAGAGAGAGATCTGTAAACAGGCAGAGAGAGTGAATCAGAGGCAGGAAGAGACCCCCCCCCCCGACACAGGGTCGAGAATGAGAACACATTTCCTGTAAATGAAACTTGCTGAGGAATTACCGTGGCAATGACGGACAGCTGACGTGATTGGAGCACCATCGTGGACTCTTATCTCCACTGGAAAATAAAATGTTTGTGTCCTTGAGTTGAAAAAGTGATTTGTGTCTGATGGGGTGACCGTGGCTAAGTGGAGAGCAGGGCCGCCTTTCAATCAGAGGGTCGTCGGTTTGATCCCCGGCTCCTGCTCTACTAGTCTCATGTCAATGCGTCCTTGAACAAGACACTTAACCCCAAAAATTGCTCCCGTAGCTGCGCCTACGGTGTGTAGATAGATACTGAATTGTAAGTCGCTTTGGATAAAAGCATCTGCTAAATGACTGTAATGTAATGTAATGATGCCTGCCTCAGGCTTTGTTGAGATTTACCAGTTTTGAGTATAAAATGACCAAAAAAAACCCATGAAAACAAGTTGTCACCTAACTTTTTGCTGCACATATGAACCAAGCCCCATTGTGACATTGCCACGTTACTCAGTTATCAGGACGCTGCGTTAGGGGGAGAATTAAATGTAGCACCTTCAAAGGTATTCTGGTGGCCACACAGATGTCAACTGTCTGCCCAAATGTCTGCCTCTATTGTGGGAAGCACAGCTGTGAACTTCCCACAGTGAGATAGAGTATTTTCTCTCACTTTACAATGTGGTGAAATTCGGCTTCCTGTAATCAGGCCTCATTCAGAATAATTACATGAAAGTGCACAGGTTGAAGGCCCTCTTACCTTCCCCTTTTTTTGTGTTCGGGCCTTTCCGCTCTGCTGCAGTAGATTCTGTATAAATGACGTCTATGACAACAAACCGTTTCCTCCATTTGCCCAATGAGGAGTTTTTTGGAACAACATTTTTTTTTACTTTTCTTGACCATGACCTAGTATTTTAGTTTCTATACAGTGTTTCCGTTTGTCTGCACACTGACGGAGTGTATTTAATGCAGTATGTATCCCTGTTGCTGCTGCGGCGTAGGCACTGCTCTTCAGCCTACTTGAAATGGACAATCGCACGGTACTGTTTTGAGCAAAGTTTCACGTCCGGTGAAAGATGTCAGCATGCCACTATTTCAGATGCGCTGTGAGAAAATGTGTACGTGTTTACTTCTGACCACCCGACTTCCTAAAAGGCTTATCTGGTTCTCAATACTGTAGACTGAGAGGTGCAAAGATAGAAACAGCAACCATGAACTATTTAGGTCAACAGCATCTGCACACAAGAGGATAAAATAGGAATGTGAAAAGATTGAAAGATAACTTTAGTTTGAGGAGAATCTGAAATTAAAATTCACAGGTTTCACATTCCAATCAACAGGTCAAGACAGGAAATCCTTCAGTTGCTTCATTGACCTTTTGTAAAGAGGAAGAAACTTTACCAAATCAAACAATTACCAATACAGCTGACGTAAACTTCCAGAGTGGTTTTGCAAAGCACACCATATTGATAACAAAGAACCACTAAATGCCAAATTTCTGAAACCAGAAGCTATCCCAGATACAGAAAGAAACCAAACAACAAACAGGTCTTAGAGCTGGCAGTTAAGGACAACCTCTGGGAATACATCGATACATAAAGTAACAACGAGCGCGCGTCAGAGACGAGACCAACAGCAAAAGATGAAGTCAACAACACAAAGTGTGAGAGTGAAGATGGAACTTACATGACATCCCTCTGTTCTCGAATACACATCCTGACGCTCGGCTTGCAGCTCCGCGCAATCGACTTCTTCTTCCTTATGGATGGAGTGGACATGGCGGTGGACATGGCGGCGGCAGCACGGCGCAATTTACCACCATACTTTTTAAACGCGTGGAGCGACGGAGGACAGGTGCAGGGTCGGACAGACGGCAGAGCGGATAGAGATGCAGATTCAAGATTGGAGGGGGTAGACCGGCAAGATTTGGAAAAAACTAGCAAGAATACAGATACATGCAAGAAAAGATTGAAGTAAATATGAGTAGTGATTGGAAATAAATTAAATGAAGTAGTTTAGGACGGGAAGTTAGAACAATGAGTCGTGTTGGTCTGATGTCTGAAGGAAGTCTGTTGGAGGTCTGAACCCCCGATACTCTGCCAGTGGTTTCCTGAAGGGGCCTCCTCCTTAAGCCCCGACTTCTCATTGGTCGACATGGCTGCAGCATGTTCCTTCCTGTTTCCTCAGAGCTAGTATGTGATTGGCTGCCGGATACAACCCACACCACTACACGCGCATGCCTCACACAGTCGGACACAGCGGACCTGAGAAAGATGCCGGGGGACTTTCCATCCTTTAAGAGTGGAACAATACAGGGGTCCTGCACACACGCACCTGCACACACACACACACACACACAAACACACGCACCTGCACACACACAAGCACCTGCACACACACACACACACACACACACACACACACACACTTATATTGACATGGTTGCAAACATGACCTAAAACGCACCTGCGTTAGGCTGCAGGGGATCTGAAATGAGTACTGCAAATTTCTGTTAACACGGGAGTTTATTTTGAAAAGACACTATGCATGAAATGAGTAGAAACACGCCGTCGCTGACACGTGCAAAACCAAGTGTCGGTATTTGACGAGTTAGGGGTGAGACTGTGTTGAGAAAGTCACTAAGTCAGCAGCACTGACAGCCAGTCCCTTCAGGCCTCCCTCCAAAGATACTCCCTCAAAACCATTAGGAATAGAAACAACGGACATGGCTATTGTCGGTGCTCACAGCTGTTAATAAGCTTGGAAGAGCAATGAGTGCACAGCTAGGTAGATAGACAGGTAGGTAGATAGACAGGTAGGTAGATAGACAGGTAGGTATCCCATCAAATCAGTTCTTCCAAGTCAAATAAAATGATTCAACGGACTTATTGCAGTCCTGCACCACACTGTAATTGTATCAATTCCATCATATTCAGTTTTATATTATAATTTTATTTTATCCATCTAAATCCTGTTATTATATATGTATTTATATATAGCCTTATGTTTTTTTTTTGTATATTTTGTGTTATTGCCTTTCTGTCTCATGTTAAGCACTTTGAATGACAGGTGATACAAACACATTTGCTTATATTTCCTTATATGCATCCAACAAGCTTTTGTATTCCTCTGGCAGACCAGTGGTCTTATACTGAATCCCTAGCAGACTGCCAGTTGTGAAGAAGACAACAGCGAGTCCAGTTCGTTTGTTTAATTGACCCAGTTTGACATTGTGCTCACTGTGTGCGTACGTGTGATGGTGTGACAGCTTCTTTTTTTCTCTTCAAACCATAATAGAGACTCCGTTTTTTGTGCACAATGTGAGTGGACCTCTGTTAAATTACAAAGAACAACACAGCTGCGCAAAGTCTTATTTTGATTGCAAGACCTCTAAGGTTTCCAAGTCTAACACACAAACACACACACACATACACACACACATACACACACACACACACACACACACACACACACACACACACTACAAAGATTAAAAAATCTGTCTGAAATAAAAACCACAAAGATAAGAAGAATCTTCGGACGGTAAATTAGAGAGAGATCTGTAAACAGGCAGAGAGAGTGAATCAGAGGCAGGAAGAGACTCCCCCCCCCCCCCCCCCCCCCCCCCCCCCCCGACACAGGGTCGAGAATGAGAACACATTTCCTGTAAATGAACCTTGCTGAGGAATTACCGTGGCAATGACGGACAGCTGACGTGATTGGAGCACCATCGTGGACTCTTATGTCCACTGGAAAATAAAATGTTTGTGTCCTTGAGTTGAAAAAACACCAGACAGACGGGATTTGTGTCTGATGCCTGCCTCAGGCTTTGTTGAGATTTACCAGTTTTGAGTATAAAATGACCAAAAAAACCCCATGAAAACAAGTTGTCACCTAACTTTTTGCTGCACATATGAACCAAGCCCCATTGTGACATTGCCACGTTACTCAGTTATCAGGACGCTGCGTTAGGGGGAGAATTAAATGTAGCACCTTCAAAGGTATTCTGGTGGCCACACAGATGTCAACTGTCTGCCCAAATGTCGGCCTCTATTGTGGGAAGCACAGCTGTGAACTTCCCACAGTGAGATAGAGTATTTTCTCTCAATTAACCTGCTGCTCTCAGGCACGAATTCTCGTCTTCAAGGTCTTGAAGGAGACATATCGTGCTCATTTTTAGGTTCATACTTGTGTTTTGTGTTTCTACTGGAACGGGTTCACATGCTTTAATTTTCAAAAAACAACGGAAATGCTCCATTTTAGCGCCTGTCTCTTTAAGCCCTCCTGGTCAATTCTGCTCTATGACTAGAACAACTTGATACAAACCGCTGAGCTTTATCTCAAATTTATCCTCAGGTTCTAACCTTTAGAGGATGTATAAAATAGATATAGATAATAATAATAGAAGATTAATATGCCCACCAACATCTGGTACATCCAAAATGAGGATACGACCAACTGCACAGCCTACGAAATGATGTACTTTACAATGTGGTGAAATTCGGCCTCCTGTAATCAGGCCTCATTCAGAATAATTACATGAAAGTGCACAGGTTGAAGGCCCTCTTACCTTCACATGAAAGTGCACAGGTTGAAGGCCCTCTTACCTTCCCCTTTTTTTGTGTTCGGGCCTTTCCGCTCTGCTGCAGTAGATTCTGTATAAATGACGTCTATGACAACAAACCGTTTCCTCCATTTGCCCAATGAGGAGTTTTTTGGAACAACATTTTTTTTACTTTTCTTGACCATGACCTATTATTTTAGTTTCTATACAGTGTTTCCGTTTGTCTGCACACTGACGGAGTGTATTTAATGCAGTTTATTTTGAAAAGACACTATGCATGAAACCAGTAGAAACACGCCGTCTCTGACACGTGCAAAACCAAGTGTCGGTATTTGACGAGTTAGGGGTGAGACTGTGTTGAGAAAGTCACTAAGTCAGCAGCACTGACAGCCAGTCCCTTCAGGCCTCCCTCCAAAGATACTCCCTCAAAACCATTAGGAATAGAAACAACGGACATGGCTATTGTCGGTGCTCACAGCTGTTAATAAGCTTGGGAAGAGCAATGAGTGCACAGCTAGGTAGATAGACAGGTAGGTAGATAGACAGGTAGGTATCCCATCAAATCAGTTCTTCCAAGTCAAATAAAATGATTCAACGGACTTATTGCAGTCCTGCACCACACTGTAATTGTATCAATTCCATCATATTCAGTTTTATATTATTATTTTATTTTATCCATCTAAATCCTGTTATTATATATGTATTTATATATAGCCTTATGTTTTTTTTTTTGTATATTTTGTGTTATTGCCTTTCTGTCTCATGTTAAGCACTTTGAATGACAGGTGATACAAACACATTTGCTTATATTTCCTTATATGCATCCAACAAGCTTTTGTATTCCTCTGGCAGACCAGTGGTCTTATACTGAATCCCTAGCAGACTGCCAGTTGTGAAGAAAACAACAGCGAGTCCAGTTCGTTTGTTTAATTGACCCAGTTTGACATTGTGCTCACTGTGTGCGTACGTGTGATGGTGTGACAGCTTCTTTTTTTCTCTTCAAACCATAATAGAGACTCCGTTTTTTGTGCACAATGTGAGTGGACCTCTGTTAAATTACAAAGAACAACACAGCTGCGCAAAGTCTTATTTTGATTGCAAGGCCTCTAAGGTTTCCAAGTCTAACTTTAGTGTGAGGTGTCACACTAAAGTTAGACTTGGAAACCACATAAAGAGCAGTTTCTCTTGCTGCTCCTGCTGAGCTGAATCGCCAGGTTTGGCATTAAGGGTCAACAGAGACTGCGTCAGATAGAATACAGTCCTTTTTACAGCAACTTTTAACAGAATGGTTGTTCATGGCTGTCAGCAGGCGCCATAAAGCAACGGAATGACGATCGTTGTGGGAGGGAAGGGAGAACATTTATTCATAGAGATAGAGTTTTATTCATGTAATCCATTGCTACTTTGAAATTTGAGCATCTTTTTAGCGTGATTCAACCACAACTACTTGATAGAAACACCAAAGTAGGAAAAAAAGTCCTCTCATGTCTGTCATGTCCATTTTTTTTTAAGCCTCATTATGTTTGTTAAGAAGGCATTGATGGTGAAATTGATTGAGGTGCCTCAGAAGCCAATGTGGGGTATCTTGTGAGGATTTATGACGCTATCAGGAGTCAACTAAACAAGTGTAAAGTAAAACCTTGTTCAGCACTGACATGTCTACCGAGCTTTTGTGGTTGTCTGTAGCTTCTCTCTCCGGATCCAAGAATTGGTTCATAAAAAACAAACAGGATATCTGTAGAGAGCGTGCCTCACGCAGCAAGTGCTTCAGAAGACCTAGAAGCCATTAGCTACCCTTTAAAACAGGAAATAAAAAGCACACGTCTTGGATAAAGTCTTGTTAAAAATGTTGAACTGGACGGGGTTGATCGGTCTGTCGGTTTCTTTTTCAAGATCAAATAAACAATTCCATATTTGGAAAAAAATTGCTGGCCCGTATTTGGGCTTTACAGCTTCTTCTTTTCTTTTAAGTCAAGTAAACTGAAGTGGTGATAATTCAGATCGAAAGCGGAAACAAAGCCTCAACCAGCAATTTTTGACTTTAAAACTTAAAATTGTTTTTTGCAGCATATCGATGCTGCAAAAGTACCTCAGGCTTTATTTGTGTTAGAATTTAACTGATGAGTGTGTTACTGCAATGACTGGCAAGTTTGCTGGTTACCCACAGGGACTGCTTTGGCATCACACATCACCTATGATCAAACTAACAAAGGTAAACATGTTCAGTGAGGATTCAGCTCAGATTACAGCGTCTATATACAGTATGAGCCCCACTTTGAAGATTTGCAGGAAGGACCACTGGTTCCTGTAACAGTGAGCCATCTGTCCAGTATGAAACCACAACTTTGTGTTTGTCAGCAAGAAAGCTGGCAGTGAGTGCATTCCCTGGTGTTCTCCTGCTGGTGTCCACTCTCCATTCTGTCGCTGCTCGTTGAAAATCTCAAACCTCTAACAACAGTCCACTAACAGCCGTTAGACTCGTTAGCATTTTGCCAAATCTGTCTAGCATTTTTTCTTACAAACAGAAATGGTAAAATACAGTAAGTAATCATCAACGCATGAACCTCAGAGTGACAAACCGTTAGAAGTGACGGAGCCCTGCTGATGGAACTGGACTCAGTTTCTCTTTTGTTTTCTTTCCTTGCCATTAATCCCCCTGCTCCACCTTGCCTGCCACTGTTTTCTTTTATTACTCCCTCTCTACTTCCTCCTCTCTTTTCCTACCTGTATGTGTGGCACACACAGTATTTTTTGCCTTGTAAGATGGCCACTAGGTCACACTAGGCCATCATAGAGACATACGTTGTTATTGTGACTTGGCCATGGCATTGCTGTCATCGAACAGACTCTGATTCAGCCGGAGGATGCGTGAAGAACCCTGCCTCAATGAAATACGTCATTCCCCTCGACTTCTCCATGTTCACATTGAGAAAACATGCCGTAGAAGGTGCAAAACTAGATAAAAAGAAAGGCAAACCAAATCAGACAGCGCATTGTTTTTTTGTGAGAACATTGTGAGGGGTCTCAGATGCAGGGCGACGGATGTCTCACACTATGTCACACAGTAAGTGGACTTGAGAGCTTGGATTATTTTCTTACGCACTGTTCCCAAACTTAAAGAGTAACTTGCACGCTCATACTCATTTGAATTGTAGCCTACTGGGCTTTACGACTTAATCAACTCCTTTATATTGGCGCAGCAGAGTTTAATGAGTTGAATCCAACCCTACATACAGTTTACCACTTAACATTCACATGTAGTTAAAAAAAGGCCTCAGCCACAAAACATATGGTTTCCATTTTTAAAAGACACAGCAACAGAACGATCCCCACTGAAACACACATCGCTGGACTCTAACTGGCTTCACATGGCTCCATATAAACCAAAACAGATCAACACACAACTGTGACCCCAGTGCTCCCACCACTATAGTTTAGCATGGCAACAAACAAGCTGCCGTGAGGGACACTTCAGTATAGGGCGCGGCAAAATCTTCATCAAAAAAGGATATTTCGTGACATCAATATATATAATGCAGTATGATAAATGTGTGCAAAGATATAAAATAATCGGAGGTCCAAAGCCGATCCCCATTCAGTAGTGATTATCCAGTCATATTGTGGCAGAATAGGCCTGTTGTGTTTGTGTTTATACCGTAGAAGCGTTTTTGTTAGATATGATTGTATTCTAATAAATGTGTCACTACACACTAACAGATCTCCCACATTTTTTACACTTGAAGTCAATTCTTGTCGCATTTAGAGAAGCACCATCTGCATACAGGCCGCTGTTTGAATCACACAAATATCCCGCTGTATTTGTTTTGAAGTTATTAACCGTATGGATCAAGGCTTTCCAGTCTGTCTGTGGATTGGGCTGACAGGACGCTTACGTCACACTTACGTCTCGCTTCCCAGTTAGCCTGCCAAAGTGATGTGCATGGATCTGTATTATGAGTGATACTTCCTATGGGAACACTTTAGATGGTCTTATGTTATTTTTTTAAATTTTTTTTAAATAACCTATTTTACAAGCAAAACAGCTCTCCGGATCCAAGGATTGGTCCATTAAAACAAAAACAGAACATGAACTACAACCTGACAGACTTGCATATCTGTAGAGAGCGTGCTTCACACACCAAGCGCTTTAGAAAGACCTAGAAGCCATTAGCTACCCTTTAAAACAGGAAATAAAAAGCACACATCTTGGATAAAGTCTTGCAAAAATGTTTAATTAAACTCACCCATGAAGCGCTGTGTCAGCTGTGTAGCTCTTCTGTCTGTGTCATCAGTGGTTTGAGCCCTGCTGAACGCCGCTTCAGGCTTCTGCCCGGTTCACTTCCTGGCGTGACGCTTCAGAGCTACTGTATGAAGTGTCGTGACACCCTCCCTCCAACCACAAGAGAAACTGACTGCAGCGCTCTTACAAACACAGACAGGCAGACATACAAACCATCGAGCATATAAATAAGAAATATGGCTGAGCAGCACTCCTCAGCCGCATTAACTGTTTTACCTCGTTACATTAACAACGCTTTGCCCCCATTTTGTTGCTTAGGTGACTTGAGTCCTCACCAGATATCAAAAAGCTGTGCAAACATTTTGTTTATCCGTGGATCAAGTTTCACTGACTGTATGACTGCAGCCAGAACATCATGACTAACTTCCCCTTTGCAAAGTCGATGGACCACTCCTTCTAACATCTGGTCAGCAATTATGTCACAAACAAACACACACACACACACAGACAGACACACACACACACACACACACACACACACACACACACACACACACACACACACAAACACGCACCTACACGCACACACACACACACACACACACAAACACACACACACAATAGTTAACCTGTAGTATATGACCACGTGTGTGTGTGTGTGGTGACTAAAAAGCATCGATGCAAAAAAATGTTAAAACATAAAGTTTGCCCTAAAAGTGGCACTATAGTCATCAAAATCAGTGAGGTTCATCCTCTGGGGAGCCATGAATCAAGTGTTTCCATGAAAGTCCGACTACAATGAAATAACATGCTTTTTTTTGTTTTTGTTCTACAGCCTTTAACTCACATATAAAAGTAAAAAACGCATTATTTGCTTCAATAGTATAGTAGTTTTCTTCTTTTCTGGTGCAGGCGGCGGTGAAAGTGGACGGCGGCTGTTTGCTGCCGGAGGCCTGCTGGAGTCTGAGCTGAAGCAGTATCTGATGAACCTGCATGATTCCGTCTGATTTTGTGCGTAATCTGACCCGGTGGCACCGCATTAAGGATAACTGAACAGCCAATCTTCTCGCTGGTGGTCTTGTGTAGGTCACAAAGAAGCTTCAGTATTAAATTGAAACTGTTTCATAACCAGTTCAAAGTGTCGTGTTCATAGTGTTACGCTTTAGGGCCAATTGTTAAATCATCTTTCCTGTATTGTCAACAGCTTTCGTTTGTGTAAAAGGCAGACTGCACATCCTTCAGTACCATTCATGGGGTCACATTTTTGTCACTGTGGAATTTGAAAGCAGTCGTTTGAAAGGAAGAGTATATTTACTTCTTTGTCAGAGCACAGGGAGTAATCACACAGTCTCTGTGAGTGCAGCTGTACAGTGAACGAAGCTGAACTCTCCTCCACCGCAGTTCGTCTGCGTGCAGCGGCTGTCTAGTCTGGCCTTTGTGCTGGTTTAGAGAAATTGTATCACTTTGCCACAGGATAAACATATCCATCTTCTAAAACAATAAGATTTAAATAAAAAGTCGAGCGACTGCACTGCAAGTGCCAAGCAAACCCTCTACATATTGACTTGAAGCCATATTTACCTCTCTCTCTCTCTCTCTCTCTCTCACACACACACACACACACACACACACACACACACACACACACACACACACACACACACACACACAAATCCTAACTGCTAAGAAGCTAAAATAAGAGATTTAAATACCTTTGCTTGGATGAGCAAACATGTGGGGATACTGACTTGCTGGGTTTAAGCTCCTGCCTCATGTAGCTGCTTGATTTAACAGCAAGCCAGAGACTTCTGGAGGAAACCATGGACACGCCCATACAGCATGGTGACCACAGCTGCTTCAGGAGCAATAGAAAGAGGACAGAAGTGATAAAAACAAGAGCAAAGTACACCTACGAATCTCCACTGCAGATACCTGTCACACATGTGGCTTATCTTGTTCGCTTTGTGGGAAGCACTGCCGACGATCCCTGTAAAATGTTGCGGTTTCGGAGCAATTTCATTTTCGTTCAACCATTTGAAAAACAGCTCCACAACAGACCAACCAGAGTAGACACAGCACATGGCATTACAACCAGTCATTATATTTCCTACAGCTTTGCAGTAACGTCTGCCAGTCTACTCCAGCATATGAACCTCACTGCTTCAGAATTAAAGCGGTAACCCACACGCCTCTCGTTTTTTTTTTTTTTAGTTTCCCCCTCTTTGGTGCACAGCTCTCTCTACCGTGTGTCTGCAATGAGGCTTTATGGAAAAGCAAGAAAGAGTGCACACTCGGGCCTACTTTCGTCCTCACACGGAAATTCCAAATATGCACTACTTTTCATTCTTAAGGTATTCACACAGAGGAGTCTTGTGTTTTTACCGCAAATATATGAAACCCCAATGTATTATCTCGTTGCGGATGCTACTATAAAACAGACGTACATCCTGCATTTATAAAATGTTATTTGTGTGCATGGTTTGTGCATATGTTTCATAGTGAAAGTAATAATGACAACAAACGTAAAGCTGTCACAGTGTAATTAGAAAGATACCTTGTGAATTACTTTTTACGTTTGTGTTTAAATGAATAAATCATACACATGAAGAGAAACAATCTGTTATTGTCTGTTGATTAATGGATCAGACTCCTTCTGTTATTGGGGTCAGTTTAAAAACGAACTATCCAGGTATAATAAATAAATAAATTCATCCAAAATCACAAGGGTCTAACGATCAAAAGTAGACATCTTTGATGTCAGTTTGTGTTTGGTGGTCAGTGCCAAACTGTTAAAAGACGTTTTCAATGTTGTGTTTTATGTCTAAAAACCCCAAAATATCCACTCACCAACATCAAGACTAAATTGTATTCAAGTGACTCACAGTGATCAGGTTATTTTTGCACTGTGTTTATGACAACAACAACCTGTGTCTCTAGTTCCTACTGCAATTATTTGAACACTATCAGGGTGACAAAAACAAAGGGAGTGAAATTTACCACAATTTTAGCCACATTTTAGCCACATTTTCATCATTTTTAGCTACAGACAAGTGCTAATTACAGTTTGATGAATCTCAAACTTCCAACATATTGCAAAGTGGCTTTGTTCCTGTATTATGGGAACCCACCTGTGTTGTGATAACCTAAACGTTAGCCCCCGTAAACAGACTATGATGAGTCAAATCAGTGGAGATAGCAGTCAGACGCAATATGTTCTTTCACTAATTCAGAGTCCATACCGGAACCAAAATGTAAAATGTGAAATAATGTTGTCAAATGAATGTTGTTCCATCATTTGTGGCCTCTATCATGTTCCCTTATTGACTGCAGTACAACAGCCTTTCTCTCCATCTGTGGCGTCAAACAAACCTGCTTCCTTACATCACATCTCAGATGGTTTGCTGTCGTGGTAGTCCGTTCAGCATGGATCACCATTTCCCTCCATTTAGCGTTAACAAAGACAATAATATATGACAAAACAATAGGCCTTTTTTTTTTTTTTAACAGGATACCTTTTGAATGCACAAAGTCATTGCTGTAGTTTCCCACTCTGAGTGTTTAAATCGACTGCCATGGGATTGATGTCAGTGTCAACCACACAGCTGTCATGGGAGTTATGGGGGCACCACTGGTAATTTGAGTACAACTTCTTTGAAGTGACAAAACAATATTCACATGAATTGTTTGCTTTGAAAGATAAAAAAAAAAAAATGATTTCAGTGTGGGAGTTAACGTGCAATGACTGATTTACATGTTGCAGTTTTTTTTCTGAAGAAGGGACTCTGGGAGACAGAAAGGTGTAGGTGTATATGCAAACATGTGGTGGATATATGTGGGGGGGTGGGGGGGTGGGTGGTGTGTAGAGGTACTGTAGGTATAAGAACAGGTGGGTATAGAAACTGCTCCGGTTTGAAATTGTTGTCTAAGGACTGCATTTGTACATTGTGATGATGATTTATGCCCATTTGTGTTTATTTGTTCATGGTACAATTTTCTATTTAGGCATTTAACAGAAACTTGTTCAGTGATACTACAAAAGCATTTTTTTCTTCAGTTTATAACGATGACCTTCAATGTTGTCAATGAGGATTGGGACGGATTTCTTCTCATTCACAATTCCTCCTGTTTGCTGGTTGCAACAGTAATGTATTCAATAGGGCTTAATTGTCAGCTCAACCTATTTCAACCCAAACCATGATCGTTTATTGTTGTGTTGCCTAAACCCTAAATGTAATTGAGAATGCAGTTACAAAAAGGCAAAAGTGACACAAGCAGTTAAAACACCGAAATGAAACATATTTTTAGTCCATAAACATGGATGTTTAGCGTATTTGTGGTTTGCAGAAAAGTGCAATGTCAGCATACTAAAGACAGCAATTCAATAACTAAAGAAACACAATTTAGTGCACATCAACTTAATGTACACAGACTGAACAAAACACTATATAAAAAAACCTTTGAATAAACCCACTGTTCATCCTCAGCTGGACCTGAAAATGCAGCATCAACACTTTTTTTCTTACAGTACATCATTTTGTATATAAAGATGTATATATATGCTGTAGCTTCCAGTTCTAACCTTGAAACGCCACAGGGATCAATACTTGGACCACTTTTGTTCTGTGCGTGTACATGTTGCTTCTTTGTCACATCTTGAGGAAATATTACATAGATTATCATTTCTATGCTGAGGACACACAGCTTGTCAGAAGTCCATCACTACATTCTAATTCATATTTGAATGCTCAGAAGATTACAATTTTGCTTGTTGATCCGGCCAACATACAACATGTTTTATGGA
Source organism: Cebidichthys violaceus (assembly GCF_023349555.1). Taxonomy (NCBI): domain Eukaryota; kingdom Metazoa; phylum Chordata; class Actinopteri; order Perciformes; family Stichaeidae; genus Cebidichthys; species Cebidichthys violaceus. Next base: position 314,698 of record NW_027176805.1, read on the forward strand.
TGTTGCCTTTCAGTTCTATAGCTGAACAATTTCTCATAGCTGCACAGTCAAGACTGTTTTGGATCCATTTTGAAACATAATTTAACTGTTCTTAGATTTAATTTAACAAAAAAGAAGCTCCCACTGTACTTCTAAACTAGGTGAAGAAAGACAAATTGAGAATTGAAAGGGAAGGTAAATATATTTTAGCAGGCATCATTTTGCCACTTTGAACATTAACAGTCAAAGATGGAAAAATTGCATGTTTTTAAAATCACCTTCAGCTTCAACATATTTTGACACAGCTGGAAGTGATAACGTCTGCATCAGTTTAATAAGTGGCTTTCAAATTTCAAAGGTATATTTAGTGCCAACTTTGTCTGAAGGTAATTGGGGGGGTGGGGGCAGGTTGATATATGTATTCGTGTGTGGGTGAGTGTGAGTGTTTCCACATACACAAGAAGACATACGGCACCAAAATAACCACAGAACTGTTGACTTCCCGTACTCGAACACTATGCAAAAATATCTGCTGTGTAAGATTCTGACCACTGAGACCTTTATCAATCTGTCCATCCGTCCATCTTTTTATAGAAGAGTGTGCAAATTCATGCTTGTGCATTAATATTTTCCAAACAAAAAAATACAAAACTTTACAGAGTGATAGTGTAGCTACAAAGACAGATACAATATGCAGAGCCAAGAGCAGCAGAGAATCAAGGTCCAGACAACCTCGTTTATGTGAATTAATCATTATATCAACCAACTGATATTTTGTTGTGATACATGCATCTTATATACAGTCTATGGTTGAACAAAGTAATTGTTGTTTAACTGAAATCACAAAGATTTCAACCTCTAATAGCAACTGCTGAAGGGTAAAACAATGTGTCTTATAATGCGGGAAGTAAACATCATGATCACGCTTTATTTTTACCAATGAAAGAAATGCTAAATGAGAGATCGCATTGAGGCACGCCAGCAAGTGGAACAGAGGCTGGACAGGAAGGGACATCGGGACTCGGCCTCACTATTTAAATCACTGAAACAAATCGGATATGTAGGTCATGATTCAGAGATCTGGAACCAGGCTTGTTGCGTGCAAAACATGCGTTGGGAAGTTCAGCCTAGAGTGCAAGGACTCGTCACCTGGAACAAGACCGAGGAGCCAACTTGTCAGGTTGATTCGGTCGTTTGGTTCGCCTCAGAGTTTAATTGACAGCTTTCACACCAGCCTAAATAAAGGTGCCCAAGCAGAAAAATGCGCCATCTTGAAAATGCCACACCACCCGTTTCTCCCCTGTGGTCTAGCAATGATCTTTCACTTCTGACATGCTCGCCAACTACCGCTGCTAACATGTTGCAAGTGTAACCACCTGTGGCCTCTTCAGACAATAAACGCTCTTCTGCACTGGCCTTCACAACACAGGAGCCTGAGTGTGAACTTGTTCTAAACCCACAACTCATTTACACCTCTGATGTGACTGAACCATATAATGCATTTCATGACTACTTTCTAACCATTTAACCCAACCAATGTCGTGTATTTGGTCCTTTAATTGACTTATGATGCATTTAGGAAAAGAAAAAAAACCTGAGCATTCTGGGATTCCAAAGAAGCTGCACAAAAATAAATGTGTGCGTGTCAGAGCATAGAGCCGGTGTGTACGTACATACTGTATGTGTGTGTGTGTGTGTGTGTGTGTGCGTGTTAAAGGGGATGTTGCTGTTTCCCCTGTGGTGACAGCAACAAGCGGCCGTCCCACGTCGTCACATCGGCGCTCCTCCTCCCACGCTTCTCGCAGAGAGGAACTCACAGTGCTATTATTATCACTGACAGGAAACATGCTGAACCACAGCGAACTCAGCCGACTCTCACTCGGTGTCTTTGTCTCTCGGTCTCTGACTCATCTCTTCCTTTCTGTTGTTTGGCCTTGATGCTCTTCCAGCTCTCTTTCTCTCTGTCTTTCTGCCTCTGTGACTTTCTGTTTATCAGAAAGCTTACCCACTCCCCCTTTGTCTTGGTATCTCTCTTCATGCTTTCTGTTTGTCTACTTTTTGTCCGTCTTGTTTCTTTCACTGTAACTCAAAATGCCCCTGATATTCTGCACTTCCTTGTTGGTTGTTGAGGGTTAGAGACATCCGCCTGCGAGGCTTCAGGCTTCCACCTGAATATATCCATCCGTCCATCCGTCCATTTTCTGTGTCCTGTAGCTGGGAGGCGACGGTGCTAACCGCCTCAATACAATGCAGGCAAATTCAATATGTTTGTGGTGAACAAAGCATCAAATTTTTAAAAAAGCATATATTTCAAAGGCTCAACACTAAGCTAAAATGTTGAAACAACTTTTTTCTCATTTACCAACCAACTGAGGACCCCTCCACTCACTCCTCCCTTTCCAAGCATGTCATACACACTAGTCCTTTTTCAGCGAAATTCCCCATTTTGAACATTTTGAATCTAAAATAGGTCCCCTCAGTGATTTGTGCATCTTTTTTTTAATCATTCTATGCATTTTGGTATTTTTAATTTCATAGCATAATAGATGCGTTTGAGGTAACTTATTGTGACCTGTAGCCTTTTGGTGAGTTGTTTGTTTGGTGTTTGTACAGTTTAATACACAAGTGTTTCAAATATTCCTTATTTTCATAACGCAAATGCTACCTCAGTCCCCAGCAGGAGAACTTTCTTTGACACTTGTACTGGGGGATTAGTACATATTATCAGTGTGCAGTCACATATGTCAATATGAAAATGACAAGAATTAAAACCAGATGTAGATTCTGTCTAACACATCTGATAGTAAACTCTCATTCCAGCTCGTTGTTAATGTGGTGGACAGGATTTCTGCAGGTCTAAATGTTTCAGTTTCATAAAGTCATACATTTTTCTTGCATGAGCACATGATTTCAACATCAGTAATACATCAGATTCATGTTTAGAAGTTTTGATTAATCTTTCTTATTATTGATTTTCTTTCTACTGATTAACAGAATAAAAATGTGAAAAACAGTATTTAGTAGAGTTTTGGTAGTTTGAGTTGTTGCTTCAGTGTTTCCTTGCATAAAAATCACACCAACCTAATGTTAGTATATTAGCGACCTTTGCCCCAGGTGGGATTTGATGCCACATTCAGTCTTTGTCTCACTTCCTTCAGCACTTCCGACTATAAGATTAGGCTGACGGAGGAAACTTCATTCCTCTCACACTACTTTAACATGAACTTTACACTGGAAGAAAGTCTTGTTCACACCGGCAACATGACAAAAGTATGTCAAGTTATTGCCTTTAGGGGGATCATATAATGTTTTTGAAACAATACATTCTGAGTAACAATGTTCATTCAACCCACATGATTAGTTTGACCAGGTTACTGAGGTCTGAGGGAGCTGTGAAGAGGTGGATGCTCCCCTCTGGTGGCAAATGGGATATAAGGCCCAAAAGAATAAAATGTTGCCATGAACAGCAAATGAAAACGTCAACGTAGAACTGAAAAATAGCCTCATCTAGTGGCAAAAGACATGAACTCCACACTATCTATAATTCCACAACTTCAACAATACTTCATGCAGAATGCTCTGTCAAATGAATTCACTCAGACAGTTTAGACAGGGATGACAATATGTAGTGTGTATCTACAAATGCTAGAGGTAGACCTCAATAAGCACACTGCTTTCAAATGTTTTTTTTTTTTTATTTCCACGTCACTTCAAAAACCCAGTACCAGTGCAAAACACAAAACTTAACAGAGCGTCAGAACGGTCTGATAAAAGAATATAAGCCGGAATAGTACCATGTTAAATTACAACAGCAGAGATGAAAATGAAGTAGAAGAACATTACTAGAATCCCAATGCACGACAAACAGAGACTGTCAGGAAGAGTAAATGTTTGTGAGCTTTGTAAAGCAGGACTAACTTGGGAAACGAGCAGCAGGTGAGAAGTAACATCAGGTGGGAGAGGGGTTACTGCAGGACAGCAGGGAGAGGCGGGACCTGGGGTGACATGGAGAGTTAGTATGGCAAAGAAACACATGTCAAATTACTCTAAAAATAATTTGTCAAATTTGTTTCACTTTTAATGCAAACATACTGGAGCCGCTCAGCACCTGAAATGTGTCAAATGAGATCCACCCATCGTCCCTCTCTCCCTCTCTCTCTCCTCGTATCTTCTCAAGCTCTTATAAAAGATTTTTACAAGCTTTGGTAAAACTCAGGAAATGGAACAAAGCCCAACTAGAAAGCCACCAGTGATAAAAATGGTAGCTTTGTGGAGCCAGTACAGCATCAAATAAAATGGGGAAAACCCAATAAAACCCACCAACAAAAGACAGTGTTTCCTCTCATGAAACTTTTACACCCTGAGTTTGTCCTGCAAACACCATTACAGTGTGACCTGTCTGGTGTTAAGCAGCAAGCTAATCTCTGAAAAGCTCTCACTCCGCACTGCATGGAGCGGTTAACAACATAAATGGCATTATTGTCAATTCACAGATTGTGATGGAAAGTAGAGAAATTGACTAATAACTGTTGATTTAGGTAACTTGTTTGCACAAGATCTAATTTCCCTTCTCTGTAACTTAGCTGTGTTTTTTTTTTAAGACCAGATCTTAAAGATTCAAACATAACAACTGTAGATAAACTTCACCTCAACCTGCATCAAGTGTGAAGTTTCATCTTTGTCCTAAAGCCAGAATACCACACACACACACACACACACACACACACACACACAGTACTGTAGTAGTAGGTGGCAGATGTGCGTGGTCTCCACCCAAACCCTCCTGTGGCTGCGCGCTGGTCCAGACTCAGACCTGACATTACCGAGTGTATATTTAGCTCTCCGTCTGTGGAATACTCTCATGTAAACCCCTGCAGGCATGCAGCACCGAGGGACCTCTGCATGGTTCCTCGAGAGGAAACCCTCACACTGGACTTTTGCAGACAAGTATCTCTGCATTAATGAGATCTCCGTCTGTAAATTACGAATGCAACATTAGTCCAACACGCACGTTATAAATACCTGGGACATATGAAGCCCTGAAACTAACATGTAAACATACAATGTAAACTTATACGTCAACAACATTATTTTGTTAGTTAAATAATGATATGTAGTGTAAAAATATACAAAGTCTTACACTTTGCCACAATCAGTTGTCAAAATAAGCACAAAAAAAAGACTTTTATCCCTAACTCTAACCCGCCCAACTCTGCCTCTCATTGGCTCACACTGATATTCTTACCCTAACTCTAACCGTGTCCTCATGTCTGAACCTAACACAAGTACTAGCCAAGGGCTTTGGGCTCAATGGGACATTTTTCCTACTATTGGGGTTTCAGAATAATGGGTTGAACAATGGCATGGCACCAACACTAGCGGCCAAACAGCCACCTCGTTAAAGCTACCAAGCTGAGGCTAACGCTCACCATATAGCCACAATAGCTAGTGCAGACAATGGTAATATATGCTACTAAATATATTGGTGTAGCATCAATGTATAAACTCTTGGCGAGCTAATGCCAACAAACTTAGCAAATAATAATGAATGAAAATCATTTAAACTTAGGAAACATTGAGATCATTGTCCTGGATGAAGCACGTTTTAACAGCTGCATGCATTTGTTCTCTTTTCCTCTCTAAATTGTATTTTTACTGCCTGCACAGATTCACACCTACGTCCACAAAATGACTTGCGGAGTTTAAAATAGACTTCGTCTGGGAAAGTCATTTCAGCAGCAACTCTTTAGTGCCGTTACAGACATAATGATGACAAATGATGTCATCACCTTTTGATTTTGTGAAAACAACAAGCAAAAACATTAAGTGACATCTTTAAAAAAATGTTTATATAGTGACGTTTTTTTGGGGAGGAAACTCTTCCCCCGAGTCTGACCTCAACCTCTGCTGACGACACAGAGGATCTGAACTGCCCACTCACATAAACAAAAGGTGAGGATTTCCAATTAATGCAAAATATGGCATCATCTGTGCCGACCTAAACGCGGAAAACATGGTGGAAATAGACTGGCCACTGTCTGCTCCTTCTCTATATGTGTTCCTGTCTTGCTGTCATTTGTCCTTTGCTTCTCTTAACCCCCCCTTCACTCTTTCTCCTTCTCATACTGTTGATTCTCTCAGTTTCAGATGGAGTGGAAAAGTTGACTTTGTTTTTGTTCACTAATGCCCAGTTTGCTGACCTGTCCTGCTGCCAGGTTTCAGATTTTGGAAGACGGCAAAACAATCTAACTTTAGCTCAGTGTGATGAGCTGTGTATCTTTTCTTCTAGTGCTCATACCAGTGAGATTCGTTTTAGGTGTCACATAGCATATGTATTGACATATGTATTATTTCACCTCAATCAAACCTGTAGACTAAAGCTCACTACTCTAGAGTGCGCTTTTTTCTTTTCAAACCTGAGAGTATGTAACCGAGCCAGACCTGAACCCGACAGGCTTTCTGTTTTTGTTATATGCATACGACCCAAGGCTGACACAGTTATGTATAGTAATGGGTCAAAATAACACCTGCACAGCATCTGTCCAGTTTCATCCTGCACTGCAAAACTAATCTGGTGAAAATTGCAGTGTACCATACGTAGATGGACAGACAACAATCCCTGCCTTACTTTTGATACTGAGGAAATAGTCTGATGACTAATATGGAATTATGCAGAGCGTATATTCTGTATGATTTTGGAGATTAATAGACAGTTATCTGTGATTTATCTTAGAGATTTTGATAACACTGGAGGGAGTCAGTAAAAAACAAATGGTGTATAATGTGATAGGTCAACAGGTCACAGTGAAAACAAACCAAAAAAATAGTAACGGACTATTGTGGATGTTGGTCACATCTGTCTATTTCCTGTTCTGTCAAACTGGTACTGTGATTGACCAAATTCATTCTCTGGGGACCATGCACATACTCCCAAATTTGATCAAAGCGACCAACCATTTGTCAATTGATTTTCAAATTAATACTAATGATATGTGATATTATCCTGGACACGTTTGCACTGCTCACACCCTCTTTTCTCTACTTCTTCATTACATTACTGTCATTTAGCAGACGCTTTTTATCCAAAGCGACTTACAATTCAGTATCTATCTACACACCGTAGACACAGCTACGGGAGACATTGTAGCTGTGTCTACACGTCTCTTGCTCAAGGACACATTGACATGAGACTAGTAGAGCAGTAGCCGGGGATCGAACCACCGACCCTCTGATTGAAAGGCAGCCCTGCTCTCCACTTAGCCACGGTCACCCCACTTCATTCATTGTCCCTCTTTTTTCTGTTTTACGCATCGCACATTTTCAAGCCAGCATCACGCCATCGCCTCAGTCTATAGTTTCAGACTCACAGAGTAAGGTTATTGTAGGTCAGCAGCTCCAGGGAACCATAGGGGAGAAATACAGGCCACAGATCCAGAAGAGTGCCCATTTAAGGTCACTTCCTCCCCCAGAAACAGGGCCTCCTGGCTGGGCTCGCCGACTGGGAGCGCCAGCGTCCTCTGCCTGGTGGTCTGTAATTACAGTAGGTTGGTCCAATGAGGATGAGGGCCGGAGTTTCAGAGAGCCACGTTAGTGTTAGTTCAGATGTAGAGGAAGTTCCTCCAAACACGTCTCAAATTAGAGTTGAGACACACGTGTGTAAACATGTAATCACATGTTCACACATGCACATGTGCACATACATGTGCATGTGTGAACATGGGCATGATGTGGGGAGTGTATTTACTGGGCATTTCCTGTATCACAAAGCTGGCTCACTTTTAACCAGGTTAAATCAACCATGGAAACCAATGTGGACTGTGGATCAGATCAAAACCTGCCAACAGCCCAACCACTGACCAATCCGATCGCTTCATAAACCGTGTCATCCTTCATACAGGATCCTGGCAGGTACAAGAGTACTGAATTTACAATAAAGTGACGAGAGCAATATTGTTTGTGTCGATTGAAGGGAGAGTTAACCACTATGGATACATCATGGTGATTGAAGCAGCACGATTATCGTTGAAGAACAGAACATACATTTGTGACAAAACTGGTGATCCTTACGGAAAAGAGATATAATGTAAAGAAATCATGTCTTTACTTTTAGTTTTTACGTTACAGGTACCGACTGGTACCAAATAGACAGATAATAGTTTTTGCAAACAGACAGGGCAACTTCACTCCTGTTCGTTTAGCCTCGTTCAGCAGAATTCATGTATTCACCACATGCAAAACCATCTATTTGACATCGTTTACATTTTTATAGTGTATCTCTTGTGAAAAAGACCTCCAAAAATACAGACAATAATACAATCAAACGTCTTGTCTATTTCCACATTTTGACACCAAGTCTACTTATTGAGTAGAGTTGTGTTGGCTCAGTTAACTAAAATAAAATAGCAATAACTGCAACACTTCGGCCTCATGTAAACGAAAATAAAACCCAGCTTATTGCTAATATTAGTAAATGGACATTCAGTGCATGAGCTTTTTCTTTTGTTCAAAGTTTGTTAATCTACCTAAACATTTTTTTTACAAGTTATTGCAACCGAAATGTTCATGGAGCCAAAAATAAAACTCTTAAATCAATCTACTCACTTACAAACACCCACATTAATATATATCCTTACAGAAATGTATTTATTGGTTACTCAGCTACTAAAACCATTATGTTTATTTAGCAAGACTCATTTAACTTGGATTACTTCTTCACCCACCTGTAAACATGACAAATGACTGAGACAGGGGCTGCAATCAAAAAGTCCTGTTTGCTTAGGAAGGTTCCTAACTTTCCTTGACCTCATGATGTTTTCCATCAAGATCAAGGAAAAGTAGTGAGGAATAGGAGATCATTTTTGGACTTTGACCGCAGCCAGGGCAACTTCACTCCTGTTTGTTTAGCCTCACACAGCAGAATTAGGAAAACAACGGCATCGCCGCGTAAAGGGCATAAATCACTCACCTGTTGTAACGCCTGCCTAAAGCAAAGTAAAGCACCACCCTCCCCCCTGCTGGCTACAGGCTGGGATGTATAGCACATAACATATATAGTTATGCATTTAGAAAACAAAATACATTACCGGACACGCGACAACACATTGGTGGGCGTCACATTTACGTTTTATTGGTAGAAATGTGCTGACCGGTCGTCGAAGGCCCCGTTCAGCACTTTGGTGGTCAGTGGTAAATGACAAAGCGTGTATGAAGCTCACTGATGCATTTACAGCAGCTCTGAAAATGTATAAACCTCCCAAACCATGGGACAGTACAGAGACCAGTCTGGGGTAAATGGGGTTACAGCTGAGTCAGTCTCAGCTGTATCAGCGGGTTTACAGTCATTTCCCAGAACAGCTGGCTTTACAGTAGACATGGGTGAGTTCATTACTGTAAGTCAGAGGGGTGATTACATAGTCTGAACCCTGCACGAAACAAGTGACGCTTTCATTAGAGTGCGATTTATTGTCAGATTGCTTTCTTAGTACAGATTTACTGTTATCTACATATAAGTCAGCTGATAAGTCAAAATAAATTAGATAAGGTATTTTTTGATTAATGCCTCCTCTACATTGTTCGTCCACCAGAGAACACGTTTATTCTTCAATTGTTTCTTGTTTAGTAGGCTACAGCCATGTTAGCTGATCCGTGAGGGTGTACTAAGGGACAACTGTGCTTTGAGCTAAATGCTAACACCAGCATGCTAACATGAGATATTTCACAGAATGAGTGTAAATGTTGACCTAAATAGGCTGCTATTAAGCCACCACAATAACCGAATAAACCTGCTAAAGGCAGGATGAGTAGCATATTGTCAAATACAACATGGCCCCTCTTCTCTGGCTCAAAGCCGCCAGAAACACCCCCCCCGACCCCCGGATTCACTCTCATTTTGCCATGATCTTTATCCCTTTGGCGTTTCGCCTCGCTATATTTGTGGTTTTCTCTGGCGCTGTGTCTGCCCTTTTTGTAGTTCATTCTTGGATGCATGCTGACGATCTGGCACTTGGCACCTCCAAAATCTGAGACCGCAAATTCTTTTCTCCTTCCGTCTATTTCTTTGCGCCTCTTTATCTGCAGATACCAAATAATTGATCAATTTTGCATAATTTAATCCCACAGAGGATTTTCCTCCTCTTGAATTAACAGTCTGTCTGATTTCCTGCCATGGTTTGCGTCAGTGCATCGCGGCTAGCCGTACATATTTTCACCAACCTGAAATCCGTTTGGCAGCACAGGATGTTTGCTGGACCGGTCTCATAAATGACTGAAAACATGAGGTTTATGTGAGGTCACTTGCAGGTCCAGAGGCAATGGCTCCTTCACTTCCTGCATTATTTTAGAATGATGCACACACATACAAGTGTAGGGAGGCCCTCTGTGGTCACAGCACAAATTCTTGAGGCCACATCGAGCTACGCTGGACCTCTGGTGTGCTTCTACGCCTTCATAAGATGCCGTGATTATGGCTGCTGCGTTTCCTTTCAGTGGACAGTGCAAAAATGCCGACCCTCAACCTAACTGTACTATGGTATGGAGTCCACAAAACCACAGAGCATATTTTTATTTATACATCAAGACCATGATTTCTTTTTCCGACTGAATGCATTGCTGCTTTGTCTGTAAAAAAGCGATATAAGTTGTATGGCAGCCAGGCGCCAACCCCCCGGTTCTGAAAAGTGAAGCCAGTGCAGAAGTGCCATGAACTTGCATTCTTTGGAATGGCTATCAGGGGGCGACTCCTCTGGTTGCAGAAGGAAGCCTGATTGTAGAGGAGTCTTTGAGAAAATGACTTCTTACTTGATTTATTACCTCAGTAAACATTGTAAACATGAGTTTATGGTCTCAATTGCTAGTTTCAAGTCTTCTTCAATACGGCATGATGTTTATTTAGTAAATTATGGTCCATTTAGAGTCAAATAGACCATAAAGCAGGGTATGCTTTAGGGCGGGGCTACCTTGTGAGTGACAGGTAACATTTTGGACGCCTACAAATGTCTTATTCTGTGTTGCGTCACTTCTGGTTCCAAAAAAGAGACGAACTGCCCAACTGGAGGCTTCTAAACCGTAGTCCACAAACCAGTGGGTGAAGTTCTGGTGACCATGTTCACTACTTATTTACAGTCTATGCTAACAGCCTGGTATACATGTATTCATTTTCACTGGAGGTTGATAATACCCAATATCTGTAAAAATAAATATTTCTAAAGATTAACGCATTAAGAGGTTGTTCTCAGGGTCAGGCTTGTAGAAAACACCACTTATCTTTCTTTATACCTAAACTGGTAGCTCTACAAAGTAATGGAGTCTTATGGAGTCCGTTACAGCTGTATCAATTTGATCTGAAGTGAGGCTGCTAACAGTCAGCCACATATTTTGGTTCGACGACCAATCTGTAACTTTAGCTGCCATAATCCCAAGGACAGAGCAGACAGAATGTATTAAGAAAACCAGACAGCGAGTGGATATTTCCACAGACTGCTTTCTGACACAGTCAATGCTACTGGAGGAGTACAGATTACGTATGCTTCATGGAGAGACAGATGCATTTGCACTTTTTTTTCAACATCTGGCTAGAATGTGTCTCAAACCACCTCTGGAGGTGTACGCATTTACACTAAGCTTTTTTAAAAATCAGATAGCTATCCTATCCTCCCCAAGATCCATGAAGTGTAAATGAGGGCATGAAGACATTCGGAGAGATACAAGGAGAATCCTCGTACATTTACAAAAAAACAGGTTGTTCAGTTTGTTGGATTTAAAGAGGCTCTCCAGGCACAAATCGAGGCAAGATGGAACAGCCAGCTTTGATACTGTTGAACCACGACCAGGAAGTAGACCTTGAATCTGTTTTTTTTCCACACTTTTTACACTCTACTACAGTCAGCCAGATCCTTGTAAGAGCCAAATACCCGAGGAGCCATCTTAAAGTTCTTCCACCAAGCACCTAACAATAATACAAATGTTTTCTGTGATCTGACGTGGCCTAGTAGTTCTTGAAAGTGTTACCGTTTAGTCTGTCCATTTTACACTAGATTTCAAAGATGGATGTCAAAACAAAGACGTCTTCTAAACTTCAACATTTAGTTGAGTTTACAAATGCTTTATATATATTCATAAATGTTTGAGTTGGCAAACTGTTTTACATTAAGGCAGTTTTGAATAGATTCAATCCTTCAGCTTGATCTTAATAAGTTATTTTACCAACAAAATATGAAACAATTCCTCACAAAATGCTACTCATCCAGGCTGTCATGTCTCACGGCACAGAATGAGGACACGAATGACCACAAACAAAAATACACACACATGATATCTAGAACGCACATACCTGCATGCGCTTAAACACACACACACACACACACACACGCACACACACACACACACACACACACACACACACACACACACACACACACACACACACAGACACACAGACACACACACACTTAAAAATGCACAAACACACATCAGAGACAAACATCTCAAGGCTCACAAAAATAAATTTGACATTTACGGTGTTGCGCATTTTTTTGGGCCGCAGACTCATGAAAGAGGATGAGTCTGCTGTCATGTGTCACTGACCACACAGCGATACACACATACACACACACACAACTTAAAAGTCTTTTTGTGTGTTATTACTTTTAACCACTGGGACAGTGCTGCTGTTTGAAATATCTTCATGCACACGCACAGGCAGACTCACACATATTGGTTGCAGGTTGCAAATTGGAGAGTCAAGACCAGTAATTTCACTCTTAAACAGTAATATATTTGAACAGAACATAATTTAAATGTCAAACAGTGTAGAAAATGATGTTTCTAACTTCAAACCCAGAGAAACTTTTGGGAGAAAATTAGGATTCGAAACAGACGGTGATTCCACAGCTGACAGTGAACATCTGTTTAACATTAAGAGGTGCCTGAACCGTCCCACTTAAAACAAAATTAGTCACATCAACAACCACATCATTTAGTAAAGTTCCTCCCATGTGACTTTCTCTCAAATGTATGACTCCTCACTTGACTTCTACAAATGCTGCATAAATAACTATGTTTTTCTTTTGATCTATGGTGGCCTGTAACATAATGTAATGTACAGTTACAGGTTTTCTAACATTAAGCCTTGATCAGAGACATTTTTTTTTTGTATAAAGAGGAACTGAGATTTGGCACAGGTTTATTTCAACTAATGCTTTTTTTAATATTTTGACCTCCCTTAAACCTGCCTCCTCTGCCTGTATGGACCAGCCTCCTCTGATTAGAACCATTCGATGGTAAAAAAAATGAATAAATAATGGAGCGGTAAGTATGAAAGATTTCTCTGACATTGCTTCTGTCCAGTTGCATGGGCACTGTAATGGAGTTTTGTGATCACTTTAGCAAGTTCAAAATCGTACATTTAAACAGTCTGTAGCAACAACTGTAACACTAATGGAGGCTAGAGTCGCAGGGGAGAATGCAGCAATATAAACATGTGTTTTCCCTTGTATAATTGCGACAGTGTCACTGGCTGTTTAATGTTGGGAACCTTGTGCCTTGTGTTCACAAACAGGCCTTTTTCACTAGAGGCATTTTGACACATTATAGCAGGAAAATCACAGGTGTAAAATCATAACACCAGCAACGGCTAGATGCTGTTCTGTCCCACTTCCAGCCTTGTATGCAGAGATTCCTGCAGGTGTGCATGTCAAATGTACCAGTTCCAACAGAACATATTGGCAGGTTATATTTTAACAGTCCTGAACATTTAAACACGTCGCCAGTAATTCTGACATTCATTTGTTTTCAATCTGGCCGAAATGAATGTAGGGTTATTTCAGTGTTTACGTGACTTCAAATAAGTTCACACAGTTTGTACACATTGAAAGCGTTGTCTCTTTGCGTAGGGATTTAATAGCAGATACAGTAAATGAAGATGCTGCGGACAGCAATAAGGTTACACAGGGTTTACGAACAATAAGGTTACAGAGGGTTTATGAGCTCCATCTGAGTGTTTCAGAGTGTGTGTGTGTGTGTGTGTGTGTGTGTGTGTGTGTGTGTGTGTGTGTGTGTGTGATATTATTTGAAAAACCATGAAAACAGCAGTGTCATCCTCAACACAGTCATGTGTCTGTGGAAAAAAAAACACACGTTGAGATCATCAGGAATGGAAGGAATAGAAAAATACTGTTATTTTTTAGAGAGAAGAAAAACAACTTCCAAAAAACTTTAACAAGGAAAAAAAAGGAAGAAACCTTGAGGAGAGCATCTTTAGTATCTGATTTTTATTATGATTGTTTTTTCTATAATACCTGTAAAAGTCCTTGTAAAGAAAGATTCCTGAACAACACAATCTCTCAAAACACTTTTGTCAAAACTGACTGTGTCTGTCTCCCTGTCTCTGAAAACACAGTAGTTGGTAATGAAATCTGCTCTTTCCTCTGGACTGAAAGATGTAAACACGTGGGAAGCTCAGCCCACTCACTTTGGTTTGTGAGGGCTGGGTCCCAGCTGCTGTTGTGCTTTTGTCCTAAATTCACCACCTTTCTGTCTGTGAGCTGCCGTGGCCACATGCTAACAGCTGTAACAGGTTTATTAACTGCCTTGATTCATAGGGAAATTGCTGCTGCACGGTGCAAAAGTAATGCAGTTCAACCCCGAACTGTGGCTCCAGATGAGAAGTGAGTGAAACTGTCTTTAAAGAAATGAATAAAATCACAAAAAAAGATTGCAGCAGAGGGAGATGCTAAACTGGAGGAACCTTTTTCTTTTTCTATTTCTAGGGATATTTTATCTATGTTGTCAGTTTTAGTTCCCTTTTCCCTTTTCCTCACTTTGAACATTTACAAACTTCGCAGGTACATCATTGAATGATGTGCTACTGTGGACCAAGTACATGGATGTCAATGCATATGAGTACATTTCAACGTGTTGTCAGGACCTTCCACACACTGAAAACTCATCAGTGGTCAACCATGAAAACAAAACAAGAGAACTGGTGATACCGCAGTGAGACTCTTTCGGGTCTCTGATCTCACACTTGCATTGTATCAGCTGTGATGCTTTTGCCATTATAATGCTCAGCCTGTGGAAATCCACATTTACTACCCCGCGGCGGTTGGCTTCACTGCAGATATGACATATAAACCCTGTTCATTAGAAATGAATGAATTAGAGGGGTCAGAAGCTATAGTAGGAAATCTCCTGTAAATATTAAAGAGGTTTGGGGTCACTTTGGAACAGAAAGTAAATACGTTTGAGAATCAAATGTTTATGGGGAGTCGGTGCATGAGGCAGGGCTCTATACATAACTTTTAAATTAGGGAAAGCACTAACGTTTTGGCCGTATTAATGTTTTCTTCTTCTGGTTAAGTCTAGTCATTTATGACTGCTTGTGGGTGTATTACAGCAAAATACTGGATGATTTCTTTTTTTATTTTCCTGTGGAAAAAAAATGACCGGCATGTTACTGTATGTCCTCCGGCACACATAAAATAAACTCATACCACTCTCTCAGCCTCAGAGAATCTCACCGCTCCATCCTCATCAGTGTGCTTATCCTGCGGGTGAGAGGAGTCTATCCCAGCTCATATTGGGCTAGAGGCATGGTACACCCAGACAGGTTGCTAGTTAATCACAGGGCTTAAACACAAGGGCCAGTTGGAGTTGCCAGTAGTAGAGTCAGTAGTATGATTTCTCTTTCTGGATTCCCTGAATCTGTCTAAATCTCGTGACCACTCTATTCACACAGGAACGAGAGGCTCTAATATTGTTGACACAGCCAACAATTATAGTTCATTTATAATTCTAATAATGAGCATTTTGAAATTTTAAGATTCCGTGCATAACGTGTGCATTGTTTTCTGCTGCATCTTGGAATTCATCCCAGGCCACGGGGTCATGGGCGGCCCACCCGTTAATCACTTTGTACAGCTCATCCAATCTTTGTTAATGGAATGCACAAACTGTTTATGACTTGTTACAGGGACATGTGAGCCATCTGTTAATCTTCGTCCATCTCACAGTAATTCTACTTTCACCGCAATATACACAGAAGCTTGTGTACCGTCAACTCACTGCAGGTCTATTGACTTTCTTGTTTGATTTTCCGTAACACACCGAATTGGTGAAAACACAAAGAAGGGGTTTTCCAACAGTAGCCACCACGATTTATATTGTTGGTTTGGAGAACAATAGATAGGAACCTGTGGCCGACGTAGCGTTTGCCACAATGATACCGTATCAGACACCACAGTGAGGCTGTGTATGACATGAGGCTGGCTTGTTGTTGTAAGGGACTAGACTGTATCGTTTTACCGTCCAAAACAGACTGCAGACTCAGCGTAACCAGGTCACTGAGATGCAGGTTCAACACATTCACCAGAGCACATCTAAGAACAGCCTCACAGAGTGTGGCTATAGACTTAAGCCTTGTTTGACCTGTGAATCACTAAGTCAGTGCTTACGGTAGAAAGGTTTATTATACTGCATAGCGCAGTTGGCTGTTTACATGTCATTTTTTAGGTGATTATTATATGAAAGGAACATAAAGAAAAAAACAAACTTACAGTTTTCTCTTCTCCCCTTTCCTCCACCTACTTTACTTTTCCTCTCTTCTCATGTCTTCCTTTCTCCTGTTTTTTTACTCTTCTGTCTTCTGCAGTGTGCAACTGTCCGATCCGATCGGAGAGTCTGACCACAACATGACCACAGCCGTCCATCTTCAGAGACAAAAATACCCCATGCCACCATTCTGCATCCACACCCTCACGCAAATATAGTACAGAAGACACAGGCGCTTGTGGGGGGGGGAACTAGACTGCTAAACCGAAAATATATGGAGCTACAATATAGAGCTAAATCTTCTCAGAGAGGTAACTTGATCTTGGAATGAAGATTCAAAAAATACTCAAAAACACTGTTACATATTGGAACCAAAAATATGTGAGTGGTCGGGTTCAGGAGTGCCAATAAACTATTAAGCAGAATATGTCTTTGTTTTATTGACACCACAGTGCTTTATAACTGTTACGGTACAGCAGAACAATATTGGAGCTGGAATTTACGGCTGGCTTCACCATGCTGCTTGTTAAATATTATTGGTGAGCAGAACACCTAAACAAGATAGCGGCCAACATGACCGGTGAACACAAGCCGGTACATGGTGGTGCATGGCCTGAATATCCTTCACAAGAACTTTTTTGGCGGGACAACCAGGCAACGTGCTTTCTGGCACCAGCGCCGCCCACGACAGCCGTCTCCATAGAGCGGTAGGAGTCCTCAACCAAACCCATGTTTTCCACCCAACAACTCCCGAGCATGCTCTCATACACACAGTGGTGACAAACACACACCGCCCTGATGGGACTGACTGAAGCCTGCCAATCACATTGATGTAAGCTGCTCAGGCTTACATGTCGCCCTGGAAGAAATGCACAAAGAGCCCTTTTTTACGCCTCGGATTATCTGTATCTTAAAACTGAATATGCATAAACAAAAGATGTAAATGAAACGGGAATGCAATCGGTTTGGCCAAACCACTTTATTGACCAAACAAATAATCCATAAGTCAGAAAGAAGACTACGAGTCGACAGCAATGCTTGCAGCTCTGTGAGACTGGTGAGAAAGATGTGCTTTGAGCTAGATCCTACAGCACAGCATGCTCAAAAAGACAATGCCAATGTGCTAATGCTATACCATCTTAGTTTAGCATGCAGACATGGTCGAAACACAAAGCACTGCTAAAGCTGATGTCATTACAAAAATTAAAAAAAATCATACAGAAAGCGAAATTGTGAACTTCATATAAGAAACAACTACATTTTAAGCTGCAACCCTATGTAAATATATTGTATGATGAAATAAGAAGGTGGTTTGCAGTGCCCTTTAGTGCTGCTAAGGGCTGGTTCTGCTTTGATGTAGCCATCAGCTACAGCGGCCTGCTGTCAAAATATAGAGCAAAAACATAACTACGCAGCAGTAACCTGCTGTTAGAAGGCACCATTAGTGACGGTCAACTATGAAGTGGGTGTTGGATATTCCCCCAGGTTTAAGTCATTCGTCAGAGAGGCGCAGAACAAAAATACTAGCTCACCCAGCCGTCTGAGATCAATTCCTCTTTGTTGGTGGTACAGTTCTTCACATCGGATCCTCTCGTCCTGGCTTGCAGTCTCCCTTTGGGGCTCCTTTATTATTCCTGGTTAGACTTGGTGACTTGTCGACTGCCAGTGCGGGAAGGGCCAACACTGGCTCTCAGCATCATAGTTAAGCTTTTAATGGTTGTCAATAGCAGTTCTTTCCAAGACGCTCACCACATCTGAAACATTGGTCGATCAGGACTTGGACAAACTTCATTAATGTGGGCATGGGCAGAGGTCATATACTGTATGTGCAGGGAGTCTTGGATCAAGGACCGTCAACATATTCCCTTATTAACCCTCCTTTTTCATGGTTGTACCCAGACCCAGTCAGCAGAGGGCTCGATGGGAGCTTGTTGGCCATGACCATTGAGAAACAGACCAATCACGAGATGAGCACCTTTCTGCTCTTGTCCCCCCCCCTCCAAAAAAAAAATCTCTCTTCAGCCGTATTTTAACACATTTCACAAATATAAATGCAAAAAACATTTAATCTGTCTGGCTTTGGTTTCACTCGATACAATTTAATTCTAAAGATTGTGTTCAGGAGTTCTTGATGGTTGACTTAGTTTTTTTCATTTTGATGCTTTCGGTTACAACAGGGAACTTTTGATTGCTTATAAAACAGTCTAAATTTTATTCTGATGCCTCTATATGACCTTCATAAACAAACAAGACCATCAGCGAGCCTATTAGCCAGACGAAACGAGTTACGGTACTCAGGTCCACCAGAAACTTCTTCAGCTCAGACTCCAGTGGGGCCTCCGGAAGCAACCAGTCCGCTGTGGACAGACCCAGCAGTCTTCATCCTTCAACCTGCAGTCAGAGCTCCGGAGGGAGGAGAAAAAATAATATAAATTTTATTTATTTCAACAAAATAAATGTATATTAGAATATTTACAAAGACAGTAATTATGTGACTGCTAAGGCGTTCTCGATACTTTTTCCACTCGGTGTCCGTTAGCTGCATGTTTAAAGCCCTTGCCTTGCTCCTTCATAAACATCTCAAAGTCAGATAGCATTCACACTCCACAGTTAAATTGTTCACACAGACTCTCATAACATGTTAATATGACACACACATATAAAGATGATATCAGTGCTGTTAGCCTCAGTGTAATCCAGTTAAATGAGTTTGTTTTGTCAAAGCCTCTGATTTAATGTCCGTCTACAAGAGCATAATTAGCTGCTGGGTCTCGTCCCATTTTGATCTAACCCTCTAAAGTCTGCAACAAATTAAACCACCAACCGTCAGGAAGCAGGAGTGACTTAAATGTCTAAAAAAAAAAAAATGGTTGTGGTGGTCGCTAATGAGTGAGGAACAACCTCTAAAAATGACTAATATGCATTCAAAATAATGGTCATGCTGCCTGCTAATGGGTGACATAAGTTTATAAGACAGCAGCCAAAGAAAACCACACAATGGTCTTTATCCTCGCAAAAACAACAGAATAGATTTAAGAACTGAAAGGAAATGTTAGCGTTTGTGATACAAGCAGGGGTGAAAGTAGGCGGGTATGGTCTGATACTCCTTACCACTAAAGCAGTGCTGGGATAAGGGGACAGCAGCTTGCTTGCCAAAACCCACATATACAACATAACAACTCATCAATCACGATGCATTTCCACAAGAAAACACATCTGCCGCGTTTAAGTCAGCATATCAGTTACCTCCACTGAGGACATTATGTTTTCGGCTCAGGTTGTCTGTTTGTTACACGCATTATTTTTCCACTTCATAAACATTGCGAGATAAGGCATTTTTGTGCTGCACTCATGAGGTGTCCGAATAACCGGAAAAATGTGTTCCTGACTGGAAAAATGGGGGCGGGGCAAATCAAATCTGAAAGTAAACGATGACAAAAGAGCATTTTATTGGCATTAGTAATGTTTATCAGCATTCATTGAAGTCCAGACAAGATCTAGATGTGTAGGCAATTTAGAGTTTTCATTTGAGCTGCATGTCTTTGGACTATAGGAGGAAACTGGAGCACCGGGAAAAAACTCAACGTCAACACGAGTAGAACGCGAGCCTCAAACCGAATCCTCCACTTTCATCCTGTGAGGCCACACTGAGCCGCCGTGCTGCCCTCACTCTTAAAAAGGATGTGTTTGTTTAACCATATCCGCCAAGTGGGCATTTTAACACATTTTTTCACAAAAGTAGAGCTGAAACAGCAACAGCTCGACCCTATAACAGGCATTTTAACGTCCATCCCAAAGTGAGGACCAGCCAAAATGTCCTCACTTTCCAAAGGTTTAAAAATGTAAATTGGTCGTAATAAAGATAGCTGTTCAAGTACACATGCACACACACACACACACACACACACACACACACACACACACACACACACACACAGACACTTTTGCCTCAGGCATAATTAGGAGAGGAATGTCTGAGAAAGGTTGTTAGGGGAACCACCCTGAGCTCCTCACACAGACAGGAAGCTCAACGTATATATTTCAGACATGTATTCCTGCTCTGCTCCTTGTCTCTGTGAATTAAAAGTGACGCAGATCCTGGTGTAAAATCACAGAAAATATATACCTAAAAGCTCTGCCTTCTGCATTTTATTCACCAGAGCTGGAGAAATGTCCATTTTGCTGAAGCGGCTCACCTTGAATATCATCTTAATAATGGCACGGTGGGGGAAACTGTGATCTTCTTCACAAGATTGAATGCAAATGTTTACCAATCCCGCCTTATTTGTCTAGCAATTTTGAAACTGTTGCCAATCACTGCAGTCTCTCAGGAGAATGATCCAACCCACAACCGAGACTATGGGGCAAGGTCAAATCAAATTATTTTAAGGGAAGACATCCCGGGCAAAAAGAATATTTCATATACTATACTATATTTGATCGCTCATAGCCTGATTTAAAGAACATTTCATGTATCTTTTTATGGCTGTTGACAGTATTTTCTGATTTATAGAGTGATATAAAAGACCTCTGTGTAAAACCTTTAACTCCTGTATGTCAACAAAATGAAATAAACATTTTGAACCTGGCTTTATCCAATGTTCAGATTTCTGTTCTGGAAACGATGCAAATTAGCACATATTTAATAAGATAATGCCTCATCTGCATATATGTAAACTTTCAGAAAACTTGCAATAAAAAAAATAATTGTCTTAATTTAAGTAATCAGCTGAAGAGGTGGCCATATGTATTAGTTACACTTTGCATCTTCTTTACCTGGTGTGTCTCCCCTTAAAGGGACATCCATCCAATGATCTGTTCAGTCACTCCATTTTCTGCTGGACTTCAGATTTCCCTCTCTGCTCTGAGGAATTCCTGCCTGACACAGTTGTGAAACACCAGAAGTATTTTCGTGCAACTCTCACTCAGATCCAGAGCAAACAGGCAGGATTTCAACCTCCGAAAAAGCGAATCTCTTCATGCAGCAAGCACACAGCTGTACTGGTCTATATACAGAGTGCACAGTTGGCAGGAAACTCAGTGGCAAGAAGAAAAGAGCGTCTGTAATTATACAACCTGCTGTAATGTCAGAGTGAATCTAGAAGAGAAGAGAAACTACACACTAGAAACAGAGAAAGATTCTCAACAGAAGCGCAAAACAAAAACAAAAACACTCATGTTACTCATGTAATTCTGCTCTCTGATCAGGATCTGCAGCGCTACACTGTACAAAAGAAACTCAGGGATGAAACCATACGTCTGTTTAAATCCTGTAATTCGCCTCTGATTAAAAACCCGTAAAACACCAGTCATGTTTCCACCACATGACAATCAGCATGCACCAGAACGGACAAACTGAAGGACATCCTTCACCACACCAGCATCTCCACAAGCTCTGCCATTACGGCGAAGCTTGTTACCACCGCAAACGTTTATTTTCTTTCTTCATTTTGGCAATAGGAGAGTCAAAACAACTGGCTGTAACGTGTGTTGGATTTCAGCATCGGTCTAAACTTTGTTCTCCTTGGCGTTCCACTGAGGACACATTTAGCTTGGCTGTTAGACGTCAACCTCAATCCTCTTCCAACCCATGATGTTGGTGTTTGAGTTTGTTCCCTGAAGTTTAATCAGATTATGTTCATTTATCTTGGACTGAGACTCAAACTTAGAGAGTTTAGCTTGGGGTCATCAGAATTCAAATGTCATCAATCTCAGCTGAGTTAAGGCCTTTACGCTCCAGGGGCGTGAAGGACAAGCGAATAAGCACAATAAAACTCTTAATCGGGTTAAAGGGATTTACGACAAATTTCAGCAGTTAAGAGAGTTTGATGACTCGTATGAGCAAATCTCTCATAATAAAGTGATTCTGTCATGGTTTAAAATCCCTCCAGCTGTTGAGAACGTCTCAAAAAAACTGCTCTATTCCAAAATTGAAGTTACCTGACGTTGAAAATTATTATTTGGCCCCACCTAGAACATTTTCAGATGCGCTGTTTTCAAATGACTTTGTGACGACGTGACTTGTTGCATATGTACATAACACACACCTACACACACGTACACACACACACACACACACACACACACACACACACACACACACACACACACACACACAATAAAAGCCATGCATTCCATGGAAACTTGCTGCTGGTTCCAGGAAGTGAGACATTGTAGCCAAACCAGATACAGGAAGTGAACGGCCACCAAGTCATGGTGGAAACTGGGGGTGGAAGCTAAGAATACAACAGACCTGTGTGTGTGTGTATGTGTGACTTGTGTTTGTGTGTGACTTGTGTATGTGTGACTTGTGTTTGTGTGTGTCTGTGATTTGTGAACCTGTGGTCAGCAAGAAAAGAATCACATCAGGAAGTGATAAAAGCTCTGAAAGAACAATTTAATTTTTCTGTTTTTCAAAAACATGTTTTACTACAAGCTGTTTGTCCCTCTTTCCCTCTTGCTGGTCTTATTGGTTTATTTTATATTTCATCCGGAACACGAACAACCATGTCTGCTTCAAAATCAGCAACAACAACATCCCAGAGGAGTTGTTCCTTTGGTCCTTGTCCTGCTCAGCAGGCCTGTCTCAGAGAGGTTACTGTTCTTTTCACCGGATTAACTGGTATTCTCACTGAGCTCTGTGTCTGTGTTGCAGAGGTCAAATGTTTGGCATGTTATACGCGGCAGATAGACCACTTCAACTACATAAAGCCAGGAGTCTGTTTCACAGTGTATTTATTTCCCGTCTCAACAACCGCGGCTTATCCAGACTTTGTTTATGGAATATGCAAAATTCTGGCTAAAAATATCCAAACTGTGGCTGGTTTCATCATTGTTATAGCTCAGAGGTTGTTTTTTCATTTTGTTTCATGAAAACTAAAAGAACTGGCACATTTTGTGAGTATGTGTATTGTGAGTGACTGTTGTCGAATCTCTGCTTCTTTTATTTTTCTTTTAGTTTCTGTTTGCTTCTCTGTCTGTTTGTTGTCATATTTTCCAACTTGCTCTTTCACCATATACCAACCGCATCAATTAACTTACTATCCATACCTGGCTACATTGTCTGGATAATGACATTTGATCGGGCGGGCTTTGAAATTACACCTGGAAATATCAAACACTGTTCTTATTTCAGTTGTGGCCACATTGACAAATTAGCTGGGTGAGGTGAAATGCTCTTGAGAGACATGCTGTGGAATGCAAGGTGAGGGTCACATGACAGAGATATAGCTGTTGCTGACTCGACTTCCATTGGACTGGTCATACTATAAGAAGGTAATCAGTGTAGAAGCTTGCAAGCACAACCGCCGTCGGTCATGTGACCCTCCTCTTGCACTGGTCCTTTGACAGTTTGCTGCGTGGGCTCTACTTATGTTTCGTATAAAGGGCTCCCCTGTAGTGTTTTGATGGGCAGCTAGAGATGGCAGGAAGAGGTGGAGTTAGGTGACCTTTCTATTTGTTGATAATTGTCGGTGGGAAACGAGGAAGTATGAAGCCCGCAAAAGCCCACACAGGGCAGCCTGGATGGGAGGTGTATGGGTCCAACCACTGTGATCCATCAGCCAGGAGACCGCAGTTAGTGTGAAACGAGTCAACGTTGGTAGTTTTGTCACGTAACTATGGCGCACTTCAGTAACGTCACTTCCGTAGTTATATTAACCCAAACGACAATCTTTCCCTAAACCTAGCTAAGTAGTTGTGTTGCCTAAACCTAACTGAATTGTTTCCTGTGAAAGACAGAAGTTTATTTTGTGAAGACTGTATGCATGTAATGAACGGAAATTGACAAGTGTTGCTGGTTGTCGTAGGAAAACGCACGGAAAATGAGGAGTAACTATCATACGAACCGTTGCATGAGGATACGGTCACTATTAAGCTCCCGGGAATGACGCTGGGCTGTGAGGAGATTTAAGCGTAGTGGCCGCAATCTTTATCCTAACTTTCCGGCAACATCACGTGACGTGCATTGGTCCAAAAAGCATTTATATCATCCACAATCATTATGAAAGAACTTAAAATATCAGATTATGTAAATGTATTTATTTTGCTACATCAGAATTGATGGGATGCAGCAAAAGGAAGTCTTTCTAGTGGTTTCCTCATAGAAGCAAAAACACACACATATACAGTCTAGGAAAGTTCTTATTATAGCGGGTTTCACACTCCTCTCGTTAATTTCTTGTTCCACTGTCTGCCAGCCAGTGTTCTACCACATTTATAGCCTGGAGAGTGTGTTCCTCTGTGTGTGCTTGCATGCATTATATTCATACATGTCTTTGAGTGTGTGTGTGTGTGTGTGTGTGTGTGTGTGTGTGTGTTTGTGCGTTTGTGTGTTAAACTCACATCAAGTTGTTGCATCTCTACCAGCAGCCAGACCACATCTGATCTCTCCCAGCATCCATTAACACTGTCGTATATATATATATATATATATATATATATATATATATATATATATATATATATATATATATATATATATATTACGATAACAGAACTTGATGGACTAATGGACTATTAAAGATTAACACAGCAATTTGTATGAACACACAAATATCCTGAGGTTGCTATTAAAAGGAATATTTCCACACTGAGGCGACCACAGAGATCGAGGACAATGCACGTGTGTGTGTGTGTGTGTGTGTGTGTGTGTGTGTGTGTGTGTGTGTGTGTGTGTGTGTGTGTGTGTCAAGTTCAGTTCATTTTTTTCCAGTGAAGAATGATACCATTTGATATTGAGAATCCTGAATTTGAGTTTCAATTTGGCCTCTTCACAAAGTCCGCCATGATGCGCCGCCATGTTTCTACGGTGGCCCAGAACGGACAAACCAAACACTGGCTATAGAGAGTGTTTATTGGTGATCAGTTAAAATATACACACATACATATATGAGGAATGCAGTAATGTATAGAAGACACAGAAAGCGAGACAACACAAACTGACAGAGAAAAACACACTAATGACACAGTCAGATGCATTACACACACACACACACACACACACACACACACACACACACACACACACACACACACACACACACACCAACAGAGGTACAAGTTTTTACAATTGGTCCTTTTTTTGGGCCGATTTTATTGAACTATGAAACAACACTTCTGCGTTTTTCCAAATAAGTGGTTCACTCAACTCAGATTTATTTTTGTTCCCAGACTCCGTGTCCCAGACCGGTCCATCCTACGCTCATCACGTTTGATGTTTTTACTGTTACACTTATTTTTTCATCGTCATCTTCTTCTTCGTATTCTTCTTCAGGCTGTTTTGGTGTCGCTGGTTTCATCTTTATTACTTCTTTGATCTTTCATTTTCTGATCAGAAAATGACATCACAGTTCCCATATTCACCTGTTCAACGGTTCACTGCCGACTTATAATGAGCCACACCTGGTATTCAACAAGTCAACAGACAACAGGTAGAAAAAAAGTATGCTGCTGCTAGTCGCGGACTTTTGACTTGTCTCTTCATGTCTAATTTCTTGGTGATTAGATTTCATGGGAATCTTTGGCTGAACTGTTAGATGATTTATGACCCTTTGAGTATGTAGACTAGCAGTAGTTTGCACCTGCTAGCTTGGAGGGTTAGGGTTATCAAATCCATCAATATTTTAGTTTGCTTAACAACACTTTATGGCCTTGCACTGTCTGTGTATTTCAGGTTCCAAGTAGGCCTACATCTTTATTAATAGCTCACAAATATAAGTCAAATAAAAGTCTCAGTAATTTCCCAAAACAGCTGGGACTGTAGTTTTTTAACAACCATCACTCAAACAAGAGGTAATAGTGTATTTGTCAGGGGCTATTTTCAGTTGAGGATTAATACTCATTAATTTCTCTAGTGGTTATTTACAACAGCAGGGCAGTGTATGTGGGATTACATCAAAATGAACTACAGTGTGTGTGTGTGTGTGTGTGTTCATGGTAATGAAGGAACATGTCCCCAAGCTGGTGTGTTTTTTAATAGTTTCTGGACAACAATGGAGCTCTATGGCACAGAGGACGAAGATATATAGCAGTTGTTCATCACTTGAGGGCTCTACTGGCCGGTTAAGAGGAGTGAGGAGTCAGCAGTGAATGACGATATCAAACAGTCAATAAAATATGTTTTTCAAAAATTGTGAATCACCGCAGCCACTAGAGATCCTTGAGCATACGGTCATAAATTAGAAAAAAATAAATATTTGCCTGATGGGTAAGGCAGTATGCAAGATTATCTGTGGACAGACAGAAAGATACATGCAAGCTAACACATGACCAAACGCATAATCTCCCCAAAGGCTTATGCCCGACGGAGGTAATAAAAAGTCAGTCATTATTCCTGATACAAGGTCACAAAGAGTAGTTTAATGGGGAGGACAAATACACATCAACTCTTCAACAGAGACGTTTCTGAGATGATCCAACATCTTCAACTATCAGACAGCGACGGTTACCCGGGTTCAAACAAGACCGAGCAGGACGCTGTGGCTGCGCCTCATGCGCGACATACCTCAGTACCTCGGCAGAAGAAGAAAGCTTTGATTTGAGCGGTTGAATAATTGTACGTTTGCGACTGTGAGGCCTCAGAACCCATCAAGCTGTCAGAGTTCAACACGTCTGTACGATCAGAGCGATGACACACTGTGCTACTGTAATCAGACTGTCAGTGCGAGTGTGTTAACCCAGTGACTAACGGTGTCGACAGATGACCTCAATGGGTCTTCTGTGTGTTTGTGCGTGTTAAAATATCAGTCATTAATGCGTTAAATGATTATTTATGTGACTCCTGTATCTGTGCGTGTTTAAATGTGTTTATTCTGAACACTGCATTAGTCTTATCCAACTGTATGTTTTCCAACAAAAGGGAGACGCTTTACTGTGACATTTTGTCTTTTCACGTCCTGTAAGAGCGCGTCTTGTTTTGTTGGGTGACTTCAGACCACCTTGTGCCGGCATTTTATTTCTCCAATTTTACAATACAGCATATAGCGTTGTCTGCCACAGCCGGCGTACAAACGTCAATCATTTTTTCGATCAGCCCTCCTGCAGTTACCTTGCATCTCAAGCTGGATTCTGGCGATATCACTCGACCATAAGAAAATCCGTCAGGCTCCGAGTAATGCGCTTGTGTCCGACATATGGTTCGTCCAATCACCGTCATGTATTTCTAAAGTGCCTGCCCTTCTCCAAGCAGTTTCCAACGAAGGTTTCTGAGATGGTCTGTGCAACAAACCAGGTTACCAGCACAGTGCCATTTACCCAGTATGGTCATTCAAAAAGGCGTGTTATTACAATATTTCCTGATTGTAAACATGAAGTGCAAAGTGGATATTCATTTGGTTTTTAATTTAGTTACAATACACTATTCAAGATTCCCTTAACTACTTCATTAAAGTTGCTTTAATTGATCATTTTGGGCTGAAACAGAGGTTGAATAACCTGTTTTGTTGAGCCAGATCAAGACATATGTGTTCCCAATGTGGGACATGTGAGCTGATCAGAACTGAGACTGTTAACTGGTGTTTGCGACAGCACCTGATTTTGCATCGCAGCTTGCGGGATCTCCAGTTATTTTTCTGTCGTTCATCCATTGGTCTTACGAGATCATAAATCTCAAAATATGTAGGAATATGTCTACAGTAGTTTAGTGCACGATGTAAACAACTCTGCATCTGCTTGTGTGTGTATATGTGTGTGTGTGTGTGTGTGTGTGTGTGTATACAGTGTATATCATCAGACAGACTCAGACACTTTACGAGCCATCAAGTCTGATGATGCACGAATGCTGCAACCATAAAACCCAAATTACAAGAGAATTCTTAGAATGCATGTCTGCTTGGATACAAGCCACCTAACCCCCTTTCCATTTTCTTTTTCATAAAAAAACCCCCTCTCATCTTCAATTGATCAAATGGACTTATACAGCATCTGATTTATACACCGCTCTGATCCATACTTTTAATTTATGTTTGAAACACATTAGAATAAAGACTTCTCCTTTTCCTAACATGGCGCATCACAACCCTGTCACCAGAATAAAATTGCACGTGTCTGCAGACCAGGGATCAACGTTTCTGAACCAAAAACATACACACGCACACACACACATACAAAAAACCCCAAAAGTTCACATATTCATACTTAAAAACATAACGTAGACTGTTACACATACACGCACAAATCAGTCTGGTGTTGCAGACATATTCTCAATTATCCAGAGAGACCTCAGTCAGATGATTTTCGTCTGTCTGTGAGGAAGTTGAATCATTGTCATACCACCCGACACTATATGCCGCTTTTTATTTTCCCAGAGCCTGTCACTACATGTCCTTAAATTAAATTCACACACCAGGAGAGAGAGGAGTGAAAGAGAGAGGCACAAAAAAATACATTCACATACTTCTGTCTGGGCTGTAAATGTCTGCATGTCTTTATCCATGTATTTGTCTTTGCATTTTGTGTGTATGTGTGTGTGTGTGTGTGTGTGTGTGTGTGTGTGTGTGTGTGTGTGTGTGTGTGCGTTTGCCCCCACACCACCACAGCACCAACCACAGGAAGAGTGGGAGAGGGAGAGGAGAGGTGGACCACGGAGCGGTTAACCTCATGACATCACAAGCTCCGAGCTGATTGGCTGCTGCCTGAGGCTGGAGGGTTTATAAGCCAACCAGGGGCCTCGCTTTCAGCAGCAGCAGCATCACTGAGCAGCGAACGACATCCAGGGAAACCCAGGAGATAAAGTAAAGACAAACCAGGTCTATCTGTTTCTGCTCCACAACCTGCAGCCGCTGAACTCTTCAAGCTTCCTCCCACTGCGAACAAGGTCAGAATAATTATATATAAATAAATATATATATATATATATATATATATATATATATATATATATATATATATATATATATTTAATATATAAATAGAGATTATATTTACATTAATATGTAAATAGACATTATATTTACTGTGTCCAGGGTTGGGTTGGAGTTTTTCTGCAGAATTATTGGTGTGATGAGAAGTGGGAGGGCAGCCTCATTTTATTTGTATAAGCTGCTGGAAATGTACTTTAAATGTAGTTTAAATAATTAATTTCAACATTTAGAAAACTTGCAGTGTGATGTGTCTTTCATGCATTTTAAATACAACATATGGCCAAAAGTGTGTGGACACTTAAGTCGACATACTTTCTGTCTGGGGCTTTATTTCACGGTGTGGACTGGACATCTCAGTTCCAATGAAGGGAAACACTTTTAGACATTAGTGTAACTTTGTGGCAACAGTTTGGAGAAGGCCCTTTCTCCCCTTGCACAAAGTCAGCTCTATACAGGAATAGTTTCCCCAGATAGATGTAGAAGAACTTTATTGGCCTGCACAGAGCCCTGACCTCAACTCAGTCCACCACCTTTGGGATAAACTGGAACGCCGACTGTGAGCCAGACCTCGTCACCCAACATCAGCGTTGGACCCCTCTTATGCTCTTGAGTAAATTCCTGCAGCCAGGTTCCAACATTTTGCAGAAAGCCTTCAGATTAATGTTAAACTATTACATTTGAACATGTAGGGTGTCCATATACTTTTTTACCACAAAGTGTATTTTCTTTATGCATTTCTTCTTCCAGCCCTGAGAATATACGTAGTCAAAAATACATTTTTACAGACTACACTGCAAAATAAATAAATAAATATATTTTATTTATTATATTCTTCTTAACATTTCTTTAGAAAACATTGTCGAAACAAGTCCAGAAGGTACAGAGTCCAACTGCAGCTGAGGGTTTTCTAACAAACTGCAACTTCATTCTGACAATTTATTTTTGAATCACACTTGCACAACATTAGCAGAAATTAAAAGTCAGTGTCGAGCAAACTCGCATTGATCTTGTGGAACCACAAAAAGGGTTTGGTTATCCGCCATGAAAGCTCTGCACTTTACTGCAGTTAATTACGAGTTCTTTTTTAAGACTTTACAGCTGAGGAAGCCCGCCTGTAATCGGTCAGAGGTTGGAGCTGGAGGCGGCTGTGTTTGATTGGCTGATTAGCATCAAGGCGGCACCAAAGCAGGAAGGGGAAGCTGTGGGCAGCAGAATACTGATTTCTGGATTTTGTGTCACAGGACCAGGTCCAGCCCCGACTAACCACACTGAGTAAACACACCGACAACACACACATGATTAACTACCAGCTCAGTCAACAGTGTTTTAAACTAAAGAAAGAAGTGGGAGACATCATCTTGCTAGACCCCTCAGTCCACTTTCAAAATGAGATGTGTGATGGTTTGGGGCATCCTGGTGAGCAAGTGATTGAGTCTCAAAGTCGCCGATCGGCCTGGCAACCTCCCCATGATGACAAGACTCCAGGAAGTCAATGCTCCTAAAATAGTCTGGCCCATAAAAAACCCAACTTGTCGACACTTTATAGAATGACCACAAGAAAAAATATGTTTTTCTGCTGCTTTACCTTGCATTTAGACATCCCTGTCCAATGGGGGGGAAAGCGACCAGACACCAGTCACAACAAGTACTTTGACCTCACAGTAACACGGATGTATACATACAACTCTGCTACAAAGAATCTCAACTAACCCTTTCAGTTATTTCCAACCTTAGCAAAGCTAACGTTGACTCAGCTGACGTTAGGGTTCACATTATTAATAACCTTATCGATTAGCTTACTTTGGTAACCTACTTCATTGCTTTTTGCTAACGGCTGAGTGGGTGTTTCCATTTGAAAAACCTGGAAAAAGAACGCAGATGGACTCGCCCTTTAATTAGTTAGCTTTGCAGGGTTTGGTGGTGGATTAGTTACTTTTGTACAGAGCCAGGCTAACAGTTTCTCCCCCCGCTTCCAGTCTTTATGCTAAGCTAAGCTGATTCCCTGCTAGTTTTAGCTACATAAAAGCAGCGTACAGATATGAGGCTGGTATCGATCTTCTCATATAACTCTTGGAAAGAAAGCGAAGAGGCGCATTCTCTAAAATTATGAACTTTAACCACCACAGCTACGTGTCTAATGCCAACTCTTACCCTTGACCTAAAAAACTATTCGGACCTGTACCCTAAAACCAAGACTTAACTTTCAAGCAGCCCTTGAAAGAAGTGCGGCCCAGACAAAATGCACATGCTCTCGAGGTCTGAAACGAGTGTCTCAAAAGCAGACGTACAGAAATACACACACGCATACAGTCATATGGCCATGTGTCATGTTTGTGCTGCTCTGTGGCTTTCCCGTTATAACCTGGTGAATTACACAGTATAGGAAGAGTCTACCATTAAAGATAGATGCAGACACTCAGACTGCTCCTCCCTTAGCAAATATGAAAAAGAAGAGCTTGTTACAGCTAGGGAGGGGAAAACAGAAACAAAAATAGATTTTTTTTTTTAAAGCTGCTGTTAATAAGGTGTAATACCTGCAGTGAAACATGGGATGCACAACATTTTGCTGATGGGTAGAAAAGTAGTTACTGTTGCAGTGACTGTCAACAAATCCCAAGACTAAAACCAACTATGAACTGATCCCACTAACAAGTGTTGTCTTCTGTACCTAAATCCTGAGATATATATATATATATATATATTTAAATAAAGCCTGAGCTCCATTGGTGTCCAAAAACTGCTAAAAAAACACATCAATTAGCCGCACTAATGGGTGACATGTCAATCCCACATACACCACCTTGGCGCTGTAACTACTCAGAAGCGCACTAAATGTCTGCTACTCCTCTGCTGAAAATAGTCCCACAAAAATGTACTATTCCCGCTTGTTTTTCTTAAAGTCTGTTCAGCTTTATGACTTATTCCTGGACATTTTACCATGTGGACACTTTTATAGAAAATCTTGGAAAAAGGCGCTGCGCACATGTGGACTTCAAGATAAATACAGTGTTTGTTCTAAGGCCTAAAAAGAAGAAACAATGAGTTTGTAGCATGGGGTATTTTTGCAGTGAATGTCTGTTAATCTGTTTGCAGGACAACAGCTGAGTTAAATCTCTCATAATAAACGTAAAGCTGAGTACTTGCTTTGCAGAGTGATTGATGGAAATGTAAGCTAGACTCAGTTGTAACTCTAGATGTTGCAGTCTTACATTCTTTTTTAGCCAAACACCCACATTCATCTCTTTTTACATCATACCTGTTATTTTCTCACATCTTCTTGACCAGAATCTGCCAGAAACATCCTGTCTCATAGTAGAATAAACCACCAAAATTATGTAATTTTCTCGCTCTGATGACAGAGAAAATGTTTTACTGTGTCGAAAAAAGAGTTGTCAGGGACACACAACCACTCGGTTGGGTCTGTAATTAAGGACTTAATGACTTCCTGTGAACTATCAAGGCCTCAGGAAGTGCCACTGCTAGTTAACGGTCATGTGACCAAGTGGCCTTCATTTTTAGGAAGGAATCTGGGCGAGGGGATTCACTGAGGAGACTAGCAGCTAATTTTTTTCTGTTTGACATGTCATTGTGTTTCCTGTGAAGTTATGGCCTCCAGACGGGTATTTCGGTGTCGTAGGAGCTCTGTGCATCATGATTATGTTTAATTGTTTTATTGTGTGACTTCAGCCTCTCTGGTCGTCTCCCCATCCAGATACCAAATTGTGACACAATGAAAGTGGCCGTTGTTTTCGTTTTGCTCTTCGCCACAGTCCTCTGCCGGCCGGTGAGTCGTTTTCTCTGTCAAGTCAAAACTTCAAGATTACTTTTGCCGAATTATGAACAGCTTTATCACAATACATTTTGATAGATTTTTACATTGATTTTGGTTTATTTACATACAAACGTATTTTCAATTGAATTTGTCTATGTCTCTTTTGCTTTTTAGGCGAGAAAAGTTTCTGTCAGCAGTTCAGAGAGCTCTGAAGAAGTGGTGAGTACCTTGAGAGAGACAGAAAAAGAAAAAGAGAGAGAGAGAGAGAGAGAGAGAGAGAGAGAGAGAGAGAGAGAGAGAGAGAGAGAGAGAGAGAGAGACTTCCACTTTGAATGATGTTGGTCTCGTCCACAGGCTAGACGACCAGCAGCTCAACCCCTAAGGAGAAAGGCGGCAGAGGTTCCTCAGTACCGTGCAGCACCTGCACAGGTAAAATATTCTATTTTTCACTCTGCCACGTTTAGTTCAACTTGTTCTCCTCTTGTCGTATTATGTTTTGATGATGACATCAGGGTTATCTCTGATTGGATGACATTTTTATAAGAAAAGACGGATTACAAACGGTAGGTGTTGGGCTCTAAAAATGTGGGCATTTGAGTTGCATTTTGGGAAATGTAGGATCCAGTGTTTTTTGAACTGTACTCTTACAAGGGAAGTCAGGATATCTCTGTCTCTGCTTCTTCTATTTTGACCATTCCTTTTTCAACCTGTCTCTAATGAGTCCCCCAACTATATGGAAGATGAACGCTGAAATACCCCTTTAAGTTTTGCATCAATACCTCATCCTGAGGCCCTGTGTTGTGGGAGAGGAACACGCAGTCAGTAGGCGCCCAACAGCCTATTACAAAGACATGTTAGATGAATGAAAAAGCGATAAAAACAGTAAAAGGTAGAAAAAGAATGAATCAAACGTATTGTGTCTCTCTCATGTTGCAGAATGTTGAAGCAGCAGCAGCAGCAGCTGCCGAATCCGATGAGAGCGCAGAGAGTTCAGATGAAGACGTGGTGAGACCGCATTTCCAATTCAGATCACTCCTAACTTATCGGGACAAATCCTGTTAAATCATCAGATCCTTCTCAAGTCTTTAGCAGACTACAAGCTCTGGTGAAGTTTATGACTGTGTCTTTTAATGATTCTTGCAGAAGGCGGCAGCAAAGTCTCTAGTAGAATTAAAATCCGCCGGCACGGACACAACTTCATCCCCAGACACAGCCTCTGTCGACAGCCAGGACAGTGAAGACAGCGATGATGATGATGATGCCGACGATGATGATGCAGAGGAGAGTGTGAGTAAAAAACACACCGATAAAACATCTGGCTACATAACGAGCGTGTAGTGTGCAACACACAACTGTCAATAAATGTAATGAAAAATAGACATTTCTCAAAACTGTTCGACTCAAATATTGTAGGCTTGCTATAAGTGCCTCTTTAAATAATGACTACTACCTAATTCAGTATAGTAATATTAAGCTCATGCTTTTCATGGTGACTGTTCATTTTTCAAGTCAACTTTGGACCTGAACAGTAGCAAATGCTACTTAAGATAACAGTAACAAGCTAGTAGTTTTGCCTGACCTTTGTCCCACACAAAATCTAGTAGAATATTTATGAAAAGGCAAAGTCAGCAAATAGATGGTGACTTCCATAGGAAATCTCAGGGAGGTATTTTCTGAGGCGACAAATCACATTTTCCAGCCGCCAACTCTCCGACACCTCACCTCCCACCTCTGTGTCTCCAGGAAACCGAGGAGGATGAAGATAGCGAAAGCTCAGAGTCGGGCGAGTCCTTCTCCCCAGCTCCCACCACCGTCATCCCTGTGATCGTCACGGAGGAACCCATTGCCGAAGCCACTGCTGAGCCCATCTTGCCTACCATCGTCACTGACATGGAAACCGCCCGTGGCGACAGCTTGGGAGGCTACCCAAGCGACTACAAGTCCATTGTCTACGTGGAGGACAAATCCTACAACAAGGTCTCTGGTCCCTACAAGTCCTACGACTACGGCACAGGAAAGAAGATGGCGTACGACATGGCAGAGGGCAATGATGTGGACAAGTCACTGAAGGTGTATAAGGTACAGGTTAGTTTGAGTTTCCGCAGAGTCTAAACAAAATCCAATTTGACAATAAGCTGCAGCAGAATGTCCTTACCACTAACTGTCCAATAATCACAGAAGTGCTACCTTTTACCTTGCACTTCACCATATGTCACCAGAGCTCCACAACTACAAAAGCCCTGAATATACTAAGATGTAAAAACAAAAGCACTGCACAAACTTCCACCATTGGTGCAGTTGTGTATGTACTGTGTGCAGACAAATCAAACAAACTAATCGTCCCGTTCCTCCTCTGCCTCACCTCCAGGCTTTTCAGGTCCACACCGACCTCCTGGAGGAGGACACCAGCACCCCTGAGGTGGAGAGCCAAGGCCTCGACGCCTCCTTCGGCCCCTCTCAGGACCAGGACCTCACCCCCCGCCAGGCCTCCCTCCCAGAGGAGGAGGAGAGTGCGAGCACCAGCGACGCCACCACCAGCGAGAGCTCCAGCGCTCCGGAGGAAGAGGAGGAGGAGGAGGAGGAGCAGAGTGAAAGCACCGCCAGCGCAAGCACCAGCCAGGAGTCAGAGGACGAAGACAGCCAGAGCAGCGAGGAGGCCACGGCCACGCCCGGAGCGGCCGACAGCGAATCAGATGAGAGCGCTGAGAATGATTCAGATGAGGAGGTGGTGGTACCTGACGCCACCACTGACATGCCAGAGGTCCTCACTGCCAAATAGATAATATTTCCTGGACATGGGAGTGGGCGGCGGTGTTAGAAAGAGTCACATAAAGAGCACACGCTGCATCCAGGTGCAAAATCGCTCCCCCTCTCCCACCAGAGCCACTTCCCACTGTGGGGCCAAACAGGGACCACCACGCCTAATTAATATTGATTTCAATGTGTTCACACAATATTTCTGTGATTATTTGTGCATCTTTTTGGGAAACAGAAATGCTTTTCCTTCCAGATTGTATTTAAATAAACCAATAACTCCTGCATCCTGTGGTCTGGTTGCCCTGGTAAATCCCATGTTTGACCCCACAAGGGAAAAGTGGTAGGATGTAGAAACTGACGACTGCAACGTGGAGGTTTGACCGACCTCATGACCTTTGTCCCTGCCCCTCTCCCCTCTGTTACTGTACGGTTAAAGGTCAAAACTGGAAAAGAACAAAGACAAAAAGTTGAGTCCTGATATCTACACTAGCACATCACTGCATTTAACCATTACCTAATAACTGCAACATGCAAACCTACCTTGTTTTGTGCTTATAAGACAAGAGCGAAAAAGTGCACCAACTATTTAAATACTTGTAATCATTTCAAGCATGATAGAATTTAAACTTGACATTAGGCCATACATTTGCTGCCTGTGTGGCTTAGCTTCGTTGCTCGCTATAGTATCAAATCTGCTGGTGTAGATAAAAGGAAGTAAACAGAGAGAAACACCCCATCTATCACAGGGTTCATTCAAGTATAGATGCAGTACACACACACACACACACACACACACACACACACACACACACACACACACACACACACATCCTGTTCATTTGCACAGTTACCTACCTACACTACATGTTGTTTGTCCCATGTTGTTTACTGTAATGTATCATATTGTACCATTTCTAAAATATGAATAAAGTTCTTTTTCATAAAAAGAGATGCTGGTTGTCTTAGATTTGTCTTAGATGTAAAGACGGAAAGTCTGGTGAGAGAAGATAAATAATAACAAGCAATGTATAATCATAAAAAATATAATACGAGAAAAGTTCAAAACAAATTGAAATGGACAAAAGACAATCTATTTGATTATGATAGGGAGATCACCACCACTCTCATGTCTCTGTGTTACGTATGGAGCAGATGCTAGAAGGCACTTTGTTACCTTAAAGACTGGAATCAGCGTGAAACAGCTGGCCTGGCTCTGTCAGCTATTATCATCAGGCTGTTCTCATTCACTGTTCGTACTCATACCTATGAAAGGTAATGCGCTGAAACCAAAGGTCAACTTATGTTACCTTCCTTTTGTTAGCGACAACAACACGTAACTCCCTATAAAACCACAAATTGACATTTTGGAGACAGCCATGCCTGTTGTTTCCCCCTGCTTCTAGTCTGTATGCTAAGCTAGGCTAATCACCTCCTGACTCCAGGTCCGTACTTAACACACAGTCATGAGAATCTGTTGCACAGGGGTGTACTCAACACATTCTAATCAGTGTAGAGTTGTAATTTAGATATTGAAAGTAATTATAAATGAAGTAACAGTTGATGCTTGTATGATCGGCCCAAACTTGACCCAAATCTGCACTTTCCATGTGTATTTGTCAAATCAATGCCTGGGTCTGAGTGCGGACCAGCTAGTGTCCTCCAAAGGCAGGAATTTTCAGAACAAGCAGCAATACGAGAGGGATTTCTACAGAAGTCACATATCGAAGCCCCTTTGTCTAGACTTCATCGTCTCATCTGTTAATGTCCTCCCTGTATAGACACATAAACACAGAGGGAGCTCTGACTGATTACAGGCTTTGTATCGTCTGCGGCCCCAAACTGGAGCAGTGAAGCCCCTCGGGTGCATAGATGAGACAGGTAAAAATGTGTTAAGACTGATATTCCTGTCACGGTTAAATATAGATTTG
Source organism: Cebidichthys violaceus (assembly GCF_023349555.1). Taxonomy (NCBI): domain Eukaryota; kingdom Metazoa; phylum Chordata; class Actinopteri; order Perciformes; family Stichaeidae; genus Cebidichthys; species Cebidichthys violaceus. The sequence continues at coordinate 352,539 of NW_027176805.1, forward strand.
AACTGACACAGACGGCGGGAGGAACAGTACAAACTGTGACAGGAAACCATTCATTTTATCAAAATATGGTCAAGAATTTAAAGAGAATTTTTTTTCTCTCTTTTTAAAAAGTATAATTTATACGTAACAGTCCAACATTTTGGGAAGTGAACTACATAAAACAAAAATATACACGACTAGTTATGTTATTTCATTCATAGTAATATTGTGCTTAATGAGGACAAATGTTCATGCAAGAGTTTGGATAAAACATCGGCAAACAAAAGCACAGCACAGACGCCCCTCTGAATATGATCCTTGATTTAGGAACCTGTTGGCCAGTTGATGTGATAACGTCCAGATTACAGCAACTACAAGACATAGTTTGACACTGAAAATACAGCAGGCATCTTGTCTCTGGTAAAGATGAGGAAATCCATGAAAACAAATATGAGGAAAACATTATAAACTGAGAAGATGAGATGATTGAAATGTAAGAGGTCTTAAAATGATTGAGGCTAAATATTTCAGGTCTGTTGCTTCTTTTTTTATCAATATGCCATTTCCAATAATGCACCCTTGCCTTTGATGGAAATACAATTTTTGTATTAATATGAATTAAGACAAAAACAGAATTATTTCCCCGATAATTCAAAAATCAGCAAACAATTGTGACTCTTTTCCCAATACAATCATCACACGAATACCACTTTCCTAATAATTGATATTTTTCCAAACTTAATATTTTCAGCTACATCAGGGATCTACAATACATCACAGCAATGTATTCATCATATTGTATCACTCACTGGGATCGATCCCATAATATCCTCATCTGTTGACAGTGTTACCTGCTGTGTAACTCTCTCTGACCTTCAGTCACTTCCATCAAACCTTAAATCACGTGTTGTGCTACTGAACCATGACTTGTTGTTATTGTTTCAACCCTACTGTTCTTATTTTAGGCTGATGTAAGATTCATCAGTAAAAAAAGAAAAAGATAGAAAAACACATTTTGAAATGTTTGTGATGACATTTGTATACCTGGAATAATTATGATGGACATATTTCGGTTATTTATGAAACATTTTAGCCGATACAAATACTGTGACACCTGCAGTGGATTGAGTATCTAAGAAGCTTCATGTTAACCCAACATCCCTGAGGGTGAATGGTCTCACAGAACACTGGATCATGTTACATTTAGTCCACTTTATTGAACTCAACACCAAATCTAACTGTGTATGAAGGTAGTGCACACAGCGACGGCTTCACAGGTGAGTTCGGGACGCTCCTCGTCCTCTGGACTCGGTCTGTCGTCTTCCCCTGAGTGATGACGCACTGGTTTGAGCGCCTGGAAGCAGGTTTGGTGCAGAAATGACCGTCAGTTGTCTCAGGAAAAGACACAGAAAGAGTCCTGCCCTGAAAACAATGAATATTTATGATTAAATACTGGAGCTAATACCATGTTGATAGTAATAAATTCCATCTGAAGTACAGGATGTAATGTTAACTTTAGCTCATCACAATTTGATGACAGTATTTGTAGTTAAAATAAGAGTCTTACTCCTCTTGACTGCAGGGGCAGGTACGGTGTGGGCGGGGCTGGCAGTTTAGGGATCCAACTCTTCTGATGGGGTCTGGAAGAAGGTTTGGTGCTCAAAGGTGGACCGTCGTGGTGCTGCAGCTTCCTGATGATGATTGGTTTGTTGACATCCACTCTCAGGTTCTCCAGGAGACAAGGGAACGCTGTCCTGACAACAAAAACAAGTGGCAGAACATTTACATAATATCATCAACATACAGTATGAAACGTAAAATGCATTTTAATGAAGGGCTCTTCATGACTGATACACCACACGCTCTCCATCTTGTCCTGTCTCCATTCGTCCTTCTGGAAACTCTGGACGTCCTGCGGAAAAGTTGAGTCTCGGTCTTCCACGTTGTCTTCTCTCTCCGGTGGGCCTTCTGCAACGGAGAGAAACATATTACAAATAATTAATAAAAATAAGACATTCAACACTCTTTTGATGATGTCATCTATAATTTCCATACATGTGTCTGAAGTAAGAAAGTGCTATTAAATGAGTAAACAATTTTTTATCCAAGTCAGAATGTTGTACTCACCCACTGAAGATCTAGATAATGGCATGTTTGAGTGGGTCTGACCTCAGTGGAAGAAACCTTGAGCACCAGATGTGATGATGAATGGGGAGGAGGGTCACATCGATTCGTTCTGAAATGACAGCTGACTGCACAGAAGAGAACAGCTCTTTAAAGTTTGACGGGACATATATGATTGGCTTAAGGAGACCGTGGAGAAATGGCCCACTGTCAGCTGATAGAGTAGGAGCCAGAGAGATTTGTGAGTGGATGAGAGCATAAAAAGACTGTCCTAATGTAGGAAGTTAGAGTAAAACCACAAATTTAACATAGTTATTAATTTACAACTGTGTGATTGTAAACACTATATTTCAAAATATCACTCCTATAAGCAAAGCTCTCTAAGTTGTACTGTACTTTACTCTAAGTAAATAATCAATGTTCATATTTTGATATTCAAGGAGGGATTGGGTCATCCTAAAATCATTATGGTGGCACCAAACATCCTGAGCCAAATTACGAAAAGTGGTAGCAGTCAAAGTCTATTCTGAATCCAAAGTTACAGGTTAGATGTGCTGCTGGTTTACACGACAGGAGTTTAGTGCGAGTATCTTAGCACAACATCCTACATCGTTTACACCAGATGTCTGGAGTGAGCTCTGAGGCAGACTGGCACGCAGACTTCCTGTCCCCTGGTAGCATTGAAGACTGGCCTCCCATCGTTACGCTCTGCTGTCGGCAGCCACTCAAGCTCCAGAGGAACAAGTCCTCCGGGCAGCGATGGCTTGCCCCACACAGCGACACCCATCACCATGCAGGGCTTTAAGAGCGCGACTGAGTCTCCCCCACAGTCCAAACGCCCACCGACAGCATTGGCTCCGAGAAGCCAGGGCTACTACCTGGGTGACTCCGTAGTCTTCCCAGAATGCAGTTCTTAACATATGCTGCAGGTCACTCCCCAACTACTCCACACAATGAGCACGAATCTGTTAACATCATGGGGCAACACATTGACTGAAATTGGTTGAAAAGCTTGCAAGTTCCTCAGCCAATTTGGATAGATGATGGGCATTCACGTCAACAGAAGTTCACCATCAGAGCATAATTAAGATGGGTGGGGAGCCCCCCAGGAAGCCTGACCACAGTCAAATAGAATAAAAAAAAGAAAGTAATAAAACATTAGCGCTGAGCTTTGTCGTCAGACTGTCTGCAGTCGCTATGACCAGTGGTTTTGCCGCGGCCTGCCTCAGAGCTTTACAGGTGTCCTCTGTGGAGTGGTTAACCCCAAAATTGCTCCCGTAGGTGTGTTTACGGTGTGTAGATAAATACTGAATTGTACGTTGCTTCGGATAAAAGCGTCTGCTAAATATCGTAATGTAATATAATGTAATGTAAAAACAGCAGCGGCAGGCTGAAGATCTAGATAATGGCATGTTTGAGTGGGTCTGACCTCAGTGGAAGAAACCTTGAGCACCAGATGTGATGATGAATGGGGAGGAGGGTCACATCGATTCGTACTGAAATGACAGCTGACTGCACAGAAGAGAACAGCTCTTTAAAGTTTGACGGGACATATATGATTGGCTTAAGGAGACCGTGGCGAAATGGCCCACTGTCAGCTGATAGAGTAGGAGCCAGAGAGATTTGTGAGTGGATGAGAGCATAAAAAGACTGTCCTAATGTAGGAAGTTAGAGTAAATCCACAAATTTAACATAGTTATTAATTTACAACTGTGTGATTGTAAACACTATATTTCAAAATGTCACTCCTATAAGCAAAGCTCTCTAAGTTGTACTGTACTTTACTCTAAGTAAATAATCAATGTTAACAATTTGATATTCAAGGAGGGATTGGGTCATCCTAAAATCATTATGGTGGCACCAAACATCCTGAGCCAAATTACAAAAAGTGGTAGCAGTCAAAGTCTATTCTGAATCCAAAGTTACAGGTTGGATGTGCTGCTGGTTTACACGACAGGAGTTTAGTGCGAGTATCTTAGCACAACATCCTACATCGTTTACACCAGATGTCTGGAGTGAGCTCTGAGGCAGACTGGCACGCAGACTTCCTGCCCCCTGGTAGCATTGAAGACTGGCCTCCCATCGTTACGCTCTGCTGTCGGCAGCCACTCAAGCTCCAGAGGAACAAGTCCTCCGGGCAGCGATGGCTTGCCCCACACAGCGACACCCATCACCATGCAGGGCTTTAAGAGCGCGACTGAGTCTCCCCCACAGTCCAAACGCCCACCGACAGCATTGGCTCCGAGAAGCCAGGGCTACTACCTGGGTGACTCCGTAGTCTTCCCAGAATGCAGTTCTTAACATATGCTGCAGGTCACTCCCCAACTACTCCACACAATGAGCACGAATCTGTTAACATCATGGGGCAACACATTGACTGAAATTGGTTGAAAAGCTTGCAAGTTCCTCAGCCAATTTGGATAGATGATGGGCATTCACGTCAACAGAAGTTCACCATCAGAGCATAATTAAGATGGGTGGGGAGCCCCCCAGGAAGCCTGACCACAGTCAAATAGAGTAAAAAAAAGAAAGTAATAAAACATTAGCGCTGAGCTTTGTCGTCAGACTGTCTGCAGTCGCTATGACCAGTGGTTTTGCCGCGGCCTGCCTCAGAGCTTTACAGGTGTCCTCTGTGGAGTGGTTAACCCCAAAATTGCTCCCGTAGGTGTGTTTACGGTGTGTAGATAAATACTGAATTGTACGTTGCTTCGGATAAAAGCGTCTGCTAAATATCGTAATGTAATATAATGTAATGTAAAAACAGCAGCGGCAGGCTGAAGATCTAGATAATGGCATGTTTGAGTGGGTCTGACCTCAGTGGAAGAAACCTTGAGCACCAGATGTGATGATGAATGGGGAGGAGGGTCACATCGATTCGTCCTGAAATGACAGCTGACTGCACAGAAGAGAACAGCTCTTTAAAGTTTGACGGGACATATATGATTGGCTTAAGGAGACCGTGGCGAAATCGCCCACTGTCAGCTGATAGAGTAGGAGCCAGAGAGATTTGTGAGTGGATGAGAGCATAAAAAGACTGTCCTAATGTAGGAAGTTAGAGTAAATCCACAAATTTAACATAGTTATTAATTTACAACTGTGTGATTGTAAACACTATATTTCAAAATGTCACTCCTATAAGCAAAGCTCTCTAAGTTGTACTGTACTTTACTCTAAGTAAATAATCAATGTTAACAATTTGATATTCAAGGAGGGATTGGGTCATCCTAAAATCATTATGGTGGCACCAAACATCCTGAGCCAAATTACAAAAAGTGGTAGCAGTCAAAGTCTATTCTGAATCCAAAGTTACAGGTTAGATGTGCTGCTGGTTTACACGACAGGAGTTTAGTGCGAGTATCTTAGCACAACATCCTACATCGTTTACACCAGATGTCTGGAGTGAGCTCTGAGGCAGACTGGCACGCAGACTTCCTGTCCCCTGGTAGCATTGAAGACTGGCCTCCCATCGTTACGCTCTGCTGTCGGCAGCCACTCAAGCTCCAGAGGAACAAGTCCTCCGGGCAGCGATGGCTTGCCCCACACAGCGACACCCATTACCATGCAGGGCTTTAAGAGCGCGACTGAGTCTCCCCCACAGTCCAAACGCCCACCGACAGCATTGGCTCCGAGAAGCCAGGGCTACTACCTGGGTGACTCCGTAGTCTTCCCAGAATGCAGTTCTTAACATATGCTGCAGGTCACTCCCCAACTACTCAACACAATGAGCACGAATCTGTTAACATCATGGGGCAACACATTGACTGAAATTGGTTGAAAAGCTTGCAAGTTCCTCAGCCAATTTGGATAGATGATGGGCATTCACGTCAACAGAAGTTCACCATCAGAGCATAACTAAGATGGGTGGGGAGCCCCCCAGGAAGCCTGACCACAGTCAAATAGAGTAAAAAAAAGAAAGTAATAAAACATTAGCGCTGAGCTTTGTCGTCAGACTGTCTGCAGTCGCTATGACCAGTGGTTTTGCCGCGGCCTGCCTCAGAGCTTTACAGGTGTCCTCTGTGGAGTGGTTAACCCCAAAATTGCTCCCGTAGGTGTGTTTACGGTGTGTAGATAAATACTGAATTGTACGTTGCTTCGGATAAAAGCGTCTGCTAAATATCGTAATGTAATATAATGTAATGTAAAAACAGCAGCGGCAGGCTGAAGATCTAGATAATGGCATGTTTGAGTGGGTCTGACCTCAGTGGAAGAAACCTTGAGCACCAGATGTGATGATGAATGGGGAGGAGGGTCACATCGATTCGTCCTGAAATGACAGCTGACTGCACAGAAGAGAACAGCTCTTTAAAGTTTGACGGGACATATATGATTGGCTTAAGGAGACCGTGGCGAAATCGCCCACTGTCAGCTGATAGAGTAGGAGCCAGAGAGATTTGTGAGTGGATGAGAGCATAAAAAGACTGTCCTAATGTAGGAAGTTAGAGTAAATCCACAAATTTAACATAGTTATTAATTTACAACTGTGTGATTGTAAACACTATATTTCAAAATGTCACTCCTATAAGCAAAGCTCTCTAAGTTGTACTGTACTTTACTCTAAGTAAATAATCAATGTTAACAATTTGATATTCAAGGAGGGATTGGGTCATCCTAAAATCATTATGGTGGCACCAAACATCCTGAGCCAAATTACAAAAAGTGGTAGCAGTCAAAGTCTATTCTGAATCCAAAGTTACAGGTTAGATGTGCTGCTGGTTTACACGACAGGAGTTTAGTGCGAGTATCTTAGCACAACATCCTACATCGTTTACACCAGATGTCTGGAGTGAGCTCTGAGGCAGACTGGCACGCAGACTTCCTGTCCCCTGGTAGCATTGAAGACTGGCCTCCCATCGTTACGCTCTGCTGTCGGCAGCCACTCAAGCTCCAGAGGAACAAGTCCTCCGGGCAGCGATGGCTTGCCCCACACAGCGACACCCATTACCATGCAGGGCTTTAAGAGCGCGACTGAGTCTCCCCCACAGTCCAAACGCCCACCGACAGCATTGGCTCCGAGAAGCCAGGGCTACTACCTGGGTGACTCCGTAGTCTTCCCAGAATGCAGTTCTTAACATATGCTGCAGGTCACTCCCCAACTACTCAACACAATGAGCACGAATCTGTTAACATCATGGGGCAAAACATTGACTGAAATTGGTTGAAAAGCTTGCAAGTTCCTCAGCCAATTTGGATAGATGATGGGCATTCACGTCAACAGAAGTTCACCATCAGAGCATAACTAAGATGGGTGGGGAGCCCCCCAGGAAGCCTGACCACAGTCAAATAGAATAAAAAAAAGAAAGTAATAAAACATTAGCGCTGAGCTTTGTCGTCAGACTGTCTGCAGTCGCTATGACCAGTGGTTTTGCCGCGGCCTGCCTCAGAGCTTTACAGGTGTCCTCTGTGGAGTGGTTAACCCCAAAATTGCTCCCGTAGGTGTGTTTACGGTGTGTAGATAAATACTGAATTGTAAGTTGCTTCGGATAAAAGCGTCTGCTAAATATCGTAATGTAATATAATGTAATGTAAAAACAGCAGCGGCAGGCTGAAGATCTAGATAATGGCATGTTTGAGTGGGTCTGACCTCAGTGGAAGAATCCTTGAGCACCAGATGTGATGATGAATGGGGAGGAGGGTCACATCGATTCGTACTGAAATGACAGCTGACTGCACAGAAGAGAACAGCTCTTTAAAGTTTGACGGGACATATATGATTGGCTTAAGGAGACCGTGGCGAAATGGCCCACTGTCAGCTGATAGAGTAGGAGCCAGAGAGATTTGTGAGTGGATGAGAGCATAAAAAGACTGTCCTAATGTAGGAAGTTAGAGTAAATTCCCAAATTCCCAGGGAGCCGTTAGCAGTAATGAAATAACACTGTTTATTACAATACTGCAGATATTTTAAATCATACATGCAACAAGTCATAGAAAAAAGTTGTAGCTGTTGCAAGTAACTCCACAAATTATCCTTTTAACATTGTTAAGCTGTCTATGTTTGCAAATTCATATTCAAATGCTAATATATTGCATCCCTATGGTAACTATTGCCACACCCAAATCTCACCTGCACCTGCCTTTGGTAATTAGTCAGTTGATGGATTTAAGACCTTAAAACAGTTTTGAACTCAATTATTAAATACATTTGTCTTAATAGTTATTAAGACAAATAATAATAATAATAAGATTTTCTATTAATTATTTTTTGTTTGCGTGGCACGTTTCACTGCTCTGATGACAAGATTACCCGATTTGCATTTTTTAAAAACATTTTTCCACTCCTCCATGAATGTTTGAATAATCACAAGAAGGTGTTTTACGAATTAATACCACTAGATTTCACCATGACTAATATAACATGAATCATATACATAGTATTATTAAATATAGGTATTGCTGGGTGATAATTAAACATATTAACCACATGAAAATAATCATAATTACGTCAATGATAATAAATTGATAATAACAAGCCCATATCAACTCAAATTCCTCGAAAATTTTGATTATTTTTGCAGTAAAGATCTTAAATAACGATGATTCATGTGAAATGAATAGAATAAGACTGCATTCACTCAGATAATATTCACACGCAGTGGTGATGTTTCTACACAATTCCACATCTAAAAGAGATATTTTCACTAAACTCCAGGGTCGCGAGGCGATTCATTAATGATTAATGTATTGAACTTAAAAGCAGCCGATAATCAGCTCTGAATACATGTTTAAACAGTAAACTCAGTCCTCCTAGCTTAAATGCATTTTAGGAAAATTGCTACTGAGGAAGCTTTAGACGATTTTAGAGACGTTAAATAAGGAAAAACATGAATTTAGTTTGTCTTACCAGGCTGCTGCTCTTGTGAAGTCCAAATGCAAAGTGAGAAAGTGCACAGATCTGCTGACAAAGTAAGCTGTCAACCTCGTCAGTGACGCGCGAACGAACGCGCGAACGAACACTCGAACGTCACTGATGTCACTGATGCCTGTCAGATGAATATCTGTAGCCTGTATATAGATTCATATAGTAAATGATACAAGTTGTCCGTCCTTTGTTTCTATGGGTGTTTTTTCATGTAGCTAATCATTTTCCATACAGGGAAGAAGCTATTGTATCTTCTGCTGACAATACGTTAACTTATGTTCACAATATCTGTCTCGCGCAGGAAGAGTGTAAAATCAAAATAAGAAATCATCTTTCAGGACGTGCAGCACCTGATGCGTCCATACTGAGCATGAAGGCATCATGTTGAGAAGAGCCAACTCAAAATGAACCAATGTTAACACTGTTCATAAGTTGTTCGTAGAGGCAGCTATTTTTCTGATTGTGGATATTCTTAATCTGTTTTATGGTGTTTATTTTGATATGTTATTGGTCCGTGTACGTTTTGATAGTTTGTTTTATCGCTTAATTGAAAAATCGAAAATACAGAAATACCATCGACAAACACAGTCGTTTTTCCGTTTTTGTTGTCTGAATCCAAAAACAAAAATAGGAGAGAACAAAACTCAAATAACGAGCCGATTTTGGTTTTTGCAAATCCCTCTTTTGTTTTTTCTTTTGAAGAGAGACGTCAAGTAAGACAGTCCGGAAGTATGAATATATCAAAATAAAATTCAAGGCAATAGAATGACCGTATGCAAGGAAAGTGTTAGTCTGTGATGCAAGCACATACCATGAGAAGAAAAATAAATAAATACAAGTGAATAAACGTGGGCTGATGGGAGTGTGTTAAGTTCCTGCAGTACATCCAGAGCTTCCTCTACAGCAAAGAAGAAATGTTTCTTCCTGACGATAACAGTCCACAAGATGGACAGAAGTGGACTTCTGTGTTTTCAGTGAGTAAGCTGCACATTAAAGGAATAATTTTTCATCTTCAGAAATACACTTATTCACTTTCTATGAGAAGATAGACCCTACAGACATGAGAGTTGCATCTTCACATCTAATTAGCATATTTCCAAATTGTTGAACTGCTCCTCATTACTAAAGTAGCATTAGCGACATAAAGTGGTGAGGAGCTAATGTTAACATGCTAATCTTACAGCTACCTTCTTTAACAATGTTCCACTGCTTCAATCGTGTCAAAGATGAAGCCTCCAGATGTTTTCTAGACTCAAATAACTTGTGACACCGCTGATTAATGCAGATTTATTCAGACATGAATTAGTCTGCAGGCCAACAGTTCAACTGAAGTCTTGGAGACACTGACACTAACAGCAGACCAAGGGTAGGATCCACATTCCTGACTTGGTTTTCATATCACAGGGCAGGACTCTTCCTGGGTCTTTGGCCTTCCTGGAGCCACTGAGAGGGGACATCAACCACAGCACTCAAAGCCAGCAGCACACAACCAATGAGATGTGAGGAAGCTCCAGCGGCACACAACCAATGAGATGTGAGGAAGCTCCAGCGGCACACAACCAATGAGATGTGAGGAAGCTCCAGCGGCACACAACCAATGAGATGTGAGGAAGCTCCAGCGGCGCAGCAGTCCACTCAGCACACTGAACCAGCTTCAGCTCCAACTTTCTACACTTGACTGCTTTGATGTTGAGTTCAGTTAAATAATAAAAATTGATGAGACATGTGAAGTGATCCTGTGTTGTGTCACATACTTTACCCTCGCTGATGTTGGGTCAACATGAATCGTCCTCAGTAGTTCATCTGTTGAAGGTGACATTAGCAGCTGACCTGCTTCCAGAACAGCTTTGTCACCATGAGCATGTTTCAATTGAATGAAAGATTACTGGCCTAAACCAAAGTGGACAGGTGCTTAAAAGTATTTAAGTGTAAGTAATAAAAGGTGAAATACAACAGTAAATAACACTTACCCAAGCACCAATGCTTTAACCACTAAACACTAATACATCCATATGTAGTTGGCAGTAAACCAGCATCAACAATACTTAACTCAAACCAAAGAAATATTAACGTAAACATGTTAATATAACTGTACATAATAGATGACTTTAAGGCCAAGGATTAAGAGGGTTGTACACTGAGTCTGGCTGCGGTCGAAAAGTCCAAAAATGACCTCCTAACGTCTATTCCTAACCACTTTTCCTTGACCTCTATGGAAAACATCATGTGGTCAAGGAGAGATGTGAAGGAGAATTCATGAGGAGTTAGGAAAAGACAAAAGTGGTGCTTAGAGAATGTGTTTGAACTGCAGAACGTCAGGATGTTGAGAATAAAACTGTGTTTTCATGCTTTTGTTTCAGAATTGTCATTATTTTCCTGTGGTACACTCACAGTAATGTAAGTGATTTATGATCAGTTCTGCACCGACAGGTCACGGCTTGTTTCATTTCAATTTTCACGAGAAAATAAAGACAGACACAGTAAATGACTTGAGTGCATGAACACAGGCAACATTAACAGCTCCATTAGTACAGCGACGCCGATTATCATGTATGTATGAGGAGCACAAGTGCTTCTTCTGTGTGTTTTATCACAGGAAATAAGGCAATCCAGGACTCCCTGATACAAAGAATAGTTCTTCTCATTCAATTGGTTAAAAACAGATTTAATAACTCTTTTTTGTCACGTATAATATACCTTGTCTGCATCGTTTTGGGGCCTTCTGTTCCCCAGTTTGAATTGAGGTTCTCCAAATGAGGGAAACAGCGCCCCCCTGTGTTACAATGGTAGATGTCAGTCAGTCTGTGTGGTCAAAAGGGCCAAAAAGAGAAACCGCATGAAGTCTACACTGATAAGAAGAATAGCGTCAAAGAGTCGGATACGCTGTTACTGTGTATCGGGTACTTTACTCTCTGGCCTCACATCAATCCATGAAAGTTTGCAACAACATTTAAATCAAACCACCGGGCAGTTAGCAGCTATAGCTTTCCAGCGCTAGCAGTGACGGAGTTCTGTCAACAAACGAAACTAAATGAACAGTGACTGAGACGTAATTTAACATGGATATCAACCACTCCATCACCGCGAAGGAGAGAACAATGGGCTGCAGCATCAAGTCACGTGAGTCAGATTCACTCCATCTGTCTGTCTGCTCCTTTGTTTCTATACTGTGTGTAATTCAACTGTTTCCTAAGTAGTTGTGAGGTTATATTGATTAAATGCACTTTGCATTTTGCAGTCTACACACATGTGTATTTCTTGTTTGTTCAGTCAGCTGTTGACCGTGTGATTTGTGAGTGTTTGCAGCTGTGCAGAAGGTCTGGCACTTTGATGTTTTGTTTTGCACTTGATGTCCTTCTTTATGTCATATTCATCACTTTTTTTTCTTTTTCTTTTTTTTTTGCTGTGTGGTCTTTAAGGATTCAAGGATGCAAAGCAAGTGTGTGTGGTGAAATGCCCCTATGTCTGTGCTAAATAGTGGGAAAAATAAGAATTAGAAAAAAGATACGCTAGAAGTTTGAATTTGAAGAATTTTTGTTGGTTCGAGACTTTATCGCTCTGATAGCCCCTCTCAGACTTTTAAACAGTGCTTTTTTCAACAGGTTTTTGATTGTTGAACGATGTCCTGACCTGCAGAGGTTGGCGTAGATCCCTCCGGCCCTCTTCTTCACCTCGGCATCGTGCCACTCCTTCAGGGAGGGCCGCTGACAGCTCACCAAGCATTGGGAATACGCCTGAGCTTATAGCTTTTATGTGGAAAACATATGTGAAGTAATAATAACAGGGTAATAGGCTCATTGTGATTACCATTTTCATCCATGAGTCAGAGTGAGATTTGTGTAATCCTGCAGTGGGGATTGAGACGTGACGAACCGATCAACAAATCAAGTCTTTGGAAACAGTGACTGTGTTTTTGTTTTTGAGCCAAACACAGTGTGTTTACAGCCCCACACCTCCTCTTCCTTGTGCTGGCCAATTGTTTACAGTCCGATTAGAAAGTTGAGACCCAAGAATAGAGTTGGAGTTGAGGAACGACATGCACAACCGGACTGTTTTCACAAGTAGCCAAATTACAGCCAGTTTATTTTTGAGCTAATAAAAAGCTGAAGCGCTGATGGGGCTGTCAGCTTTATTATCAGGGAAGCAGAGATTTGTTCCCATTCAGACGCAAGAGTATTAGTGAGGTCCAACACTGATGTTGGGTGACATGGGTTTAAGAGGTCGAAATATCAACCAGATGCCTGTCTGAAATCCTCAAGGTGGTCTGCAGACTGTAATGAATCACTTTTACCACTAGATGGAGCTGATTATCAAGAGCTTCTCGTCCAACCCGCTTGCTTTGGATATATACAGATATATGTTTGTGATTTAGATTTGACTTAAAGGGAACAAACTGGATGTTATCTAGTGATGGGAGCATGTTTTGGTCTTTTTAGAAATTAGACATAACTTTTAAGGACTGAAAGGTCAGCATTACTTGCTTACAGTATGTGACATGGCACGGTATGCTGTCTGTCTTAAGGACACTTAAGCAGGACGTATGAGTTGGAGCAGTGACTTACTGTGCAGGGTCATTTATCACTTGCATGATTTGCCCACTCACTGCTATATAAACTTATGTTGTGACCTTCTAAGGGACAGGGTGAAGGATTTGGTGGCTCCTAGCGGTGAGGTTGCAGCTTGCAACCAGCTGAATCCGCCTCCAAACTTCACTCCTCATGTTTATACTTCACCGATTTCTCTTCCTGGTAAACCGGTATATTTATTCAATATTTTTTTTTATTAAAAACAAGTTAGAATAATTGTCTCCAGCTCCCTCCATGCTCTTAAAAATAGACTACAACATTTTTTATATTCTCTGAAACTAAGGGGGAAAAGAAATCCCATGAAATCTACTTTAGGAAAGTTAATGATTTTACAAAATATGACAATTTTATAGTAGATCCAGTTTAACAAAATGAAGTACAACACATGTTAAAACAAACAAACCGACAACATTTGGGTATAGTCTTCATATTTAATTTGGGAAAATATGAATTCACAACCCATAATTAAACCAACCCGCTGTGGCAATAAATCAGCGTGTTTACATGCTGAATAAGACAAACAGGACACACCCTCCCCAGTCTATAAACACTCAGCTGTGGGATACATACTCTGGATGCTTCATGCAGAACGGAGACTTTTTTATGTTGTTGTAAAAGATGTAAATGCTCTTGTTGTAACAAGCTTGGCCCTGCTCACTGAAAGAAAGCCACCAAAGTATCATCCCCGATCAGTTACCACTTAAAGGTCAACATGCCTGAGCCACAGATTTGTTTATGTAAAGTTAGCATATATAAGCATATGTGTGGCCTCATGGTCTCTATGAAAGTTGCTCTGCAGCGTCACCGTTCGATGGCTAAAACTCTGTTAGTCAACATTAAAAACACAATCAATGAAATCTCAATAATACATCAAAGTGTAGGCCTGCTTTTACAACAAAATAATGCTTTTAAGATTATAATTTTGCAAGGAATCTTTCTTATTATTATTGTTATTTTTATGAAGCATCGAGTGGTCTTTAAAAGAAATGTATCTTTAGGCAGTAAGTGATACTGTTTTTAGTTATTGTACAGGACCCTCTTATTTCACACTGGCCTCACTGACTATCTGTACTTGTGTGTCGACCTTTTGCTTCTTGAATTGATAGCCCACTGTGGTTTCGTACTATGACGATAAGCGGTAATTGGAGGTGTGATCTCACTTCCCGCTTGACATGTCGCCACCCGGTTTGTAACGCCGCAAATCTAATAGCTTTCATCAGTGGGCCCTAGTGACACATTTTTAATGGGACTGTGGTCAGTTAGTTGTCTCCTCTGCTCTCTGTGATGGGAGCCGCCGTCGTAATCTCCTCGGTGAAACAGTCAGTCACACATCCAGGTGACGTCGCAGCAACGGGTGTGGTCGGTGTTGCTGGCAAGGGAGTTGTCACTCTCACAGTTGACTCGTCTGTAATAACAGTGTCTGGCTCTGGGGTGGACGTGCTCCCGTCTACCATCGCGATGGTTGTCGAGGCCGTGTCGATCACGACCGGTGTGGTCCAATCTGGGATCAGATCTTCCTCAGAAGACTCCTCCGAAGATCGACTTTCTGAAGATTCACTAGATTCCGAAGACTCCGAAGACTCCGAAGACTCTGAAGACGAGTCATCGTATCTAGAGGATCCAGTAGACCGCCAACACCACCTGCTGTTCCCGGCCAGCCATCCCTGCGTCAAGTCATTGTCAGCGATGTCAGCATCGTGATGCCGAGGCCAACCAATCTGCGGAGGGAGTATCGAATGAAAGAGACGTCACACTCTGATGCTGTCAAATAATCAATTTCTCATGGGTTTTTCCAGCCCAGTATCCCTAGATAAAGCCTCTATATGTGATGATTCTGCAGCACATGATTACGTTCAGCGCCAACGCAGGAGGTAGTGTGTTCTTTGCAGTAGGAAGCGAGGCCGGAGGTAAACGATATTTGCCTTTAAAACCTGCGCTCGCCATCTTTTCTGCACCTTAACCATACCTTAAACCCTCCTGTGAGTAGGCTACGATGTGCAGGCGTTGCAGAGATATATCATTTAAACAATGGTGTCACTGAGAGTTGAACGTCATTGAAAGAAACCGTAAGCCAGAATTAACAATACACAGTACCCAGTCATGGCACCTTTGGCCTTCACCTTGGAATGGACGTGATTAAACTTACATTTCTTGTTTTTGGCAATCACGCACTGATGCTTATTTTAACTAAACACGTACACAAGTCTAAACAATCACCACTGCCGATAACTTAGCAAAAATGTATTCTAATTTAAGTACAATTTCAAAATCTGTTAGTTTATGATTAGTGAGCAAGTTATGATTGATTCGTTTATCAATTAGTTTATGTGTTCACAGGCCCTTTACTAGAGTAAAGGGCCTGTGAAGCAGGTATGTAATCAATGAAAATACAGCACTGGAGCAGTTGGAGACATAGGAAATGTAACGAACACAACAGTCAGTAAGACAGAAAGAGCAGTGAGGGAGGAGGATGAGGGAAGATTCAGCTTTGTGGTGAGCTCACCGGCTTAGCGGAGGCTGTTGTAGACACAAGAACGATGGCGAGGGCGGTTGCCAGAAACTGCATCTCTGATCGGGTTTTTGTCTGCAAAGGAGGGAAGCCACAGACAAAAACACATTCACTTACACACAACCAGGAACAGAGCTCTGTCAAGAGGCATAATAATCTGATTTACACTGGAGAATTGCAATAATCTATCCAATGAAAACATCTTTTTTTTAAGAGATAAATACTCATACCTAGTGAGAAGTTGCTCATGAATCCATAAAGCATCACAAGACATACAGTAAATTGAAACACATGTAAATCTAAATTCAATTTAAATTTGAAACTCACCTCTTTCTTACTTCTCTTAAATCCTAAATACAATCAATGGGATCCTGTGCAGCTGTGTTCACTCTCCGTTTTCAAAGCAGAAAGATGTCTGACCTCCATGTGAGATTGGCTGCTGCTCATATACGCTGCCTGGATGGAGAGGCCGGCCCGGGCAGGGCTGTGGCGGGCAGGGGGGGTGCCGGAGGGAGGATTGGGCAAGACTAGGATTGCCAGGGGCTGGAATGGAGGGGAGGGGCAGGAGAGGAAGTTTACCACACACTTCTGGATTACCTAAATACATGCATGAATCAGTGGAAAAGTTATTTGTAATTTTCATGAGTCATGTATTTCCTTAGGCTTATTTGCAGATATTTTACACTCTTGTTATTTTTGGGGCTGTAAAAAATACCAGGAAAAAACGGAAGCATTCCTCCGTTTGTGTACTTATACATCGCATATCCGACAGGAGGATCGTCCCTGAGAGTTATTTATGTAGACTGAGAAATAGGGCCATGAGGGTGCCTGTGGTGCAGCAATGTTTTGGAAAAGGATAAGAATGTTAATTGATATTCCAGGATATGTTGTACGTGAAAGGGAACAAAATTAATAACTCGGGTCACTGCAGGTACTAGCTATAATAATCAAAAAGAAAGCACACAATTAAACACAATTAAAATATAGCAGTAAATAAACATGTAGATATTAACAGTTCACCCTTCTTATGTCCAATAACTTTTCGCTCTGTGCTCCAATGACAGTTGAGCAAACTTGGAACCCGGCAGAACCTCGGTCCCCCCCTGTCCTGTTATACTTGGATATGCTACGTCTCTTCAAAGGTAACATTATAATGGTTACATCAATGTGTCACATTACATGGTGTGTTTTCACATCTTAAGTTAGCTAATGTTAGCAAAACATTAGCCAACAATCTCTCAAGAGGAGTTGGCCTAATGTCAGACCACAGGCGTCAGTCAGGTTTGCTTCCTCCTCATTTCTGTGGTAACGTCAAAGAGATTTGGAAAAAGACAAATAGGTTTCTTGTTGACAGATTTTGAAGATGACATGAATTATCACTAGAAAAGTAACTCTCGGTGTTATTAATACAGGACGTCTAACTTCAGTTAGACATCGCTATGTTTCCTTTTGTCCGACTTGGCAACTGTAACGTGGGGTGGGACTTAACAAGGGTCACTTACGCTCCTCAGGATTCACGATCAATTCAAATGTTCAGTACCAATACAGGAAGTAGTGTAGCCTTTATGCAGTGAGACAGGAAGTTAGACTTTTGAGGTGGTGATGGTAGATGGACGTGTCTTAATTATATATTAAAGATGTTTTTTAACCGTAACCACAATGTTCCCCAAACCTTAGCCATACCATAGTTTCCATTTGTAGATATTGTAGAAAGAAATAACTTTTAATTATTTGGATCAGATGTTGGATGACGCTTTGTGTCAAAGGCGGAACTGAGATGTGACATGGCGACAGGAGGCGACTGAGAAATGACGAATGGAGACGGAAGTCTGAATGAGGTGATGGAGACATGATCCAACATACTGGATGATTCAAGGTTGAGCAGGCAGTGGAATGTTACAGTAGAGTCAGAGAGTAGCCACACTTTGATCAGACCTGTGTGTGTGTGTGTGTGTGTGTGTGACACCACTGTGTTACCTCATCACTCTGAAATTTTCCCCCTCCTCTCTTCCCGTCTCTTCTCCTTGTGAAAACCCCTCAGGATGAAGCATGAGAAGTTTAAAAATTACAAGTTTAAGGACACAGATCAGCACAACAAACCACATCCATTTGGGGTTTTGGACTCTTGGTCAGACAAAACAAGCCTTTGCCTCTGGGAATTTATGATGGGTATTTTCTTAGCCACGTTAGCGGCATTGGCTTTAGGGATGGCAATGTTGGTCTGTCAGTCAGACTGGTATATCTTAACGACTAGTGGTTGGACTGCTATGACATTTTGTGTTGACATTCGTTGCCCCCAGAGGGTGAATCCTAATGAATTTGGCGACCCTCTGGCTTTTCATCTTGTGCCACTATGAGGTTGACATTTCTGGTTTCAAAATAAAAAAGAAAGGTCTGACTTTTCATCCGGCACAGGTCAAAGTTTGAAATTTTGTGGTGACATATCTCAACATCTACAAGATAGATTGGCGGTAAAATTTTGTGCCGACGTTCATGAATCCTAATGACTTTGGTGATCACCCCTAGCACCACCATGAGGTTGACATTTGGGGTTTTGGGTGAAACTATTCATAGGATACATTGTTTAGTTACCCTGTAATGTAATTCAGACACTCATGTTCCCTTCTGGATGAACTGTAATAACTTTGGTGATCTCTTAACTTTTCATCTAGCAGCATCACCATGTCAAATTTTATGACCAAATACCTGCAGAAGTAATGACATTCCCATCATCCTCCGCTGTATTTTGTGGTCAGTGATGTTTAGCAAATGTTAGCATGCTAACATACCAAACTAAGATGGTGACCGTGGTCAACATTAAACCTGCTAAACATTAGCATGTCGGTAATGCCACTGAGAATATCAACACATTCTATTATGGGAAAGCCATGTAGTGTTACAGCAGTACAAGACACACCAGAGTGTATCCAACATCATCATCATCATCATCATCATCATCATCACACGCACATCAAGTCTCCAACAGCGTGAGACATAAACCCACTTCCGACTGTGCACACATCCTCATTCACGTACACATAGTCAGAAACGGAAACAGCTCAGGAAACAGTTTTAACCACATCGATTAATCTTCATCCAGAGCCGTTCAGGGGGATATCCTAACTCTGGTCAATTATTATCCAAACATAGCAGTCTTAAGTCTTTACCTTAACTGGTCAGTTTGAACAATTAAACAATCTTCTGGAAGTCGGGCAGCTAACGCAGTAAAGTTCTGCTTTGGTTAAATAGTAAAAAAAAAAAAAAGAAATCTCATCACAATAGAAACCTTGAGGATTTGAGATTTGAGGCATGGTTGTAGGAGTTGACAGTAAAAGTCTCCCCCTCAGCGTACTTTCCCCT
The DNA here is from genome assembly GCF_023349555.1 of Cebidichthys violaceus. Lineage (NCBI taxonomy): Eukaryota > Metazoa > Chordata > Actinopteri > Perciformes > Stichaeidae > Cebidichthys > Cebidichthys violaceus. Next base: position 371,953 of record NW_027176805.1, read on the forward strand.
GTGGTAATTAAAGGTTAGACTCTTTGTTTTCATGAATAGTGCCTGCTATTTTAAGACATTTTGCTCTTGCTTTCCTTGGAGTATGTAAAGTTAAAATAAGTAGGCTGTGGCTGATTGTTGGCTTCCGAGCATATCCTATAAGTCTCTTGCTCAAAGACGGCCTTACAACATTTCCTGCAGCACTGCTGCTCATTTTAGCAACACAGAGCTGCCTCCCACTTTTGTTGTTAATAAAGGAAGTACCATTTTACCTGATAGTGACAAACGAGGTTACAAAGGATGTGACATATATAAGAAGACATATCTGCAAAATGTTTTGTGATTCTGCACACCGTCCGGTAACCTTGCAAATGGAAAGAGATTATTGATTAACAGACAGATTTTACGGCAGAAGGATATCTTGTACTGACACTATTTCCCTTCATCTTATATGCATCTAAGGCATGGTTAAGGTCTGGAAAGGCAAATAAAAGACTTGGTTAAGGGTTAAGGAAAGATTATGTAGTTAAATATTATAAATTTCAATGCCAGCTTGCAGTTTGGGACGAGGCAAGACCGTGAACCTCTCATGTAAAAATCACAGATCCATTTACTTAATCCATTTACACATATTTGTCGTTTCAGATGTGGAAAAAGACTCCTCACATTTAAACTGAGTTTAACAGTGTGAGTGTGTGTGTGTGATGATTTGATGATCTGTTACTTTAAACACTTTTCAATAAAGCTAACAAGAGAATGGCACTGACTCACTGAACAGAGCACTAAATCATATTACAACAGCATTACTTTATATATATATTATAAACAATTTCTAGCAGTGGCACTCAGTCTCGGTGTGGTGATGAAAATGTTTTGAGTCTGGAGTGCTCAATGTCTGCCCACGTTGAGCACCGCTCTTCCCCTTAGACTTAATCAAAGGCACCACCCGGTGGCGGAAGCCGAGCAGCACATTCACAAACATCACATACTGAGAAGGAGCAGAATTATTACCATTAAAGGATCGAGAGCTATCAGTCCCAGGTGGGTTCAAGTGTGGCTACTTGAGGTTTTCAGAACATACAGTGACAGTAAGATTGGTTAAAGTAGTAGGAGGATTTAAACCAGAGACTATTCTCAATATCATTACTATTACTCATGCATTAATGTAAAGGCAGGGTAGAGCTATTTTGTATTGGACTGCACTTTGTTTCCAAAATTAGTATTTTTTTAAATATATTTTATTATGATAATTATTTATCTATATTGAATTAATCTGGGAATTATTTTGTTATTGTTGGATTGTAAAAAAATATATATATAAAAAATATATATATAGTATATATAATGTCATTCTAATTTGTAGTATAATTAAATTGTTGTATTTTAAAAAAAGCTCACTTTGCTGTCCTATAGGTTGTGGTTTTGTTCCTGTGCAGGCCCACAGTCATATTTCACAAAACTGAAACAGCCAATCATAACGTTCCCAACCCTTAGCCAAACAGAAAATTGGATTACTTCTTCTTCGTCTAAATTAAATTTCACCTGCACCACCGGAGTGTGCTCAACAGGGGTAGACCACGGACACTGGTAAACACACACTTGTCTGAGGTTACTGAGTCTATGGGGACATCTTCTGAAACTCATACAGATCATTAGGACCAAAAGAAGTTCATCTTAGGGTTTTCTTTGTGTGGACCAACCAAAATGTCCACACAAGTAACACACACAAGTAACACACACAAGACACACACACACACACACACACACACACACACACACACACACACACACACACACTCCTCTGTGTTGTAGCTTGTATGTCACAAACACCTGGTGATTAGTGACATCTCTTGGTGATGAAACTCATGTGCTACCTAAAGCAACCACAACTTCAGGGTGTTGACCAATGAACAGAAACACCTCGCATTGCTAACATCAAAATGGAGAGAAGACCCTTGTGTTTAAAATGCAGATTTCTGAATCTAAATATAACACTTTTGGCACGAGTAGCAATACTTAATACAAACAGTGGCTAGCTTGCTCGAAGAAGTTAACACTTTTACATGAGAAAAAAGCCACCAATATTTATGCAGCTGTTCTCACTGCATCTCCAAAATTTCCCTCTCTTATATACTTCCTTCAGTTTGAGGCTTATCAAACGAGTCATGACATGTTTTCAGATCCTAAAATAGCTTGTAAAAGTGAGAAGAAGCCACAAACAGTGAAGCTTCAGTCTCAGTCAGGCAGAAAGTGAAACTTACAGCCATTTTTTCCAAGTAAATGAAACAGCAGACGTTTCCGATCTGTTGGAAGACGTTTGTGTGGGCAAAAGTGTGTGTGTGTGTGTGTGTGTGTGTGTGTGTGTGTGTGTGTGTGGGTGGGTAGTTTTGAAGGTATCAGACGAGAGATACAATGTATTGCCCTTCACAAATGCTTCCTGTATGGTTCAGGTTTCCAAATCCAATTGGTACACATTTCTATAACTTTTTTTTTTTTTTTTTACATATATTCACAAAATTACTACTTTAAGTGTATTATTCAAGAGCCCCAAAGTATAACTTGGTTTATGACTAAATACCTTCAAAACTATTGACAAAAGTCTCAGCTGTGCTTCCTGTTTACTGCCAATTAGCTAATTTTAGCATGCTACCACACGTCAGGTAGAAGGTGAACATGGTAAACACCATGCTTGCTAAAAACTCAGCATGTTTGCATTGTCATTGTGAGCATGTTAGCATGCCGACATTAGCATTTAGCTCAAAGCACCACTGTGTGTGAGTACAGAACCACAGAGCTGCTTGAATGGCTGCGGAGTCCTATTTTGTGCAAGCCGCCTCTCTGTTAACTATGTCGATAGAGCATGGTGTCAGACTGTGGTTTCAAACAGTCCTGAGCAAGTGAGGAGTGAGAGAGGAAGAGGCTTCTTCCTGTATCGCTTCTTCCTCTGTACAACGAGGGCAGTACATGAACTGAGCACTAAAACATCTGATTATTCCCCGTACTTCAAACGTACCGTGCAGTATTGTCACTGAGCATCACTGCAAAAATACAACAGAATTTACTTTATACTTTATCTAATCCCAGTTTGCAGACACATGAGTGCACTGTCCTGAATAGAGGTCTTAACCTGTCAGTAACAGTAACAGTAACAGTGTCAGACTGTGGCTCATTTAAAGGATGAGTCCTCGTGGACTATATCATTTTGGAGTTCTGCTGTCCAGACGTCCAAAAAATGGTCCAGCACTTCCCCCAGTGTAATTATAATGAAACACACACACACACACACACACACACACACACACACACACACATTGCTTGGAGTATTTAAGGCCTGATAATAGCAGTGAGTGACAGAAATCTGCACCCTCTATTATTACTGCTGCCCTTCTATGACGACAAATAGAGAGGCGAGGAGTAGCAGCGGTGGAAAGTAACTAAGTACATTTACACTTCTATGCTTTTGTACATTTTAGAGGCACTTGCATCTGCTTGAGTACTTCCATTTGATATCATTTTACACTGCGCACATCAAGTTGAATTCATAAGCAGTGAAGCGCACCCTGAATCATTTCAATACCCTCAGTGGTTTTCCTGCTACAGCCTCACTTGGTGTGGTATGTTGGCTAACGTTAGCCAACTTTTGATATTGATGTGTAACTGTGTCCGTTCGCTGGCTTCATGGCTTGTCTGCCTGTGCTAGTATTACATTATGGTATGTTTTAATGTGGTATTATGTCAACAGTAACACAAGCGCCTGACTTAATTTTTTGGGGGAGAATTCAAATTTGAATCATAATTCAAATGATCTTGTAGTTTCTTGTTATCTTGTGGCCATCCTGGTCGCTGTTCAGCAAAATCTCTCGCTTTAAATCTCCATTGAACCGAGTCGTTTTTGTGTATTATTGGTATTAAAGGTCTTGTTTTACAGGTGGGTTTTGTGGAAAAATCTGCTAGTAAGTTTATTTAAAAAAAAGTTTGCAAAGTAACTCATCTGCCAACAGTCTGAGATTTGGGTGTGTTATGCTAGTACACAGAATTTTCTTTTATTTCTAAACAGACCTAACCGACCTCCCAAGATCTGAAACATTGTCTGAAGTGACATCACTCGAGGCAATTTATAAGACTCACCGCAGCTCCTTCTGTAGACAAAAGGCTTTAAACAACTGTTTTAAAATATGCATTTGAAATGCAATATACTATTTACCTTCAGGTATAGTACTGAATGCAAGACTTTGCCTTGTAATTAAGTACTTTTACATCATGGTGTTTTTACTTTTAACTAAAGTAAAGGATCTGATCACTAGTTTAACGTGTCAATTGTGGATTTTTTTCAATCAATCTTGATAGAATATGACAATAAGTAAATCTGTGAATAAATAGGAAGGGAGCGTTAAACTGTAACGCAGGTTAGGAGAAGAAGTTATCATAACTGGCGACACTCAGGTTCTTCCCCTTCTCTGCTGAGGCTTAACCAGCCAATGATTGTCCAGTCACAGTACAGTATTTTAGCAATATGCAACCATGGATGTTGTGGCCAAATGACTACAATAGATAGTTTCTTTTAATATGTCAACTAAATGACAAAGCCAGAGTTGACGATTTTAGGATCTCGGTGGAGATGAAGAAAGCAGATGGGAGGTTACGAAAACAAAACAAGCTGCTGTGGTTTGAAGTAGGAAGAGAGAAGAAGAGCGTGGGCACGAGAGGAGGATGTCATGGGAAAGAGGAAGAATAGAAGCAGTCACGATGGGAGGGCAGTGATGACAGCACCGTTATTAAAGCTCCCACTAATAAATGCTCTACAGCCACTGAGGAGCAGAGACGAAGACATCGTGCTGAGCCTTAGCATCCATGAGTGTGTTACGCACACGCTGTGTTGTCATATCACGTTATCTGTTTCACATGCTTCAAAAGATATCATGTATTCTTTTGTATTCACATATAGGCATAAATGACAGTATTGCCATCTGCAGATATTTTTGTAAACAATCTGTTTTTGGTATGAACAATTTTCATAATAGTGCATCCCTCACTTACATACAAAAATGGCACTACTTTTTTCCAAAGCTAAATATTTTACAAATAAATAACAGCATTTTTCTAACATTTACTTGTTGGTATTTATGGTCTCCAGAGGAGGAATCCTGATGTTTTTGGAGACTTCTGATCTCTTGTTTGGCACTTTTATCAAATTTCAAATTGTTCACATGAAATATGATGAACAAATATAACATGTACAATAAATATACAAATACATATGATGAATAAATATAAACCTAATGGATCAGATTTAAGTGACTTCATTGACCATTCCTCTTCCACAGAGGATGAACCTCTTCGGTTTTATTGACCTCACAATCTTTCCTCTAGCCCGACTTTCAGGACCAATTTTAACTTTTTATTACCATTTGTTATCGGAGAGGCTTGTAGCTGAACTGTATGTCAATTTGTTTTGTTTTATGTGTGTAACTGCTTATTACTGTGTTATTACAATCCAACAAACATCGATATGTCATGACATATGCCACTCATTAAAATTGTGTACATATTAGCACCTTAAAGTTTCTCTCTGAGTCTCTGTGACACAACAATCACAGGGACTCAAATGATTCCTTTATCACTTTTATTCCACAAAAAATTAAATACAATCATATCACAACATAAAATGTTGTCACATCATTCTTCACCTGAATGCAAACAAGCAATACTATAATACTGAAGGAATGAAAATTACAAAATGCAGCCTGGAGCACATGGAGCAGGAGAGGATCCAGTGTTTTAGTTAACTTCAGTAGGATGAATACGCATAGGGCTTAAACCAGATATCATCCTAGAGGCCAGTCTCTCTCTGCACCATTCAGTAGTATGAAAACGATTCATATTCATTTTAACTGCATGTGATATAAATCTTTTCATGTAAAAACACTCTTTTACACACTTAATTTGAAAATGAATAAATGAAGCTACAAACATTTTCCTCAAAAATTCCGCTAATGCCAGCTTTTTTTTCTTCTTTTGCCTTAAAAATCTATTTCTATTGCCTTATTCCTACTTTCATCCTCGCTAAAAGCTAAGACAGCCGGTCATCATCATCCTTTTTAGCGCCTTTCTCAAAATTTGCTCTCTGAATGCAAATGTCCAACTCTTCCTCTCCTCGGATCTAAGCGTATATGTTAAACCAGGACATTTGTAGATGAGTGCTGTCTGAGCTTTGTACTTTGTCTGGCTGGCTACATTCAGGTTGATAGCGGAACCTTTTTCTACTTTTGCGACAGAAACCTCATCGTTTCACAGTTTCATTAAGAACAAGTCTATGCAGCAAGAGCGTTTTAAAATGTTTCTCCTTCCATGTTCACTCTACCTAGCAATAAAACAAATGAGGCTACTTTAACAAAGATCAATAGAAACATCACATTTGCTTTGCATTTTGGCAATCAAGCGGTAAGGCCGCAGGTCACAGTTATACAATGTGACCGCGCTGAACTCATCACGCACACACGAAAAACGCACTCTGATCAGAACGTCTCCAGCCACAGACTGAGGGCTCTGGGTTTAGGGGGTCACTTCTGGAGTTGGAGGTTCTAAGGTAAGGATTCATGGGTCATACATTGGGTTGCTGAAATTTACCATAGGTCTGTTGTCCAGAAGAGGGCCATAGGATCTACGTCTGTAATGGAGAGGAAGTAGAGAAGAAACAGTGAGAGAGAAGTTGAATGGAGAGAAAGGAATACGATGACAGTAGTCTTTAAAGAAAAACTATATATATATATATATATATATATGAAATAAAGATACTTTAAAAAAATGCTCTTTTGGTTATACAAACATTTTAGAGTTACTCTGATGCTTGACATAATTATTAATTTACAATAGTAAGAGTAGCCCCTGAAATCTGTACACAGGTGTTTTCATGAAAAGTGTTTTTGATATTTTTTTTAACAAAAATTTAACTAATAAAATTCCATTCATCTTCATTGTAGCGGCAGAAATCTCAGAGACAGATACCTTTTAAAAAAACAAAAAAACGTTGAAGAATAAAACCTAAATTCACGGCAAAATATGTTTATTTTATATTACCTTTCCCACAAAATGTCATCACTAACAATAACACGTCAATGCACTCGTTATAGATTTGTTTGAGTTCTGGACTCACCGGATCCTGCAGTGGTAAAGCCCAGCCAACACTAGGGTGACAGTCACTGAGGACACAATAACAACAATGACAATACTTCCTGGAGAGAGAAAGAGAGAGACAGTAAGTATCATAAGATCCATTGTTTGTAAAAACGGTTTTAGTCCTGCAAACAAGTAATACGTTTTTCCAAGTACCTGCTGCCTACATTTCTTCCTACATCACTTCCTTTCCGCCTTTCAGTACTTCTGAACTCAAACTGTATATCTTCAGCTTGCTTATCGACAGTGTTGTGCAAGTTATTTGGAACTGCTTTACTAATTTCTCTTTAGCATTACTCATTACATAGTTTTTGTTACTCAGAACAGTTCTGTCAAAGGAGCCTTTTATGTTCAACTGAAATATATATATGTGATTCTTAAATGTATTGCTAGTTTTTTTAATAATTAAAAGGAAGGAATAAAAAGGTATTTGGGGAAATATCAGAGTTGTCTCAGTCGGCTCTGCAAAAATGTATTCTGTTTAAAATGTTCTGCGTTATTTGCCTGCATCTCCGGTGGAACACAAACGCACTATCCACGTTGGAATAAATGAGACGACTGCATTCGATTTTCATGGCAATCCATCTTTCAGTTGTTGAGACATTCTACACCAAACCTCAAAGGTCAAACTCGTGGTGGGAGATGAACATTCAGGAGATACACAAATTGATTAAAATTGACGGTCTGGGAACCAATAGATATCTGGCAATGGTTGGCTGATGGGCTGACCAATAGACATCGCCATCCATACAGCCATGACACCAGCAAAGCACAGCAGAGAATCTAGCTTCAGAATCAATTTGAGACATAACATTTCACTTGCTTCCTCTTATTCGGAAGCAGAATTCAATCAATAAACACCACCATGGGAAATTAAGCTGTCTCCAACATCTCTCTCTAAGTTCAAAGTTTAAGTTGCTTGGCTGACAGACAACCAAGTAACAGATAACTTTGTTGAGTTTCAACAGTGATCTGGGAGGACACTTTAGGGAATTGAGGGCTCCATTGGATGCTCTGACAAAATGGCCTTTTTTTTGTCCGTTTGCTGTAGATTATCAAATCAATCTTCAACTCGTCATGGAACAAAGCGGTCCGATCCTTGAACTCATTTGGCGATAGGTGGGTGGAGTGGAAGATCGAGGTTTGTGATACACAAACACGGAAACAATTGCAGAAAAGTTGCGTCACAATGCAAATATTAGATGAAAAACTTTGGCCATTTAAAAAAAGTTTCTTGTTTTCCACTTTCTTGTGGCTTTCACCGGCCACAACAAAAGAAACCATGATGGTCTGACCAGGGCCGATTAAATCAATTAAACCACTTAAGGCGCCGACCATGAACCAAAACTTCTCTGGTTGAAGTCAGGCCAAGGACCTTTGTTGCAGCTCATTCCCCATCTCTTACTCCCTTCCTGTCACCTCTCTACTTTCACTGTCAAATAAAGGCATAAAATGGACAATAATAATGATAATAGAAATGATAAGTTACAGATGTTGAAACCAGCTGTCAAGACAATTGCAATTGCTCACTTGGTTGTGTTCTAACATTGTAAAACCTTTTTGTTTGTTGTGTAACCATGCTATCATTAGCCAAATAGCAACACAAAGTACAGCTGAGGCTGATGGGAATGGATGTCTGCAACACATTTCATGGAAACCAACAAAATAGTTGTTGAGACATTTCGTTAAAAAACAAATGGAGAAAAAAGTGAAAAAAATTGCGTTTTTTAACTGTTACCAGTTGTGGTGGAAAAAACGATTTAATAGTACAGAGTGAGTCCTATGATACTGAAATTAAGAACATTGAGAAAAGAAGTTTTTCTTTGAAGTATTTATTCTCTGCGCAGAGAAGGTTCAATCGTCATACAGAGGTGTAGGTTGTGCACCACTTCTAAAGGACCTGAGCACAGAGTCAATAAGACATCTGGGCAACAGTGACCATTCTGTGGATAACTATTGAATGGTCAACTGTCTGCATCCCCATTCAGCCCCTTTTCTAAGCTGAACATATCATCTCCTTGAGTAAGACACACACACACTGTTTTACTCTACTTGAGAGGACCCTCACTGACCATGTCTGACATTCATTAACCTTGTTTATAACTGGGAGTCCGAAAATCTTGAAGTTGTATCTCACAAGACAAAAAGGGCCAAAACACTGAGTGGTCCGACAATAAAAACAGATAAATAAGTCACAGTGGAAATTTGCATTGATGCTTTCAGATGTGATGAGAAATCAAACTTTTGGGTGTGCTAAAGCATATAACTGCAGAGACATAATTTCACATTTAGTTCCTGACTTAAGTTTCTGGGACTATTTCTGGGTGACTCATTGTACTCATAACACTTATAATTGGACACCTAGCATAGAAACAGTCAAAGTTCAAAAACCGTGCCCTGGAGGTATGTCATAAAAGTTCTGAGTCAGACGCATTATCAGATTCAATGGTTACTGATGACGGGAATGTCTTTTCACATTCCTGCACATGAGGGACAGAGTTCAAACTCTGTTAAAATAACATACACAGAAATCCGTATTAAGAATGGATGGATCTATAGAGCTGAGAGACTTGCTTGACGTGTCTCTGCAACGACTGGATGCCATTGAAAAAACAGGTCAGTTTTGTGAATGATAGGGTGAGCAGGGAAAGAATTGGCAGACAGCCATTTGTCTTCAAACTGATGCCGTTCGTTTTCACTCATTCAACTAGTGAAGACTCAACTTCAAAGTAAACAAGGAAGTGTGAGAGTGAATTGTTGTGTTCAAATATTAACCACAGATCGACACATTGCTTAAATAGGTCAAAGAGAAGGAGGAACGGATGCATGGACTCTGTTTACACTGACCTCTTTAATCAGAGAGGTGTGGTCACTGGTGCTTTGTTGTTTGGTTCCTTTTTTCACTCAGAGACCCTCAGTTTCAGGACAGATGGACCATTTACATGCAGTTTACTGGCAATATGTTTTGACTATGCTTTTATAGAAATTATTTATAAAAAATGGAGAGGTAGGCACCTTGAGCCTGGGGGCCCCAAACAGCTATAAATAGATTATGATGTTCGGATATGAAAAGTATTGAATTATTTTACTATTCTTATACATTGTATCCCAAAATAACTAACAAAAGGCGCCCAAAGAACTTAAAAATATGCAACAGATTCAGATTTGACTCACAAGTACATTGTGCTGATAAAGCCTTTTTTTTAACTCTTTACTTGAACTAAACATTTGTACACAGGAGTTTTACTGTGCAGTAATAGTAGTTTAGAAACATTGGTGAAATGGTGGTCAAAAAACATAATGCAGATAATTTCCAATTAGACGTATTAGTTGCTTGCTTTGACATAACCACATTATTTCCTGTAACTAACAGGCAGATTTTTTGTACTAATTATGCTGATGGATTGTCATGAAATTTGCTACATATATTCAACTCTAGGTCAAAGTTCTCAGTAAAATATCTCTGTGATGTTGTATATCTACTTGATTGTTTGGCACAACATTTGGTACAAACATTCATGGTCCCCAGATGATGCATTCTGTCGTCAGACGGTGACTTTTCCTCTTGTGCTGCCAGCTGGTTGACATTTCTCGTTGTAATTGAACTATTTTGACAGCTATACCGCGTAAATTTCTGTGAAATTTGGTACAGACATGCATGGTGCCCAGAAGCTGAATTTCAATAAAATTGATCCCCTGACCTCTCATCTAGCGCCATCATCTGTTCTAAACTTTAATTTTCCCAATACTTTGGTTTATGACCAGATAACTGTAAAACTAATGGCGGTCTCACCTACTTTGTGTTTAGTCATAATTATCAAATGTTAGCATTGTTGTCGCTACATACCTGAGCTCAGACCCTCGGACTTATGTCCTTCTTGTCCCAGTGTGGTGGTTTGGGTGGAACTTGCGGTGGTGGTACTGGTAGTAGTTGTTGTGCCGGTGTTTTGGGTGGTGATGGGGGGGCTGGTGCTGGTGCTGATGCCGGTACTGATGCTGGGGCTTGTGCTGGTACTGATGCTGGTACTGATGCTGGGGCTTGTGCTGGTACTGATGCTGGTACTGATGCTGGGGCTTGTGCTGGTACTGATGCTGGTACTGATGCTGGGGCTTGTGCTGGTACTGATGCTGGTACTGATGCTGGGGCTTGTGCTGGTACTGATGTTGGCACTGATGCTGGGGCTTGTGCTGGTACTGATGTTGGCACTGATGCTGGGGCTTGTGCTGGTACTGACGCTAAAGTCCTGGTCAGTTGTGATAGATGGAGATGAGGAAGACAATGAAGAGGACGTGGTTTGTGATTCTGATGAAATTGTCGCATTTGGAGTGTTTGTTTGCTCAGTGCCGGTTTCATTTTGGGTGGTAGCTGTATTGTTGGTAGACAGAGTTGTACTGGTGGAAGTGATATCGGTGACATAAGCACTTGACGTGGGTGGTTGAGTAGTTGATGATTTCAAGGTTGTAGCCTGGGAGCTGACCCTGTTCGACGTGATAGGCCTCACTGAATTTCTTTGAGCGACTTCTATTGTTGGGGATGGTGATTCAGATAATACTGCACCACACAACAGTAGACCTGCGATTTAAAACAACATTTTTTTTAATTTAAAATACATTCCGGCGGCAATGTGTTTCAACAGATTTAAGAGCATACAACAGCTATTACAGGCCCCACAGTCTCTGGGGACACCATAGAGGGATGATAATGATCTTACACTCCAGGTATTTAACACATTACGGTTTACTCAGCATGAGCACTCCAAAAAATAACCCTGATGATGTCATGTCATGAAAGATGTCATGATGATGTCATGTTGTGTGTGCGTTTTTATTAATACTATCACTGATGACTCTAAATTGCAAGCGGTACACATGAAACACTTGAAGGTTTTGGGGCTTTTACCAATAATAACAGTAATACAACAGAATAAGACGCCTTGACGGCGAGGCAGAACAAATAAATTGATGACATATTGTGGGATGGACGAACACATTGTTGGTTTTAGTCTTTTCCAGGGATTTGTTGACACTAAGAAAAATATTGAATAATGCCAGCCTTATCCTTTAACAATGCAGTCTATCAGGGTATTGCAACAGCTGAGACTTTAACACGCAGTTCACCAACTTTCAACTTCACCTTTAGAACTAGTAGGTTACAGTTCAAAGTCATGACAGAATCAAGTTCTGTTTTCGGAGACCCGTGTAATGCTTTAGGGGGAGAGGCAGAGTTTTGTCCTCAGTGTTTTAATAAAAAGGAAGAGATAAGGTATGATGCATTCAACGTCACTCCACATCTCTACTGGAAATGAATAACAACATCATCCTCTGACAGAAAGTCAGTGATTCAACTCACCACATTATCCTGTGATGTATAAGAGCTCCATTACTACCCCCAGGTTTCAAAACTGCACAGTGTTGTTCACAACCAAAGTCAAAGTTAAGAAGAACAAAAAAAGATGTCACGCCCCTGAGCATTAGTGGCACCTACAAACATGTGTTTAATCATCCCAAAGTTGAAAAAGTGAAAATATCCAATGTACTTTCTCACTTGTTAAATATTGTTTGTACAGCTCAGCACCAAATCAAATGTTACACAACAAAGAAGCATTCCGTTATTTAACGCTAACCCTCATCAGGAAGAGCCGGCTTGTGATTTTAACTTTATTGTATTGAATACTAAATAACTAACATCTTTTTTAAACCAGTGAAAAAAGTCTGATCTTAAGAGATGTTTCAACTGTTGCAATTGAATAAAAAATGTCTTGAAACAAGCCTGTCTTAGTCGTAAACGGGAAATAATCTCACGCAAACAGCGACTTAAATGAAATTTGGAGAGATTTTTTACATGACACCAAATAGTAAGAGGGACATTTTTGCAATGGAGAGGTATGTCTGCATTCCCTCCACCTCCCTCGGCAAAACTTTTCTTCAATTTATTGAATTATCTTGAAAGTTGTGACGTGCTCTTCCACATATTCTGACTTGCTCGAGACATTGACAAGTCTTGTACATAAAAAGACAGTGAGAGAAATCAGATTTCAAGGCTAGTCACCACATCAAATAGCATGCATTGATGTCAGTGTTTACTTACATGATATCACAGCCTGCAGGCTGACCCTCATCATAGTGCTCTTTTCCCTGTATATCTCCACAAACACGTGTGTAGCTGCAGCTCTGCGCTCTGTGCTCCCTGAGGACAGATGTACTGTGTGCGGCTGCCTGTGACTGGAGGTGACTGATTACTAGAGCCTGGAGGCGAGGCTACGTGATGACTGAGTGATGCAAGAAAAGAAAAAAAAGGGGGGGTGGCCCGGTCATAGTATGAAGCTGTTTTAATGATGACTTAAAGGACCAGTGTGTATGATTTAGTGGCATCTAGTGGTGAGGCTGCAGATTGCATTCAAATAAAATACCCCTTCGCACACGCCTCCCTTTCCAAGGGTGTCTGAGTACTGTGGTGTCTTTCAGTTGAGGTAAGGACGTGAAAGTAAAGTACTAGTGAGCTTATTGTACCTAATAGTATTTGATATTGTATCACTAATATTCCTATAGGTGATTATAATGTGCTATAATATAGTGAGTACAGGGTCTATATATTGTTTAATTCCATTCCTCACCCCTTATCGGTGTAATATGTCAAAAAATACCAGTATTTATGTATATTTTTTATAGCAAAACATTTAAAATACACATCATGTAATATATTATAAAATATGTTAGCAAGTACAGCTTCTTAGTGTCATGTGTGTAAGGTACAGTCAATTTAAATTGAATGCTGTTCTTAAAAGTGTGTGATTGATATAAATCAGCGACACTGTATATATATATATATATATATATATATATATATACACACACACAGTATTACAGCCCACAGATAAACTAGGAGTCCATGAAACACAATAAAGATTGATGAAAGTATTCATTAATTATTTATCTGTTAAACTGTTTCCCTTCAGGCAGTGTTGGTTGGAGTTAAACACGTTTAAAAGTTAATAGAAAGCAGTCAGAAAGAAGTGACCTTACTAGACCTCTCTTTCCTGCTCCTCACCTCTGCTTGAGGTGATCGGCCCAAGGCTAAATGGAGCCACGACTAGCATAACACACACACACACACACACACATATCTGACCGTGGCAGGTTTTGACAAGGAAGACAAATGTGTGGAATAATGAAAGAAAATATCTGTTTCTGATCTCTCTTTCAACTCTCAATCATGAGTCCAACACTGTTATATGAATGCAATGCTCAATCAATCATCAGGTCGGCATTTGAATTTGTCCAATCCTTTCATTTATACCCAAATATTGGCCAAACTAATGGCATTGCCATCAGCCTCAGCTGTACTTAGGCAAATGTTAGCAGGCTAACATGCTGAACCAAGAAGGTGAACATTATGCGTGTCAAATATCAACATGCTAACATTGTCACTGCCAGCATTGGTATTACATTCTAGCATGTCTGTAGAATCTTAGACTTGTTACACTAAAATCTTTTGTGTTCAGATGAACTTACCTGAGGAGCTGTTGATGACGGAGACATTGTCCTTATTTAAAGAGCTGCTGCTGGTGCTGCTGTCAGCTGAGGCGGTTGTGATGGTGGCTTGTGTAGTCCCGGTCACAGATGATGGGTCAGGCCCTGAAGTAGAGTTGGATTGGGATACTGAAGAAGAGTACATTGAGGAGGTGTCCACTGGTGATGAAGCTGGATGGACGACAGTACTGGTGTCTCTGGTTTCTCCCATCCTGTCTGTCACTCTCTCGGTGGATTGAGTAGAAACTGTAGAGGTGTCTTCAGCCTCACTGGTGGACTGAGCTGAATTTGTCGTGGTCACCTCAGCAGGTGACGGGGTAGGTTGGGCGGATGAGGACTGGAGAGTTGTGGTCGGTGTTGCAGCGGATGAGGACTGGAGAGTTGTGGTCGGTGTTGCAGCGGAAGATTCCTGTTCAGATGTGTTTTCATAGACTTTAAGGTCCACTGTTGTGTTGCTTCTTGCGGTATTTTCAGTAACAGAGACCGGTGCATGCTGGGAGTCGGTGGTGGTGACATTGTCCTCAGTAGTCAATAGAGGAACAGCGGTGGAAGGAAGAGAGTTTTGCAGTGTACTTGAGGATGGTGATGGTGTTGATGATGAAGGTAGTGGGGTGAAGGGAGCTACACTCTGTCCTGTTGGGGAACAGCAGAACAACAGCCTGAGAAGTCAACAGCTGTCTGTTAATCACACCATTGGAAATATATATTTGTTGAATCAAAGTGGAAAGAATAATTGAGGAAAAGATATTCTTCAAGATGCACTTGTGTGAGAGGTAGAATTGTAATCTAGTGGTATATCCACACAAATATAACGAGCGAGCTTTTCATGCAGCTAACTAACTTTAACAGCATGATCACTGGTGGTTTATCAGTCAACTAGTACTGTACACACAGGCAGTATTTGGTAACTACGACGATTGATCTTCCTTAATTGATAGCTTGATGGTAAATACACAGCAAATAAAATAGAAAATCACTAATTTGTGCCGTCTAGTTAGCCATATGAGTCTGGGGATGGCCATCTGGACGTCTTGGTGACAGAAAGATGGACTGCCACTAACGATTATTTTCATTATCTACTAATTGTTTAGTCTGACTTCAATTATTCATTTTCAAATCAAAGAGTTGATTCATTTTCTGTAAATTGATTGATTGATTGTTAGGTAGAGCAGTGCAGCTGTACAGCTGTCTCCGAATTCAGCTGCTAAAATGATCTTCAACACCGATTTAACTTGACTAGAAAGAGTGCAATTCATTATTTCTTTTTTTTTTATTGATGAATGGAATGATGGCAGCCCAAGACCAATGACTGAAGATCGAGCACATTGGAGTAACTTTGTTATTGTGTGTATTGGTACGATTCCCCAGTGTCAGTCTTTCAGTCTGTCAGAAACACAGATGACCCTGTGGTGAGCTGGTAAAGCTTCAGACATTGGTGCTGGATATTTGTGTTTTCAAATGGAATGCTTTAATGCTCAGATATTTCCTGATTCAGTTCTCCAGCTGTGGTTTTTTTTTTGTTTGTTATTATCTGTAGTTCATATTGTAAGCCAGAAGAGAGCAGCATATTCATGTATAATGTAGCCAGAGATTTCAAAACCAGTGAAGTCATAGGAGATTAAAGGCACCATGACATTCCACATCACTATTGGTCAAATAGAGAAATGTCTGAATGTACTTATTGTACTTTAAAGAGCTCAGAGGTCTACTTTGTCCAAGTTTTTAGCTGAGGCCTGCCAGCAACCTAAGTCTTGAGGCAAACCTATCCAAACTATCACTGGATGCCTTTGATATGAAAGAAAACTTTGAAATGTGACGATTCAGCAGGAGCATCTTTTTTCAATGTTTTCTAAGACAGTGATTTTCAACCACTGTGCCGCGGCGCACCAGTGTGCGGTGAGAGATCGTCGGGTGTGCCGTGGGAAAATATGATTTAGTTGCTGCAAATAATTTGCCATTGTTGAGCGTCTGAGCCTGCAATATAGTGGCTGGCTATGTAATTAAATACTCTTCCGTGCCAGTGGGTGGCAGTGGGTAGCGCAATAATGACATTGTTCATTTAAGACAGTAGAATTAAATGATGCGCAGGAGAGCTTGCGGTGACAAGACGAACAGCGATGGAGAAAAATTTGAAAAGGAAAAATGCGGACTCTGAGCTGGGCCCTGGACAAAATTCTAACCCAGATGAAAAGCCTAGACTGGTGCTCTCAAAAGAAAGAAAAAACGGTAAGCTCGAGGCAATACAGCGAAAGTTATCTTTCGTTTGGATCTGACTGCACCGACTCCATTAAGCTTGGTGTGTGGGGAAAAGCTATCCAACAGTGCCGTGGTCCCAAGCAAGCTTAAACGTCTTCTCCAAACGAAACACCCGTCACTTCAAAACAAAACTTGGTGTGGCGCGAGATCTTTTTAATGTAAAAAATGTACAGCGGCTCAGAAAAGGTTGAAAAACACTGTTCTAACCTCTATATGGACGTGTATTCGATATAGATAGTGATATCCTCAAAAAGTGCAAACCACACTGAATCTAGAAATATGTGTAATACTGTTTGGGTGTTCAATTTTGACTGAGGGATGACTCTAAGAAGTATGATTTTGACGTGAGTTGCAATCTGGCGCTAACGGATTCAATGTACCTTAATTGCAACAATGACCTGTATGTCATAACCAAATTATTGAGAACATTTTTTTTGAAGAAGGCCTGCACTAAAATCCTTAAACACAGTAATCTGAAGACATTTCTACGGTGTGTTCATATTGTCTTCACTGATAAAGACCAACGGTAAGAGGTTTAAATACACCTCGGTGGGAGATGGGAATAATGGACACCTCATACAGTGACCTCTCCATGACAAACTCCCTCTGCTCCCGAACGATTGCCTAATTAATCGGCCTGGCTGCTGATAGCCCTGAATTAGTTTGCAAAACAAATGAGGACGGCTGCCGTGCCACTGAAACCTCTGAGGATAAGGGCAGTGAAGGAGGGGCTTGCATGAATGAATAACAAGACCTATACATCTCTAATATATGAGGAATAACTTAATATTTTTTTCACTGTTTTATATTGATAGTCATCTAAGGTACAATGGATGACAAGGACTTTGTTGCATTGATATTTTACAGCTGTTGGAGGTTAGTGTTCCTTCACCGCAGTTTGACACAGGTGGACATTTGGTTCTTCTGGAGGTTGAACCAGCGCCCACACAGTCATTACAACCTTTTTTTTTTTTTTAAAGAACTTTTTTTGCTTTATGCAGCACAGGGGTGTGTTGCTGTTGCAAGAGGGTAAAACATTAAAGGGATTTTTCAGGTGCCACTTCATCAATGAAATAATGGGGGTAATTATCCCTGGAGTGGAGAAAGGTCTGCAATTTAAATGGACTGTTTGATTGAGGCTGGAGTTTAGCAACCACTCGATTAAGTCCAGAATGGAGGTGTCTATTTCTCTGTATGTATGTGTGTGTGTGTGTGTGTGTGTGTGTACACTAACATGAAAGAGTTGGACAGAACAAAACAACACATGTTGCTATTCCTGTAGCCTTAGGTGGCACTAGAGGAAATGCCACAGGGTCTTCTAAATAAAAAAAAGATCCTCCTATGAATGTGTTTAGTGAATCTCATGAGCATTTTTGATAATCTGAAATAATGCAAAATCTGTGTGCAAACTTGACTTTTTCATCAGCAAACGATGCCAGAGTTAACTCAGAGTGTAAAAGATCCATTCTCTTTCTCAAGGGGGCAGGATTATCAACAGAGAAATCAGATGAAGCAATTAGGTTTTGAGATACAATGTCATGGAACAAAGTGTTATTTAAGCAAACCTCATGATGGCACTAGAGGAAAGTTCAGATAGTGACAAAAATCTTTTGGAATCATCCCCGGGGCACCATGAATATCCATATCCCACTGAATGACAATAGCTCAACTGGTATCTTGCACCAAGGTGTTACCCAATAAACCAACTTCCTGGATGATCCTGTAACTCATGATTTAATTGCAGTGCTAATGTCGGAAATAATGTGCTTTTTATGAGACTGGAGCATGCCATCACAGACTGGAGTTAAAGTCATTTAAGTTATTTTTTCTACCATCGCCACAATTTTTGGTGGACCCCCGGCTTGACCTGATGATGGCTCTAGATGAAAAGTGGAGGGATCACCAAAGGTACTTGAGGGGAACATGAATGTTATTTATTAAATGTCATGGCAATCCATCCAATAGCTGTTGAGACATTTAACTGAAAACCAGAAATGTCAAACTCATGGTTTGGCCAGGGGACAAGTCAGAGGATTACCAACGTTATTAGGATACATCTTCTGGGAACCATGACATTTTGGAGAAACTTTGACTTGCTGGTGGCGCTAGAAGAAAAGTCATTGTCTGTTCTAAATTGAATCCAGCAAGTAGTTAGTTAGATATTTCAGACTTCTGGCATGCATTGCCATCTTTACAGCCATGCCACTAGCATTGCTAAAAACATTTGCGTTTACATTTTACATACACAAAGAAAACACAAAGAGCATTTGTGGGTTTCCTAAATCTTCCAATGCCAATGTTTTCTGGCAATAGGGCGCACACTGTACCAGTATGTTAGGCTTCTAAGAGCCATTCATTATTTCAGAAGAAGAGAGTGTTTCCATGAAGATCAAAGTTAGTTGTGAAAAAAATAATAGGGCAAAAAACTGTCAACTGAAAAGGAACCATAAACCCTGCACTCTATCGGTTACTGACAATCACTTTATTTATTGGCGCAAGTGACCAACCAAGTGAAGGACCTGTGGTTCCTTTTCATTTCTGCAGAATAAAATCAACTGGTCCAAACAACAATTACCAAACCCACATCAAAAAAATAAAGATAATACAAAAATAAAATAGAAAGTGAGATAAAATAAACCTCCTGAAATGAGAACCATCTGGTCATTTGTTTGTGTCTGTGTGTGTCTCACTGCATTCAAAGCCCAGTCATGTTGTGAAATATAAATTTGCAATATGTAATCTGGCCTCTGGAAAATATGCAGTGGGTATTTGGGTTATTAGTCATTCAAGTCATGTACTTTTTGTTATACATTTCTGCCGTGTAAAAACTGTTCCCCCGACAGATCTCTCCTCTTGAATTCTTATCGCCTGATTTAGAATTTTCTTGAAACCAAGGTAACGAAGCGCCATATGTTGACGGCAGGAATCAGGTCAAAATCAGGAATTTTTGTATGAAAAGTTAAGCTAAAGATAAAACGAGATGGAGAACAAACTTTTCCATTCCAGTGTACATGAACAATGAATCGAATGGTAAAAGGTCACACAGTTCTGTGTGCAGGTTCGCCCCACTGTAAGTGATTAGACACATCATACAGCTGCTAGCCGATGCAGCAGCCCCAGCTCCGAACATCTTGAAACGGCCCGGCAATAGTGTTGCTCTTTACAGTGTCCAGACGAGTCAGCTCATCCCCTTATGCTCGCTGTTCCGGTTCTGGCAATCGCCCGAACTTAATGAGCCAGTGACCTTTCACAGCATCATTTTGCACAGGCAGTCTACTGCTAAGTCATAATCCACACAGCCTTTCCAGATTGTATGATTTGCATTTATATTGACGGGAGGAATATGTTGATTGATGCAGTGGTGGTTGCAGCCGCTGCAGCCTGGACATAGTCAGATAAAATGACATATTGGATCATCTGGGCGCCATTTGGTCTTTCCAGCCGAGATGAAACCAGACAACTTTTTTTCATGTTGTCTCACACATTGTTCTGATGAAGTCCCAAAGGTCGTCGTGAAGATTGGGGTCGATGGCGATGCTCAATCAATATCTGCTGGGTGGAGAAACCAATATGAGAGAACATAGAGACATTTTTGAAGAGTTTTGCTCTCTCTAACATTGGTAATGACAATCGAAGAAAGGGTTTTAATCAGTGACACAGCAACTAGACCAATACATAATACAGAGTATCCTCAAAGTAGCTATATATTTCTACAACAACAATAGCAGTGGCAGTGTGAAAACATTGTGACAATGTCAAAGAGGTCACTCATAGTAATGAACCGAGAGAGAATTGTCACCAGATTCTGCAGCAATATGGCGGCAGTTAAAGCTGCATTCCAAATCCCATACTTTGTACTTTTAGAACATACTGCAGCTGCCCACGTATGTACTGTGGCATGCCGTATGAATGCTGTAGAATACAGCCTGATGCAATAGGACATCCTGGTATTTTTGGGATTCGGCATTTGACATACTATGGTATTGGTACACATTTAATCTGGCATACTAAATAGTATGGCATGGGTATTGGAACGCGCAGAAAGTTTATTAGCTGAAGCACAAGCGAGCATTTCAATTATCCTGGAAACAGGAATAAAGTTGAGTGGTGTTAATAAAGGATGTGACTCCGAAATGCATTTACTTAAGTAAAGATTAAAAATGACCAGAAATTGTGGTCTTTGTTGTTATTTGATAACACGCTAATAGATAAAATCATTTTTATGTTCTAGTAGATTTCTGGAAAAAGAAACATTGACGTTGAACCCTGATTTTTCAGAATAATCAATATTGAAAATAAACCTGCTGGCCTGTTGGACCATACTAAGCATACATATAGTTTAAAATGTCATCAAAATCAAAAGGTCTACATTATAATTGCTTGTTACCAATATTCATTACCAATGTCTCTGAATTTTTTTTAAAGTTTACATAGTTTTGTTTAAATGCGCCATCTTCATTAATTTAACCTCCATTATGCTAATCCTCTTTTATCGGTAGCTCTGAAATGATATATGAATATCATTATCTTTATCAAAGATGTCTAATATTTAATTAAAGTCCCATATTGTGATATCAGTCTAACCCAATTACCTTTAACATGGTACTTTTAATTGACTGAATGAGATTCTTCTCCCCAGGACTGTATAAACAAATCCTGTACACCTGCTGGTTCACAAGTGATGACACACACACACACACACACACACACACACACACACAGACACCTCAGTGTTATTTTTGCTTTCCATTTTAATTACTCTCAGTGTTCTTGAACAGCTCATAATTACTTGACTTTCTTCTTGAATGACTTTCAGGAAGTTTGATTCCTTTGACAAACAGACAGGTAACCTCATGTGTTAGAAGTTTGATCATTCACACTGTAACCTGCCTGGTTCGGTTTAAACAATGTCAGGTCCTTTTGCTTGGCCAGTATGGTTCGTTTGGGCTGGCATTAAAGCTGTAAATAAAACCCTGGCGCAGAACAAACAACTGAACAGAGACCGCTTGAAAAAGTGGCTCTCGGTCCGCTTCCAGCTGGACTCCGGTGCAGTTTGTTTATGGTGTGAAAGCAAACGAATCAACCACAGGGTTTTATGATAGCAGATAAGTGATTGTAGCATGATTTCAAAAGCTAAACTACTAATAAGTCCATCTGCTGATCATTAAATCTGTTCAGGAAACAATCTTATAATTGATCTATGTCAGGCCATGTATATAATCTATTTATGCAAATCAACGCATATGCACGTCAGTTCTATACTTTGCCAGTCCGTCCTCTTTTAATCATTATTCATAACCTGCATCTAATAATGGTAATAATAATAATAATGCTTTCATCAGTTATTTCTTTGTTAGGTTTGGAACCAAAACACATAAAAATACACATCAGAAGCATTAAAGTGCTGCATAAACAAAATTTGATTCCCCACGTGACTCTTGATAACTGGGATAACGTCATGTTTACTCCTCTTGGTTCGTTTGTGAAGAGTCAGTGTGAACAGGAACCGGACCAGAAGTAAAATGCAACAATGTATCCTTGAACCCGAGCACAGGTGTGAAAGCACCAGATGGTACCAAAGGTATCAGATGATTGCTCCAGTGGTTTTCCCCATATGGAAGTAGATGGGTCTTGTGGGCTTCTGGTTAATGTGAAAACCTGCTAACCCGTGTCAGGCCGGTGCAGACTGGCAGATGGTAGCAGTGGGTGATGCAGTATGTTTCCCACTGCAGAAATGACTGGAAGGCAAAAAGGAGCAAGGATCTGTGAATGACAGGAACTGCGACATTTTCAGATTATCAAGAGGTCAGGCTTTCCCAGTGAAAAATGGCAGGTAATCACTTTGTTTCTTCCGTTAGAATCATGCACCATTAGAACGCCTGCATTACATGAAAAACTTTAGACCTGGGAAATGTCACAGACATTTGTCACAGGCTTTTGTCTCTACTTATTTATGCCTCCCCATGGACTTGAGCACTTCAGGATTCTGCCTCACTGTATGCCACAGTCCTGGCAAAAATACAATAACTAAAAAAGGAATATCAATGAAAGCATGGCTTTGGTTTTATTTATCTATATATATATATATATATATATATATATATTATACCAATACTGGTGTCGGTAACGGTGCATCCTTAATTAGGTAACCCCAATGCAGTGGTTTAGTTAAATGAGGGTGAGGCCAAGAGGGGTATATAAAGCCACTTAGACATTATGTAGGAATACTACCAGTAATGCTACAGTGGCATGGGACATGGGACATGGGACATTTTTTTATAGAGCACTATTTAGACCCAGGGCAATTCAAAGTGTTTTACAGGGGAATGGAAATATATTAAACAAATGGCAGTTTTATTTATAGAGCACTATCTAGATACAAGGCAATTCAAAGTGCCTTACAGGGAATAAAATATATTCAACAACATACTTTAAGAAAGCATACAAATTTAATTCAAGGACAATGAAAACAAAAACATAAAGCGAGGACAAGCAAATAAGCCGTTCAAAATGAGAAAGAAATAGTAGTAAAAAAAAAAACGATTAAAAGAAAAAGCAAGCAAAATAATAGTTACAAAATGAATAGTAAGTTATGTGTCTAATAAATTGGAAACCCACAGGAAACAATGATGCTTACGCCCTAATTTAAATGAGCTGACAGTTTCAGAACAATTTAGCTATTCAGAAAGCTTGATCTACAGGCGGGGAGCATAGATTCTTAAAAACGTAGTCATAATGTTGACATTGACCGAGGTGATAGATCAATGGACGACCATATGAATTCATACAGAATATGTTTTGTTTTAAAAATGCGTTACTGCATCACTTTCTGGCTGAATGTATTACGTGCTGGAATGCTGAGTCACATTTAGTTTTCTTTTCTTTGTCAAGAAACTCGTAATGAGTGTTTGGTTCCCTGGGATATTTGTGATCCTTTATACTATTCACTAACACTCAGTCTTTTTCTCATTTTAAAGAGTGTACTCTGAGGAGACTTTTAGTCACAAAGACAAAATGTGCCCTCAAGAGTTTGTTTGCCCTGAAAGGATCTTGACTCAACTTAATATGCTGGTGACCTCAATTAAGACAAAAAAAACATTGACATGAAGTTAACAAAATGTTTCCTAATAGACTCTTTTCTGAACCAACCAGTTCTCAGTCCTAACATGTCATATACCAACGCTTGGTCAGTGGCCCTCTGCGTCTGATACCTTACGCACTGAGGCACACTTTGGCATCTACAGTATGGGACTCACTGGGTTTTCTACTATCTCCAGTGTAAACCCATCCACATCATTATTAGACGGTCAGAGCAACTGATGTAGTATAAAGAGAGAGAATCTCTGCTCAGGGAGAAGGTTAAGGTGGGCAGATCCTGTCTTTGTTTGACCCAGGAGCCTGCATTCCTGTCCCGTGTAAAACCAAAGTCAACGTTGACTTATTTCTGATGCGCTGTATAGCTCCAGTTGCTCCGTGCTTCATGAACTAGTTCAGTCAGAGCTCTGAGGAAATAACAGGAGCAAAACAAGCACTTTAAAAGTACACAAATATGACATAAATGTGATTATTTATTCCTCACTCTTGAAAGTGTAGACAATGGCATGCTTTCAACTATTTGGGATGTTTTGTCTTGTGAAATGGAGAGGGTTTTGCAGATAAACATTTTCATATTTTTCAAAGTGGAGTTTTGGTCCAGAGAGAATGAAGCTCTAGGGGACAAGCAGAGGCTTTCCATAGAGCCCTCGCAGGTTAATATTACAAGGCCGAAAGGAGCTACAGGCTTCTTTGTTTTTCTCCACCACAGGCAGAGCCCCATAATCGGCAGCTGGGCTCTGGCTTATAACTGGGAGAAAATAGCTCACACGGGTGTGGGAACAGAGTTGGAGCTTGAAAACGCAGTTGACAAAGGCAGCAGCTTTGAATGGAGACCGTCCAACCATCCATCCATACATCCATCCATCCAACTCGGTACGTCCATCTCCGTCCATCTCCGTCCATCTCCGTCCATCCATCCATCAGGATCATGAGATCACACGAAAATACATCCTATGTGTTTGTGATCAAACCAATCAGCATCCTGTAAGGAGCTACCGGCAGCTATGGGCATGGTTTATGTGTGAGGCAACTGTTAGTTCTAAACAACTAAACAACGGCTACTTAAGATGTTAGCGTAGATGCTGCAATAGCATGAGTTGTATCAGAACTGGAGAGTATTTCTTCATTGCAAGATGGGCAATGAACAGCAGGCTTTCTTCGATGGAAAAGATGACTGGCTTCAGCAAGAGTTTGATTGACAGATGGTTCATACAATCCCCTGCCAAGTATCTTTTGCCCTTTCCCAAACAGTTTCCAATGACGACTTCTCAGATGATTCTGTGAAACACACCATCTGGCTCGTCAGGTTAATGTGATCCCACCTGTGTGCTTTGCATTCTGTGTTCGTTGCGACTTTGTTTCTGGATGCGACACTATACTCAGAATGTATATGCTTTTTTAAAAGCTTAAGATGTGCTTAATAAAGAAATCTAATCTTCCAACAAACATCATACACACACTATGAGAATACACCATACCAGCTTCATATGACAACATCAGATAATATTAGGATGGCCTTGGTCATCTGCGGGTATGATTGCTTGCAGCATGCTCAGCTGCGTTGGACCTACATTTTGACAGCTCCATGATGCCAAAGAGCTTTCTGGGAAACCGTCAACATGCTGCGAGTCAAAAAGCACCAGACAACCACTCCCACCAACAATCATGGAAATAAGGTCCGACAAACAGTGGCACTCAAAATAGATGGACGTCGTTTGCTTCTGCACACAAGCGGCTGTTTATCATGGTTTGGGCCTGTTAGTTTCAGTGAAGGTACGCCTTAATGCTACACCATACAATTATATTTTAAACAACATTGTGTTTCCAACTTTGTGGCCTGGATTCATATTCCAGGTGAGGTAAGTATTACAGCTGCACCTATCAATAATTTCATCTTAACAATGGATCAAATGACTTCATATAATGTGAAAGGAATTTAATGGCCTCTGTGGATATTAAGTCTTTGATATCTGTTATTCTACGGCCAATAAAAGTTAATCAACTGAAGCATTTGAGTGTCAGAATCTATCTCGATTTATCTCCCAGTGAAGAACCCTTCTGGGTCACTACCGATAGTATGACAATTTGTAGCTCGTGTAACAGATCCTCCTGCGCATGCCTCAGTTTGCCTTTTGGGTTGGTTCGTTTCTTAGAGGTAGATCACTTTGCCTTCTCTCTGGTGGTTTTATAGTTCCTTGAAGGCTGCCTCTGGCTGGTCTATGACTTGTCAGCCTGCTAGCAAGTCAGCCAGTGAGCTGGGATTGTAGTATTTGGCAGGTAGTTGCTTGGTAACACAACAAGTTTTAGAGGTTCCATTTGATTATTTTCTCTGTTGCCCTGTTAATCATTATCAGTTTCAGAAAGTATTGCGAAAAATTCACAACATCTCTTAGAGCCTAACTTCACATTGCTTGTTTTGTCTGAACAACTGTCCAAAAACCTGAAGATACTTAGTTTACTATCAAAGAAAAACCAGCTGTTATTCACATGTGATGAGCTGCAACCAGGGTTATTTTGACATTCTTGCATACCGATACTAGAAAAGTATTTTAATACCCTAAATAATAATAAAAAAGGTAGCGTAGGTAGCACGTTCTGTCATCTCATTCCATTACTTTTTCTGATGTTTGCCGTGTTATCGTTTCAGTATCGAGGTAATTAGGCAGTTATAATATCAAAGTCATAATTTTGGTATTGTGACTTCACTAACTTGAAACACGTTATTACTGAGGGAGGGGGAGGAAAATCAAGTGTTGTGGTTGGCATAAGAATAACTGACCAATGAAATGCCTAAGTCACACAGCTGCCCCTGGAGAAATATATTCTGTCTAGTTACATACATTTACTTATCACAAAAGGTTCCCCGGTAATTTCCAGGTAATTGTCAATTGATCCAGAAGAGGAATTAGGTTTACTGTGTTGATAGAGTCACTTTACATCCCTCTAAATAGCACCCACAATGTAAATGTAGATGTGTGGTATCTTATTTCCCAACAGGCCTCCATTTGCATTCACATTTCATCCCACATGACATTAGATTGAATCTCTTGATGGAGGTCGATCGGCCGTGTCGTGTTTACATTTTCCCCGCACGAATTCTTGACTTATGCAAACACTCTCACGTCCTCGCTTTCTCTTTTCATTCCCTCGCTATTACAAACACACACATGAATACAAAACGGCCTGAGATCCTCAGACAACACACCCAGACAGGCACTATAGCCGAGATGACTATCATTACAGTGCATCTTCTAAGTATTCCAACTCAATCAGAGGTGATACAAAAAGGCCTTATCAGAGCTGACGAGCTGCCCTCTCGAGTCCCCTTCTTCCTTCTTCTGCTGATTGCAGCTATCAGCGTCTGTGTGGGAGAGATGCCGCCTGATAACTCTCCTCTCTCAAATGAGCCCATCTTCCCAGTTTACGCTGGGAGAGGTGATGTACCCTGCAGGTGTCACAGCAAAACACACCATGTGGTGTGCGCACACGTGTAAGGCGAACGTTAAACGTGGAGCACTTTATGGTTAAATGTCGTACAACATGTGCTAAGAAATCGACTCATGTTTTGTATCATCCCATTTCAAATGACTGTTATAATGTATTCTCTTCACCCCTGTGGATTTATTGTTTTTGTTGGTTGAAAGGCAATAATTCAGAAGGAAATAGGTTTGACTCAGCAAGCTATCATAGATGTGTCCGTAAGCAACAAACACAACCTTTTGTGCCAGATTGATTTGTTGCTGTTTCTCAGTGCCCAAGTGCCCGAAAAGCTGAGTCTAGTTTTGTCAAATGACTGATGATATCCTGATCAGTATTTTCTTTGCCACAAGTCCTTTTTTTTTTTTTTTACTGTTCTACTTTAAAACTGCTCTCATAAAGCACAGACCAAAACATACAGCAGTTGCAGCCTTGTGAATAACCTCCCTATGTTTTGTTGGATGTCTTCATGAACCCCTTTAGACCTTGCATTAAAATGTGCCTCATATCCAGATTGTATCTGTATATGATTTAAAGTGATTACATTTAGTATTAATACTGTATGTGTCTCCAGTGTCCCCATTGAGATCCAATCGTTCTGACCAGCTCAAACAACCAAACGGGTTCGAGTGAGCGATTACGTATTTCAACCCACTAGTGAGGCGCGGGGTCAGACCCATTAGCCAAACCGCACCACCTTACAAAAACAAAAGCATATGATTGGTTGTCGCTTCGTCGCGTCATTGAAGCCAAGCCAGTCACACAGCGACAAGCGTTGTGCGTGGGTTTGTAGCTTCATGCCTTCCATTGGTAATGACCTGCAGCTTGTTGCTGTGTCGCTCGTAGTGTGAACGCAGCTTTGGGTTTGGACATTTGTTCTCATTATGCAACACTGGGACTGCACGACGAAATGTAGCAAGAAAAAACACGACGAACAGAAGGAAAACAGTAGTGCGTTCTCGAAGAGTATTCTTTGAATGTGCATCAGGAGGAATCCAAACGGCAGCAACAAAACAATTCCCTAAACAACATCATTACATTAACAATTAGACATCGGAGAAACACTGTCCATCACGATGCCACGGTGAAGCCAGGGCTCTGTAGAGATGTGGGCACAACGGTCACCGACCTGCCGTTGCTCGGCTAGCCTGAATTTTTTATGCGACCGGATAGCCGGGAGCAGATTGGATGCCGGAATATCCTTAGGTCCTAGCTGATAGACTTAGCTTCCACCTCGGTTCTCCTCCCTCTGCTTCTGGGGCAGTCGACTCCCCTTTCAGTGGCGTTGGGTCCAGCAGGTCTTGCTGGGCGGTCAGCCGTGGGCGGTGATCGTCTCAAGGTCGGTTCCCCACAAATTAATCCAATCCCCACGCGTCCTCGATGAGGGTACTCTGTCATAATGTCATTAGTGCTCCAGTATTAAAGACGAAAAGACAAAAAAAATGAAGACACAAATGAGGCAAAATTCATGCGCATGTTCGAAATGTACATAAACAGAGGTTTATGGGACATAATTCCTGTTTATTGCTTTGTACTTTTCTTTGTCACTTCAGATTGAGACATCCTGTATGTGATCAAGTGGCAGACGCTGTCATAGGTAATGACAGTTAATTAGCAGCCAGTGTAAAGCCTCACTGGGCATAACAAAGCACGGCGATTTTATAACCTGAGGGTAATGAGAATTATCATCATCATGTTGAGCAGGCAGCAGTTTCGACAGCTCGTTTAAAAACCAATCATCACTCAGTGGAGGTTCTTTGATGTGAGCTGTTGGACGAACACTGGGAAATTATCCGAGTGTGTCGTCTCCTCTGAGGAGGACACACATGTCGTTCACACTTGCATCACCCTGGGGTGCGCACAGAACTCATTCGCAGCCTGATGCTCACACAACATAATCACACAGGGTTTTAATCAGCTGTGGGGGTCCTGAGCAAATATACTCCTGTCCAAAGTCCAACTCTAGTCCTGACCAGAAGGTGGAAAGTCAAAGACACACTGGCAGCTGGTGGCTCTGCTTGTCTATATCTTTGTCTGCACTTCTTGCTTCTTTTTTTCCACTGATTCTTTAAAAAGGGAAGAAGGAAGAAACTCAGCCTGTTAGGGCTGGAAGCTGCTCTTGAAATACTTTTGTAACTATTTTATTTTCCATATTAAGTGTTACACAACCCTCTCCATGTCTCTAATCAGCTCTACATTTTGGAATTGTCAGATTGTCTGAGATCCAGCAGAGGAGGTTCAATCTGCTACCCGCTCTTTGTTTTACCCTGTCCGGGCTTCAGCACAGCTTTAGTCTGAACCCAATCACATAATCTATGCAGATTTGTGATGGTTCCTCTGTCAAACATCGCCAGTCTTGCAAACTGCAAAGGGGTCATGCACTTTATGGCCAAATACAAGATCAGTTGAGCTTTCCAAGAAAGCATAAACCTGTCCTCACAGTCAGATCCGTACGGTAAGCATGCAATAATGATCTTAAAGGTGACCTGTGGAGGTTTCTTGTAAACTAACACAGATTCTGTTTACGTTCAGCGTCACCTTATAAAGACACATTGTTTGTGTCCTTGAGGTCTAGGTGTTAAATGCATCTCCTGACATCCATTTTTACAATGTTGTCTTCTTCACTGCATTAGTGTGTTTCTTGTTATGGCACGGCCACCTGTTGATTACTTGATTTTTGTGAATTTTTGTTGAGGAATTGAGGATTGCTGGATTTAATTGCTTCATATCACAATTTATGGTCCACACCAATTGAAGAACCTTTCAGAACAACACTTGCTATATGGATACAGCGTCAGGACCTTGAATTCTTTTCTAGGGAAATGACAAAAGTCTTAAGTCCAATCTTACAGCATTGTTCAGCCCCTGGTGTCCCAATACCCACGCAAACTTTACATGAAGACAGTGAACACGTCACAACGCAGGTGTCTGAAGCAGAGACAGTTCAGAACAAAGATGGCCCACTGAGACTCAGTTTCCTGTATCTGTGTCACGTGGGTTCCACCACTGCCCCGCCGCATTAGGAGACTACCTGCACTGAGCCTATTAACTCCAGTAGGAGGAGTGAAAGTGAACACAGATTCTGACCGATTTTATTTGCTCTGTATCCACCAAAGTAATTATTGGACCGTTAATTCACAAGTCTTCTGACCATTCTGACACTAAAATAGTATTTTACGAATATACAAATCCACAGAAAATAGAGTTTGTTCTCTGTTTCGGCAACACACTTTAGCAAGAAAGAACGCCCTAGCTAACACATTTTTGTAATGCTAACTAGAGCGGTTAACTTTTTAAATATCTAATGTTAGCAGAAGGAAATATGAATACATTAGGCAAATTGAATCCAATCTGCTTTCGTCCATCCACACGACGATCAACGATTTCAAATGGGTTGAGGGGACACGTGATTAATGTTGGAACACGTGGTTAATGTTGTGAAAAGGTCGCAGATAAAACCCTTAAGTTCGGGTTAGAAAATACAGCAGTTTGGCTTTAGAGAAGTATGCTCGTAATGTCATGGTACTCGTTGGCATTGCGTCCCTTGACCCTGGAGGACATCAATAAAAATCACTCGACTTTTGGTTTCACATCGGACATGAACACCGGTCCTCCTGTGTTTGTTTGTCCTCTTCACCTCCCACCCTTAACGGACTTTCTCGCTCTTAATCCTGCATCCGTTGCTCTGTGTCTAATCAATACGTTGATGGGTTGGGAGTGAGACCTCAAACAGGATAATTAAAAGATTTCTTTATTGAGCTATCAAGTAAATTACCTTTGTGAGAATCGTCATTCACATCTATTTCAGTTGCAAAGGAACTACCTCATACACATGCAGTCACTGTGTCAATATCCTCTCTGTTACTGCATGAAAACCCATCATTCACCCCGTCTTAATGAGATGTTTCTTTTTCATACTGGTAATTGATCCAACTCGCCTCGTCTTTCTCTAATTGACCATATTAGTCTCAGTGTGACTCTAAATTAATGGAAAATGATTTTACTGTTTTCGTTGGCAGCAATGGTCATTGTCGATAAATCTCAATGGTTTTACTTATTAATGGATTGTCTCCAATCATGCATGTAACGTATTTGGTTGGATGTATTATTTGTCTTTTTAAACTCAAAGAATGTAGTAGTTGAATACGAGCAAGAAAAAAAAAATCAATCCAATTGCCTCTATTTTATCAATGTAATTAGGTTAACTCATTTTACTGATGAATAATAGAAGTCATAATAACAAAGCATTTTAGATTTAGGTGACTAAAATTGAGGAACTAACTCTCATCCACATACATGATGAATGTCAGTCTTCTTTGTTTTATGATTACTCTGTTATTGTCATATTAAAAGATGATTCTTGCAGAAAGCTGGAGTAAAGAAGAATTGATTTAAAGGAGGATATTCATGAAGCGGATTGGGAAACGGCTTCTTTTAAGGCCCAGAGTCCTTTTATGCTAAATGTTGGTTATTACAATAAAAATGGTCCACGCAAAAGTAAAATGTTCCCTATTGTTCCGGATTTCCGTGTGAAGTGCGGAGTGAAAAAAGGCACATTAATTATTGTTTATGGGAGTGCACAACGCTGCAGAGATTCTTGAAGAGTGTAGTTGAATGCACAAGCCTCATTATTGGAGAGGAAATTCCTTTATGAGCCAAACTTTGAGTACTGGGAATATACCCAGAAGACTTTGCTGTAAGTGGAACAGTCACTGCTCATTGACTTTGGGCTTTTAAAAGCCAGAAGGTTAATTGCACTATTATGGAAGACCATGAATAAACCTTCTATTGGAATGTGGATACAGGAAACTAACATATATATATTTTTTTAAATAAAGACAAACTCGTCGTTTTGAATGATTTGTGTCTGGATGTCTGGATTCTATATACAGTTATTTTTGTTTGTTTGTTAATTTGTTCATGTCTAATGTGACTGTCCAGTGCTAGCATGTCCAGGCTGGCTAGCGTGTTAGCGCTTCGTTCGCCAGCTTGGCCTGTGTGCAGTCACTTCACCATTCGTCTAGAAGCACATATTCGGTCGAGACGCGTGGATTCCCTCCACTCTCAGGGACCAGGCCTTTACATGGACATTGTGTACATACATTCTCAGATTTGAGAGAAGAGCTGAAACGTCAAACAATTTGCTCATCACTGCAGCTGAATGCAGACTGGTTAGATGGAGCAAGAGAGAGCACAGATTTTTCGTCTTTCAAAAAAAGGCAGCCTCACACTCCAGGCAACATCACTCACACACCGTGGTGCCAGGCCAGCGCTTCTCCCCCATGGTATAGCATATTAGACACACACACACACACACACACACACACACGCGCACACACAGTGGGGCGGTGGTTAGGCGGGTCTTTGCCTGGGGCACCATTTGTCCGACGAGCCTCTGCTGGATCCAGCCCAGTCATCACGGTCTGGTTTGACTCAAAAATAAAAGTCACTGCACATCATCCCTCAATCTATCTGAACAACTTATATGAACCCCTCCCCTCAGGAAGAACTACAGCTCATCATATTTCCCACACATAATTTATGTTACATTATATTTGTCTGCTGCCAATGCACCTCCATTTCTCCCTTTTTGTCTAAAAATAGTAATTTATTAATTTTCTGTCTAGTCCAGAAGTGGGCGACCTTTTTGATATGAAGTGGCATTTTTTCCAATTTTCTTGCTCATCAGTGTGCCAAATCAACACTAAGGTTAACGTCAAGTTTAATTGTGGCACCACATAACAATTTCATTCTCCAACAGATCTGTATTTTTATTCCATTCATATTGGCAAGGAGCAGACAAACGGGCAACATTTCCAAAAACCTCTCCTGCTCACTTATTAGTTAAGCTACCATGTGACACCATCGGCACGCATGCATATGGCCCCCAATCAAGACGGAGACCTAATAAATAAATAAATTGACTTCAGCAAATATAAGTTATATATACATATCCCTGTGCATTATTGAATATAACTGCATGTGACCATACATCTATACATAATTCATTGTACAATCCATACAGTATTCAAGCAAACCTAATTTGTCTGCACTCTGTAGACGCTGTATAACTACTTGATGTTTATATACTTTAGCAACTGTATGGTTCCATCTATTCGTCCCATAATAACACCTCTATGCTTATTTCTCAGCGCTGTCGGTACATCATTTGCCTCAAAGATTTCAATGTTAAGGGGTTATTAGAGCTTCCGTTCCCCCTCTTTCTCTTTCTCTCTTGCGTTTTCTCCTCCTGAGCCTTGTTCTCCTCATCCTCAGACCAAGTCTGCGGTACACTCCCTCGTCCTCACTGCTCGCACAACTGCTGTTGAGGCCGTGTTTCCAGGCCTCTTGTGGCTACATGAACTTAAATGGATGCACTTAACATGTGCTGTCCTACTTTTCCCCACTTGGCCCATGTTTGTCAGACGTTTTCTGTTCCGAGCATTATGAACCACGTGACCCAAGTTCAATATATGTAACCACCGTAACCATGGCGACTAAAAGCATATGACTTTTTCTCTCTGTCAGTGCATTTACATTCCTACTCCGCACGGGACAAAGAGCATATTTTAAGATTTAACAAGGCTGTCTGGATGCAAACCTACGAAGGCGTATTAAGGTCATTGAGGGTAAAAAAACAAAAACAAGCAAGAAACAATAATTACAGAGCCAGAGGAGGTGGTAATAATCAGAGAAACTTTAGATTTAAGTTGTACATTTATGAGAAAAAAACGTGGTTATTCTCTGAGATGAAAGTGTATGTAAAGCGTAAAGTGATGGCCCCTTCCCTACTTTCCACTCCTTTTCTTGCAGCACTGTTGCTCAGACTATGCCCTTCTTCAAAGTCGTCCTTTATTTGTATATCGTGGCAACGGGCAGTCCGGCTCCCCTGACAGAAACATGAGCTCCCTCAGATGAAAGTCTCACGTGAGAAATTTAGGGACGCTTTCATAAAATATCTTTATTTTTGGAGCCTCAGTTTTTTTTTCTATTTCTCTGCATATGTGTCAATTTAGAATTCTCTTTTTCTCACAAGCCCCCAAGTTATTTGGAAGTGCAACACTAAATCACCTGAGCATCCCTTTAATATAGCTATACAGTAGCTATAAGTGTTCGTTGAATCAATATTCCAACAGTGACTATTGCTGACAAAATTATCCTTTTTCATCTCTCATACAGGAAGTGGGCTTTTTAAATTGCATTAATTCTAACGGCCCCCACTCCCTCACTTTGTGTAGCCATCATTGGAGGAGGTGGAGGAGGAGGCGCACATCTAAATTCAACACCTACGATGCATCCAGAGAAAATGATTGAGTTTGCTCCCAAACATACTGTAATCACTCCGCTTTTGGGCCGTCTCTTCCTGTGTCCTCATGTTGCCCTCGGTGAGACAATAGCCCGTATGTCTCTTTTCAGCAAACGAGAGAGACGCCGTTAAAAGGATTAGAGAGGATGTTTTTTAGTATGCGGTAGTATGCGGTGAGGTGATATGTTTATTCTCTTAAGCAGTTGGGTTTTTTTGTGGCTTACAAAGCTAGATTCAGATTAGTGCTCCTATCGTATTTATACTCGCAGATGGGCATCTTTTTTTTTTGCAGCTGAACTGATTTGGACTCGTCTGAAGATTATCTGAATTGCTAAAACAACCCTGTTGCTTTGGCTCAAGCAAAAGGCTGGCGGCACACTGTGACAAATCCAAAGGCTCTGTTCCAAAACATCCCCCAAGCTTTACACCCTCCGGTCGGCTGAAGTCAGGGCAACAGCCAGCGTTCCACTGACAGTGATAGAAACTAGGCAGCATTGACAACCTGTGTTTGTGACATCTTTGTCATGGATATATGTATTGTAATATATGTATTGGTGACCATAGCACTCTGTGCGTTACTCTGTGATTCGTTGGTTTTGTCCTGGGCAAAACTGTTGACGTTAAGACAACCTTTAAAGTTTGTTACCTGCTGGGTAAAAGGTAAAAAAAAAAGTTTTATTTTTTTCCCCTCAACCTTTGCGTATGTAACTGTGACTGAATCGCTAAGCGTGTACTACTGCATACAGAGAAGCCGACAGGCGCTCGGCCACCTGCGTGACTGAAAGTGCCACTGAAGTTATGAAAGTCATGAGTCAGATCCGCAGAGAGCCATTTGATTCAGAGCTTTTCAGTTCATTCAGTGAGAAGGATGCGTCTGGCTGGAAATGAGAACGTTAATTGTTTTTCGTGGAGGTGACTGCAGGTCGGTCGGCAGCCCGCCTCGGTGACACGCAGACACACTGTAGAGGCTTGTTGGAAGTGATTTGGTGATCGGGTGATTCATGCACGACAAAGGACAGGAGGTAGTTTGGAAAGTTTGAACGCTAAGTTTCGACCTTGTCTGACCGATATTACCGATATAGCCTATTCTGACAGCTTTACAAATAGAAATAAAGATATCAATAATTGATAATGTTCCCAATAAAAGACCATTTTTCTTTTTATTTATGTATATTTT
Organism: Cebidichthys violaceus; assembly: GCF_023349555.1. Classification (NCBI taxonomy): domain Eukaryota; kingdom Metazoa; phylum Chordata; class Actinopteri; order Perciformes; family Stichaeidae; genus Cebidichthys; species Cebidichthys violaceus. Next base: position 407,946 of record NW_027176805.1, read on the forward strand.
ATACGTTTTGTGTGTATTGTGATGTAACAGCAAACATTTGTATTTTACACTGAATTCAGCTCTTTTTAGGGTTATTGATCATTCACTGTCGTATATCCTTCAGCAGCCAACAATTCTTGTTTTCATGTGCTTTTCTGCTGTTTCTATTTTACTAATTTGAATTACATACCAAGTGATTCTACTGGCGTTTTTGTAATGCAAACACATTGTTAAAGGTACTACAAAGTAACTCCTAACTCGTTATGAAACTATGAAAATGCAGGGCTTCTCGTCTGTTTGAACATATACAAACTTCATCCACTAATGACAACCATGTGATACGGTCAAAAGCTCTGGCACAATCTAGTAATTAGACCTTGGCCTTAAACCTTGGGAACACATAAAAGAAACATTTTAAAAAGTTTAGTTGAGTTTTTAGAATTCGTATCACAGTTTGAGTTGAGATTGTTTCACCTCTCTGAACAAACATTGTTACTGCGCAGCAGAACAGTAAAGACTAACCAGACATCCTCAACATAAGATCTGTCCAAAGGCACCTTGACAATGTTTCAAACCTTCACCCCTACGTCGCCAACATGAATATGGAAATAAGCTTTCTAAATGATGAAGTCGATTGAACCAAAGCTTAAATGAGTGTGAAGCATTTATTAAGCATTTGGTTAGAGACTAATGAAAGCCTTTTAACCCACACCTCATCTCCACATTCACGCCAAACCAAGTCTGACACTAACGTCCACTTTGAATCACGAGGCGTGAAATCTGATCCCAAAGTACACACTCAGATCTCGAAGGTTCTAAGTGTTGAACAAATTGTGGAACTAAACCGTCTTATCGAGTTGTGAAGTGTACAAATGTGGACTATTACTGTGACCATACATCGGGACAATCATCCTAAGGGATAATGCCGGACGGTTGCCTCCGTGAAGTCTGCTAATTCCTGATAATGTACACCTTGAAGGGCATTATCTCATTTGTACTGCGGTTAACATTGTTCATTTTTATTTTCATACGTTTTCCAACCAAAAATGTTTTTCCTCAAGCCATACACTCACTTTCCCTGGTAACCCTAAGGGGTTTGCTACTACCTGGAACAATCGTTACCATCACACAAGGTCCTTATGCAACGGAAACGTTCACTGCTCCAGTAAATAGGACAGACCGTAGATACGACTTGGGAGATGTTTAACAGCTCAGCTCATAGAACCCTTTGGCTCAGCTACGAGCCAGAAAGTTATTGTTATGCTAGCAAGATTCAAAGTCAGCAACATTGCAAATGGTTGACAAACAGTACAAATAATTTGATACGTTAAACAACAAGACTAGCTATCTGGCCATGTCATCGTCCCCAAATCAATATCAATATTTTCTGAAAACAACTTAGGTGTCCACTTCTAGGAATTAAGTAATACCCTGCAGCCAATCAGGATCAAGTATTCATCCCGACCATGGTATAAAAGTTGTGTTAATGGATTCTCACATTTGTAAATGTGTGTTTTTATAGTTCCTCATACTTCTACAAATCCTCATTGAAATCATTATGAAGCACACCAGGCTGCAACAATGACAAAAAAAGCAGCCAATAGAGCAACACGGCAACACCACTAATCCTTCATTTCACAGCTTATCAGCTCTAATCTCTGCCGTCTAAAAGAATGTCGACCTGGCCTCAACGTGTCAAAGGTGGTGATGAGTAACCACTGCAGTCTCGATATTGTGGGAAATGATGTTCTTCAAAGGTCACTAAAAACCTCCAAAACAGAACGACCACCCATCACAGAGTTTTCCTGTGGATTTTGAGTAATCATACCAGACTTTTCAGTTTAAACTCCAAATACAATGTTTGGATAATCTGTTTAAACCTTCACAGCAAAAAAACTCTTCATTTCAGTGAAAGTGCGTTTAAGAAAATGGACGTAAAGGTTTGAATGAAATGATGTACAATCCTGAGAGCAAAGCAGCCCAGTACAGAGGAAAGAACAAGAGGCTCAGAGAGCTATTGTGACTGACTGGTGCGAGCACGTTCCTGCATGTTATTCTGCTTGGTAGCGATTATTTCACTATTTCACTCAAACACTGGACAAAAACTATGAAAAAAAAGTGTTAAAGTAATATCACAGCAACTGCTTTGAACTGATGCAAAACCAGAAAATCCTCTATAAAGGATCCTTTGAGATCCTGAGAACCAAGCCGCACTAAATCTGATTATTTTTTTTTTACCAGAGGTTTGGTTAACAACAGCATCCTGCGGTTTCTTGGCACCAAGGCAGACTTTCTAATTTATGCTGTAAAATATAAACCACATCATTCATGGTGACCATTAACTATCTTCTTCAAACTTTATGTAGAACAGTACTTGGCAAACAGCCAATCAAAATGAAATAACTTGCACTGTTGTCTGTGTGTTTCATTGTATCTGTTCTTATTGCTGACACCGGAGCACTGAAGGTACAGGATTCCATTCCCCTCCATGCTGAGTGTTGTGAATGGAATAAATGACGATCAATTCTGCTTTGAACCTCTTTCATTATGTCTCTCATCTTGGGATGTAATGACCAGAGCAGCCTCTTGGGGACATTAGCAGCCCGTCCTGTCTGTCTGTCTGTGTGTCTGTCTGTCTGTCTGTCTGTCTGTCTGTCTGTGTGTGTGTGTGTGTGTGTGTGTGTGTGTGTGTGTCTGTGTCTGTGTCTGTGTCTGTCTGTCTGTCTGTCTGTGTGTGTGTGTGTGTGTGTGTGTATGTGAGGGTTGTTTGTGTGGGTTGAAGGGTTTGGAAGGTGAACCTCTTCAGTCCTCCTCAGTGTTTTCTGTCTGACACGGAGACACATTAAGCGGCGGCACCAATTTCCGCCCAAGCTGTCCAATGATTGCAATCAAGAGTCCTAAACGGCTCGCATTTTGTCCTCTACCGGTCTATTAAGAGTCTGTTCATTCCCTGTGTGTTGTTTCTTGGTGTGGGAGGGGGGAGGGTCATGGCCCGGTGATCAGAGATGGACTCCTCACTGCTGTGTTGACGTCCACATGTCAGACAATTACCTGGAACGTACTATTATATTCCGACTAATAATAGTTGACAATTCTTAACACATAAAAGAGACATGATGGTGCAATGTGTGACAGGCCGGTTGTGTACATTTCTGTATTGACACAAATATTTAAGCTCAATGTTTAGTCGATGAATCGACCAGTTGATCAACAGGCAAAATCATTCCCTATAGTTCCAAATGATCAATGATGAAGCTCTTCTTCTTTCCTCTGTCTTATATTTCAGTAGCCCTAATATATTTGGATTTTGGATAACACAAGCAACCTCATCAACGACATCAATTGTGTCTCCAGGAAAACTGTGACGTGGCATTGTTTTTAAAGATCAAACGATTGTGTGGAAACAATTAGTCAAATTAATCAGTAATGAAAATAATGAGTTGCAGAACTATAATAGAAGAAGCGATACCGTCATCAGCTCCTACAGCACTCAGCTGTCTCTTGAGTGCTAAGAGATGAAACTAAATATCGATATCTCACCGTCAGTGAGACAGCAAATCAGTGAATTTCCCAAAATGTCGAGAGGGGGCTTTTAGATGGAAGATATTTAGCTGTGAGTGTGTTCGTGTGGCTTTAGAATGGTGCCACCCTGACGGCTGCTCTATGAGTGCAGGACGCCGGCTGACTGACAATGAATCTGGACAGCTGAGCGACCGCGGGGAAGCCCCGGCCGAGGGTCGTCGTCGGATGACCTTGTGCTGTCTGCCGTGGAAAGCTGATCTGACAGCGCGCGGCCCGGGGCCAGACACACGCGCGCGAGCGCGGGTCGCCACCAGGACTCAGACCGACTGACGGACAGACGCGGCGTTAAGAGGACTGCGAGGACTGTGCAAAGCCTCGTGCCATTAACAGCGGCACTTTGCACGTCAATTAAGCAATTAGTGCTCTCTTTTAAAAAACCGGCAGTGCAGAGTTAGTCTGGTGGGGAGTCGCGGGTGTGACGCATTCGGCGGGTCAAGTTGAGTCCCTGCGGTCAGTCAGCGCTGAGACGTCCGGGAGCGAGATATTGAGCTGGTGAGGTGTTAGCCCTGACTCTGCCTGCCCGTCAAAAGCTGGCTCAGATGGAAAGATACAAACCATTTTATCTTCTGCTTAACGCCACTGTGATGACAGCGTTAATCTCTGTGTGTATCACTGGTGAAGAATTCTACTGAACAATGAAATACCTATAATTTAATTTATAGTAGTGAAGTTTTTTTCATATATTCTTTGCATTTCTTTCTTTCGTCAGCAGGTTTTGACAAGTTCACCAGGCTGCAGGGCCGTCGCTCTGAGTTCATGTTGTAAGTAATATTTCTGGCAATTTACATACATAACATCAAATGGATAACATCACATTGTTAAAGGTGATTCTAATCGTTTTTTTTGGCTATGTATCTTAAAATTATGCTCTTTTTAATGCAGACACTCAATAGATTACAATTAATGGGATTTATTGTCCTCCAATAGAATTACATACCATAGTAAAGAAACATAATTTTCTTGTGGGGAAATACTTTTTACAGGAGATATGATTAGAAAAGTTTGAATTAATAAAAAGAAAAAATAGTATTATATATCTCATATCTATATCGCATACGAAAATGTGGTTACCATGGGGTTGCCCATAGCCCTGGTACAACCACATTTTGTTTAGTTGCCAGAGACGACAACATGCTAATTAGCTTGTTGGACGCTGGAACGCATTGTTGAGACGTATAGGACCACCTCAACAAAACACCAGTTATTGAGAGGGTGCCCACTTCATCAACCTGTAGACTTGCCTTCACTCTAGCACTCACACAAATATATATTGAGACCATTTTTTCGGTAAGACAGGTCAAAGGGATATCATTTAGGAATGGAAAAGTGTATTATCCCACTGACAACGCATTCAGATGAAACAGCCTAATCAAGCCATGGGACCAGCCACAGTCAGAGAATAGTGTCGCCTGTCAAGGGGTCCACTAGATTTATGCAGCACAGCCCACTGCAGGGCCTGATGATGGACGAAGACATTGTTTAACATGAATACCGGCAGACGAGCTATAGGATCAATCCATTGTTGGTTGGTGTTGGCAATAAACAGAATATAATTATCTTAAATTCTTAACCAGCAAAGTACCGTCATTGTTCCTCTAAAGTGTGGGTCAGCACAGACCAGACATCTGGAAGCAACACAAAAAAGGTATTAATTTCATTGGAATGCGCTTTTCAATAATTAGGATTAGGATTAACATCAAAAACAGCAAGTGTCTTTAACCCTTTGTTCAATATAAACATCATATGAACAATGAATGTAAGCAGATTTCCCGTTATTTCTCCTGGTTATGAATCATCTAGCTTTGGTTTTAGAAAACAATAATGTTTTAATTAAGAAGGTAGCATCTAATCCTGTCAAGTCAATTTAATTTAGACATGCCTCAATCGCAAATTTGCCTCAAACGGTTTTAGCCCTCCGATATTAATCTGCTAGCCCTGCGCTTCGTTATTGAGCCCAACATTAACGGACACTTTGCTCCTGAGCTGCCGGAGCTCCAGCAATGGCTTCAATTTCCTGATATCAATGTAACAGATGCATCACGGAGTTTATAATTTCCTTCCACAAACACATTATCTATCTATGAACTGTACTTGATATTATTAACAATTAAAGCTCAGTGCTCAGTCCCTGATGCAGCAGTCGTTGCAGCTTGTCAGGCTGGATGCTATTTTTGGGGTGGACTTTACATCGTAAAGTCATGTTACCCTCTCGCGGTTAACTTGACACGATGATGCCTAATCACTCTATTGAGACTTAAAAGAAATAAGAGTACGCTAAATTACTTCTTCAATTGAGTCTTCTTTAATTAAAAATGCAGTACTGCTATTAATAAATACATCAGATTTTGAATGCAACTCAAAACTTCCAGTTTTTCAGAATAAATGTCATAGGCTTTTACTTTGTAGGTCTGATTGTTTAGCCATGGCATCACTATTTAGTGATGCTATTTCTCTATTTAGGAAAGGTTGTCTTGTCTTTTCTGTTGTTCTGACAACAAAACAAAAATGCATTGGGAAAATGGATGATGTGCTTGTATAACAGAATATTCTCAACTTAAAGGTTCACTTATTAGCTTTTTTTTTCTCTGGAGCTTTCAATCACTTGTTGTGGTCTTCTTTCGTGAACGGATGGCTCAGGAGTCCTGTCTTTAGGGCTTAAATGAGCAGTTATCTTCAGGTGCTTCATGGTAAGTGCTGACTCCTTGTACCTTTTAAGGAAAGATGGTCTAACAGCTACCCAAGGTTGTCCCAATGGCAGCACATTCTCACACCAATGCGTCAAACAACGTAGCTTGGTCAGTGGCACTAAGCCTCAAACTATGGAGATCCACGAACCCCTCTGGTGGCAGTTTTGCCGTCAGGGATGGTTGTGTCGATGTACGCTAAGTACACACATAGTGCATAGTTCCTTCTTCACATGAAGTTCAGGTTTAGGGGGCACATTACCCCACCCAGCTATATATATATATATATTTTAAAGTCTCAATTACAAATCCGTTTGCCACTTTAGCACCATGGATTTATTAATACGCAGCACATTTGGGCTACTAATATGTCAGAGCCGTGGCAGGGGCCATAGATTCTAGGGTGTCACATAAAGGATCAGGTAGACGAGACATATTCAACTGAACAGCCGCTCTATATCTAGTACGTTTTTGGTGAGGTTTATATTATCGGTAAATGCCATTGTCTGCACATCCAGTTTCACTTTAAAGGCCTACGACCTATGAATTTCACATTCAGATGAATTTATTGGGGAGCAGGAAGCGACGTTGTATATCAGCAGCTTTCGATCAACCTTAGCTGAGGAGCAGAATAGAAAACTGTACTTAATATGGATTGGTCACATCTGGCCAATATGCGATCCCCTTAATAAGCCCCTATATATACACCGTACCAACGGGTCAAATCGTGCAAGCCCTCAAAGCCACATGTTCTATTAACAACATAAAGCCGTTGCATAACTAAACATTGATGATTTATTCTTCATTAAACTTCCATGCACCCCCATGGACGGTCTATTATGTGATTATATGCTCACAAGCTCCATTTCCTATCTTTCCTCGCCCACACTCACTTATACTTAAAGACTTTTGAAGGTGTTTGCAGTGAGCGGGATGTGATGAACAGCTTTGTATTTAACAGTGTAGGTTAACGGTGGACGGCCAGTCAAATAGCACTTAACAGCTCCCTGGTAGTCTTTAGTCATACACACGAAAAACAAAAGTCCAATCACTGAACTCCTACTTCATCCGCTGGCTCCGTCAGCCGCATGAGCTCTCCACATGAAGAGCTCATGAATAGATTGATCATCATTAAGTAGACGATTCTCTCAACTCCTTTCACATCACTCTGTCTTTAATATGCGCGCAATCAACGTTAAAGCGGCATCTTCATCCTCCTCATTGTCAGCATCGTCGTCCTTCTCTTCTTTATTACTGTCACAATCACCACTATCTTTCTCATTTTCACTTTCCTCCTCCTCCTCCTCCTCCTCCTCATCAACATCATCCTTACATCGCCGTCCTCATCGTCATTGCCTTCGTCCTCTTTAGTGCGTTGTCATCGTCGCCACATCATCGTCATCATCACACAGAAAAGGAATCCCTAACAATAATAATACAACACATGTATAGAGTATATGCCAGTAAGCATTCATTTGTGATCTGTAAAAAAAAGCATAAAAACCTGGCTAAATTTGGTTTTAAAATGAAGATTTATTAGATGTATAGACTACACATTTAAACACTTTTTGTATATATCAGCTATTTTAACCCGGCCAAGTTGAAAATGCTACTTAATTTAGCAGTTGTTAGCTAGCTGAAAGGCTTTTTGCCACAAGTGTGTAAGAGAGTATAGTCGAGGAAATGGTCAAACTTTGGAATTGCTCCCTGGAGAAGCTTGTTTTTACACTCAGTTGATTTATTATTTAAGTTTGTTTCATTATTATTATTATTATCATCAGTTTTGAGTCACAGTTTGGTTCGGTTTTGGCAACAAAACTACTTAGTTAGGTTCAGGAAAAGTAGGCTACATATTCACAGTATCTAATGCTGCAAATAATGTTGTTGGCTTCTGACACCTGGGTAGCATCTGCCTTTTTCTTTTTACTAAAATATAACTACATTAAGGAATAGCTCCTAGATTGAGTGTGTAACGTAAGCGAGTGTGCGTTCGAGACATTAGAAATTAGAATTCCAGCTGTGAACGTAGCAGTGCAGTGTGTGTACAGTTATTTGTCGCTAAATTTATGTTCCAATTCCTCAAGCCAGGGCCCAGGCTCACTAAAGGTGGACTGACCTTTAAGGTGGACGAGCTATTCCGATGTTAGTGACTAGCCGCTCCTCTCAGTACTCACTGGTGTTGGGAAAATAACAAATTCAATCCAGGCAATGTGAACTTTCCAGCTGCTCGTCGTTTAACATAGCATATGAAGATGACAAGGACTGTTAATGCAAGAACCCTGGCAATGAGATGTTCATTTTCTCTTGTCCATCCCCTGTTCTTGTGACCCTACCCAAAGACCTGAATTTGAAAAGCCATGAAGAATAAATACACTAATTGAAGGTATCAGAATGAAGACACTTGTTGCTATTATCGTCTTTGTGGTTTTAAGAAACAGTACAGGTCCAGAATCCCTTTCTAGCAGGTTGTCTGGGCGGATCACCTCCCTCCCACCGTACTACAATTGGGCTTCTGATAACAGATCTTTTAATATTACTCTGTTCTCCAATATCAGAGGATTGTGAGGGTGCCAGGCAGGGATATTGAGTGGGAGCTAAGAGTGTGTCCCTCTCGGCTTTGGCCCGCCATCAAAACTTATTAGACAGATAAATGAGAGCTGGACTTGCGTCGGAGCGGGCCTCTTTTCTGTGCCCGCGTGTCATTTATTCGTCCCCTGAATACTGGCTCAATCAGATAGCAGGCCAGCCTTTCACGGCAGCCACCATCTCTCTGCATCCGTTGACCTGCACTGGCACAGCCGGGGACTAATGTGGGCTGCATCGGTGGCACTGAAACAGCCGTTTCCCTTTCGCTTTGAAACTGCTTTTGTTCAATTTGTTCGTATTTTCCCCCCCAGATAAAGCTCCGATCTGAAGGTCAGATCTGTATGTGTGGCTCTACTACTCCAGAGACGCTATTTGGTGTTTTGTTCCCTGATTCATCAAAGTAAAGAAGCCTTAACACAAGACTTCTTTTTGTAGCTTAAGTTTTAGACTTTCATCCTAACAGCTGATACTTGATATGAGGCTCAATTTGCTTTGTTATCTTAAATGGATGGATGATGTGCGATGATATTACAGAGCAGGGATTAGAGCTTGTCTGAAAGACTTGCCTTAAAAAAATTAGTTTCACTTTTTTTCACGGGCAGAACCGTTGTACGCTACTAATCTGAGTTTGTGAGTGCTTTCGTGTGTGTTTTCTTCAGATCCACACAACTCAAAATGTAGTCCTCGGGGGGGAAAAAAAGACATCCTTGACCAGTTTCCTGTATCCATGGCGATAGGAAGTGCTCTCCAATCATGTCTCTGTATACTTAGTTAGGGAAGTGCACTGTTTCCTGCTGTTTTCACTGGCTTCCTCTCATTGGTGTGTGCTCAGGACTTTGCATTTGGTCCTGGAAAGCCACTCAGTTCTTACCCAGCGCTCTTGTTGTGTTCAGTTTTTCTATTTCGTTCTATTCTGAATGTACCTGCTACAACGCCGTCACATTTGAATGAAGTAAGTTTCAATTTTGGTAGCATTTTCAGACAAACATTACTTGAATTCAAGACAGGTTTCCTTTATAAGTAGCATTTAGTTTTTCTGTCTTATATTTTTCCACTTGATAGACAGTAAATCCCATTTGAATAAAACACAGATCAATACACTTGTTCAAAAACAACCACAGTTGAATTGAAATAAATTGAGATTATTAGCCATTTAGCGTAGGGTTGTTCATAAAATCATGATCATTTAGGTACCCTGCAGCCTAGTGATGAACCCATCAGCTGAATCTGCAGCTCCCCTCGTCTTAACAAAGTTTGTGAGTTTTCAGACTATTGTAAAGCTGTCCGGCTCACAACTTTACTGTTTTGGTTCACTCTCACTGCTCTCATAGTGTCGTTTTCGACCACAGCAGGCAGCTGTTTTCAGTATAGAGTATACAGTAGATGTAAAATGACACAAAAGCCACATTTGTCTTCATCTTATGTTAGACGCTTCATTTTGAAACATGCAGTGATCGGCAGTCTTTTATGTTACAGAGCGTCCGACACTTAAAGCCTTCTGAAGCCGCTTCCTCAGAGACTTCTCATTGTTGAGTGTGTCGCATCCAACTACATTCAGCCCCTCTGGATCAAACCCGGCAGCGATGCCGGTTGGTCATCGGGCAACCAGCAGCACCTCTCTCCAGATCCCTCCCCAGCCTGAGACCGATGTACTCAGGAGCCGACACCCAAACCTGCTGGACTCCCTCCAGCCAGTCTTGTCCCAGGCCATCATCAATCCTAAGCAAGGTATGGAGGGACCCCTCCAGACACCGCAGCCCCCCAGGACCTGCAGCTCACCCGGACTCACTGGGAAGTCATGCTGGAGCTTGGATGCGAGGGTGGCCGTGCTCCTGGTGATTCTGGCTGCAGCTTTAATTCTGCTGCTGCTGTACAAACTCTTACAGCTGAGACACAGGTGTGTGCATGTCGCGGAGCAATGCGTGATGTAACAAAACCAACTCCATCCGCATCCCGTGAGACCAAATCCGTTCTGCTGTTTACACCCTCTTTGCTGTTAGTCTGTTTCCTTCACAGCTTTTTGTGCATTTAATCAAAGAATAATTCACGTCTGATTGGCTTGCTTTCAGGTTTTACAGTATGGGCTCTATAGTTGAGACACACACATGGCATTATTAATATAGCAGCTAACTTGTGATTGACAGGTTGCTTCCACAGCGTTGTCCGGTCTCGGAGTTATCTGTGTTTTCGTCGTGTGTTTTTGGGCTTCACGAAAGTTAATTATAACATTTTGGTTGCCAAAAAAACGTCTTATTAAGCGGTTGGTTGCACTGAGCTCCACCCTCTCGTGTCACTTCTGGTTGCAAAAAAAAACCAAGATGGCGACATCTAAAATGCCAGACATCTCGGTCACTACGCCCACTTCTTATATACAGTCTATGTATATAAATAAAGGAAAACTTGTGCTGGCTTGTGTCTGACTTGTGTTGTGTCCTGCAGGCTGATGTTGGCCAGGGCGAGGCACGCGCTAGAGTACTACAGCTTCTACCACTCCGCCACCTACACACTCAAACACGCTGCGTCGTGTCAGGACCTGCCAACCAAGGAACGGACGGTCCCTGAAGCCACACCACCTGACCGAACCGTTACCACCGTGACAAACGCCGTCATCGCTCCACTTCCGCCCCCACCGGTGCATTCCCCGCCCCCTCTGCCACTCCCCCCACATCCTGTCCTGCCTCCACCACTGCTGCAGAGTCCACCCGCTCTCGCTCCAACGCCTCCCGTCCTGGCCTTCCCTCTCCCCCTGCCTGCGATCCACACCACCCCGCCCAGCCCTCACCTGTCGTGGGGCGCCTGCTCGGACGCAGATGTGTACTCTCGGATCGGAGCGTTCAGGCCCTCCAGGCTCTCCAGCCTCTCCAACCAATCCAAAGTCATCCTTTTTGAGCACTCATCTCTCTGACCTTTGAGGCAGAACATGACTGGAGACGTCAACATGGTGATTACCAGAAACACTGCTGACGAACTGATTATCTCCCGTAGATGATTGAGTGTTTGGTTAGAGTGCTTTATGCTGTATTTGCAGTATGCTGTGTACTATCCTTTAACAAGTACTGGACTTTGTGCCAGACCTCTGCAAGAAAATTACAGATAGGAGCAAAACATCTGTAATTATGTTTTGCTCCATTGGGGACTGGAGTTGTATCTAGATTCAGACTGGTGGAAGAAGTATGTGACAGTCCTACAGTGGAAGTCTCTTTCCCTAAAGAACTTCTCCAATCTCCCGTGTTTTCTGACACTTGTTCTGGAGGAATATAAGAAAGTGAATGCTTATATGCTCTGCCTTGATAAGTGCTCATCATTGAGAGTCTCACAGTCTCCAGTATCATCTTTAGTGTTTTGGTTTATATTGTTAATAGCAACTTCGGGAACAGATTGTCAGTTATCAGTAGTTGCTGGTAGGGTTACAGCGTGTCACGGCTGATGCCTCATGTGCTACAACACCTAATACAGTAACCACAGCTTTTGCTCTTCTGTTAACCGATCACTTTCAGACCAAGATCAGTGAGGTTTACACCTGTCACTCCAGTGTGTTATGTAGAGAGAGGACTGGTTACATTTGAGAGATGCTAATCTTCATCATGGTTTGTTTTAAATTAAGTCAGAGAAACCTACATCGTGGAACTTTCCAGAAATTGTAAAACAGTAGACTTTCTGGAGAACTTTAACCACAATACAGTGCATGCCGGGAATTAGCTAACATTGTTTTTACCAACTTCATTTGATGAATTAAGTCAACGACCAGCTGCCAGCTCATCATCCTAAAGGATCTGGGATTAGATGTGAAGGCTCTAAGCAGTTGCAAGGCAACCAATGGAGACTCCAGAAAGTTGTCAAAAAGTAGCTTGGTACATAACCTTGTGTAAATCGGCAAGCTATTGTTTTATATATATATATATATATATATATATATATATATATATATATATATATATATATATTTACAATTTGACAGAGAGAGGCTATCGTTTTTTATGCGTATAAATATTAGAGTGGTATCTTCTCATTTTATTTTTCACCAGCAAACGAATATGTGTATTTTCCAAATGAAAAGAAGAAATGGTTCTTGTGAGAACGGGACAATTTGAATTGACCGGACTTATCATATGTAATTATAAAGAGTCAGTGATGAAAGATGAATTAATAAATGATGGCGCAACACAGGGCAGCGTCAGAGAAACCTGATATGAAGTTCATGCGGCGTGAACTCTGAAGGTGTTCCTGCATTCCGCAACTAAAGAATACAAGTCGACCAAACTTTCTCTCTTCGTAATGCCTCGCAACCAAATATATTATCTGTGAGAGAGTCCTGACCTTTGGTTTGTTGGCGTAGCTTCATTTTTATGAATTCATTAATATTCCTGAGATGTATTGTCTTCATTTGTTCAATGGTATCATTGTAGGAGAGCCCATTGTTTCCCCAAATGGGAGGCATTTCCTCCGCCGCTTTTTCCATGGCAGGCTCCCTCCCCGTTTCACACCACTCTCTGTGTTTCCTCTGATTCTCTCTCTGTAGCAGTCTTACTTTGCATTTCCTTCGCTGACAGTCTTACATCATGACTCAGAAGATGTTTGTTTTTTTTATTCAAACAATTCTCACAATCTCAGACATGCATTTTAAATCGTTCATTTGTCTCTTTAACACATTCAAAATCACAGTACAACAAAGATACAATTAGCACAGGTGCAACATCTTAATAATGTGTTCCTCGGTGACCAGACTGAGACATTTACAGATCGATCGTGCTCTGAAGTAGCCCAGCCGACACACAGGCCACATCTGTCTTTTGCTGATAGGACAGCCCGAGCATCCACCTTGGCCCTAACAAGCTGTTAAGTTGAATTTTCTTTTTATTTAACAATGTTTACCCAGCAAGCCTCTCATTTATAATTCAACAATAGTTTGTAAATTCACGAGGGACGCTGTTTTACGTTGGCGCTTGTTTGTTGTTTTCTGCTGAAAACGGAGACCTCGTGTGCCGTTCCTCCTCAGTCTCTTCTGTATCAAAGTCCGTTAGCGAGGCCGCTGTCTCCATACTAAAAGCCAGTTAATTCAATCTGTGCATGTACTGCAGCATTGTCTCGTAATTGGTTGTAAGCTGAGCAGGAAAGACATTTGTAACAATATACGGCTGCTGCAATTAAATAAAACGAGGGAAGGTCATGGAAGGATTAATATGAATGTGTTTGTGTTCTGGATCTGAATAATATTAATTGGGGGTTTACATCTCAAATGTTATTTATCCATTTTAGAATGCTCATAGAAACTCTTCATACTGCGGTAAAAATTATACAGCGTCATCGATTTTATTTGGTTCTCATAAGCGAGTGGGTATTACATTTTTTAAATGCAATTCATGCATGTATAGTATAACTTAAAGCACCTATTAGAACTGTTTTCTAACTAACTCACTCACTCACTCACTCGTCCATTCACATTTTGCAGTTTCTCCACCAGAGGGAGCTGTTTTTCCGTCTGCAGCTCACCTGAGCGTTCTTTGGTGGGAGAATTCACCACCTTTTATGTGGCTGTCCAGTCAGTCAGTGCTGATGCTAAACATAGTGCGTAACGCATCGCGCACAAGCATCGCCCTGATAAATAATCTAATGAACTCAGAAAATATATTTTTACACCTAAACCAAAAAAAATACAACCGTACACCTTCAGAATTCAAGTTGATCTTTTACTACGATCTAAGACACTACCTCATTGTAAAACACACATCATTCAAACTGCTCAGAAACTAAATCTAAACACACCAAGACCATTAGTCTGTTAGTCTTTCCACGGTTCCGACAATCAACGCTTGTTTGGTCTGAATAAATCCTTAATTCACGGAGTGAGATGTGAAAATATGTCGGCTCTACGCGCTGTTTTCCCTCCGCCGTCTCTTTCCGCCTCCTCTCCTTTTCATATTTATGTACAATTATCAACAATGATTGAGAAGAAACTCTGGGATGGTTGCTCCTGCCTTACAAAGACATCTGCCTTCAAAACTACAGTTACCAATGTATAGATGATTCTCCTGTGCAGCGCCAACGCCCACTTCTCCATCCAGTTTAGGAATGGGATTTGTATACATTTTGGGAAAATATGGAAATCTGCATCATGAAACATAAGGTGAATCGGTATACCATTTTATGCAGAGCTTATATTACTCCTATTAGACTTTCCAAAATGAAGGACAATTATTCCCGACCAATGTCGGGGTTTATTGTTACATCTATTGTGGAAATGCTGGGCAGTGTGACATTTTTTGATCCAAGTTAGTTTTGGTTGTGGATGTCAATGTTCCGGTTTGTCCTGCAGTATATCTGGAGGATATAGATGTGCTCTGAATTCCTGATACCTTTAACTAAACTGCGTGTCCTTGTTGTACAGTTTTGTGTGGAACAGATTTGTTTTATAGTTGACACTCTGCTGGTTCATCAATCTGATGCTGACTCCCTAAATGACCCAGAAGCACTTGACTCAAAGTGCAGATTCTTGGTAATTGCATCTGTCCTCTTCTCATCTCTGCTGCCACAGTGAGAGGAAATGGTCATTTTTTCCAATTTGGCCTCAGTGTCGTCACCCCTGCTACCAAAACAACTCCTTTAATGGTAAAACGGTGAAGTGGAGGCGAGACGTCTCCTGATGACGTCAGTGTACGTTTAATTTGATTGACTATTGAGTTGAGACAATAGACTGTATACAAGAAGTAGACGTAGTCATTCTGACTTCACCTATTGGTTTGTGGACTGTCGGTTTAAAGACTCCAGTTTCCATGGAAGTTTTAATGCCAACACGTCAATTGAGTTGCACATGCGGACGTTATGTTTTATATTTCATCGTAAATTTTATAAATATGCGTGGGCCCACTAATTTCTCTATATAGACACATCTCCTGAGGGACGAAATTTGTATTATATAAAATGTACCACAGCCACCTAAATGTAGTGAAGTTAAAAACATATTTTCTATCATCATGGCAAAGATACAGAGTTCTAAACACAATATAAAACACATTTTCTGATCATTATTCCACATACACACGTCTATGTTATGTCTGTTGTCATGATCAAATCAGCATAACATTTCTTTAGTCTCTCAACATTCATCCCATCAGAGTTTCTCTGTTTAATATGAATAAATACGATACACATCTAAAGCTTAATGTTTCATGCTTTTGGGAACAATGAACCCCTGTGGATCATAACATATATCAGGCATTTGATGCAGACAATACGCTATAGTAGGGTGGTTTTGGTCTTTTTATATGATTTATTGACAGTAAGAAAATGATGGAATATGTTCAGAGTTATCCTTTAACATAGTGATCTTACAATCTGCATGATATTTAGCCATAAGAGAAAGGCAAATCTCAGATACTAGTGGAATCATGCAGTCAAAATCTTCTTCAACTTTGAACAACAAAACCTCAAACTTCCAAAAGTTGGGTTTCGGATTCAAGAGGCAGATGGAAAATGTCATGCATTGATCCATCCTTAATAACGCTGAGTGAGGACATCTGGAAATTGCTCTGCCAAGTGACACATGCTCGCTGTTTTCAAATGATGCTGTGCTTTTGGCATTTTAAAATGTTCTGTGATGTTATTTAAACATTCAAAATCTGGTTTCACTATGTAGGAACTGACCACGATGAGTTCATGAACAAACCCTGGGAGATATGTTCACTGCCTGTTTAACAGTCATAGTCCCCTCTCAGTGATCACATCAACAGTGGCGTGAAAATATTATTCATTTCTACGCATTTATGTCTCCTATATGAGAAGAATTAGACAGATCATGTCCAGCAAGACCACAACTTTTAAGCCCAACTAGAGCCCCCTATAGGCTGCTATATTCATTACAGGGTGCTATGTTTTGGACAGAACAAACGTACCGATGATTTAGCTGTTCAGTGAATCTTAGAGACGATTGCTTACATAATCAATGGAAAGAGACAAATAGACACTAATTTGACCAGCTAATGAGCTAATGGCACACCCACTCAAGATGAAAATGTTTCAGCTTCAGCTACAATAATGGTTCTCCTCTCAAGGCAAATTAATTAACATACAAAGATAAGAGTAAAAAGGAGAAAAAAATGTATATTTTGATGTCTTGTTCTGGACACATAATGTTGGTCAGGCAGGCCCGAACAACATCACTGTCCTGCTATAGTAAGTCAAATACTTCCCCTCAATTTTATAAGACAGAAAATGTAGTGCTTGGTTTTATATATAAACATGTAATAGATGTATAACACACTACTGTGGTTGTGAGCACATACAAATGTTGAAAATAGCAGCCTCCTGTGGCCAGAAGTGGAGCACTGCTGAATGAAAGTAAAAAATAGAGTAAAACACAGTTGTAATGATATAAAATGTATCAATTATTGTCATATACTGTGAAAGATACACTTAAAATATCCTTATAGCTGCATATAACTACCTAATAGTGTTTTTTTCATTTATTAAATGTATATTTAATATTTATAAGTGCTAATTTTAGGGGGGGCTTAAAGTAAAGCGTCACCAATCCATCACAAGTTTTTAAATTTGTTTGAGAATGTGTGTATTTTTTTGAATAAGCAAAATATGAAAAATGAGTGGACAAAATAATAACATTTTGAAAATTGGCATCACTTTGCATTTCATATTTTCACCTGCAACTCTCAGTAAATGCAATTAGCTGACACATCCAGAGAAGAAACACCTGCAGTGGCTATAAAACACCATAAGACAACAAACACTGAGCTTCTGTTTGATGTCTTACTTAAAATGAATGCTCCAAAACAAAGTGACATCAGCGACAGCTGCTGCAGGGTGAGCAGGGTCGGGCTCAGGGAGCCAAAAACAGACCACCCTTTAAGATTTGAGAGAGGAATTAAAATACGGGGGATAGCAGCTTCTGAAGGAGCAAAAACATTGAAAAACATTTGAAAATTGAAATACCGAAGCCGGACCATCACCGCTGAAGTTCGGATGTAAATGATAATTTCCTTTTACTTCAGTTCAGCTCAAATGCAGGGCCACCGCACCAGACGAAACCGCCCTCGGGTTGGTGAAGTTCATTTGATAAAGACGTATACGCCATCAGTCGTGACTTCATTGCTGTTGGAGGAGCCCCGTAGAAACATCACGACCTCACAGCAGAGACTTCTTTTGCTTCCTCAAAGCTGCGGGAGAGACACTGGCGCATGACCAGCAATCGTGTTTTACAGGATCCCCATCAACACAACAAGTCACACTTTCAAAACTGTATAACTTTGGATCTGAAGTTCGCTGAGTCGACAGAGTGATTTTAATTAAAGGAAACAAAGTATTAATTGCATTGATGAAAAGAGCCGTGAGAGGGTTAATTGTTCCTGTGTGAGTTGGAGTGATGGAGCATTACTGAAGCTTGTTGTGGCTCTGGCCTGTGAGTAGATCATAATGTATTGCTGAGTCATAACATTACTTAAAGCAACACAATGCAACTTATGGGAAACAAATGGCAGATTCTTCTTTTCACATATTGGTCTCACTTGGTCTGGTATGACCGGTATGCTGCTGTTATTGCACAGTGGGCAGCACAGTGCTGCGTGTCTGAATAGCGGGGCTGATTCTGTCGATGGAGTCTTTTGGCTTTCAGGAGAGCATGTTCATTTTTTGTTTTGTATGATTTCATTTATTTTTATTAACAGGCTCACATTTTCCATTTTGGACAAGTAACTTTTGGTCCAGGCAAGTGGTTGAAAATGTGAAGCCCTGAGTAGTTTGGCATTCAGCATAATTTCATGAATGTCAATTGGAGCCTTTCACTGTTCAGTAAAAGTTACATTGACTCACGTTGAAGTCAGAGGGTCACCAGCATTACAAAAATGTTCCTAAGTAGGACTAATAGTTTATGTTAATGAATTATTTTATAGTCTGTAATTTCATCTAATTTTCAGAAAAAGTCCTCTTCTAATATGTGATGTATTATTAAAAAATAGACAACGGTTAGTTAGTTTTGTTGAGTTCATATGCTGTTGTTTATTCCCAGAAGAATTTATTCTTAGAACCTATTCTGTATTGAATTGTATTTTCATCTTGCCCCTTATAGTGTCCTTAAAATACATATAAGTGCTATTTCAAATGTAAGGTTGTTTCCTCTTAAAGGAGAATAATCTGCAGCTCCTGTTCTGCTTCTTTTTTTTCCCCCTTTTAAGCTTGTTAGCAACAACCGTTTCGAGAAGAAATACAACAACAACAAAAAAAAGCCGAGGAAGGGTTTATCCCTGCGAGGCCGTGGAAGCCCGTAACGTAATTCCTCTGACAGCAGCACGCCGCCGGCGCCTCCGTAAGGGAAACATGACTGAATACTTCAAGAGTGTGTGGATGAAAATGAATCCACACTCTTCAGCTCCTCCAATAGGCAGGCTGATTACAGCCAAGTGCTCTCGGCCGCAGTCTCTGAGGAAAACCTGGCGAATACACAAGCATCTGCAATGATACATGTCGTGTCACAGTGCTTCGGAGCCTTTAATGTGGTCCTGCACATTACACAAGTCACTTCGTTGAATTTGCAATGTGTAATGCTTTAGTCGGCTGGTGATGTTTGTCCTCAAGCTGCTGTTTAGTGTTGTTTTTGAGGAATTGTGTTTTTGAAACGTCACTTGTCAAAAGGACTAATGTGACTGTGAAACATGAGGAATTGGACATTGAAGAGACGACATTAAGACTTGTGTTGTGGAGGAAATCCATCAATGCGGACTTTGGTGTTTTTATTTTCATATTTTGTCTCGATGTGACAGCAGACAATAATGCAGTGCCGTACTGCAGGAAGAAAAAAACAGTGTTGTTTGGCTCGACTGAAAATGTTCTTTATTACTGATTTGTCTGTGATATTGATGGATTTACAGAGGAGTGAGCAGTCGGTGCTCACTATAATACTTTATTATACTGTTTACAGCACAGCAACATATTTCATGACCACTTTTCTTTTCAGTAAAACAATTAAAAAAATGGTAATTCAGCATGACAACTGATTGTTTTCCATCACACCTCGATCCATTAAGTTTGATCCATTTAGTTTGATCCATTTAGTTTGTCATTTTGACCTGTTTGTTTGGTTTTTCTGTGGTCTGCACACTGAATAAATGCTAATCCTTTAATCAATTATTATTCATTATTTGTGCCACAAAAAGCATGAAGACGTGTCCTCATTGTCCTCTTTGTTGACTACAGCACTGGCAATGTCTCCGTATCTCAGCAATGAACCCAAGTTGTAACCAAAGTTATCTTTTATTAAACCTCTGGCATTTTGGCCGACAAGCACTCATTTCATGCAGGAAAACTTTGTTCAAACTTTATTCTAAAACTTTGTGGACATTTGTATATTTCCAAAGATACCAAATATGTCAGGCTGAATTTTGGGGAAATGTGTTTGGAATTGATGCTCAAGACATCTAGAATATTTCCATTTGCCTGCATGAAATAAAACTTGGCCTTTTTTCTTTTTGATATTTCATTCAATCAAAACATCACAGCTTGAAATGAAGCAAACTGAAACAGAACACGTGTGTATGTGATCCTGCCAGACAGAATTGGAAAAGGTCAGTACAATAACCTTGTCGGGTTACTTATTTGGAAATAAAAGGAGAAAAACAACTTTATAAAAAAAAAGTTTGTGGCACTCTCGTTGAGAGAGGATCACAGGACACAGACCTACTGTACAGCAGCAGTCACAGTGTAACACTCTAAGCCAAAGAAGAAGAATAAAAACCACACCTGCTTATTGTCTGCGGTAGCTGCCAGCTGTGGGCCCCTCACACACACCTCTGTATTCCTGCCTGGCAGCAGGCCTTTGATCAGGTAATTGCCCCTCCGGCCCCCGGAGTTTGCATCCACCATATGTCGCTATGGCGACCACCTCTCCAGCATCCATCCGTGCGCCCCCTTCACAGCCATTTTTTAAGATGGACTTATATGTTATGAGGCTGTGAGTGATGGAGGAAAAGGGCAGAGGAAATGCGCTACGAGGAGCACCTCGACCACGTCAACAGCAACCTTTTCATGACATGTGTGATGACGAGAGTGCAGGTTTTTTTGTTTCTATCTGACTGTCTGTTATCCCACCCACCACATCGGAGACCACCCCCCCACCCCTGGAATGACGAAATGCTTCTTTTTTTTTCAAACTGTAATAAGGATTGTCTTTGTTTCACATCACATCAGCCCTGAGAGATAGCAGCAGATGCGCACATGCATGATATGAGAGGATCAGACTGCAGGTGGAGCCCAGGGGAAACACTTTGGGGGCTCAGGATGCTGTTTGAAGACACTTTGAGGAGGGTGACACATTTTCTGTTGCAGGGGATGCAATCCTGTGAAGACTTTAAGACAAGAACTAAAGTCCCACTGTGATTAATTTAAATTCACAAATACCAAATACTTATTAACCCCTTAACATGGAGATTTTCTTTTAGTTCCCTTACTCTAAGGTTTTTAAAATCATCTTTTTCCACGCTGTCTGACAGGACATTGAAGTTTTATTGAGACACTTTCAAATTAGGTAAATTTCTCCATACACCTTTCCATTAATTTAAAGATTCTAGCTGTATTGACACTTTTCCCTGACATATTTGGGATCTACTGACAATAAAGTTGCGTGGGTTTAAACAATGCTTACCTGCATGGCTTTGACTTTGTTACCGTCCCACCAATTGGTCAATACGGTTTAGACACAGAAAAAAAAAAATAAATCTAATCCACCTGGAAGCAACACAGTCACATATTCCACTTGACAGCTTCTATTAGAAAAAAGTGTCACATTGTGAGCCAGATGCTCAATGACATAATTTCCATGCACACCCATCAGTAGTTTGCAGGTGCTGAGTGACAGTTATCTGCACGGAAAGAAGAAGAATCCTGAAATATCCTACATAGAGAATAAAAGACTGAGGATTAAGGAGCAAGACAACGGTGCAGGAGATTTTTCAGATGTCAGTGCAGATGTTTAATGAGAATATGTACAGAACTGTGCCCTGGATAAGAGCTTGAGCTAAATGCTGTAAATGTGTGGTGCAGTTGGATTTAATTTCTCTTTTTCTAATATACAATAATAAAGTGTTTGAGCATGTGGAGTAAAATATAACTGCAACATTTTTTTTCATTATCTATAAATCTCTTCATTATTGAAATCATTTTTGGCTATAAAATGTTAGAAAATAATGAATAATACTCAATTTGTAAGAGCCCAGGGTGACGTCATCATTTCTCCTGTTGTCTGACCAGCAGCCCCAAATCTCTATTTAGACTGATATGAAACAAAGAAAATACGTTAAGCTTCTTAAATAACCAATCGATTTTCAAAATCGTTATCGGTTGATTTTGATTGATGCTGGTTGGGTACAAGTTCTCAGCTACCGTCACTCTCTTCCCCCTCAGTGCACCACTCATTTTGGAAACCGTATCGTTTGCATACTTTTAAAACACGTAATCTGTACATAAAGCGTTTAAATCATGACTTCTGAAAAGTGATGAAAAAGTGTTTCTTTATTGAACATTACAGAACAGGATGAAGAACACGGAGCTTTCAATCAAACGATCACAGCGTTATCTATGCATAGGCTACGGGAGAATTTCAGCACTGATAACGATGGCGATGATCAACAGTAAATCATTGTGAGCCCTCTTCTCTGTTTTATCATCAGTCATGCCTTCACAACAATCTCTTTTATAGGCTGTTTGTGTTCAGGGCTGCTCCTCTTTTTGAGGACCGTCACGGTCTGCAGAAATGACATTTGATTATTTTCTTGAAAGCGCTCTGAAAGTCTTTGTTGAAGTACGCGTAAATGATGGGGTTGAGTAAAGAGTTGGAGTAGCCCAGCCAGTTAATGACATCCTCCAGCCAGCGGGGCATGTAGCACGACCCCTGGCAAAAAGGCATGACCAGTGCCACGATGAAGAAGGGCAGCCAGCAGAGGATGAAGGTGCCCATGATGATCCCCAGAGTCTTCACCGTTTTGCGCTCCCGGGCCATCGCGATCTTCCTCTTGGCCTCCGTCGCCTTCTCGTGCCTGCTCTCGAACAGCGGCACGGAGCTCGGGGTGTTGGGCAGCGGCAGGTTGCCTCTGAAGTTGCTGTGAACTTCTATGATCTCCAGGGACTCGCCATCCTCCGCGTGTTTCACCGCGCCGTTGACGGTCGGCAGCGGCCGGGGCTCCACGCTCCTTTTCCAGCTCTTGCCCTGCGCGTCGCCGGTAGTCTTTTTGTGGAACAGGGCGGGGGACAACGCCAAGCAGGAGTCGGACACTTTCTTTTTCTCCGTTTTACGCACCGTTCTCCTGATCCGAAACCTGGCAGCTTTGAATATCCGCCCGTATAACACCAACATTAGCGTCAGCGGGATGTAAAAAGCCCCGAAAGTTGAGTATATTGTGTACCAGGGGTCTTGCCTGATCTTACACTGCTTGGGGTTCGCCCTGTCCTCTGCCATGCTGCTGGGCTGGGAGCGCATGATCAACATCGGCGGCACCGAGATGGAGAATCCGACGAGCCAGGTGACACTGATGAGGACGGCGGCTCTCCGCGGCGTCCTCTTCTTCATATACTCTATGGGCTCGGTTATCGCCCAGTATCTGTCCAGAGCGATGGCGCACAGGTGCAGGATGGACGACGTGCAGCACAACACGTCCAGAGAGATGAAGATGTCGCACGGAATCTGCCCAAGAGTCCACCGGTTCAACACCTGGTAAAGCGCCGCCATGGGTAGCACCAGCACCGACACCATCAGGTCGGTGACAGCCAGAGAGCCGATCAGGTAGTTGGCCACGTTCTGGAGAGACCGCTCCAAGGCGATGGCCGCGACGACGCACGCGTTCCCAAATACTGCGCACAGAATGAGCGCGCCAAGCAGGAATGATGTGACCACTTGGTAACTCAGCTTCACCTCCTCGTCTTCGGGTTTGGGGGTTTTGTTGGAAGAGTTGTCAAACTGAGGCCAGGCTGTCGTGTTGTTTGTGCCCTCCATTGTCGAAGTGTTGGGAGAGCGACCGTTACTTGATGGAGAGCCTGGTGCGCGTCACACCGTCCCACCTTGAAGAGCGCATAGTGGACTGTTGTGGACTGTCTCGTGCAGCAGAGAGAGTCTGAACTGCGAGTCTCGGCTGCTGACGGAGAATGATGCTGCGTATTTATACCAGTGATGGAAAATGCGTCATGTGTCTGTGAGCATGTAACGGAGTGGGCTGTTTGGGTCTGTTTAGTCGGCGGCTGAGGCAGTGAAGATGTGGGAGTTATTGAATAGACATAGAAAAACTTAAATATTTTCTATTCTATTTTTCTATTTTGTATATATTATTTTTTTGTATTATTCATTTATGTATCTATGTCGCTTTTCAGACTCAAGTCAAATCGATATGCCGATTTATTTTTTAAAGAATATTTCTTTCTTGAAACAAGTGGATTTTGCCATTTCGGTGAGAAAAGAAGCTTTCAGAACATGTCCTTTGTGTCAGATAACACGTTTTGAGTCTTGTTTTGTTGATGATAGTGAACTGATCTGCATGGCATCGAAATAGAAGAAATAAAGAAAGAATAAAGAATACATGACACTGCACTGTAAACAAACTTGTATTTGCTTTGACAACAACTATGTTATCTTGTGTTGTGTTATTATTCTCCTCTGTTCGCTTTTGTCCCCTTTGTGTTTTTTTGTCCCCGTCTTACTTTGTATAATTTCTTGGGTCGTATGTTTTGTACTTGTTTGCACTTGGTTTGTACTAACTTTTATACACATTGATAAAAAAGTAATTAAAATTATGCGGAGTGAGAAAAACAACAACAACAACAACAACAACTAAAATAATAATAATGACAATACATAAATGTGAGTATCGATTTTTTGTGGAATTCACTTTTTGTTCCTATCTGCAGAATCACCATTCTTTAATTAAAAACATAATGATTGAATAGAGTTTTCATTGTTAGCAGATAATATAGGATATTCTCAAATCTCAATTTTTTCTAACCGTAATCATTTTAATTTTGCATTAAAAGAAGTGAAGCGTTATTCTCGTCTGTTTTCAGCACCATGGTCAGCGCTCTGGGGCCGCCAGGTGTGACACTGCCACCTGGCGTTGGTCCACTTTCATAACAGTTACAAAATGGTGATGCAATCCTTCATTATTTTAAGTGACACTAACATTGTTATATATACAAATATACAGACATGAAAAGATGGAGTATTATGTCAAATCAATGTTTGCAATAGGCTACAACACATAGACATTTGAGAAAAGTGTCAAGGTGATGGAAAATTAGAATGAAATAAAAGGAAAAGTTACAAACCAGCTTCTCCTTTCTGTTTTAAACGATCCGATGCATTCTCAGCTTTTCTTTTTTGGCAATGCATGTATCAGTACAATTTGGCAGCTACACCTAAACTATCATGTGAAATCTATTAACACAGCCTACTTTTAAAAGCCCCACAATTTTCTGTTTCATCATGGCTGGATTAATAGTCAGTCGACTCCGGGGCAAAAAAAAAGAGGAAATGCTGTTGTGCCCCTATTGACCCCAGCACAGCCCACTCTCACACACTCACGGCATTGTAAATGTACCATGTCGTCTACAAGTTACCATTAAGTACAGTGCAGCCTAATGCAGTACAGGCCAACTAATATTGCTGTTTAGTTGTGTGCATTCCTACAAATTTAGTCCAGTAAAGCAAAGTGGTATTTTTCTCTGCGTGTTTCGTTTCTTATCTCTTTCTCTTGTCTCTCCTGTAATCAGTAAGAACTAAACTAGCCCTTTAAACTTTTAGAACTGACAGCGCGCCTCATTTTTGGTCTATTAGACTTTCCGTAGATTCCCACTCTACGTGACGTCACAGCCTCGCTTAAAGCGGAAAGGCTGCTTTAACTTTCTCGTGTTTTGAGCACCGGTTTGCTTCGTTTCCACGATATGAGAAGTCTTCACAGCCGTCAGGTAGGCGAGTACGTGTAACGGAAATATTCACACGCTGAGTGACATTGTCTTAAGAACGTTATGTTTCCCTACGACGCCACAGGAGAGCCTGTAGACGTCTGTTGTGCTAAGTTAGCAAGACATTGTTTTGTATTGTGCCACCGCGACTGGTTAGCTATGAGAAAACTACGGAAGTACTTTTGTAGTTCGAACACTTTGAGAGAGAAATACTGTCAACCTGCTACAGAGACCTGAACTCTGGAACACATGCAGTATATGTTCACTTCACAGCATAACGTCGGAGGGTCAACTGTCTCTTTAGAGCACAGCACCAAACATTTCACTTCCAAGGCTGCTTTTGGTTTTGGGCTGGTATTCACGGTTTGAGCCCCTTAGTTACTAAGAAGGGACATCTCAATGCTACAGCATGCAATACTATTTAATAGACAGCTTTGGTTAGCAGTTTAAATATGACAGTGGCTGTTTTGTGTGATGACCTTAACTGACCTCACCCTCACCCAGCACCTGTGTGATGAACTGGACCACTGTCTATGACCCAGACCTCATCGCCTCTTATTACATCGAATGGATTCAATGTTCAGGCGTCTACAGCATTGTTTTTATTGAGTGCATCTCATTAATTGCATTTACCCAACAGGATGTTTTTCTTCTTTTTGGTTCCCTCTAAAAATAGCCAAAATCAATATAAACATTGGCCTACAAGGTGCAGTGTCAGGTTACGTCGAATGTAAATAACTGGCTCACTGCAAAAGTGTCTCTTATTTCTGTGTAATGCAACAGCGGTCTATATTTAAACACGTTTGACTCAGTTTGTCGCGACTGCTTTCATGCTACACGCTGAAACGTATGCAAAGCAAAGTCAAGAGCGTCTGATAGATGTCTGCTGAGCCTCCAGTACAACATACGGCGCTCTGTGCTTTCTGAAGATCAGAGTTAATACGCCCTAAACTTTGAGTGCTTTTTGTCAGTGCAGGTGTGAAGTGTTGTCTCTCATCCTCATCGACAGCTCGACTGAAAACTCGGCGGCCTGAAGAGAACCATGCTCCGTTGCAGGAGGTGTCGCAAAGGCGTCACAGACTCGACATGTTTGTCAACGGTTGGTGAGAAGTTTGTGTATCTGATGTGTTCAGCAGTTGTTTGCTTTTAAGGAATTTCTGAATCTGTTTTTCATAGTTTCATAGCCAGTGCTGAAACAGTTGATTAATCAGTTTGCCAGTCACCAGGAAATAAAAGTGTTGCTTTGACAGGTTTTACAAGCAAGAATGTCAAACTTCCCGCGTTTCAATCTCCTTAAATGTGAGGATGTTGTGCTTTTCTCTGTTTTTATGTCATTGACAATTGAAACAGCCCATCTAAATTGCGATGCCCTTTTTTCCCCCCTGTCATCTCACGTTTGATAGACTAAATGATTAATCAATAAATCACCCTCCTAATTGAGAGTGTTGATGGATTTCATTCCTCGTCAGTTGCAGCTCTAATCACAGTGAATAGTCCATAAAGTTGTTCAGGGACATGGGTGTTGGGGAAAACCCAAAGACAACAGCTTGTGTTTCAGTCATAAAAAAAGATGGCTGGCTATCAGCGTCGGAGGAGCGGGGGTCTGATGGGAGCTGTTCCCGCTGATTGTGTGTCCTTTTAACTGGAGGCAGGTTGAGGCCACAGATGAAAGCTCAGCTGCTGTCTGCAGCATTTGGCACGTGAATGTTGACACGCTGCCAGAGTGGATACTGACCTCCGTTCATCAGGTAGGAGTCTCAGCTCGGTAATAAAGTGTGCTCAGTGCACACAGTCCTTTGAGACTGAATGGTTGTGTTCACTGCCGCGAGGGGAAGGCAGGTAAGAAAACGTAACGCTGTCTGCTCTTCTGTTCGGATGTAGATTCAGAATTAACTATTAAATATTAACTATTAACTAACTACATTAATTATTAAATTAGTCATGTGTACTTAAGTTTTTCAAAATTAAGTTTTATACAATTTTAGACTTTTTTGTTTTCTAATTATGCTGCATAAATTGTTTGCATATATTTAAGTTCCGTTTTAATTACATTATATATATCTATATATATATATATATAATGAGGCTGTGTATTGGCAAGAATCTGGCAATATGATACGTATCATGACACAGGGGTTATGATTCTACATATTGCAATACTGTAAGCAAGGCAAGATATTGCACATTTTTTCCGATTTTAGGAAAAATGTCACATTATAAAGAACGCACCTTCAATCTCACAGGCGCCTGTCCAAAAGTGTTTCCCCTAGATTTATACGATAGAATAAAAACGATTTTATTGTTGCTGAAATGGTCAACTTATTAATTGGTATATCCGGGATAATTGAATCGACCACAGTTATGATACATTGATCTGTTATTTATCAGGCAGTAATGCTAGTTATTTTCATTTGGAATTGCTGCTTTTTATATATTGTAAAGTGGGTGTTTTTGACTGTTTGGCAGACAAGAGGTCACCTTGTGCATTGAAAAAATAATCAAGGGAAAAAATATCATTATCCTATTATTAAAAAAAAATTCAAATGGATCGGAAATAAAATTTTGGAAAAATCAATCGATTTCCAGAAGTTGATTTCTGTACCTGGTTTCTGTCTAGGCTCAGTGGACTGCAGGAAAACTGAACTGCCAGAACTGCGGAGCTCGTTTGGGAGGCTTCAACTTCATTAACCGCAGCGAGTGTCCCTGTGGCCGGGACGCCACCGTCCACCTCAACAAGAGCCGCGTGGATCGCGACCACAAACACTGCGTTCTCATCGTCCAGCCGAGGAGGACGAGGCCTGAGACGGAGCGGGCTGGTCTGCTGACGGACGGCTCTCAGAACAGAGAGCAGAGGCCTGAACTCAACAGGACCGCGCTGGACAGTTTACAGCTCAACTGCGCTGCGGTCATGTCCCACATAAGTGCCGCTGAGGCCTCTAACTCACTGACTGACGGTGAAAACACCCAGTCATTTTCCTTCAGCCCTCTGTACTGCATCTCTCACAGGAGACGGTGCAGTTTGGAAGACGATTCCGCCATCAGGTCGTCGTGTTTTTGCCCCGCAGGCCTGACGGTCAAGTCCGCTGCTGAGAGTGCGATGATGACGGGAACGCACGAGTCTACGGAGTCACCCGACTCGTATCCCACGAGTCGGCAGTTTGACACCGATGGCGACGCCCCGGTCAACGCGGTCGCCTGCCGTTCGTTTACTTCCGGAAGGACGTGGTCACCTCTGGATCGGCCGCTGCTGCAAACCGTGGAGGACGAGGAGTCTTCTCCAGAGGCCGCGGCTGCCCACCAGGAGGTTCCTGTTTCAGCCCTGTTCCACAGAGCGAGGTCCGTCTCTGACAGCGTGGCCGAGCAGGACGAGGACGTGGTGGTATGTTTGCTGGAATATGAAAGAGTCTGCTTTAATTAGGACTGAAGCTAATGCTTATCTTCATACATTATCACATATTAACGTTATTTAAAAACCTTTTTTAAATGACATAAAAGGGAAATACAAAGAGACAGGAACAGTCGATACTGAAGGAACCCACAAATCAGCACATTCAGGGTTTCCTGCAGTCTTTTATAGTAGAGGTGGACCATTTAGCCTGAAACACAAACCACTTCCGCTTCCATAAAAAAATCTATACACGCTTACGATATGAAACGAGAACATTCAGGGATTTGAGTAGGGGCTGTGTTTGCTAATTTACTGAATTGATGCGAGGGTGAGACTTGGGGTCGAGCATGTCGTCCACAGCCAGCCTTTACCGGCTGCGGCTCATTGTCTGCTGTTGACTTTCGCTGCTGGATGCTGGATGAACTTCAACGTTACAACCAAACACTGCTTCACTTCCCCGGAGTCGGCAAGCGATGACTGGTTCTCTGCAAGCAGCACTACTGGTTCTGAATGGGCACAGGCTCCGAAAAAGGCGATCAGTTTATGTCTTGATGAGGTATTCCTCAAAGATGAGGCCTGATTTTCATGGAATATACTATATTCATGATCCCCAAAGGGTTTTCTGTAGCACCACCAACATTTTTGGCACCACTTCTTAAAGCTTTATGAATAGCTAAATCATAGGTTTGTTCTTCCCAACACGTTTGTATTATCTTCAAGTAAAATCCTCAAGATAATTGCTTTAAGGCTATTGTTTCATGTTGTTAACCGTGGTTGTCATCGCTAGAGGTGGACTGAAACTGTGTCTTTTTACACTAAACTGTGTGCCACTTGTTTCATTTCAGCAAATGAAATTACAATGAATGTCCCTGGTGGATTCTGTTGTTTCAGCTGTCGGATCAGGACTCTTGACATGTGTGTTCGTTTGACCTTTTCTCAGCCTCGAGGCTTCGCGGCCTCAAACAGACTGAGCAAAAGGGAGAAGAACCGCCTGAAGAGTCTCCGGAGGAAGCAGAGGAGGAGAGAGCGATGGCTGCACAGCCAGCTGGAGCAGGTGAGAGAGCCGGAGTAACACCGTGGGTCCAATTCTAATTTACTACCACTGAGCAACACGCGTCATTTAAAGAGCGATCAAACAAACAGAAAGCCTTGAAAGTATTTTTTGCTGTTCTTAGAAAGTTTCAGTGTTTCTCAGAAGCCGTAGAAAGGTACTGAGGAAGCCGATCTATAAACATGCATCTCATCTGTTTAAAATGTATTAACTGACATATATATATATATATATATATATATATAAATAAAATCAATAATTCAATCATTTCTGTCTCCCCCTCCAAGCAAGATATCAGGATGATGTATCGGTAGAACAGAGTTTTATTTAAATATGTTGCAAATAAAGACAAAAGACAAATCAAAATGATAAAATGGAGATAAAAGTGTTTGTTTTTTATATTATTATTATGTTCAATGGGGCTTTAAGGATGATATAAATCTTATTCACATTTGAAAAACATTTCCATAAATTAAATCTGTAAATTGGATTGTAAATTATACATGAAGTGATCTGGAGGATTTCCATCTGAGCGCAATCATAATAATCAAAAAAACACACTTGGGAAACAATACTATACATGCTAAGAATTTCAAGTTTCTGAAATTAAGGAGAGGGTGCAAAGATTTGATGCAATTGTAACCGTTTTTGGAGGATGAACAGCAAATGACAATGAAATGACTGTAATGTAATGACAAGTTGGAGAAAATCATCAAAGGAAAATGTGGGGAAAAACAAAAATACTATCAGAATCACAATGTTAAACATTACAGATGCCACATTGTAGCAAAACATGACAATGTCAGCTTTGGAAAGAGATATGTATAGACAAACATATAAACATTTCCGGATTATTTGTGTGTGTGTGTGTGTGTGTGTGTGTGTGTGTGTGTGTGTGTGTGTGTGTGTGTGTGTGTGTGTGTCCAGACTGAGAGTGCCAGCGCTCCACTGTTGGACAGTGAGGAGGAGGACAGAGAGGGCCTCACCTGCGCCGTCTGTCTGGAGGTCTACTTCAGCCCGTACAGCTGTCAGCCCTGCGGACACGTCTTCTGCGAGCCGTGTCTCCGCACGATCGCCAAGAACCGGCCGGCGAACACGCCCTGCCCTCTCTGCCGCACCCTCATCTCACACACCACCTTCCACAAAGGCAGGCTTCTCCCACGACTCATGTGCACCACAACTAGATACTGGAATATCTGACATACTGTCCTTCTCCTATCTGAGACCAGAGTTCATTAACTGGCAAATTTTAGAATCAACAATTTTTATTTATAGAGATTTGCTGTTGAGTAGTTGTCTGACTGGGTAGACTGTTGACCTGTAGCTGTACACCTGCTTACCCTGCACAACATAAATGGGTCGAGATAATGGGCGGTTAAAACAATATTCATCCCATTTATCGTTGGTCGCAGCCCTGCTATGATAGCAATGATGGCAATGATCTACAGTACAGTAATGAGGAATAATGGCCTTGAATAAAGCGGGTCTGATAGCGACTGTACACGCTGTTCTCCTTCCTCCTCAGAGCTCAACCAAACAGCCGAGACCTTCTTCCCCAAAGTGTACGACGCCCGCAAGCAGAACTTCCAGAATGCTTCGTGTGCAAAATGGTCTCTGCCCAGCTGTCGCAAACGCTTCCGTACCTTCTGGGGTGAGAAAGAGTTTGAAGTCGTTGCGTCAGCATTTTAGTTCTTCTTTTTTTCTAGAAAGTAGCGCTATTGCTTTGATAGGGCGACCATGATGCTGTTTCTGAGAAGAGATGGTTCAGTTTACACGTCAACTTCTGATGCAGGCCTTCATCAGCAACCCGTGCCGACATCACCGCACTAAATCCAACTTGTATTCCGTTAGTAGTAAGCAATATGGCAATGTGATTAACTCAATATTAGGTTTGTTTATGATGAAGGAGTCTCTAGTGTCTTACTCGCCGTGAGTAATTTGGTGCCGAGCCGAGGCCGGCGGCATGAAGGAGATTATTTTCTATGTACGACCCCCACACCACTTCACACCGCTGTCCTATTTCCAGTCTCAAGGAAAACGCCAATATGGCAACGTTTTAGATTTGAGGCGCAGCGGCGAGGGGTGTTCTGGGATTGGACTCTCCCGGTCATGTTACGCTCCACTCGAGAGCAGATGCTGAATTTGATTTTGGCTTATTATCGAACCGTTTTGGCAGCTTTGACGCCTGCCCGACCCTAATGTTAAACTATATGTGTTAGTGTTAGAATGTGGTTTGATTAGCCAGCATAGCCCTCAAAGTTTACCCATAATGGATGGCTGCCTCTCCTAAAGACGCAGATACCTTCTTCATAAATAAACAGGACTATGGTTTTCTGATCATTGGAAAAGCTCTCGTCTAGGTTAACATGAAGGGAAAAAAAACCCTGTTCAAATCGAAAGGGGTGAGGTGAAAAAGTGATCGCGTTCTGATGGAATGCCCCTGACCGCATTGTCACCCTCTCCCCGCGTCGTGCCGTGACCTCTTTTTCCTAGAAAAGCAGAACCTTTATTGCTTTCCTCCTACAATTTAGTGGCAATAATGAACGTTATCTTTACAACAGTTGACGAGTCAAACCTACGAACGACTTTAGCTGACAATAAAACAGCAGTTACACAAAGTCAGTGAGATAAACACTATTGCGTTGTGAACTCACTGTACTTGGTATGGAACAGGTTGTAATAGATATTATACAAGTAGTATAAAATTATTTAAAATAAATACGGCACAATGAAAAACATCTCTCAAGTATTTTAGCCTCATAATCAATGGAGATGTGAATATTAAAATGAAATAATTGAATGAGTTATTGTGTGATGTGCAGAATACGTTGGAAAATTAAACCTCAAACTGGACTTTTGAATTATGTCCTGATTTAAGATCATTATTAAAGAAAATGAAATTAAAAATATCTTTTTAATAGCCATTTTATTTATGAATTCTTTTTTTTAAATAATAAATTCCAACACAGTTTCCTTCATTTCAGGAATCTCCATACAACACTGACATGTTAGCAAAAGGTTAAATCACATTTTGTGATGAACAATTTTGCATTGCTCACTACAAATGAATCCAGATGGGGTTTTTTTTACATAAATTATCAACACAGAAATTCAAACCACAATAAGGAGGCATCGTGTTTGATCAGTTTGCATCTGGATGTTGATTTGATCTGTCTACCTTCAGGAGAACGCAGACAGGCAGCGGCGGCGGGGAGACGCTGGCACTTTGCTCACGGAGGTTTCACGCTGGACGCTTTGGACTTCACCGACGTGCGCGGCTGGCTCTTCGACATCGGCCTGGTCATCGTCTACGTCCACTCGGTCAACTGGATCCTGGCTTTCCTCTTCCTCTGTTTCCTCATGTACTACTACTTCTGTTGAGACGCCGAGGCGCGCTCCAGAGAGTTTAGAGAACAGGTTCATCTTTATTTTCGTCTTTAAAGTCGGCAGTTACTTTAGTGGTAAAGTATCACAGAAGGAGGAGACGTGGTTTTGACATGCGTAGGAGCAGGAACCTGAACATTAGAGAGTTGGAAAAGTTTACAATATGCTAACCTTAAAAATCTGATGATGATTTAAATAGAGCTATATTTTGCCAGTGTTATGCAGCCATGGTGTAAGTGCAATATACACTCTGAGGTCTTCTGATCTACAGAAATAATGGGTAAGTCTAGAGTTCAGACAAAAGGCCACGGCCTGAAGCAGAGTGGTGCTACTTCTGTTAATTCTGTTACTTTGTCAAACGTATGCTGCGTGTTAGTGAAACCTTTGGTTTGTGGTAATAGAGGTAGCGATGATCACAGAGGGGGGGGGGGAAACCAAAAAGATTGATGCATGATGTAATCTGGCACTTTTGTTCAACGAGGAATGCTTGCTCCCTTCCTCTCAGAGAGGTACAAGAGCGATACCACTCTGTACTCTGTGTGTTAAGAACAGTGCAGGAGCCGGGAGGCGATTAGCCTTAGCTTAGCATAAAGGCTGGAAGCAGCCTAGAAATAAATAGTATCAGCATGTATCAAAGGAATCAAGCAAAGGAGATACAACGTGTTCATCAGTGAGCTTCAGCAGTGCCAATGGGTGTATTCTAAACTTTTGCAGTGAGATGCACTCCTGCGAATTTTTTTTTTTTTTGCCTCTATCTGTATGTATGTATGTACAAATGTATTCATCAAGAAGAGGGATGCTCAGGAATCAAATATCTAACAAGTAAAGACAGTAGCAGTTATTATGGATGTGGTTGGTTGAGGGGCTGACGATGCTGCAGCAGCAAGAAGAGAAAGAAAATCAGACACACAAATGGATAAAAGACCCATTTCAGTACGGTGCCTTTGCTCAGTCTGAGCCTTCTGTTAACAAGTAATATGAAACAGGAAGTGAGCGTCTTTAAGTTTAAGCTCTCTGGTACAGGATACACTGTATTCATAAGAAGCCAAAAAAAATGAATAAAGCATTCAGTGAACACTGATTGTGTCTGTTTTTGAAGGAACAGTAGAGTAAATGAAAAAGCAGCTCCTCCCAACGGTGTTATTCTGAAATAATTACTTCATGCGAAACGACAGGCTTTGTTCAAACAGCCACTGTAAAAGTGATCCGTGAATCACAAAAGTTTCAGCTCATAGTTTTGGTTTTATGATATTTATTGTGTGGTTCAGTCTGCGTCAGCGGCAGACAGCTATAAAGAATAAGAGATTTATTGGCCAAGTATGCCTGCACACACAAGGAATCTGACTCGTCGTTGGATGTGGAGGGAAAGGAAACAAAACTAGCCTGATCAGCACCACAGAGTTCTGGACAGCTCCTCTTCATGGTAACGGGGTTAAATGTTTCGCTGGGTTAAATACTGTATGCTATGCGCAGTATCAAACATGTATGGTCGCCCAGAATATGAAGATTAACAATAATGATAGTCATCTAAAATGACAAGGACTGAAATATCAAGATAACTAAATACTTTATGAGATAACGAATACAAATAAACAAAGCAAGCTTGGCCGTCCTTCGGTACGTTTAGCTCTGAACAGCTAGACATTTGTCAAACATGATGGTATGATAATGTTCTGCATCTGCCAGATGTGTGTAAATGATTGGCTAACACGTTAGCCATAGCACACTTTATATGGTGATAATAGGCAAGGTTTAGGTTTCTTGTCTGTCCTCCCGGTAGCCAAAATAAGGACTGCAGCTGTAAATGCAGTCAAAAAAGTCTAGAGCAACAAAACGTAATCTGTTCACTCCTCCAGTAGAACAATGATATTTAAGTTGAGGGAAAAATCATGTGACAAAGGGGAACTATTAACATTTTAAAAATCCATACATGTTATGTATATGGTCCAACAATATTACTAAACATAAACAACTCCAAACTCCCCAAATCCAAAAGAAGAAAAAGATATAATGTCCTCAAGTATAAAGTGTGGAACCGCTCCAAAGACCACGCTTGTAGAAAGACACTGTGAGCAGCCAGGGGAATCATCCGGGTACAATAGAATAAAGCTCATTCTGGTATAAAAATAGAAAACATAATCAGTCTCCCATTCATTGTCTATGGAGCAGCTCCAGACGTAATACAATTGATGACATCATATGCATTTTCTGGTTCCTGTCTATATGAGAGAGGGATAGTCGCTCGTGTTACCAGATATTGATTGTACTATAGAAATAACATATGGGAATTATTCATTTAGATCGGGTTCCCCTTTAAAGGCTGTACAAGCAGCCGTCTAACGCACTTAATGTCCTCCATCATTCAGTTTAAATATAGTAACGTCAGTGTCACAGAGGAAATCCTGGCTCTCGGTTGTTGTTTTTTTCCTGGATGCCGCTAAACAGTTAATCGTCAGTCGGGAGGGTGACGACTTGTTTTGCTGTTGGCTCGTTCTGAATCCTCCTCACACGTGAGCGCGCGGCGGAAGACGGAGGAGCCTCCCTCTCGGCCTTCAGGAGGGGCTGAAGGTGACTCTCCTCTCGGCTGGGATGCAGAGCGAGCTGCTGGGGGTCCGTCCGGCCCGTTACACGGTCCTGCTCCGGGAATAACGACAGACACACACACACGCACACGCACACACACGCACACACCTGCGGGGAGGGCCTCTGAGCATTAACCAAACCCCGCGACTCTGCTGCGTCCGAGCGGGTACATTCCTTCTTTATAGAGGACACGGCAGCTATCAGAGCAGAGGGGGTGGGGTGGGGGGGCTTCTCTCTACCTCTCTTTCTTTCTCTCTCTCTCTCTCTTTCTTTCTCTGTGTGACTGCGTCTGGCTGGGCTCCGGTGGCGGGTGTGCATGCATGTGTTCTGCACCGTACGGGCGGAAAAAGCGCCCAAGATCTGCAGGGAGCATCTTCCCCACCAGCAAAGTGGCGCAGACGGAGCCGGAGCGCCGGGAGAGCACGGAGGGGGCCGTGGACGGCAGCAGGATGGCGAGTACTGAAATAAGTCCTCTCTGTTAACGGTTAGCAGGTGGTCCGTGTTAAGCGTATAGCTCTGCACCAGAGAACAGCTGCTTGTTATTTAGACGATTTTTTTGTTATCATGCACAGGTGCAGAAGTGGCGCAAAAGGGATCCCAAAAAAAACCCCGCTTGGCATCCTTTTATTGCTATAGGTTTTTATTCTTGCTTTCCTTTGAAGATGCTAAATTGTCGGTTTGTTCCGGTCCAAGCGGCAGTCGGTGGTGACGGTCTGTTTGCTCTCCAGACAGTGCAGGAATTCAACACCCTCGTCGCGCTGTACCGGGAGCAGGTCATATCCGTCGGGGAGATGTCAGCCGACTGTCCGTCTCTGCGGGCACAGATGCACCACACGCGGTCCAAAGGTTGCTCCATGGCCCGGGCAGCGCACCAGGACCTCACCGTCATCTCTGTGTCAGGGTAAGAGGGAAACAAAGGAGGGTTGTTATTGTCCCTCAGTGTTTGTTTCCACGCATGTTTTAACCTCTTAAACCCAGAATTCCCCCTGAAACAATAATACAATAATATATATATTTTTTATTATTATTATAAACAAAGTTACCAAGTGATTAAAACAGCATTAAGCCAAAGAGATAATATATAATTAAGTAGGAAGAAAAAAAAAGGAAAATATGAAGGTAAAAAGCAGAATAAAACAAAAATAAAAGCATACAAAATAAAGCACAGCACAGTTTGTTAATAAACCCGCTACTGTGAGGTAACTTTGACAGAAGTTCACTCTGCAAGGTCATTTTGTTCATTTGTAATGAAACGAATGAGGGGGGAAGTGTTCAAAAACGTAAATCTGCTGCATGTTTTGGAACTTGGCCAGCTCGAATGTAAACACCAGGTCCCACTTCTCTGTCTGTCTGATTGTATCTTTCTCTCGCTCCGTTTTTCTCCCCCCCCCCCCCCTCCTCTCTTCCTCCCACCCCTCCTCCTCTTCACGCTGCAGTCTAGAGGACGGAGAGATCCACCCCGAGATCTGTCGGCTCTTCATCCAGCTGCAGTGCTGCCTGGAGATGTTCATAACGGAGATGCTCAAGTCCATGTGCCTGCTGGGGGTGCTGCAGCTGCACAGAAAAAGTACCATCTCAAACATTTCACTACGTTATGATGCCACAAAAAAAAAACTAGAGTGATGACAATCCATAATCAAACTACATCTAAACACAATCAGATTAACAAAATAACTTTCTGAAAATCATTCGGTATAACCACCTCCATATGCATCACATTGCTACAGTGAGGACTGTGCCTATAATCCATTTATTCTGTACATGGTTGGTGTCAATACTAGATGTCACTGGAAATATTTCCCCATCAATAACAAAAGAAAAGGCCAGTAAACGTCTCTGTTTTTCCCCACGGGGGACGTGACAGTGGGATAAATACACGTGTGGAGATTAAAGTGATTGATGGTGTATTCCGTTTAGCTGCTTCAGTTTCAGGGTCCTTGCATTGTTCTTGCGGGGCTCACTGTCGCACCGGTTTGATTACAAATCTGATTACAAGTGGACCGCTCTATCTCCACATGCGTCTCTTTATGCAAATAAACACATGCAGTGCATCATTTCCGTTTGCAAAGAACAAATGAGTTGTTGTTTAAAACCGGCGGGAGGCAGCAACGCACTTCTCCTGCTTAATCCACTGGAAATTAAAAGAGAAAGAAATCATAATAATACAGATTGGTTCTATTCTTTGGTGTCCTCCAGGCAAATTGTCCAATTGTCTCACTCTTAATATATCTCCATGGGCTTCTGGAAATTTTCCGACTTTGTGGACAAAGCCGGTGATTTGAGAACCAGCTGGAGATGAGAAAAGGAAAGAACAAAAGGAGAGCCGCGAGACATGTCTTCACATGCACTGTATGGTGTCACTGGGACCCTTTCAATAGAACGGAGCCATTGTTAATGTTATTAGGAACACCTGTGCTTCTCCTGCCATGACGGGTCCAAATGTCTGCTGTGGAAAAAGGCCTGTCGTTACATTTATCATACATTGAATGTATGTTTTACAAAGGAAAATACAACACCAGTGACACAAGTAGTTGATCGGTTTAAAAGATGCATTTAAAAAAAAAAAAAAGACCGAGTTCAAAAATGATATACATAAAAACTGAACACAGAAGGAGCACATGCACTTTTGCTTTGGAATGCTTTGACTGTGTTTGAGTTGCCTCAGTGCTGCTGTCTCTGTTCGGACCCGAAGGAACAGACTCGGAACCGAGGTTGGACTTCAGGGTGGACGACAGCTCCGACGTTCCCATCCTGGATGACCGATCCTCCTCCCCCATCGACTTTCCTCATGAGCAGTGGCTGGTGGGAATGGATATTCAAAACATAGAGAGGTACACCGACTGCATCTGCTTTTTTATTAAATTGAATTCTTACGTTGCGTCGCTGTATTTTTCCTCTGCTGTGAATTCACAATAATTCAAACAAACGGCAAAACAAGCCAGTGTTTCTTTGTTTTCACAGAGACATGCGAGAAATGAGAAACCTACTCAGCAAACTCAGGGACACGATGCCATTGCCACTGAAAAACCAAGGTGTGTAATGTTTGTGATGGAGGAAGTTACATTACATTGCATCATTAGTGTTGCAGTTGTGAATCCCTTTTAGGAACACTATACCCTTCCATAATTCTTTCTGAAGTTTACAGACATAATCCCGAGTGGTTAAGAACAGATGCATCAATGGAATGAGACTAAATAAGAACAATATAATAAAGAAATATAATTATTATATATACTGAGAACTGAAAGCTTATGCAGGGGCTCCCAGCCTTAGCTTAGCATAAAGACAGGAAACAGGGAAACCGCTAGCCTGGTTCTGTCCATAGGAAACAAAATCCACCTCTAAGGCTTGCCAGTGATTACATCTCGTCTGTTTAAGCCACTCACAAACCGAAAGGTGAGTGCAGCAAGCTGGATCTATATCTTGGCTGGATGCCGTGAGGACAAAAGCACATCCTGACCGGTTTACATTTCGGGTTTTGTACTGGAATGTGTTAATTAGAGGTGCTGGTAGATGGAGTCTTCCATCCTTTTGGACAGAACCAGGCTATCTGTTTCTCCCTGCTTCCAGTCTTTATGCTAAGCTAAGCCAAACCGCTGCTGGCGACTCTCTCACACAATGTAAGGAGAGAGGTACACCGGTGAAAACTCTGCTAGGAAACACAGTATCGAGGCAAAAACAATAGGACAATTTAATTCAACTCCAATTTAATAAAAAAATAAATAAATAAATAATAGAAAGGCGGGAAAGAAAAATTAAGTAAAAATGCAAATTATAAACAAGGCAACAAATTATTATAACATATACATAACTGCTAACTGTGCCCGTCTTCCTGCCATCTTTCCAGCGCGGGAAAGTTGCCACAGCAGCCAGAGCTTTCCCTGGCGGTGATGGGCTTGATTATTGTTTTACTCGTTTGGCAAGGCCTTGGAGGGTTCACCAGTAAAAAGATGTGCTCTGTCTCTTTGTAATCGGTCGTCATCATGTCAACCTGCTCTGTGTTTCTTTGTTCCAGACGACAGCAGCTTGTTGAATCTGACTCCACACCCGCTGATCAGACAGAGGAAGAGACGCTTCCCTGGACTGTGCTGCATGGTGTCTGGCTGAGCGCCGCCAGGCAGCACGACAGGCAACACACAAATAAGAGATTCATTCGTCTTATTTCATTCTATTATTTCATTTAGTTAGAGTATTTTCCCCCCATAATATCTGAAATTGTAATATTGTAGTAACTGTTATCTAATTCTATGCCATTTGTCTTTTTCATCTTGCTGGTAACTTCCTTTTTAGCCGGTCGGTCACTCGGGTCTCGAGTTCTGCGACTCCTCTCTTTCCGGTTCGGTCCGTTTAGTGGCATAGAATTTCGGGCTTATATCGAGTTTGGGTTTGGTTATTTTCAAATGTATTTTATTTATTAATATTCCGAGTAGATGGTTCATATACGATCCCCAGTGGAGAGGGGATGATATTGAAGCCAAAGTGTTGCATTAGCCTGGCGAGCTAACTGTCAGTAATGGAATCAAATGCATCAAAAATATAGTACTGTGCAGAACTCTATTTTGTTTACTGGTTCTTTTTCAGGTGAGTCATCTTTGCATTATCTTTCTTTTTCCTTTTTTACTTATGCAGCCATTCCAACTTATTTCTTTTCTGTTTTGTGCCATTTGTTATTATGGAAGAATAAAACTGTACATATTCAGGCTATGCACTGGCATTTTTGGTTTTCAGCTGTTTCACTGTGCTTCTGTCACTCCTCCATGTTTGACTGTGTCACAATGTGACATGCTTTAGTCCCAACGACCTCCTGATGTAATTCCACTGATCATCATTCAGTAGAGGCTCTTGCCAGGTGAGTCTCTACTCGCCTGTGTGTGGTGAAACCCCGCAGACAAAGCAATTCATCTACAGTGTCACGATGCGTACACTTCATTGGCTCCTCTAATTATCGCATTTCTTTTTTCTATAGAAAAAAAATATATATTTTTCATTTATCCAACAGTAGGTGTGTAAAAATAAACGTTATGCCAAAAAAAGCTTATAATCTAAGCATACTGTCAGCCTTTCAGCTCCCAGACAGCGACGGTGATGTATAATGATGTTGGTCAGTTAGTCGTTCCAATATCAACATTAGAGTCACTGTGAGGGAGGAAAGAGAAAAAAAAAAACCTTGTAAATTATGAGATGTTTCTTTTAATGCTCCATCATCGTAAACATGTGAGGGCATCTAATCTAATTTCCCCGATCATAACACATGATATGTTCTCAAAATGTAATTTTAGTATCATATTATCAACACTTTTCCTTGTAAAATTGCTTTATAATTGTAACATTATGTTGACTCTAATACTCATGAAAAAAAGCTGAATCATCAATATGTTGTTCATTCCGTCCAACACTTTACAAGTTCTCCGTATGACGTTCCGAGCATAGATATAGCCTCAAACAACAGTTCACTATGTAAAGCTATAATGGACTATGTCTACCTGAGCAGGGAATGAGGTCGCTCTCCCTGAGTGAGTGTAATGCCAGCTGCTCTGCACTGCACTCATACAGCGGTTTCAGCTGATAACCTCCGCTTCCCCCCCTCAGGTAAACACCGTTATCCGCTGTTTGCACTGTTAGCGCCGTTAGCTGCGAGCCACCGGCTCAGCCGCAGTCATGTTGAGAGGCAATAGATATGCTCTGAAATTTGCATTTAGCGCCTTTATTAATATTTTGGGGCGTAATGATCATTGCAGCCTCTGGATACCAGCAGGGCTTTTAGTCTTGTTGTACACAAATGTCCAGCATGTCATTAGCAGTCTTCCCTGATTTTTTTTCTCCAACTTTCAGCTCAAGTTTTCCTTCACAAGGGCTTTTTATGTCCCACATAAAGAAACAGAAGAATTGAAAAACCCACACACTAAAAACTAATTGAAATGAACTCATTCATCCAAAGCACTTCACTGGAGCCATTTCCCCATTGAATGTAAGTGTATTGTAATTCGTAAATGTGTGTTTGTGATGTGTGTTCTCTTTCTTTAATGTAATCTAGAGTGGTGATGTCTAAATTGCTAAATGATTTGTTTTGGCATGTATATGACTCTGAGTATGCCATGTGTAGTTAATGTGTCCTGCAATGTAGAGAACCCACAGCTAAACGTATGTACAGCTTAGGACATTTTATAATGTGAATAAAGTTTTCTATACAAGATGAGATTTCATTTTTTTTTTAATCGTCTTTCACTTAAAGGAGTAGTCCAACGTTATGAA
Organism: Cebidichthys violaceus; assembly: GCF_023349555.1. Taxonomy (NCBI): domain Eukaryota; kingdom Metazoa; phylum Chordata; class Actinopteri; order Perciformes; family Stichaeidae; genus Cebidichthys; species Cebidichthys violaceus. The sequence continues at coordinate 450,376 of NW_027176805.1, forward strand.
ATACAGTCATATGTTTGATTTCCAAGAGTCAGATGAGAGGATCGATATGAATCCAATGCCTTTGAGTGAAGTGCAGAGCTGTAGTCGGAATATGTTTAGCTTAGCTCAGCATAAAACGTGTGAGCAGGGGGAAGCGGCTGGCTTCTGTCTCAAGTGAAAAAATGTGCCGACAAACGTCTTAAAACACAGACATGAGATTGAAATCAATCCTCTCATCTAACTCTTTGAAAGGAAGCCAATAAAAGTATTTCCCATAATGTCGAACTATTCCTTTCAGTAATCTTACAAAAGCAGTACATACATTTGCTTGTGAATTAAATGTATACTTATTAGTTATTGACAATGTTACTAAATGTAGTTGTCCTTAAGTTTTCAGTAATGTTGGTTTCAGATTTTCTCAATTTACTAGGGACTGTTTCTTTGTATTGGTTCCACATTCTCCATTTATTTATAATATATTTAATATGCTAGCAGGCGTTTGCGCCCTTTGATCGCTTAAATTACAAAATGAACGCACAACTTTTGGTCATATCATGTGTCCGTATCTTTTTGTAACACTTTGCATACCTTTTTTCCTCTATCCCAAAATCTTGGGAAAACTAAGTAATAACCCAAAACCAAATATTCCTTAAATTAGTGTGATAAATGTCAAAATGTCCCAGTCACAAACTGAGCAGCAACCTATACCTTTACAGTATATACACATCTTTGTTGCAGTTTTACAAATTAGGCTGAATTTCACTGAGACTCTTGCAACATGGACCAGTTGTGAATGTGTGAAGTGCCAGATTGTGCAAATACTTGGATCACCGAAGAAAGTGTGGAAAGGAAATAAACGTTCTCCCCCTCAGAATCTTTGAACTGTCAAGTCTCAAACACAGAACATCTGGTTTACGTCTCTGCAGCCGGGAAACTCCCGAGCTCCTAACTTCCCGTAACAATGAGGGACAAGAGGGTTATGTAAGAACTGCATGTGCTCTGATTATTGTTGTTTATAACAAAAAAAGTAATTCATATTTTGGGATGTTCATCGACATTGATTGGCCAATGCGAGTCAAAAAGCAACTGGATACCCATGACAAATCACAGGGGGAGGTTTTATATTGCTGCTACAAACCTCAAGTCACAATCAGCTCTGCCTGCAGTGCAGAGGAGACTTAGTGAGAGGACTCAAGTAGACTCTGCCCTAATATCTTCTGAAGAGAACTTCAGTATATGTGGTAAGTCAGAGAAGTAGGTTTATTTAAGCATGTTAAATAATCCTGACCCTTTGTTGCTTTGTACTATTTTATTTCTTTGTTCTCTTTTGTGTCTACACTGAATTCACTCTATAACTGAAATGTGCTAAAACTAGAACCTTGCCTTGCTTAAAAGGCATGTTGTGTGCATCAGAACTAAATTTCTATTATCGTCAAGAACAAAACCTTTTAAAGGGAAAGTAGCAAAAAACTGGAGGCTGTACTGCAGTGTGGTGCTGCAGCATTTCGATTTTTCCTGAGTAGAGAATTTAAGTTTAGGGTTTGGGTAAATGGATGTTCACATGTTGAGAACGGTTTGTTAGGATGTTCCTCCGTGGAGGATGTGTGGGAGCGTCAAGTCATCCTTTGATTTTGAGTGCATTTCTGATGTTGTTAATAATACATGTTGATGCTTTATAACGTTTAGTGAAAGTGCAAGTTGAAAGTACAACTGATCAGTATAGTAAAAATCCAAACCAAAATAAATGTGGATTCTGCTCATGAGGTTATTTTCAGAGGAGGTGAAAGCAGTTTGAACTTTCCCCGATGGCTCCGTCCGGCCGGTTGGTCCTGATGCTACAGCTCCTCAGCTGGATATCAGTCGGCCTGGCCTGTTTCTGTGACCGGTACCCCTGGGGATCCTGGTCCGCCTGCTCCAGTACCTGCAACTACGGTTCACAGCACAGATCCAGGTGATGCACCGAACAGACACCGGAGACACAGCAAATTGAAACTGAGCCAAAGCAATTGTGAAATGATGTTATCAAGAACTATTTTCAGTCTTTGCTTATTGTTGTGAAATACAAATACCTAATGCAGATTGATGCCAACAGCTTCTCTATGTAAAAGGCATTTTCGCACTTTGTTGACAGGTCATTTATTTACGATAAATATTACTGGCAGAGCAGCTGCCATCAGCTGTGTGACAGACATGACAATAGAGCTTGTAACGAGCAGAACTGTCCAATCAACTGCCTGCTGACAGACTTCGGGGCTTGGTCCGACTGCTCGCCGTGCGCCAAGAAACAGGCAAGAAACACACCAATCACACTGCAGAAAAAAGCCCTGCCGGGTTCCCTCTCACAGCTGTGTCTTCATTCTATGCTACGGACTCATTCTCAGCAGGTTTAGAGCGGTATTCAGACTGGAAAATGAAGTATACTCACCGTACTCTCCGATGCACAAGGCAGATAGTCACAGCTAGAAAACATTCAAATAATTTGCAGGCAGTGGTGAGAAATCTCCGGGAAGTTCCTAGAAAACAAACCAATCTAAGTGAAGTATTTAATCTTGTATTTAAGCATGTTATGCCTGCTTATTATTTTTGAATCCATTATGTATAATGTTTATGAATTTGTCAACAAAAAAAGTGAGAGAAAGAAAAACAAGTTCTGTGTATTAAAGTATATTAAAATGTTGTGCCCATATGTTGTTCTGTCTATTCTGTCTTTTCTAACCATTATTTGTTCTTAGCGATCAGTTTCAATGAAAAGGAAAACAACAAAAGAATGAAAATGTACAAAAGTGTACAGAGTTGTTAATTAAATCTCAGTCGGTCTCTTTCACTGTTGGCTACAGTTTCGGACGCGGTCTGTCCAGAGGCCGTCCCAGTTTGGTGGATCGGCCTGCAGCGTGGAGCTGACAGAGGACAGGCCCTGTCACCCCCCCACAGAGTGCAAGTTAGCACCCATCGACTGCAGAGGCGACTTTAAGTGCGATAATGGTAAATAGTGTTTGAACATGAGTGTTGTTATAGAATAAAGGGAAAAAAAAGCATCACATGGGCAAAATTGTTAGAATCCTAATTCTTTGTCAGCTGATTGAGTGTGCTTGGCACTTGAGCCCACATATCTGATCTGTTGTCACAATGAACACACACACAAAGACACAAAACTAGAATTGTATCTTCTACTAAACATCCTCTCTGCTGCAGGACGCTGCATCAACTCAACGCTGATATGCAACAGGCAGAACGACTGTGGAGATAACTCTGATGAGAGGGACTGTGGCGACTTCAAGGTAGTGTGTCCGGCGGAGAAGAGAGTGGCCCCCGGGGCTGACCTGATTGGAAATGGGTAAGCTAAAGCTAACCTTTTTTTTTTTTTTTTTTACGTTCCTTCCTGGTGTGATCATAAATTTGCCCGCATTCCTTTCTGTCAAGTGCTCCTAATGTTTCTCCTCTTAAAAACATTTGCATTAGTACGTCTTGAACTGTTGCATTCAATTTGATCTTCTTTTAGGAATATTGTCGTACAACTGCTGCAAAAAATACAAGCTTACTAATTAGAGCCCACATAAACTAAAAAAAAAAATTAGAGTTTACATAAACATAAGAAATATATATTTTGGGATTAAGATGTATATGTTAAGATATTACAGTTGAACCACATATATATATATATATATATATATATATATATATATATATATATATATATATATTATTTATTTATTTTTTTTAAACATTTTTAAATGACAGAAATGATAAACTACATTCTGAACAGTAAACATCACTGAATTAAAATTATTTTAGATAATTATAAATACAAACATTTAAAACAAACAATATTAAACTTAAAACATAAGTATATATTAAATGCTGCCAAGAAAACAGTTATTGCTCAAATTTACTGCTCAGCAATTTCTTTTCACACACCAGTAATAATCCCACATCGGCCAACAACATTGGTCTGCCAATGTGGTGTTGGGCTTTCGAGCCTATTGTACAAAAACAGTCAATGAGATTTCACTTTTCATCGATTTGTGTTTGTAGATTTGATGCTCTAGCAGAGAGGCAGAGGGGAGCAGTACTGGACAATATGTTTATGGGAGGAAGTTGCATCATCAGGAGGCCTCCGTCCACGCTGCTCTACCATCGCGTCCCTCACAACTTTGACAGCTTTGACATTAAGGTAGTATTATTATTTGTAATATTTAATTGTAAGTCAGTAAAGCTAGCCTGATTGCAGAGAACGTCTTTTCAGCGTTGGCTTCTGTTGTTGCTGTTCTTGTTGTGATAGACCTTGATGAACTAATGCGGTTGTGGTTGTAAAGGTTGGAGAGCTGGACGACTTCAGCACCGAGCCCCAGACGCTGCACAGCGAGCCCTTCAATATGAAGACGTCCAGATCGTCTGGAAACAGCAAACAAAATCGAAACATTTTTTTCTTCCCCATCTTTTACTTCAGTGGGAGCTCTATGTCACATGACAGCTCTACCAGGCAAGCTTTTGAAGCTTCGAAGAAAACGGTGAGTGACTCAAACAGCGAAGCTCACATTTGCCGTGATACACTGGTGAGGACCTTTATTCACTTAATGTATTCCCTAATCTCCTGACCATAACTGTAACATAAAAAGTGGGGCTGAGGCACAGTGTCCTCACTCTAAAGGTTTGAAACATGGTCCTCACGTACACAGGTGGGTGCATACACACACACACACACACACACACACACACACACACACACACACACACACAGTTGTGTTTGTATGACTTTTGGGGACATTACATTGACTTACTTTAATTTCCTAGAGATTTACCCTAACCCTAACCATAACAGCTACCACCCTAAACCTAGCCTTACCCCTAACCTTGAAGCAAGGCTTCACCCTAAAATGTAATAATTAAAATATTAGGGACATGCAATTGTCCCCATTTTGTCCCAAAAACAAAGGCGAGTAATCAGATTTATGTCCCCATAAGATGGGTAAAACATCCCCACACATCCCCACACAACTACAAACACACATATGTGCTTGTATCATCTTTTTTCCTTCCGTAGGACTCCAAGTTTTTCCGGGTGCACCAGGTTCTGACCGTATCCACGTTCAAGGTGAGAGACCCGGAGGACCTCGTCTTGTCGCAGGACTTCCTCATGTTCCTTCACGCTCTTCCTCTCGAGTACAACTACGCCCTCTACAGGGACATCTTCCAGCGCTTCGGGACACACTACTACAGCTCAGGCAAACTGGGAGGCATCTATGACCTGTTGTACCAGTTCAACCGAGAGGAGCTCACCAGTTCAGGTACAACAGCGCAGCTGGGTGGTCAAAATTCAGAATGACACCCTGGGCTAACCCAAAATACCCAAAAGTATTTTTTCGAATGTAAATCAGACCCATGTTATGTTAATCACTTCTAACAATGGAAAAACTAACATAAAGCTAATAATATTAACATCAAATTATAACATTCAACTCTTAAAATCACAAGCATTGAGGTCACATTGTGTGTATGATCTTTCATGTAGTTCTGGTTCTTGGATTACATATTGTCGGCACGCAAGACACTCCAAATGAGCGGACTGTTGTTGAATAAACAGATCTAGAGGACAATGTAGTGTACCTGTAATATTGAAATGTAAAAGACCATATAGTGCTCTGTAATATCTTGTTGTCAGTTCCTTTGTCTCATGTTGCTCTACACTCTTTCTCTCCAACAGGAGAAACGGAGGAGCACGTCAAAGACTGCCTGGGCCGAGAAACCTTCTGGACCGCCATCGTCTACACACAGTACAGCAGTGTAACCCGATGCTCCGACGACAAAATGACTACGAAATATCAAGGTTTTTTATATGACTTACTCATTCTTTATTCTCAACTCTACTGTTACATTGATCTTATTCTGTTCCTTCCTTTAGTCATTCCTTAAACATGTTTCTTTGGTCCAGGCTCGTACATTCAGACCGCAGAGAAGTCTTTCTCTATGACGAAAGGAGGTCGACCCAGAGAGGCAGCAGCTCTGGCCTGGGAGAGGCAAGGCCCCGCTCCGGACAAAACATCCTACAAGAACTGGGCCAAGTCTGTTCTCGACAACCCTGTTGTGGTCGAATCCAAGGTTTTGAATCAAACACCACTGATATGTCTTCTATCTCGGAGAAAGAAAACAAATCAACCAAGAGCTGATGTTGGGTTCATGCATGCGTCTGTTTGTCCAGGTGCTTCCCATTATAGATGTGGTTCGGGGGATCCCATGTGCTGCCACAAAGAGGAGGCACCTGAGGAAGGCCCTGCTCCAATACCTGGACGAGTTTGATACCTGCAAGTGCTCTCCCTGCCCCAACAACGCCAGGCCAGTTCTCTCCGGCACAGAGTGCCAGTGTGTTTGCCAAACTGGCACATTTGGCCCTAACTGTGAGAAACGGGCTTCTGACTACACTTCAGGTACAGCAGGACTTCTGCAGAACACAACATGCTGATCCACGAGAAAATGGTAGACAACAAAAGTCTGTGTGTTCAACGTTTTGTACCATAAGATGAGCCTCAGCAACCGTTATGGAGAACAAGGTTGTCAGAGGCAGACATTCAAAAGGCTTTGTCGTTGTGACAGCAAAGATCAGAACACAACTTCATCTTTGCTGAATTAATCCAAAATTGACCCAGAATCTGAAAGTGACTATAATTTAAAGGGGACACATCATTAAAAACTCCCTTTTTCAGTGCTTGTGCACATCCAACAAGCCAACTTAGATTTGGCTTTAGTTTAGAAGTGTGGTTTTCATGTGGATTGGTTTGCACATTGCAGCAATCAACACATGCATATTCATTGATTTGTTTTGCCTAGGTTGACAATGTTGGTTTCTTCATCCATGTATTTCACCAACACTTTGGTGCAGAGCAAGATATTTTAAATTTGCTGTAGATTTTCAGGGTCCCCACAGGATGAATCCTTATGCTTTTGGTTTCCTGCTGACCTTTTCTTCGTCACTACCATCTGGCCAGAATCTGAACTCGCACACAAAAATCAAACTCTATCAAGCCGATTGTCAAGACATTCACTGATCACCTTCATGCTCCTCAGAGGATGAATCCTTTGGTTTTAAGGGCCCCATGACCTTTCCTCTAGAATCTTCCTCTGGAAAAAAAATCAAATTTCTAAGCTCCTCAACTTTACAAATTTATCAGTATGATCTTGTTTCTGTCCAACACTTTCATATTGGAAGCTAAAACGGGATTCCTTACAACAGTATATATTGATTTCTAAACAGGATTGGTTATGTTCACATTGGAAATTTGTAATTTCCACAGAGGCGGTGGATGGTTACTGGAGCTGCTGGGGGCCGTGGAGTAACTGTGGAGCCTCAATGAAGAGACACCGGAGGAGGCGGTGTGATAACCCCGCCCCCCTCAGAGGAGGCCAACCCTGCATGGGTCTTGGCAGCGATGAGGATCCATGTCACATCTCCATCTTTGAAAGGTGGGACGAACTGTTCGCTTAAAATGTGTTGATACAGTCATGAAAAGTCATGTTATTTGAGACGTTTTCATGCCACACATCCCATGGAAGACAGAACTCAACACTGCAGAATGATCAAATTAAAACATGTATTTCTTCATACGTATAACTTTGGATTTACTGTTTGTTCTGTGTTCATGTTTTGTGTCTAGACAGGAGACCTGTGACAATGATGACGACTTCACTGTAGGCTGGAGGGACGAGCTGCCACCTGGTGTGCAGGGTTGTCTGAGGCCACAGAAGCCCGCCAACAGCTTCCTCAGGGTAACCACTAATCCTCCAGCCTGTAGTTAGTGATTGAAATGTACAGTATAAGAGAAACATAGACACTGTAGTTCATTCCTTATCAGATAACTGACACAAAATATTGAGAAATACGCACTTCTGCAGTCTTGCCTTGTTCTTATATGGAAGTTCATTACAGCAAAGAAATAAATACTTATCGGAAAAGTTGAAAAGAGGGAAAGTGTGCCACTTTATAAAAAACTTTTTTCAGTCATTAAATCATTTGAATTAATCAATTATTGAAAACAAGATATTCCAATTAGATTTGCATTTAAAATATGCAATAAAAACTAAATAAATAAATAAGAGATTACACATTTTCCAAATAATGATTACAGTTCCTTCTTCGTCTTTAAATCCCAATGTTATTGCCAAATTTATGCAATTTGGCACCTCAATATTAAATTACAAGTTTAAAGTTCCAACATACAAAGCAGCACGAGCAGCTCTCATGAGAATTCCTATTTGGGTGACACGCTCCAGACTCCATATATCAAAGCAAACCAAACAAATGATGAATAATTATCACTTTATTACACCATAGTACAGTAGCGATAACTAGACAAAATTAACAATATGAATCTCAAAATGGTAAAGTATCACTTTGATCCTCTTAAATATAAATGATCACGTATTTTACCAGAATTAGAACTCAGTATGTTATAGTTAGAACAATGGGTCTATTGTTCTATACATATAAGGTATTATTATGTAACACTATCTCATAGAAGAGCACATAATGAAGAAGAAAGGTGGAATGAAGGGAGAGAACAAGGAAGCAACAAATGGAAAAAGGAGTTTGAGTTGCAGAAGATTGGAAGGAGGATAACAACTACTATAAAAACGAAAGGAAAGACGCCCTGCTGGGTTTATATTTGTATCCTTCTCAGTTTTGCTGGTGTTTAGTAACTTTGTTCTCTGACAGAAAGCGAAGCAGTATTATAGCTTTGGTGAGGACGAAGAGTTCCAGTGCTACACTGGATTTGACCTGGAGGGTTTTCAGTTCATCAACTGTCTTCCTGACGGGTCGTGGAGTCAATCAAGCGGGAAATGCATCAGTAAGTTTGTTTCTCACCAGACAAGTGAACGGTGATCTGAGAACTCTGTTGATTTGGTAAATGTATCTCTTTAATATGTAACAAGTTACTGTAACATGTCAGCACCTGATCGCTACGTTAGCTTAAAGTCTGCCCTTCTGTCCCGTTAGGGAAAGTGTGCCTTCCTCCTGATCTCCCTGACGGCATGATGCTGATCCCCAACAAAGACGAGTACAAAGTCGGGGAATTAGTGGGTTTTAACTGTAACGAGGTGAACCTGCTGCCGCTGCCACGAGGCTTCCACAGATGCAGCGAAAGTTTCACCTGGGAGCCTCCATTACCTGCTGACCTGCGCTGCACTGGCGGTACACTAGATTACTCCTTTTGAGCTCTCACAGTCCTGAGATGGATGCTAAGACTTTTAACGTTTTAAACCTTTTAAACATTTAAAATATTACTGAAAGGGAGATACCCACACGGATCCTGCTCAACCCCAGATCACTGTGATCTGATCAGAACTAGTTCGGAAGACGTGTTGTCCCACCGCTTTGAAGTCTTTTTTATCTTGTAAAAGATCAATTTAATGTTTGAAACCCCTTTCTAATGAAGCAAAAAATCCCATCTGTATGAGTTCACGATGGGCTCACCACCACTGCCTCTGAGGTGGGTGAAAAAGAGCCTATTCCACACCCAAAAAAAGTGACAAAAATACTTTCTCATCAGACAAATGGGTCTGTTTTGTATGAACAATACTCCGTATGGAGGATATGACAAAGTTGTCTCTTGTGTACTTCCTGTATGCAGTGGAACCATTTGTTCCGGATGCTCAGTGTGGTCTAGGAGAGAAACTGACGGACTCTAAATGTGTCTGCATTCAACGGGAGCGCTGCCTGTAAGCGTTTATGATTTATTTTATTGTGTTATTCTATTGTTCTTTGGATACTAAATCAACTGTTGTAGAGTGTTAATTATAAAACATATATTCAATATGTGGACTTTAATATGTAAAAAGCCAAGTGTTGTACATTATTCTCTGACATGTGAGTGTTTTGTGTGCAGCTCACAGCCGGAGACTCTCTGCATCCTGAACCGTGACGTCGGTGTCTCCGTGTCAATGTCCCTCTGCTCCTTCCGCGCTGGTCTTTGCCACGGTGATCCGCTCTTCTTCATCAACGACGGCGCTTGTGACGCGACCGATTTGGCCAAACTGGAGTGGGCAAAGTTCAGAGCCAACATGTCCTCTGAGAGCTCTGTTCGGGAGCCCTGTGATCTCGACACTTGTTATGAATGGGAAACCTGCTCCGGTGAGTTTGTCTGATATGAAAACATTTTTTATAAACAGTTTGCTGTTTGATGTGGATTAGCTCTTTTTTTAGGAGGTACACATTGATTTGTTTGAATGATTTAGTGCAGAGTATAACGTTCTCTTTCTTTTACAGCTTTTAAACATTTTACGGTGCAAATGTGAGACAACCAGATGAGGCTCTGGAAAGTCACTAACCCCAGCCTATAAATGTATTAAAGCTCCAGTGTGTAGGATTTAGGGGGATTTATTGGAAGGAATGGAAAATAATAGCCATAATTATGTTTTTATTATTGTATAATCACCAGAAACTAAGAAGCGTTGCGTTCATTAGCTTAGAATTTCTACATCGGGTGTTGGTTGTATCTTCAACTTGCAATCGAGTCAGCATGAATTCTTCATTAATCAAATCTAGGTAACAAAACTTCAAGAGGCAACTTAATGAACACGTATGAGGTTTGACTATTTGAAGACACCACGCATACTACGTCAAATTATTTTGCTAACGTTGACTCATGTCTGTCCACAGCGTCGAAGAAGTGTGAGTGCAAAGTTGCTCGGGATTGCCCCAGAAATCAAGGGCACATGTTCTGTGTGAAGCTGACCAGGACCCAGAAGACTCGCAGCATGGACCTCTGCTCTCTGGCAGCCCTCAAATGTGCCAGCTATGCGTTTGAGATTCTCAATGAAGGCGTCTGTGTGTCCAGATGATCCTTGAAAAAAAAAAAGCTTTTCTGTGCCGATGCACCCAATCTCTGAATTTATCTAACTTCGTTATTCTTTAATACATTTACATTTATGAAATAAAACTAGACTGGCAAGCAGGTATAATGGGGTCCAAGCACCCGAAGCAACTCAGAGCTTATACACCTAACTGAGAAGATGGGAAAACCAAGAGCAACTCTAATGTGTGCTTAAACAGGAGGTTTAGGAAGCACAATGATGGTACTTTTAAAGGTTCGTAAGATAGAGAAGGCTGCAGTCAGTCAAGTCTAATTACAGGCACAGAGTGAAATAAGCTTAACGCGCTTCACACGTAATAATAAAAACATTGTTGCTCTATTTCTTATGGAGATATTTATTGCACCTCTTGCTCTCCATTTAAGCATACAAGACAACGGCATTCACGATCTCCATCCCAGTTCTGAATATTTGTCAAACTATGAATTCTTTATTGATGTGACCAAGAGATATATAGAGACCCAGACTAAACTAAATTGAATATTTATTGTATAATGACTCAAATAAAATTAAAAAAAATATGCCTCTTATCAAGTAATTAATGTCATTGAGTGAGTCCTTAGGTTGGAATAGTGTCAGATTTCTTTTGTATTAAGAAAATAAAGCCGTTTCAAATGCAATTGTTCATGCTGCAAGTGATGTGCTGTCCTCATGTTTTCTTCATGCTTAGAAAACTACTTAAAGAAAAAGAAGCCCCCCCCCCCCCCAACAAAACTAAGAGAACAAAAACATATTCAAAAAAGGGGTTTTATTAACTTTCTATGACAAAAAGAATCAGTATCAAGACATTCATTTGTTTGTTTACTTCACATGCAGATGTTGTCTATCAGTAGGACACTGTAGGTCCACAAGTGACGTTCACTCATGACTGTCTTCTGATGGTCCAGCAGCGACCTTCAGCGGTATTTGGGTATGTGCGACCCCGATGCATTGCTCGTCTATCATCAGTCCTCCATGACAAATATAAAAAGACACCACAAGATGGCAGAGGAACATATTTACATCATTCAAGTGTGAGAGAAAAAAAAAACATTTGATTTTATTAACAAGACCGCTCAGTAAAATCAAAGAAGAGCCATCTTTATTCTGGACAAGCCTCAATACTGAAAACGTTGACCGTCTCCCCAGCACACTGCCTGGCCCCCACCTCACATTCGGTCATCGCCAGGGCAACGCTGCCAACACCAGACCTCACACACAGGGGGGCGGAGTCTCTAGGGCACTCTGAGGCGTTCTGACAAACGCACTTGGATTCTAGAATTGAAAAATAATTATTATATGTAGTGAGAAAAAATTATGTTGTTTTTTTTTAAACATTAAAGCATGTAAACATGTATCACTCAAAATCCAGGTATGAACCTGTAAATTAGTCGAATATTTCCCCTTTAAATGTCAAACCTGAAATGAGGAAACATTGATATTGGAACAATTTGAAAAAGTTGGAACAGAAAAAAAGGTTTCTCTGAAAAAAACATGGGCATTACAAATGAATACATTGTTTTGTATTCTGATCTTTTTTAGTTTACTTTGACTTTATTTTTTCAGTGGAACTTTCTTCAATGCTAATTTATTCATTTTGAGTTCAGGTTTTGTTTTGGATGCCAAATTTGATTTCTGATGCCAAGATCTAAAGTCACTTGTCTAGGTCCACAATACATTTTACAATAATGTTCAAAACAACAAGAATAAAAACCCCCATTGTAATATAAAGATCCTTAAAAGACGGTCCAGGAGACTCACCCTGACAGGTTGTCCCCGGTTTGCAGTCCGCGCAGGACGTGGACGTCTCCTCTGGCCAGTCACAGTCGCTGTCATTGGCCAACTCGAAGCTCCGCCCAATACACTGCAGAGCTCCAAGCTGACAAACACTGAGCAAACGCGCTCGGCTTGAGCCGAGTCTGGCACACAACTGCAGAGAAGTCCTGAATGAAGACAATATATGGACAAATGCAGTGTTAATGTTGTTTCATATTTTCACAAGACATTTCCCTGTGTGTGTGTGTGTGTGTGTGTGTGTGTGTGTGTGTGTGTGTGTGTGTGAGATGCAGATGAATTATCAAAAATCATACTCACGGGCACTGAGATGGCATTTTACACACACACTCATTTTTTCCTACATTCTCCCACAGCTTACACTTCAGGCCAGATGGAGGAGAGGGAGCTGAGGGCGCTGAGAAGAAAATATATATATATATATATATCATATAATATGATATTATATACTCCACAGAAACACAACCTTAAAGCCACTATAGTCAACATTTTACAATCGACAACAATAGATCACATGACCTACACTACAGTGCTGTATGTGAAAGGTGTCCCCCATAGCAATCGACCCACAAACAACGATAATGAGCTGAAAGAGGCTAAAACAGCCCAGTAGAGCTGCAGAGTAAGTCAGAATTATCTAGTTAAATATTTGACAGCATAATTATATTTCTGAAAAGTGAACCTATTGAGCATACAAAGCCTTACAACAAGAACATTTGAACTAAGAATAAATGTTTGTACTGTACCGGCTTTACAACGAGCGCTGGCCGGTGAGGGAGACCACTGCAGACTGGTACTGCACATGATCTCTGACACCTCAGCATCCAGCACTGACCCCACAGGACAGGAGAGGGACACTCTGTCTCCAATCTGATAGGCTGCTTGCAGGGGCATGGCTATAACTTGGCTGTTGAGTGGCGGAATCCCACATGTTGAACCTGTGACAGGAACAAGAGGAAGTGACGGAAACATGACAATGCGATTCCTTGACAGCGATAACTTGAGGGTTCCTGAGATTGAACGTTTAATCTGCATTCTGCATCCACATCTGGATTTAGGCCATGACTGGCACGGCAGAGAACTCAATTTAAATGTGTGAGTCGCTCCTGAGATGTCCTGCTAATGAAGAAACAATAGAACCGAATGCATAACACCCCTGGCAGAGTTGATGGAGTGAAAACGTACTTTTACAAACCATCTCTCCAGTCCTCCACTTCTGGTTTTCAGTGCAGTGAGCCAGAGCGCCTCCACTGAGGTAATGGTCTTGTATGCAGGAGTACTCCACTGTGTTCCCAACCAGGTAAAAGTCTCTGGGATTCTGAGAAATAAATAAAACAACAGTAGCTAGCTTTGCTCAAATACATGCGATTAATCCCCTCCTTGAATATTTGAAAGAAGAGAGCCACAAGGTTATACAGTATACGGTACAGTTTTGCAACATTTTTTGGAACCCAAAGTGCCCCGGAGGTCTACATAAATGGAAACACAGCATCAATCAAGCAAACTCACCTGAATAAATCCGTTCCTGAGGTTTGGAGGCGCTCCACATGTCTTCGGGGGAGTTACAGAGAGATTGAAGCACTGAGGCTCCATCATCCTGCACACAAACAGTTTACAGTTAGAAAACTAAATCTATATCTAGGATCAAATCAAGGATATCAGAAAAAAAAATCTTATTTCCTGGTTTTAATCATGTTTTGGGGGCAAAAGTCTCCCATTTCAGGTCACAAATCTGATTCCCACAAAATAAACCAGTACGTTTTTGAGTGAAGACTTGTTTTGGTTAAGATTCGGTTTAGATTTCTGTCCTAATACTACATGTCAAGGTTGTGTGTGCACGTCCTTACTGTAAGAACTGGATGTCTGCATCCTCACAAGGCTTCTGCTCCAGCTGCAGTCCGGAGCAGTGTTGGCCACCTCTGCTGGGGGCGGGGTTGTTGCAACTTCTGGTCCTTGACCTTTGACCCCCAGAGCAGGATCCCCAGGAGGACCAGCAGCTCCAGCTGCCATGGATCACCCCTGAGAGAAAGAGAGATACTCACTTTGTTCTTCTGTGATTGACTGGATTTTGTTGGACATCTTTGACATTCAATTGTTTAACAGAACAAATTTTGAATTGAATCTGTTTTGTTTTGTTTAAACCCAAACTAAACCTTTGAACTAATCCATTATCCTGTCGGAGTCTGGTGTCCGTTTACCTGGTTGCTCTCCGATCACGGCTCCCCTCTCGCAGGCGGGTCCTGAGGTTCCCGGACGGCAGATGCAGCGACACTCTGAGCCCGTCAGAAGAGGCTGGCCGTTGTTCTGGCAGGGCCGGCAGTGACAGGGATGCTCCTCCGTCAGGTACTCCTCTGTGGCTCTTTTCAGGTGGAGCTTCTTCAAACCTGCACACTGCACCTCCTTCACCAGCTCATACAAAGGACGCGGCTGGAAAACAAGTGTACACTTTGTTTATCTGAACGTATAGAAAAGGAAGAAATACAAAGCATTCTTCCCTTAAAATATCTGAAATAAATCAGTCGGGGATGATAATTAATAGGAGTACATGAGCAATGTCTTATCCTTACATCATACTACTATATACTACAGTACTATGGCTCAATATCACCACCATGCAATACAACATCAATGCTGGTCTTTTATTTCCATGGTGCTGATTTGTTTGGCCTGGTAAACCAGTCTTACTTTTACCATAGCATATCACATATGTAGCCATCTAGTAGCCTTTTGCTGGGTTGTGATTTTGAAACACAGTTTGAGTCACTGAGGTAACATTAATTAGCGAGCAAGCTACATCAAGTATAATGTGCCAGAAACAGTAACTAAAGGGGGCGGGGCATAGCAAAGGGTCAATTGAACTGTTGATGATGGCGGTAATAACAACAAAAGATTTGAAAGACATAATCAGGAATACAACAAATCAAAACAAAGCTTTTATATCAACTAACCAAACACCAAGATACAAACAGCTGACTGTCATACCTTCTGGTCTGTGACTTCAGGGAAGTCTTGGACAGAGGAGGCCCAGTTGTCGTAGATCTCTCCGTTAGCTTCTGGATTTTCCAGATCCAGAAGAGTCAGAGCGCCCGTAAAGGCCGGATTTCCTCCAAGCACGTTGACCTTTATGGGCATCTTGTTTACCTTGTGTCCTGCAGGCAAATGACAACAGAGCTCAGGCTAGTCTGCGGGATAGTCAACTTTAAATGAATGTGATTTATTGGAATCCAACCTTGGCAAAATGAAATTGTAAAACCGATTTCTTTGACCCTCTAGAGCTCACTGTGTGGTTTAATGCTCTAAATCAGAAAGCTTTCACTCACCGGAGCTGGAGGATAACGCTTTAGTCAGTTTTTCACAGACGGTCTTGACTTTCTTCCTGAAGAGACGACGTTTCACCTTCCTCCAACACCTCTGGTAATCTATATTTGTTGTTTCTTTACACAAATAAGGCAGAAGCAAGAGATTTAAAACTGTTCAAAATTCTAAAATTAATTTCATTGAGAATATTAACGTTATATTTTAGGATATTTTAAAAATGTTATTGATATTAAACTCAACTAAATTGAAAGGTCCATATGTGGTACTGATCAATATAGTAAGGCAAAGTCCCTCCCCTTCCGGTGTCCAACATGACCCCTTAATTCAAATTTCCCATTTTAATTGTGCCATGAATATGAAGTTTTCAGATAATAATAAGATAATATTTGCACGTCACATTTTGTCGTAGGTTTGTCGTAGTAGTAGTTATTTTTGTGTGAAACCGCTGAACTCCTGCACAATGTACCTCACCAACAGCAACATGAATGGTCCCATGGCTTGCTAGCTAGCTAGGTAACTTAGCTGTTGTCGATGCACATTATGTAACATTATGTTACCTGATCTGTTTTATCCAGGGACTGTTTTGATCAGGCGGGAAGCGAAAGAACGAGAATACCTGTTCTCTGTGTGAGCGCATCCATTACGAAACACACAGGCATCGTAGCCGCAGCGAGAGACGTCACTTACAAGATCTTTGAGTGTGTAGACTTTGTAATTACGTATTTTCAGTGTTATTCTTTAACAGCTTTGACTTGCAAAAATATCTTTTAAATGGACAAACATCATATGTGTAATCCATGGCACAATTCAAACAGGATCCAAAAATGATTGTCTCTCGTCGTTGACCATCGTACACATTTTTACAGAAATAAGTTCCCATGGTGGTCAGCTGGAATGGGCGGGACTTTGCCTCTATATAGCCAAAGCAAGGAACAAATTCCCAAATTCCCCTAAAAATAGAACACATCACATTCCATCAGCTTCCGATTTTATCTGCAGAAGCACGACTTCCGGTGTATGTAAAGGAACTAAAACTAAATAGCAACATCATTGTTATTATCTTACCGGTCGACTCGAGAGCCTGGCGGTCCAACTCCAGCAAGCCTTGGTATTCGCCTCCAAGTGAGCCCTCGGAGAGGTAGTGTGTGCCGTACGTCTCAAACAGCCGGCGGTAGGCAGAGTAGTCGTAGGTGTACGGCAGCGAGGACAAGGCCTTCCAAAAGCCTTCAGCCAGAGTCAAATACTGAGGGGCAGAGTTTTGGAACTGGGCCAGCTCCACTTTATTCTTCATGATTATAAGTCTGTAAGCCTGCACGACATAAAGACTGTGATGTCATTCTCTGAAACTAGGTCATTAGAAACCTTTATATCAATTATTCAACAAATCTGAGATTGTGTGAAGCACATCAGGTCATATCTTTACCTTATTGTCAGTGAGCTCTTTGTGGAAACTGCGGCGGTCGTGTCCCCACAAAGCGTTGGACTGGATGTGCTGCATGTAGGACCAGGAGCTCTCGTAGGATTCATCGCTCTCCTCATTTTCTACTTTCACCTATAGCGAGAACAAAGGCAGCACTTGGTGTCATTAGAGCAGCTGCTGTGAGAGAGGCTCATGGTCCTCTGTTTGTCACTTTGTTTTCAGCCCATGCTAGCTGCATGGCTCTAGGTCTGCTGTTCCGGTCTGTCTCTTGGTGCTGTGAGCTTTATGAAGGTACTATACGATAGATAAGATAGAGTTTGTGAACATCTCATCTGTGAACATGAACACCAAACATTCCTTTCTTGTTCGACTCACCTCAAAGCTGTACCTGATGATGTTCTGTGGCAGTCTGTAATAGACTTTATGGTTCCCACTGAACACCTTCCTGCACTGCCCTCCAAAGCTGAGAGTGTTGATCACACCTGCCCTCAGTTTGCCTGTCAACACGTTGTACCTGTAAAGCACGACACGACAAATCCATTTGATGGACCGTTATTATATATTTTTTCAGCCCCGACATGACATATCAAGCTGTTGTTTCCAGTAGAAACTGGGTTGGAGTAGATACTCACCCTCTGCCTGTGAAGTCAGAGCTGGGGGGTGTTTTGTCGAGGTCACATGAGTACTGGCTGCTCTCTCGATCGCAGCTCCTCTCATCCAGGCCGTCTTCACAGTCCTGGTCTCCGTTACACACCAGAGACTGGCTGATACACTGACCTGCATCAGGGGTTTCATATGAGACTTTTCGCTCCACATTACAAGGTACATAATTTGGGGGGGGAAAAAATTCCCTTTTATTTTATCTATAAAGTATTTTTTTATTTTATAAAGTGTAAAAAATATTGAGAAAACACAGATTTTGCAATCCCAAAAAACTAAATATAGATAAATAAATAATTTGGTATCACGGCACTTATGTTGTTAATTCGTTAAACATCTATATTCATAGCAATGTTATGAAAAAAATAGCTTAGGCACATTTTATTTGATACAATATATGTTGCAACATACCAGAGGTACAGCGGAATCTGTCCCCACAGCTTGTTGCCAGGGGACATCCTTTTTGTGGGACACATGGTTGAGTTTGTGTGGCGTCCCCTGAACATGGCACACCCCCAAACTGGGCGTACACCCCCACGTGGCGAGTCCGCACCTGAAAAAGGAAGCGACCATCAAAAGGAAACGAATTAAAGACAGGAACACATGAAACGATTAGCAGAGTCTGAATTCATTTTTCTATTATCATTTATTCATTGATAATACTGCGTCAGTCTTAGAAATGTCCAATGACGGGCTGAAGAAGTGTGTATGGGCCCCGTTACGTCAGCATTTGAAACCACAATCAATGGATATGCTTTTGTTATGCAAATAATAAATCTGTGCAAACCTTTTGTGTCAAGTTCAATATATTTTTTTTATATTTTGTATATAAACTGTTCCACAAAAAAAAAAATGACTGAAATGTAATGGATACAGTGTGTTGACTTATTGCATTTTCAGCAGCCGGGCTAGACATTTTGTAGCAGCAAACAGGTGTGATCAATTACATTAATCTTAGCAGCATTCCACCTAAGGGAGGCCGTGGTACTGTGCATTCTATAGCATGCCGCCGACTGGCTTGGCAGCTACAGTTCATCAACTATAGCCCTGCAACGAGCTACTACATCACCATGCTTCCAGCGCCACCTACTTCAGTACAGACAGACGCATTATGCTGTGATTCACAATCGGCTTCACGGATTTAGGTTAGAGGGTCAATGTTGTGAGCATCAGACACCATTGGGAATTCTTGAATAACTTGTGTGTGCTCTGTATTCAGCACATTGTGTTACGATGACAAAAGCCTGTTCACACAGCTTCATCGTGGGGACTTACTTCTAATGTGGGGGCAAAACTCTAGTTAAGGTTCGTCATTTACTGCACAGTAATTTAGGGTTCAAACTTGGTATTACAGTTAATGTTAGAGTAATGCAGGTTAGGCTAAGGGGTGGGTTTAGGTATCGCACAATTAGGGTTACCTTTTGATCACACTTTAAGGTAATGAATTTAAGTTCTCCTATTTACAGTATGTGTGCGATCTGAAGTACCTTTGTACTGGAGCAGCCATCACACTCAGACCATTCTCCATAAGGGCCCCATCTGCAGTTCACAGCCTGCTGACCGCTGAGAAGAATAGACATTGATATTATAAAAAAAATATATATTTATACGATATATTTCTGTTGAGAATGAACTGAAACGTATCAATATTTAAACAAGATGAATTATTAGCTCCCAGGATTATAGATTATGTGGAGAAGAGGGACATTTCTTCACATCGTCAGTACATTATTATCCAAGTGATGAAGATGTAAAGACAGCTTGTGTGGTTCATGTGTGGACACCTACCGTGCTGGACATAGAGAGATGACCAGCAATGCCAAAGAAGACAAAGCTGTAGATAAGTCCAACTGTACACAAAAGCAAGAAAACTGTTAACTCAATCTAAATCATACTTTAAAAAAAATAGGATTGGCAGCAGCTATCATCACGACACAGAAGACATTTCTATTAAACTCTCCATTTTGGCAGTATTCACCATGAATAGAGGTCACAGTTCTCGATAACTTTGAATCGTTATCTGTGATTCATTACAAAACAAGAACGTTCTGTAAACTCTTCGGTTGTGGAATGCAGGAAAACCCATTTTCACTCTGTTTACTTTAGCCTTTGCCCTGTGATCTCATGAGTTAAAAAAAAAAAGTTATTAACAACAGTTCCTTTTATTATTATCATTAAGTGTGTCAGTTTCCTGCTTACATTTCTTAATGATCGCTTTCAGAACTTACATTACAGTCATTTAGCAGACGCTTTTATCCAAAGCGACTTACAATTCACATTCTGTTCAATTTTTTTTGGGGGGGTTAAGCGTCTTGCTCAAGGACACATCGACATGCAACTAGTGGAGCCGGAGCCGGGGATCGAACCGCCGACCCTCTGATTGAGGATCTTTGACCATCACATAAATGCTTCTTCAAACCTGCTTCTACCACCTCCCCAACATCCCAATCATTTAAATCGATGCTGTTAACCGGAGATCTAGAATAACGTATCCATACCCTTATATTTCTATATGCCTAGACTATTGCAATACTCTTTTCTCCTGTCTCAGTGAAACAGCCCTGTACCGCCTGCAACTCCTTCAAAAAACTGCAGTCATGTTGTTTACTAAATCCAACCGTAGATCCCACATCACATCAATGCTTGCATTCATAGCTGTATGTGAATACTTCTT
Source organism: Cebidichthys violaceus (assembly GCF_023349555.1). Classification (NCBI taxonomy): domain Eukaryota; kingdom Metazoa; phylum Chordata; class Actinopteri; order Perciformes; family Stichaeidae; genus Cebidichthys; species Cebidichthys violaceus. Next base: position 471,060 of record NW_027176805.1, read on the forward strand.
ATTTTTCTGCACTTGTCTCCTGTGAAGCACTTTGTGACTTTGTTTTTACAGTTGCTATATAAATATAATCTTACTCGCTCAAATACTTAATATACTTAACTCATCCGACTTTGATATTTAGAGCGTTTTAAGAATATTTGCATATACTTCCCAGTATGCATTGTATTAACGCTACAGTCCCCATGGGCCGTATAGACAGATATCATTTCTGGATCCTCTCCTAATGCTAGCAGTATTTACATTACGTCTATGAATTACTTTATTAACTGAGTGAGAGGTAAAGATTCTGAATTGTGATGATGTAAAATAATATATTACTCAAACTTGTAGGAAGTTAACGGAAGTAAAAATTCTACTTTGGATTAACTCTAAGCCTTAATTTAAGCTAAATCACCAGTCTAAATACTTTGTTGCCTGGAAATGTTGAGTTTTTTTCTTGTACAGCATCTAAATGATACTATCTAAATTTTCATATAATGGTTAGTTAAAATCTGAATGGTATATGTGTTGGATGGAGTTTACAGTACCTTCATGATGTGCTCCTCAGAGTCCGGCCCTCTCGTCTGGTCCAGCACTGGAACACTAAGGGTGATATAATCAGCAGGGGGAGGAGACTACAGAACCCAGAGTTCAGGAATTCCCTTTGTAAAGAAATTCTCGTCCACCGAATCTGAACAACCAGGTTTTTACCGCTTCTCAATGAGTCACGGACAGAGACCCAGTGTTCTTTTCCACAGCTTCAGAACAAATCGTTGTGTTCTATTATACCCATCGGAGTGTGACAGGACTACTTGCATCACAATTGTTTATCCTGGATAAGAATGTCAGACGCTAAGACTCCATGATTTGGGCAAAGGTCAAAAAAATCCCCAATTGGCCCATATTTGAATGCATTTGACTCCGTTGCTCTGTAAACACAAAATGCATGTGGCAATAATATCCACATCTTCATTTGTAATTACAACTTCCTACTTATTACTTCATGTGACTATTCATCTAAACGTTCTCTATTCAGAGCATTAAAATAGCAGCAAAAACTATTTTCTATATGAAGATATAGTGGAGGAATATCTGTGTGTGTTGTAATCCGAGCATTTCCGTGCTTTGTTAACACAGCCGTGCCTTTTAGTGCATGTTAGTGCATGTGAGCTTGACCCACCTGTTTGCTCTGTCAGCACTGTTGCCGTTGTTTGCACTGTTAGCAATGTTGGCACCGCAAGCCACCGGCTCAGCTGTCCCCATGTTGAGATCCGTTAAAAGGCCTTAGAAATGCTCTGAGTTTAGCACCTTTAATCCACATTTTACATTTTTAGACAGAAACACAGTATTTAATTCACAACAGTTATTTATTTTTACATTAATATTACCATGTCTTTTTTTGTATTGTTTTATGTTTGTTTTATTTTTGTTAATATAACTCAATTCCATAGATAAAGCAAACATGTTTCCTTCAATGTCTTTAAGTCTTCTCAAATCTTTGGTTTTCACCCGGGGAACAATTAGAAACATGACGAGTCGTTATTTATTGTTTGTCACTTAACCTTTTTTTTTATGTGCTTTACATTCAAACACATACAGCAACAAGTGACATGCCCAGAGGAATTTAATGAATAAAGTATAAGCAAAAATACAACAGCAACAAAAGAAAGTTAGAGAAAAACGTATATTATTATTATATTTATTTTAGGAAGGGGACACAGTTCCGACAAATCTTGCAATTTGTTCCAGCAGGACCAACGCCACAAAAAAAACCTCACCACATCTGGATCTTATCCAATTAGACAACCACCACCTGCCTTCCAGGTCCGATCCGGTAAAGTCAGTGAGCAGTGAGTCTCCCTGTGTAATAAGTTCAGGTTGCCATCTAGTGGTGTCTCTTTTTCTTCTGTAGCGTTTAGCACTAAGACTCATATGACATACACTATGTTTACCTGTTTTCATTACATGAAGAGGACCGTGTGAGATGTCTGCTTTCTTTTCTGGTCTTGGGAAATTCATGAACCTAAATCTTCCCCTCCGGTGGAGGCTGTGGTTGGGAATGTTGGCCAGAGGTTTGTTTTGCAAATTCCAATCCCACAAGACCCAGCTTGCCTCCACCTCCCATTACTATGATTGGGATGATCTTTTTTTTTGTCTTTCTCCATTCCTACTGCTGTTTATTATCTCAGAACTTTTGTTTGGCCTTAACTCATTAATTTCATTAATTCATAATTAATTTAAAATGTACCAAAACACTGGCAACAAGGCAACGGCAACGAGGGTAGATAATAATGAGATTAAATATGATACAACATTTCAATCATACCCTTTAAATTAAAAATAAATCTGGTTTGAATTGACGTCAAACACTATTACTAAGCTTGTTTACAAGCTATTTAGCTAAGGAGGAGAGGGAACCATAAAGGGCATCGTTGGATGGATGGGAAACACAACACTGAATGGAAATACTATTGACTCTTTCAGCCCATAAAGAATTCATGAACAAATACTGATTGGTTTTAGGATACACTTACTATTGGCCCCAAATTTAAACCATTGACTGGACTGAAAACAAGTTACCTGGTTGAGGTTTATGAAGATATATAAATGTGGCTCAGCTGCCTCCAGAGACACACAAGTCTAATGCAGAAACATTTCAAGGTAATATTGAAACCAAGTCAAAAGTTGTGAGTCTTAATGCCATGAAGAAGAGTTGCATGATAACACACATAGTACACATGTCATGTTGTTTATGGGTGACTAATATTTTTAGACCAAATATAACTGCTGTTATGCAACGAAAGAAATGTAACATTCTCCACCAGAAATTGCATATCTTACATCGGGCCATATTGTAGGGATGTCAAATATAACTAGAAAAAATAACTAGAATGTGAAATGTTGTGGTTCTTTTAAATACTACAGGGTTTTGTTGCTGGCTAGTCAAATATATGTGAGGTTCTCAAGGGAGAATTTGGACTTCAGACCCCACCTAGAATCCTGGCTGTAGCTCTGTCTGCAGCAGCTCCCGCACAAAGAATCCTGAGCTATAGCGACCGCAAGCGTGTTGTTTTGGTTTTTCTGGCCAGCAACTTCACTGTTTTGGTTCACTTTCACCGCTCTAATCAGCACAGTGAACATGACTCAGATGGAATGAAAATGTTGCTCCATGTCTGCTGGATGTGTAAATATGGCATTTGCTTGCTAACATGTTACTTAACATCTACCAATGTGTGCGTGTGTGTGTGTGTGTGTGTGTGTGTGTGTGTGTGTGTGTGTGTGTGTGTGTGTGTGTGTGTGTGTGTGTGTGCGCTGTACAAAGCATGTGGAGAGTGCGTGGGTGGTTCCTACACTCTGTCAAAAACAAGGCGCTGACATGCCAGGAGTGAGACTCACGTGCACGGACTAAACTTAACTTGAAATGTGACTCCACAGGCTGAGAAAATACCGCTCTAAAGCGCTTGAGGAGCAAGTTCCTTTACCGGTAGAAAAATAATGAATAGCTCAAGTTTTATTTTGGCACACTAAGAACTTTCACTTAATAATATAAATGCATCTAACATCCTTATTCACGTTATAGGTGGTGCTACTTTACTTGAGCATTTCCATCGGTGGATCTCACTTCCAAATTGATTTGCAGTGGTGGAATGTAACTGTTCAGCCTAGTACTGTACTTAAGTACAGTAGGTATTTGAGGTATTTGCACTATACTATCCATTTTGGAAGCCAATATTTTACTTTTTCCTTAACTTTACTTATTTGATAAAAATAGTTGCTTTGCAGATTCAGATTATTAATAGAAAATATAAATTCACTAGTTATTGATGATGTATGATTATGGATCAGGATATGCAGTAGTATGTACAATAATTGAAATGAGCTCCACCTTTACCAGCTGCAACATTACATTGATATACACATGAACGTTGAGACAGTGATGTAATATGGGCCATTCTCGATAACGAGTACTTTTTGATGGCGTTAAATGTTCGCTCGTTTCAGTCGGTGTTCCTGGAGATCTGCTGCTCGTTTCCCCCTGCCGTACCCAGACACCACCGGCAGATGGCGCCCTTCTCTCAACCACAGGCTGGATGTTACAGCTGTGCGCGCTGCGGCACCGACAGAGGGGCAGGATTTTCCACGACAGAGTCACCGCACCGCAGAGATCTCAGTCGAACACACTCTCGGTTGATTGTACGGGGTGTCCGCGGTCTGTTCAGAAGGACTGCTGGAGCTCGATGGTGCTGTTCTATCAAGGAAAGCTGTGAGGACGGGGAGCAGACTGCTGCTGTCCACCTCACCGCCGCGGTGAGTTCGTTTTCGCCTCGGTGCAGCTTGTTCGTGTGTGTCAACGTGAACAGACTGCCTCTGACAGAGTGTGACATGTAATTATACATTAACATGTTTACTGCCTTATGCTGACGGCTTTTACTTCTTGATGCACGTTATCGTGTCACGAATCTTGCGTAATCGTAGGGAGCGCACTGGGGGGGGGGGGGGGGGGGGCAGTCATGGACCGTCAACCGTGAAACAAAACAAACTCATTAAACTGAACCTGCAGTGAGGAAACCGTTGAAGTAGTACAAAGTTAAAGCAGCTTATCAGTGTTTACATGTGACAAGTCGAGTCGGTAAAGAGTGACTTGTATTTAACTCAAGCCTCAAGACTTTACGTTACTTTATTATGGTGCAATTATAAAGGGAAATAGTGTTTGTTGTTCATTTCTTAAAAAGAAAAAAACACTTAAGACTGAAACAGTTCGTTGATTGATCAATTAGTTCATCGTCCCAACATTAATATTATGATATTTGTTTGTGTAAGTGTTCAATCAAAATGCCAAAGTTTCGCTCGTACCGACTTCTCAATCGTGAGGGTCGGTCTGGCATAATGGAGACAGTTGGAGGACAATTGGATGCAAAACAGGATGTGGATTCTACTGTGATTTTTAACTCGGCAACCAACTGATGTGCAGATGTTTGGGCATTCTATTATCTAGGTTTGAAAAATGGTGGATATCTCTGCCATCAATGGGAAATGTCACCGGACACCCCCCCCCCCCCCCCCCCCCCCTCTCGGTTTGGGCTGAGCCCCGAATGTTTACGATGTCTGACTGCAACTGTTGAGGATTTCCTCTTGTTCTTTGTCTCGTGTAGCTCAGACAAAAGACATAATTGAGGGTTTGACATTTGAGCTTTTTTTTTTTTTTTGGTTTATGACATTTTAATGACAGATTAATCAATAGTAGAGATGTAATTGGTTTATTGTTACGTCACCTGTTACTTTGCAGAAAAAGATTTTTAACACCCAAACATTTTAACTCATAACTGAGGATGCTTTGCATCTTCTGTTAACACATTTGCATAACAACTTTACAAGGTGATAAATATGTCAGTGCCGTGTTTACAGCTGGTTCTGCTGCCAAAAAACCCCAACGACTTGTGGGTGTAACACAATACTTTAAATTGTACTGCACTGTGGCTTTAATTGATCTCAACTGCTGAGAAGTGTGTAATGTAAAGAACATTGTTATAAATAAGTGTATTGCACAGAACATGCACAGATCTACAATAATGTTCTTGGAGTGTGCATACTCACTCATACTGCGAGAGATACAGAGAGATCGGCAACAAATTACACGAGAACTGAAAAAGTTCTAACATCATTTAGCATAGATTTCTTCTCCAAAACATCATCAGTCAGTGTAACAGTGAACACAGACATGTCATGACCCTTGTGTTTTCAACTTCTCAGGGACACTTTTCCATTGCATTTGCTTGAGCACAGAGCAAGCTCAAGATGGATTGCATGGGAATCGTTTTTTTTTTTTAAAGTTTGTGTGTGAAAACAAATGGTTTTCCCAGGCTTCATGTCGTGACCTCGAGCATGTTTGTAAAAGCCCACACCTGTTCATCTGAACAGAGTTTGTGCCGTCTGAAGCGCTGAGGGTAGTTGAGTCTGTTCGTGTGTCTAATCAGCATTGGGAAATCCCAGATGTCTGTTCTCAGCGCTGGTGAGCAGAGATTCCAAGGTAATAATGCTGTGACCACACTAATGTGTTCACAGGTTTGGACACTTGAGCAGAGGGTTTTTGTCTCTTCATGTCAGTTTCACCTGTTGTGCTTTATCTCATTTTAGTGAGTTTAACAATTGAAAAAAAAAATCAAGTTATTCAAAAATTACTGTAAATTACTGTAAATCAAGAAACTCACAGTAAGTGAGAGTGTGTGTGAGTTAAAGGTTCAGACAGGAGCAGCTGTCACACACCAACAGTATATCTTAATTAAAGGATATTATTTAAAAAGCTCACAGCTGTTATTTTTCACCTAGTAGTTAACTTAACATGCTATAGAGCTGCTAACATGTAAACTAACACTCTTTAGTTATATAATAGTTGCATGCTGTTTTTTATGAGGTGTATTCATTTTGTTTATTGTTATCATTTTGCTCTTATTCCTTTTAAGGCACATTAATAATAATGAAATAAATAATTAATACTAATACAAATAACGATGATGATAACAACAACAATGTAGTACTGTGTACCATTCAACTTTTTATTCTCTAAGATGTTTATCGTAGCTTGAAAATCTCAAACCTAAACATGACAAAATGACTGTATTATAAAGTACGATATAATGAACTATGAAGACACTGCAGCTCCTCCGTCTGCACTGCAACATAGAGCTGTGAAAGTAAGAGCAAATACACTGAACTAACAAGACAGTAGACTCCGCCAAAGCTTCAGGACACAAGTCAGCGTCAGTGTGAGGTGATTAGAGCGTGACAAAGAAAACTACTCCAGTAAATCATTACTAGGTCGTATGATTTGTATGTGTGTCAAGTCAAGTGTACCTCAGGTGACGCATCACAATCGATCACAACACCTGCGCTTGTAAACAGCCAAGTCTCTTTAGAATAGACAAACTTTAAAATGACATCATCAGATCAGTAATCCACACATTTGAGAAATTAAAACCAGCCAATTTGCATGATAAATGATTAACTGATTGTATTTGTATTTTCGATTCATTTTGTTTTCCTCAATTTATTAATTCATGGATTATTTGCTATATGAATATAGCACTATCGGAGCACTAGCACCGCGGCTTACATCTCTCCCGTTGACTGTCTCTTCACTCTGTCCTTTCTCTTCTGTCTGCGGATTGATACAATGGGCATAACGTATAAAGACATAAAGTTCTATTTACAACCACGAAAAAAGCAACGTACAGCGCTGTCCATTATTCTGAGACGACAGTTAAGCGATAGTAACATGTTTCTCGACCAATAATTTGTTGTTTTTACTATTTTTCTAGAGATACATAAAACTTAAACAGACGCCAAAAAAACAGGACAATTTGACGATCAGTCGTCTATAGATATTTGAAAAGAAAAGGCCTTGGGTATCCTAATCACAAGCTCACCAAGAGCCCAACTTTTGGGTTGGAAAACAAAAATCTGCTTTACAAGATGAACATGTTATGAATCCAAGGTTCAGTAAACCAGATCCAAACAAGGCCCAGAATGTAGTGGGGATGGATTGCACATTTACTGGCGGGAACTCAGCAGTGTTGGCTGGAAATGGATGTCACGTCTAGAACAAAACTGTTTTTTTCCCCCAAGGAAGTATAAACAGTGTGAATACCACAAAGATAATATGAATAAAACATCCTCAGATTCCGATTTAGACATGCTGGTCCTACCCGCCGACCCGTAAGTGCAGTTTACTATTCACCAGTTTGATTATTTTTTCCCCACAGTTATTTCAAATGACATGAAAAATATGTAAAATATTGGAGAGGTCTAACTTTTCGGAAGGAAATGTACGTGTTCTTGCATGTGTCGCAACATTTGAAATACGTTTAATTTCCTAACATGTTGAGTCTGACATGATAACAATATGAAAGATGATAAATAAAATGATTGAAGTGAAGTATATAAAGTGCCAGTGGTTGTTTCAGTAGTAAGTAAACAGTGAAGTGAATAGTAAGCATACACAAAGCCCTAATGTCAGTTGAAGTGTAAACACTGAAAAAAGATTTCTGAAAGTTGTGGAAGTGGTAATTCAAATTGAAGCGCTGAAAAGAGTCAGTGGCACCGACGGAAATTAAAGTACTCGAAGTGAAGCTGCTGAAAGGAATTGAAAGTAGTAGTTGAAGTACAAACATAAAGTGAAATCAGTGAATGCAGATGAAAAGTAGAAGTTATAAAAAGAGCTGGAAGAAAGAGCTGGAAGGATTCTGAGCAGATAAAGTGTCATTCAGTAAAATCACTTTGATTGTAATCTGAAATAAGATCAATTTAAAGCAACTAAAGTTGTAACTTCACATGTAGCTGTCAAATAAATCCCGAACCTGAAGGACTTGACTGCTGTAGAGCAGTAAATAGTATTCAGTGTAACAGGTTTAACAGGTAAAAAGAGGTTCTCTCGGCTGTCTGTCCTAAAGCGTTCCAAGTATTTAGCTGCAACGTGGGAGCAGACCTCCTCCAGCTGAATGTCAGGATACAGACTAACCTGACAAATAGGCTGCCCTGTATGCACAGGAGCGGGGTTTGCAAACTGAATGCCACTTGATGAATGCTTTTATCTGAAGCACTTTCCAGTTCTGTGACTCTATACAGTTGTAACACGGGTGTACTCAGCCTCTCCTTTGAAAAAAAAACAAAAAAACGTTAAGGAGTGTTTAATGGTGGTAGTGGGCTGGGCCTGCATGGGCTCTGTGGTTCAGCTGGGCGGAATGCACTGAAAAACTAACATTCGCCACATGTTTCCTCCGCAGCTCAACACCATGGCGGCCGCTCTCACCGTGCTCTTCTTCTTCCTTCACATCTTCACTTTCTCAGCAATGGAAACAGCCCCTGAGCAAGGTATGTTTATGAATATCTATAAGTAGATTCGAATTGAAACAAAAAAGATTGTTGGCATTTTGAATGCTCGAGACAGATTTGAAATGATGTTTATTGTATAACATACACAGCATATTGTTTGCGACTTCTATGTGTGTAGACTTGATTATGCTTTCTTGTTGATCTTGCTTTTGGAAACAACAGATGGAACTAATCTTTCAGATGCATCTGTTTTAAACGGGCCACCGGACAATATCAGCCCGGGGTAATATAAAACACGTATTGTTGCATCGCTGCTGTGTGCTCTGTGCTGCTTTTACGTTCAAATGAATGTGAACTGTGTTGCACAACAGCGAAGGCCTCCGCACAGAGCCACAGAGAGCTGCCAACAGATTTCTAGTGAAGTGGCTTCCCTGGAATTCTAGAGAGCAGAGAGTACTCTACTGCTGAACAATGGGAAGCTGTTCAGTGTGTCCGTTTTTTTTATACAAAACAGCCCCTCAGTGGCAGTGGAGGGGCTGTGTATTTGCATACATGGGTTGTATTTTATCCACGGATATAAATTAGGTGTGTACATGTTTTCCCCCTCTTCCCCAGTTCTCCTGCTCCTTTAGTTTTTATTAGTTTCATGCCTTTAAATGAACAAGGCTGCTGTGTTCTGACAGCCATGTCCCCCCCCCCCCCCCCTCTGTAGAATACCAAGTGAGTACAAGCTTTCAACTCGCTGCCAAATTGTTCATTGAAATCAGGGGCGCCTCAGCTACGTTTTTTTTTTTTGAATGCAGACCTGGGAGCAAGTTTGCCAACTTTTAAGAGCCTGCAGATTTCTGAATGGCTGCCTTTATCTCATGTGTTGAGTGATTCGGTCTCAAACCGTCCGGCGTTGCTGTGGTGAACGGCCGCTCGGCAGGAACTACGACGCGTAACCGAAGCACAAATAATATAAATTGAACATGCATTTTCTAAGAGAGGCTACCAGCTAGCTACCGTTAGCAGACAGAGAGTATAAAAAAAACAGCGTTACGCTAGCTTTTGCTAATTTTGCTTGATGTGATTTCTTTTGTTTTTTAGTCCTTTATTAGGGTTTCCACAAATTGAAATCGTGTTTGGATATTTGTTACTGAAGTGTACCTCTGTCTTTACATTTTTATGTACAAAGGCTTTGATTTATTTATTTTTTTATCAAAGAACCAGATAAGGAAGGTATCTTTTGTATCAATAAGAGTTCTATGTCTAATGAAGCCTTGTGTGACTCCGTCTGTCAACCGACGTTGTCTATGAGAGAATGACTGGGACTTTTACATCAGCGGTAGCTCAAAATAACTCCTCTCACCTCCAATCTTTTGAACGGGAGCCGCAGGAGGCAGGCTGCTGCCTCTGGAAACTGAATGGTCCCTGTAGGGGCGAACGTGTGACCCTTCCTCTTCACCACCTGTGAGCACCACTGTTTGCATCACCCAGGAATCATGACGTTGGTTCTTCATGCTGTCGCTCTTCGCTGTCAGGCGCACACACACGCTTTTTCTCCATCTGATATGTTTATGTTTTGCCCGGAAGGCTTGTTAAGTTAGTAAAATGTTCAGTAATCACTGTTGAGAGCATAGTGGCTCTCAGCCAAGGAAGGAAATGGCTTTTTCTAAATGCAGAGGTTTCCTCTAGAGAGTGCACTGATTGATGTCTGAACATGTGACTCTCTAAATATCCGTTTGCCTTGTGTGCTGACATTAATGAAGGCTTCCCACCAGCACACTGTCCAGATGTTGTTAGATGCTATAATCAGAAACGCACACACTAAAGGCAATCTGTTGCGTTCTACCTGATACTATATGGGATGAGTGAGTCCTTTCAATGGAAATTACTACTAGCTGCTGTTTCCTTCTACCTTGGAAAGTACGGCTAAGAGGAAACACATCTGGGCTTAGAATAACAGATTAAGCGAGGATGTTTTCTTTCACCCTGAAATAGATAGTGTCGGAGCATTTAGAGAGAAATCATGCTGATGTAAACATGTTTACTTCTGACGCTTGTGGCAGTTTGTCTCCTGTAATGAGAAGAACTTGTAAATTGATATTCCCTGCTTGGAAAGCGTGTGTGTGTGTGTGTGTGTGTGTGTGTGTGTGTGTGTGTGTGTGTGTGTGTTTTGTGGCTCTTATGGCTGTGACCTGAAAGTGCTCGGCTTCTACTGCACACATGTTTACTTACCGTAGGAGTGAACTCTCTTTTGCAGCTGCTGAGCAAACACCAGCAGCACTTTCTTTGACAAGCACAACAATGAAGGTTTGCAAGTTGATCTCGTAGCTTATGATAAGGTGTACTGGGTCATTAGGCATCATGGGGCAATCATGTTTTTCCCTTTTTTGTCCTCTTTATGTACTTTCGCTTACTCAGTGGTGGAATAAGTATTTAGATTCATTAGTGAATTAATAGTAGCAAAAACTACAGGTAAAAGTCCTGCATTGAGTTTGAGGTATATAACATGTAAAAAAAAAAAGTAGTGAAAAACATCCATCACCATTTTCCACAGCCCAATATACCATCCTCAACGTGTACGTTGAGCCCAAACAACAGTTCATATAACAAATATGTTAGATGTACTATAATATATGACAAGTTAAAGCACCAACAACAAAACATCTGGTATCAAAATTGTTGCTAATGACGGACTAATCATTTCATCTCTATATATATATCACATATACGACATATATCATTTTAATATTGTAAGCTGGTGGATGTGGAGCTAACTCTGACTACTTCATGGTCTTCAGATCTATAGAAGTGCATATTTTAGTTAAATATATGTTTTCTATGTAATGTAATATCTGCAAAGCACTACAGTATAGTCATCAAACAAGCAGCCCTTTCTCCTTGACCTCCTGTTTGTATCTGAATGTAATACACTTGGATTACACTCTTTATAAACACAATGTATTCTACGTTATTTATGTGGCAATTTGCAAAAAGTTGATGGAAAACGTACGAAATGTTCACCGACATTTGTTTTGTTACAATATCTCCTCGAGTTGAAAATGATGTGCTTGTCTAAACTAAAGCATGATTAACATTTTTGATTTGTTTAGGCCCTCACAGCACTTCAAACACATTAGACATGTTAGAAATGAACGGCTGAAACCATATGAAGACTGTAAACTATTTAGTTACTATACTGTACACATGTAATCAAACCTCACGCACGATTAGGCGTGCTTTCAGAACATCAGACATGCCCCGAGCGTTTCAGAGCACAGATTACTGCTCTTTTTTTCAAGATTCTGAAATCTAATCTAATATACTTGTTGTTTTATTAACACATTCTTCTGTGGTGTGACAAACTCAGAAAACATTTCTTTTTTTTTGGTTTTACCCAGACTTCAAGGTCAGGGAAAGTTAAAGGTCTTGGACAGAAATTGTCAGCACTGACTTGAACACGGCGTTAAAAACCACAACATTTGTCTTCATCGAAGTGCATTTGTTGCTTAACGCGATCCTCAAATGTGACCGAGGTTTGCGAACCCTTGCGCTCTGTATATGGCCACCATCCACCACAACCACAGTATGCCATGCGGTAAATAAAGATGATCACTGCCCACAGCATCTTCCGACAAAGCCGGACCAAGCGCCAGAGAGCCTTGATAAGAGCTGGGCTATGAGCTCAGCTGGGATCCAGGACTTTTCTACCTCCCAGCCCTGCTCCTGGCTGATGTCCGGTCGCAGGAAAGTGGAATGGAGGAAATTAGCCCTTAGGGCTGGGTCTCATCTTGCAGAGACCTGGCTCCATTGTGGCGACGCCGCTCGGCATCTTTCCGCAAAACTCCGGGTGGTACGAGGAGAGGCGGACCCTGTGTTTGCAACAATGATGCTCAAACAAAGTCAAAGTTGACGGGCAATTTCTCCCTGATGTCGAAACTCTGCCCTGAGAATTCACCAGTGTTTTGGGTTTTCGCAATTACATTCCTCCTGATGCAAATTAAAAAGGAAATGCATGCTGCAGGAATGCGCTACTCATTTTGTTTTGATTTTCATGTGTAACATAACACATTGCATTGGGTTGTGCAACCCTGTGTTGTACAATAACAGCTACCTTTGTACAATATGGCAAAAGGAAATTGTGAGGTAATATAGATCGTCTCACAATTGTTTTTAGCACGGCAGTAGTGCAGGACTTGAACAAATCAGCTGCTCTCAGCCTTTGATATTTTATTTATTCTGATCTTTGTGTTCAGTAATGTTCAATAATAATAATAATTCATGTAATTATTATAATAATCATACAAAAACAGAAATATACTCTCAAACGCCCCCCCGAAAAATTATAAAAAATCAATGCGACACATTTCCCCATCACGCACAACCAACAAACATCCACATTTATCATATATAAATGCTCCGCATAGCTGAGTGTCAAATTGCCTTTTCTCTTAATCCTGAGCTAAGCAGAGTTCCGAGGAGGAGGCGCGGATCTGGTAAACAGGTTATTTTTAACCCGTGACTCCCTTTCCCTGAAGCACCCTAAACGGGCCAGAGGTATTCATCATCTGCTCCCAGTGCTGCCTCTCAGCTGTGAAGGGGCCATCTTGTTCTTTTGCAGGTCTTGGTGCTCAGCCCAGCATGGGCCTGTGTGTGTTGTTCCTCTCTGACATGTTGAGGCGGTCAGCTGACTGCCGCTGTCCCAGGAGTTATTGATCTCAAAGGCTCCCAGTAATACAATCAGCAGTGTTTACTTAATGCAGCGTCAAAAAGCCCTCCTCTTTGTTCAAAGGGCCTCTGTCCACTTAATGTGAGATGCACTTAACTGAACCTTACGTAGTGATTATTTTGCGTGTTCTGTAGAGTAACCAGAATAGTGTTTTGTTACTGTTTTTAAAAATCTTTTTTTTTTTAATGTTGTGACCACCACAAAATAAATTCCACGTACCTCTGCTGTACCAGAAAGGCTATCCTTAAACCTGGGCAAATAAATGAAACCTATCTGCATGGCTAGATACCACGAGCGGTACAGGAGGATTATTTTATTCCCACCAAAAACACTGTCAGACTCACAGTCAGTCAAAATAACAAAATCATCGATTCTGCAGAAACGGTTTTCTGGTGCCTACGATTAATACATATTTTTGTTCCTCAATCTTTCCGTGGGACGGTAGTGGTCTATTCACCGATGCTACACTTGCTGTATGTACTTCATTTTGTCAGTGTGAACCCACTACAGACAAATGGGACACAGCTAAGGTCTGCTGCAAGAGAAATTCTGTCCACTCACAGTCTGAGTTTATTTAACCTGTAAAACAGGATCCCATAGTACTTCATTTTCTGAGTACAGAGAGATCAAACAGCTCATTCCACGAGAGCCGTGGCAGTGAACTCTCCGGCTGCAGCTTTCGGAAGAAGAGCCGTAAAATGACTTCCAGGAAAATGCTGACATTCGCCCTGTGGCCGGGGCGCCCACTGGATTTAGGTTACAGTTATTATCCCGTCACTGAAGTGCAGCGCAACAGTGATTGCATCGTCACATCACGATCAAAACAGTCAGTTGCAACACCAAAAAGAAAGCGAAACAGATTCATGCAGCGTCAAAAAGAATTAGATGCGATGATTATAAGACTATGTTTCTCTCTCTCTCTCTGTTCCCTACAGTCCTCCCCCAGGAACACCCACACATCACCGGTTGCGTCTCCACCAACATGGAGACGTTCCGCTGCAGATGGAATGTCGGCACTTCCCGGAGCCTCTTCGAGCCGGGAGATCTCCGATTATTCTACATTAACAAAAAGTGAGGGAGAATTACTAATAAAGATATGTGCCTTTACCGTGCTGTTCAAGCAAATCATCAAGGTAACGGATAAAGAAGAAGAAAGAGAGGAGAAGAATGCAACTTGGCAGAGTATAAATAATGTAGTCATTACAACAAAAGTCATGACTTTACAGGCCTTTTAAATAATGTGCATCAGAGTAAAAGATAGGTGATAATTACAAATAAAGAAAAAGTAGAATAATTCAAGGAAGGAAATAAGTGTCAGTTGTCAGAAAATGCATGTAGGTGTAAGTAAATGTAAGATACAGTTGACTCGTAAACCACTTCAAAAATCCCATCTTCATCCCTGCTATTACAACCTGCATGCAAGCCTTATCTGGCATCTGATGCACCTGCTCACTCTGTGTTGATAAGGCAAAAGTCCAGTTCAGCACTTTGTGAGACATGTTATATCTGAGGGCATAGTAGGAGTTCTCTATTATTGAATAGATACCATTAACCAACTTCCCCCCAAAAAAACGATAATGCGTTAGTCTTCCTGACTTCCCTACCCTGTCTGGTATTCAGCCTCAAGTCCACTGCTTTCAAAGAAGACATACATTGTAATTAAAAAATGCTCACAATAATAATAGAATATATTTTTTATGCAAAAGAAAACAACAATGTTGCTTATTTGTAGTTGTTTTAAGTTCCCCGGATAAGTTCGAAGAGACACTTTCACGTTTATGCAATATTAGGGTTGTTTAATCTTCATAAATTGAATCGATAAATTTGAATCAGGACTTTCTGAATCAGTTTTCAACCGCACCGCAGCTGATTATAACCGACGAAATGTTTATGCATGCTCACGAAAGTGCCCAAAAATATTTAGGAATTGCTTTGAGTGGATTTCCTTACTTAGGTGTTTCCTGTCACCTTCTTCCTCTTGTCCATGCTGTTGTCTTAAACGTACCTGGTCTCACCCCCTTGCAGACCCCTCCCTAATTCCTCTAAAGAGTGGAGTGAGTGTCCTTACTACAGCACCGACAGGCCAAACGAGTGCTTTTTCGATGAGAACCACACATCCATCTGGACATATTACAGTGTCCAGCTCCGCTCGAGGGATCAAGACATCCTCTATGATGAGAACCTTTTCTACGTAAATGAGATCGGTGAGTTTGCTGCCTCACTCTGCACCTGTCATGATCCAGATCTAAGGAAAGTTCATTTAAAAAATGGATTGAAAGCCCATGTAAGGTTTTCCCATATTCCTCCGCTACTTTCCACTCAAACGTTTAAAAATAGGATTTGTTTCAATGCTCTTCCCCAACTTCAAGATGAGCTACTGTTTCACAAACATCAGGCTCTCTGCAGAGTCAAAGCTTTTGTCTGTATCCTCAGATAAATGGATCTACTCTTGTACACTAAATCCCACGAGTTTTAAATATTTGCACGCTGTCAAAGCATTAGGGGCAGCAGTTGTTGTTGGCTGTTATAAATACTTCGTGCTACAATGATATATTAGACGGCAGTGTGCTTCCTAGTTTGTGGCAACAGTTTGGGGAAGACCGTGTCCTGTTTCAACGGGACAATGAATGAAGTGGAATTGTGAGCCAGGTCTCATTACCAAACATGAGTGTTTGACCTCAAAAATGCTACTGTGTCTGAAAAGGAACAAATCCTTGCAGCCAGGTTCCACACTCTGGTGGAAAAAGCCTGAAACCAGAAGAGACTCTCAGACTCCAACTAACATCCATCGTATTATAGAATGAACACATATGTGTGAACTGTAGTAATACTGTCTTGTCTTGCTCACTTGCTGATGATAAATCTATTATATTCTGGCCTGCAGTGCAACCGGATCCTCCAGTCGGCTTGAACTGGACCCTGCTGAATGTGAGCTTCACCGGCACTTACTATGATATCATGCTGAGCTGGAAACCGCCCCAGTCTGCAGACGTGGGGATGGGATGGATGACGCTGCAGTACGAGGTCCAGCACCACAACATCAACTCTGACCTGTGGGAACAGGTGGGTGTTTCATTTTAGTGTGCTTAAATTATCAAATGAAATATGAATGTTCCTTAGACGGGAGGATTGTGATGCTGCAGCACTGCTTCTCGTATTGAAACCTTGTTTTTTTTTTTATCACCACAGGTCGACCTTGTGAAAAGCACACATCGGTCTATTTATGGGCTTCAGACTGACGTCAATCACGAGGTTCGCGTCCGGTGCAAAATGTTCGGTGGAAAAGACTTTGGAGAGTTCAGTGACTCTGTAATTGTGCACGTTCCATTTAAAGGTAAACACTTCTTCTTCTCTCTTTATTTATGACTAGTGCACAATAGTTACTAGTTATGAAGCACACAAACAAACATTATTAAACATTTGAGGATAGTATTACAATAATAATCCAAGTATTTGATATCAGAGGGAGCCAGGTATCTACAGGTTATTCTAAATGCCCTTTCAGACATGCAAACATTTTATGATTGAAGGATTATGTTAACAGATAGATAAAACCAGTAATGTTATGTATTTCTGAAAATGGCTTCTGTGATTTATACATTTGTCTACATAAAACCTAAACATAGCCTATCATGGCCCGTTTTTCATTTATTTGTTTATCTATTTTGATGATGTGACAATATGATATATTAAAGGGTAACTTTTGGTATTTTTTAAACCTGGGCTCTATTTCTCCATGTTTTTGTGTCCAACTGACTAATGCTTGATTTATGCTTGCCACATCTGCAAGGGTTGTGAACTTCCGCACAGCCAAAGTGACATCACACCGTGCACATCCAACATTTTCCAACTACGCGGACGGCACGGAAAAATTGAGAACTTTGTGGAGTTTTGAGAATGTTGGTTTGAAGCAGGGAGAAACCTGCACAGAGTATAAAAGATCTGTTCCTTTTTCACAAGTTAGCGTCAGCTCATGTCTGTGCGGAAAGTACAACCGAGCCTCAACAGGGACAACAATTTCTGAAATGAGTCCAGTATTGAAGGAAAGCGCTGTAGACGGCAGCTGCTCATGGGCTGCAATGCAACCCTAACCTTCCTTTACGTCCACTAAAAAGGTTTGTTTTTGCCACTGACGGGCTCTGATTGTTATATTAAGTGACTAACAACACGATCTCGCTCAAGGAGAAGCCTCGTTCTGAAATCTCGAGAGGTGACGTGTTGCTGGAAGACAAACGGCTGAGTCACTGCGAGTGCAGCAGGGCTACAAGTTTAGTTTTGGAGTACATAAAGTGTAGCTTTGTGTTATCTAAAATATTTCCAATTTCATAGCTGAACATTTAGATGATTTCGACGATGTGGATGAGGTTGTTGAATTCATGGCTGCCCAGAGCCAGAGAATTCGGATGAAGAGCTCCTACAACAACAAGCAGATTAGGGTGAACCAGCTGCTGCAAGGCCACAGAGCTTCGGAGCTCTGGTGGTGTTCCTGTTGGTGCTGTCACCCTATGCCCACAGAGGAAGAAGGCTGTAAAGAGTGGGACCTGTTGCTGCCCCATTCAGATATCACAACGAGACTTTTCCTTGAGCGGAACTTTGCCCTCGCAGCTCGTTTCGTCTCTGCTGGTTATGTTATCCCTCACTACTGGACCAATTTCAAACTTTGATTGTCCCCATCAGTCATTTAGACACAAAAACATGGAACAATAGGCTCCAGGTTGAAAAATACCAAAGTTACCCTTAAAGTGAATTTGTGTGCATTTCTTTTCCAGAGTCCCAGTCGAGATTCCCAGTGGTGGCCTTGCTCGTCTTTGGTGCCTTGTGTTTAGTGACCATCCTGATGTTAGTTATCATATCGCAGCAGGAAAAGTAAGTATTTTACAACCATTCGGATTTCTGTGTAGGACTGGAAGGTTTATAGAAGCTTGGATAAATGAGAGTGCAGTGCGCTGCTCAGTGACCAGCAGACTGTGTGGGCTGCTAGACCTTGATAAACTGCCTCAGTGTCTGTGTTATTCACAGGTGTGGAAAAGTGAGACATTCCGCATATCAGCTCCGCAATGTTTATACTGAGATCTTAAGTTAAGCGTGTTTTGTTTTCTGTTTGCATTTGTGTTATGTCAAATTTCACACGTCTTTTTTTCTTCCCTAAGGTTTATGGTGATTCTTTTGCCTCCTGTTCCTGGACCTAAAATAAGAGGAATTGACCCTGAACTACTCAAGGTATCCATCTAGATGTTATTATGCTCGATCATAACTTTTAATTGTAATACATGAGAATAATGTCTCACTTTCAGGCCAGTAAATAAAGCCGTCTTGACCGTGGGACACCATATTTTTTTCAAT
The DNA here is from genome assembly GCF_023349555.1 of Cebidichthys violaceus. Taxonomy (NCBI): domain Eukaryota; kingdom Metazoa; phylum Chordata; class Actinopteri; order Perciformes; family Stichaeidae; genus Cebidichthys; species Cebidichthys violaceus. The sequence goes on from NW_027176805.1 coordinate 489,925, forward strand.
GCATAGATAGGTGAGGTACATGTTCAAACACAGGCTTGCACAATAACATGTAAGTTGTAGTCCTGGTATGCTAGAAGAGCAAAAAAAGCAAAACAAAAACACAAGAGGATTAGTTGAGAAATGTCCGCCTAAGGAAAGATGCTGCTCTGTAGTCTGGTGATAAGACAGCGAATACGTCTGTATTGCTTGCCAGACGGCAGCAGGGTGAACAGGTTTTGGCTGGATATTGTCTTCAAGTATTCTTCGGGCTCTGCGCAGGCACCTCACTTCACCAATATCACCAATTTTCAATCACCCGTTGGAGAGCCCTCCTGTCCTGGGCCGTGCACAGCCCATGCCAATTTGTAATGTTTCCAGTCAGGATGCTTTCTATTGTTCTTCTGTAAACGTTGACGAGAACTTGCCATGTCTATCTATATAGTATGTATATCTGTTAATCTAGTACTTGTACCCATCTATACTCAATAGTGAGGTTTGTGTACTATGTTGAGATAAGTCCAAGTTAAACCAGGAGGAATATTTTTGTTTCCAAAAATGTTTGGCCAACCTGTGGACTTGTTTAAAACCTTCAGACTGCTTGTGTTTCTTGACCTGTCTTTTTATGTACCAGTTCTGAGCAATTACATTGTTGAGAACAATGTTACATTACTGACAGAAAACCTACAAAAATGAGACCGAACGCATATTGAACTGTAACTATGCCTGATGCAGCCAACCTTACTCACCAGCTGAATGTGCCCTCTTGAGTTTATCAACTCTATTTTGTTAATCTCACAGAAAGGGAAGCTGAAGGATTTGACATCCATCCTGAGTGGCCCCCCTGATCTGAGGCCGGAGCTGTACAACAACGACCCCTGGGTGGAGTTCATCGATCTCGACATTGAAGAGCATAGCGACAGACTGACGGACCTGGACACGGACTGTCTCATGGAGCGCTCCCTGTCCTCCAACTGCTCTCCTCTCTCCATCGGCTTCAGAGACGACGACTCGGGCCGGGCCAGCTGCTGCGACCCAGATCTATCCAGTGAATCGGAACCGTCACCTTTCATTCCTCTCATCCCAAATCAAACCCACAGTAAGGAACCGTTGTGCCCGACCACCTGTGAGCCAAGCTCCGAGGTCCAGAGCCCCGCTACTGGGGAGCCTCGTTTTGTAGCACCGGGCAGAGAGACACTGTACACCCAGGTGAGTGAGGTGAGGTCATCTGGCAAGGTGTTGCTGTCACCTGAGGAACAGACTGAGATGGGCAAAATCCCTGGCAAAGACATTGGGAAAGACATCATGGTGGGGAAAGAGAAGAAAGAGTTGCTCATGGTGGTGAATCCAGATCATGGAGGTTACACCTCCGAGCTCAACGCAGGAAAAAAGAGTCCCATATTGTCCTCAGGAGATACGAGTGAAACCTGCCAGACTGAAGAAGTCTTGAGTTCTTCACCGTCTTTGTCGCGTTACCAGAAAGCAGATACCACCCCCATGTCCCCTCTGTCCCCTGCTGCTGTCTACACCATTGTAGACGGTGTTGGCAGGCAGAACAGCCTCTTACTGACACCGAACTCGATACCTGCCCCCCAACTGATCATCCCAAAAATCATGCCAACACCAGACGGCTACCTGACCCCTGAACTCTTGGGAAGCGTCACGCCATAGACCAGCAGTGAACTGTGCAACATCAAGACTATTCCAACAAAGGCACAGGTACGCTTGGGAACAGGCTTTGAGATGGCTTATTGAGGGTCCCATGGTTAAGTGTTGAATTTCAGTTTTCCTAAAATAGGTGGGAGGGTTCTGTGCCTGTCCTGCCACCACCTCTGACCTGCCGCTGCTCCCACTGACGGGGCTCTAAAGGGTTAGTTCAAAGTTTGGTATGAGGGAGGAAGAGCACATGTGTTTTACTGCTGCGGAAAGGGCAAAGAGAAACACAGTCATTCATTTGGATTCATGTTTTTGTCCAGTTGATGAATGCAAGTTCAATATTCACTTTCCTTTAACTCTTCTGGTTTGATTTCAATCAAGCCCTTAGAAAAAGAACTGGCTCCGGCATCTAAATGCTCCACTGTTTTCACCTGCTAGTTGCTCATTTTGTCTTTCTGCATTTTGGTGCTATGAGCCCAAAGAGACTAAAAAGCTTTATAGTCTTGCAGAGTTGCCGTGGTTTTGTCTCTACGAGTCCCACCTTTGATATTATAGGTAGTCATTTCATTCATACTGTACATATTTACAGTAATTGTACAGTGACATGGTTAATTCCTATCATTTTAAACATATCAAAGGCTTTCTTTTTAATAACATCAGGTCATGACTAATTGATATACTCTGTGAATCCAACATTTTTTATGGTTTTCATTTCTTGCAGACCAATATTACCAAAATGAAAGTGTTCTTTAACCAATTAGAAACCCAGTTTTTTTAAAATGCCACTTATTGGGGTTCATATATTATATTGTTGCCAACACATGAACTCCTGAAGAAGCATGACCTGTACTTGTTTAAAAGGATAAACATTAAAAAAAAGTTACAAAATAAAATGCATATTACTTTGATGTAATTACAAACCATGATTTTTATTTATTTTATAAACTGTGAAATGTTTTCAGAGCTGACAACCAAAATATTTTGGATTGCTAATGGTTGACAGAGCATTTATTACAAATGAAAAGTTGGGGATACATGATAATCAGTGTTGAATTTTTACAGTTATTGCATTGTAACTGTTCAAGTATTACAAATAAACTTTCATACTTTTGCCATTTGTCTTATTAATATCAGCTGGTTTTAGACCGTACGGATGACTGTATTGTTTCAGTTTTGAGTGTTCTAAAGGAATACTGGTACCCATTAAAAAAAGTCACAAATGTAAGTCATAACAGGTCATAGTATATTAAGGCTTTAAAAGTCCTAGTAAAGTAAGTCATAAAAAAATAATTTTATAGAAAAGCATAAAAAAATCATAGTATAGTAATTCAGAAGAAAGTTTAGTATGTCGAAAAAAGTCACAGTAAATCAAAAGAGCTGTAATATAATATGTCAAAAAAAGTCATAAAAAGTTATAGTATAGTATGTTAAAAGATATGAAAAAGCAAAAATGTAGTATGCCAAAAAATATCTAAATAAGTCTAAATAAGTATTGTGTGTCTGAAGACGCAATTGAAAAGTATAATATGTTGAAAATCATATTTAGTATGCTGAAAAAATATCATTAGATGTCATAGTATGTGGAAAAAATGTCATAAAAAGTCATGGTATAGCATGTCCTAAAAGTAATAACATAGTTTTTCAAAGAAGTCATAGGAACATTTGTTAAAAACCTCATAACAAGGAATAGCCTATCATGTCAAAAAAAGTAATAGTATAGTATGTCTAAAGAATTCAAATTATAGTATATCAACATAAGTGATAAAGCCTCAGTATCGTATTTTGAAAAAAGTCATACTATGTTGGCAAAAGTCACAGAATAGTATGTTTAAAAAAATCCCTGAAAAGTCATATAGTATGTTTAAACATGCAAGCAAAGTCATAGTTTAATAAATCTAAAAAAGTAATTGTTTAGAATTTAAAAAAGTTGTAGAATGATATTTCAAAATGAAAGAAATAGTATATTAAGTTTGAAAAAGTCATTTAGAGGTTATAGTATAAAAAGTGATATAATAGAATGTTGAAAAGAGTCATATAAAGGACATAGTTGAGTTTGTCAAAATATGTAATATTGTAGTACGTTGAAAAAGCCCAAAAAGTCACTTTATGTAGTATGTCAAAAAAAAGTCATAGCAGAGAAAGTTGTATAAGGGTTAGTATAGTATAGTATGTCGAAACGGACCCCAAAAAATATAATATAGCATGTCGAAAAAGTAAAACAAGTCATAATATAGTATGTTTAGATAAATGTATAGTATTCCAAAAAAAGTTTTTTAAAATGTTATAGTACAGTATGTTGAAAAAAGCCCCAAAAAAGATATACTATAGTTTGTCTAAAAAAGTTGAAACATTTCATAGTTTAGTTTGTCAAAAAACGTCTGATTGCTGCCACAGCAGCATCTCGACTGCCGAAAGGAAGACGCTCAACAGACAGGTTAAGAAGGCCAGCTGTGTCCTGGGATGACCCCTAAATCCAGTGGAAGTGGAGGAAGAAAGGAGATTGATGGCTGAGCTATGGTCCCTGGAGAACACTTCCCACCATATGCAAGACTCTCTAACAGCACTGTGCAGCTCCTTCTGTGACGGGCTGCTTCACACGCAGTGTGTGAAGAAGAGATAGGATGTCACACTGCACCACCGACACTGCTCTTAACATCTGAATCAATATCAATGTATGTATGTGCAGTATTAATACACTGTACTATATATAAACACTTCATATTTTTCAATAATGTGGATCCAACCACTTAATTGGACTATATTGTATGTTTAACTTAACTTTTTTAATGGTTTACTTATTTATCATACCTTTAATGTGTAATTATTATTTGTACTTGTTTTGTTTTTTATTTGTATTTCCACTAATGTCTCTTGTTTCACTATCCACTTTGCTGCTGTAATCCTGCAGAATTCCCTTGCTATGGGACTAATAAAGGATTATTTAATTTCATGGCTGAAATTGTTTGGTTTTTTAAATCATAAAAAAGTGCATTGAAAAAAGCCCCCCAAAATTATAGAATGTCGAAAAAGCTTATCAAAGTCACAGTATAGTATGTTGAAAAAAGTCAGAAAAAGTCATGGTATAACATGTCAAAAAAGTTATTGGGTATTATGTTGAAAAAAAGTGAAAAAAGGCATAGAAAAGAGTGTCAAAAAAAGATATATAGTATGTCGAAAAAAGTCTTAAAAAGTCATAGTACAGCATGTCGAAAAGAAAAATCATAGTACAGTATATCAAAAAAGTCATAAAAAAGTCATAGTATGTCAAAGTCATAAAAAGTCATCGTATAGTAAGTCAAAAAAAGAAGTCTGAACATTTGTTTTCTTATTTTTGTTATTTGAATGTTTATCCCACAGCATTCTGCATGCAGATGCATCAGTGGGATGCTTGTTCCATCTCGTGTGAGACGACAGAGTCGACCCCAAACTTCACTACTATAGATGGCGCTTGGTTGTATTTTACACTGTCACATATGTTTGTCCAAACTGTAATTGACATGTCTATTTCATATTTGTATTGCAAGTAAATCCAAGAAAGTCCAATCAATTGCAGTAGGGAGACTCACGTTGGTGATGAAGACAGGACATAGATATTTTTATTTTTTATTTATTTTTATGTGTTGGCATAATTGCAATGTGAAACCAAAAATATCCGGTACTACTGTGTAACTATATTCAGATACTTCGGACTACTCTGTGCTTATTTAGAGGAGTCATTTATTTCTGCAGGAGCTCATTAGCATAGCGGTGTACCAGCACGTGCAGGGGGGAGTATACCATATAACTTTAATAACAGGCAACCATATACCATAGTAGCCAGCAGCTGAAGGAGACTTTTAGCTGAAGCAGTAATACGATACTTGTACTTCTCACTGCAGTCTTTTGCTCTTTATCGGAGTGAAATGCTGAAGTTAAACTGTGTTAACCTCGACAGGTGTATGGAGGAGTTTACTCACCTGGAACGGGTAAGGTAGCTAACGTTAGCTATGCTAACGCACTGGTAGCTAATTAAGGATGTCTCTGCCGTTTGACGTCTGTTTTTCCCATTTTTTTTTTTGTTCTTTATAAGACTTAATATTTAAAAGTTTGAGAGGGAGTTGTAGAAACATAGTCACTTAAGTTAAATACAGACATGTAGCCATAGGCGTAGCTAAGGAGTAGCTAAACTGTTAGTAAATTACCTGAACCACAGTAATCAATTACTGTAACAGTAGCTACTTGTTTGCTGTTTCCTAATTGTGTCTATATTGTATTGTAGCGTATTGTTTGATTTCAATTATTGTGTGCTATTTTGTCAAGATAGATAGATAGATAGATAGATAGATAGATAGATAGATAGATACGTTACACTGAACTAAACAATGTAATGCTAAACCATATCCTCTGGGATGTACTGAAGTAACCACTAGTAACTATAACCTGACCCATGTACCTCTTTGAGGGACCTAAAGAAAGGTCTCAAGTGTTGAGTGTTACCACTTGCCTTTACTTCTATGACACAGACAATGACAGAGGTTAATGGCAAAAACAACGTGCTGGAGATCATGCTGGAGGATTCCAATAGACTCGTGAAATTCTACCTGACCAAGGAGAAGAGTCTGATTGAGGGTGAGTATCTTCATTTTACACCTGGAGTCGTATTTAACCTTTTTAACGCAACATTTATTTCCTGGGATTTAAGCTCCTTGGTGTGCTTCACTTGGTGTATGTCTCCCTCTGCTGGTGATTTTTGCCCATCGTGTCCAGTTTCCAGTTCAGGAAATCCTAAATTTGTTGAAAATGTGCAGATGGGCTGATATGTTATATGGATGTAATTTCTACTATATTGTCATGCAGTTCAACACTTGATGATAGTCGAGCAAAACAAGCAAGAAATCCATTGCATTGGTTGTGTGAACTTTATCTTGATCGACCTGCTGCAGAGCGAGACAGTCTCCTCGTCACAGTGAACCGACTGCAGCAGACTCTGCAGGAGCAGTGCAACCTCAGAGGTAAATGCAATAACACACACACAGTACATATATACATATATAATACCACCAGATACTCAAATCAGTCTTTTTTAGGAATAAATCTACATAGGGCCAATCCTAAGCAGTCATGTAGCACATGTTCAACACAAGTTAAAGAGGAGTGTGGAGTCTACAACAAGTATATGGTTCTAGATGTAATAGTGCTGCTGTTGGTATTTTTGCTTTTAATGTTGCATAGAAAAATGAGAAAATGTCTTATTTTCTGCGTGATATCTATTAAGTAGTGTAGTTATGATTGGGATCTATAATCGTCAATAACGTTCTATAGCAATTTATATAAAGTGAATTTTTCATTTGTCGTCATCGAATGTTTTGAAACTGTTCACGCTGTAGTAGAGAACGAGAGACTGAAGAGCGATGTGGTGGAAATGAAACAACAGCATGAGAGAAGAGAAAGGGTAAGAACGGAAGCAGGAGCGAACACTGGCTCGATGTGTCATTACGTAAATGAAATACAGCAGTTGAGTCGGTCATCAGGATGGAGCGGCTGAGCTCCGGCGCCTCGTCAGTGACATGAGGGCAGAGGGAGAGAGACACAAGAGGGAGCTAGAGACTGTCCGGCAGCAGTGCAGACGAGAGGTGGAGGACGTCCGCAGGCGGGGCTTCCATCAGCGTGAGATCACACGAAACAGATGCTGATGTTGTGAGATGTTTCAGGGAATACTTAGATCATAATATGTACAAAATAACCTCGCTACAGCCCCAAAGTTGTAATGGAAGACATAGACACGGGATCAGGTATATCTTGGAAGTAATTCAAGTTTCGGAACAGTGATAATTATATCAGCCCACAGCAGAAGAGGAGAGAAGAACATACGTTGGTGTTGTGTAAGGATTAATCTGTATTTGTCTGGGGGCCTGCTGCTGTCAGTGGAAGCTAAAGATGCTGAAGGAAAGAATCTGCTGGAGAGAAAGGATCTGGATCTGGAGGAGTTAAAGAAGAGGCTGAAGGACCAGGAGAGGGAGAGGCAGAGCGACTTCCTGAAGTTACAGATGGAGGTAAATTAAAAGTGTTACCGGAGGGGATTTTTTCACAAGAATGAACCTTTTCTGAGTTTAAAGGCTGTTGACTGACATAAGAATAGACTGACTATTGGTTTGTTGGTATTTATCAGCTGATATTAGGCCCCGGCCATTCAGTAATATCCACAAACGACCCGTTGATGAACATCAATATGTGTGCGGTTGACTGAGGACACTCTCAGGTGTTCAAGTAAAACAGTACAAGGGAACAGTTGAAATCTAGTTTCATAATGTGGACAAACATGAGGCAGCTCACATGAGTTCTGAGGATTTATTTTAGTGTGAATGAGCAGAAGTCACAGAAACAATTTCCAGTTTGAGCTTCGTCTCTGCTTTTCGTCTTGAGGAACCAGTTCCAGCTTCCCTTAAAACTGAAACTTTATCATGGTCGTCATTATACATTTTGCACATGCATGACATTTGTGTACGTTTTTTGGCAGTTTGGTGCGAAGTTAGCCAGAGTTCAGAGCACAGCTCAGTGGAGCCAGCAGCAGCAGCAGCAGCAGCAGCAGCACGGCTCCAACCTTCTTCCACAGAGCGTCTTCAAGAGGGTGAGCGTCCCACAGTGTCTTTTATGTCTCCTGTTATACATCATAGAGGCTAACTAACAAGGCACACAACACAGCAACACGTTTAAAAACTGTAAACACGTTTGTGCCGATGCTAGGACAGAATCAGTGTGTAGGTGATGTCACTGATGTGTGAGCCTGCTCCATGGTTTGGCACTTTGTACCCTTGGCATGTGAACCTCAGCTCAGCGCAAAGCTGTTTTGATTTAATTGAACCTTGACGTCTCATCTCGTTAGTTCCCACCTTTTAAGCAACATCTGGCTCATTCCCAGCTTCGTCTGACAGGCGAAAGTCTGAAGAACAAAGCCTTCTTAATTTTCACCTCGGGTTAACTCTCACAAATTTCACCTCTGCGGTGTTCTTGCTCGCCAACATGCTGACTGTGCAGACGTGATTTGTAGCTAGCGATCAACCAAGCGTTGCGTGTGCATCCAAAACCTGCACGAAACCTCTGTTTCCACTGTTACTTCCCTGCACTTGCTCTTCTCATACAACCGAGAGACAGAGCACATTATTTGACAGACGTCGATACATTCAACACAGGCGTGTCTTTGTCTCCGGCTGCACCGCTCCGAACAAATTCATGTCTGTTTGCATCCGCTTGCGTCTTTGCATCGACATCAAATGTTCAGACGCACTCCCTCGAAAGTTTGCTTTGTGCTCAGCGGAACACAGACACGTCTGTTCTTTTGAAAGTCGTCAGCAGCTGTAGCCTCGCAACATCATCATCATCATGTGCCAATTTATTTATTCATCAGAATATTTGTCAAGCATTCTCTAACTCCAGCTTCTCAAATGTGAGCTTTTCTCTGTTTTATTTCCTTGTGAATTGAGGAGCAATTTCTCAGCCAATTCTCAATAACCACTGGATGAAAGATTTAGAATTAGCGGGTAGATTTAATACGTCTTGTTTGCATTGCCTGGTTCTAGTATAGTGTGTGTGTGTGTGTGTGTGTGTGTGTGTGTGTGTGTGTGTGTGTGTGGATCAACTGTGTGTGTCCTCAGAAGCTGCAGTTCTTCCAGGAGGAGAAGAACAAGGAGATTGTGGCTCTGCGTCAGAGAATCAAAGAGTTGGAAGAGAACCAGCGTGCCGGCGGCTGTAATGACAGCCGTCTGAAGAAGAGGAAGATCCAGTTTGATTAAAAGCCTGGCAAGCTGTTGACCTGTCAGCTCTGCCGGTGCATGAATCTCCCGACGTTCCAGGGGACAGAAGTGACTACAGTTTATTTTTTTTTAATTTCCAGATTAGTATTTTAGTATCAAAGCAAAGTTCAGAGTTGCACTGTCACACACCAGTGTGCAGAGAGTTTCATGTAAACGCAGGTCATATCCCTGTTTAAGGCTTTAATCCAATCAGACGCCTGCATGGGTGGGAGGCGCTGAAGCAGGAGAAGAGCACATGGGGGTGAATCAGTCAGCTGGAAGGTTAATCCCATTCAGGGAATTAGATCAGTTCATTTCACTCAAAAGAAAAACTAATCATTTAATGTATTTCTTCGATTTATTTCAGATTCCTTGAAGTCAAACTTGTGTTCCACTATTCTTGGCATTTATTAAAAAAAGCAGAGCTCTTAAACTCTACTTCATGAATTTTTTTGTTCAAGGTTTACCATTGTTGAAAGTAAAAGTCTGCAAAGATCGTAGTGATGCAGTCCTCCTGAGCAGCACTCCTGCTTCACTGATTTAAGCTTAATAACAAGATCCATTTCTGCAGTTGATTATGCACCATTTAAGATATGTTGGACTCAATTAGATATTGAATTTTAGAGATCTGGATACACATTTTGCTTATTATGCAAAGCTGCCAAATAGTCCCTAGTTCCAGAATCCTACATGTGAGGCTTTGCAGCTTTTCTTTGTCGTATATGACAGTAAGCTGAATATCTTTAGGTTTTTAGATAATTATTTTAGATAATAAGAAGCAATATAAAGAACTCAGCTCAGGAAAATCAGTTATAGAAATAATGACATGTTTACAGATCAGCTTTGTTAAACTACTCTTGCATTATTCAAAAGAAAGCAGATTTGAATGTGCCCGTGTGACGGTATTAGTGTCTTCTGACTGTCTCCTCACAGGGACAGCTCACCTGTGCGAAGACGCTCCGCCTGGTGACGCGCTGACCTTGTGCTTTGTAATCTCTTTATCTGCGCTGCTCAGCCAGCGTCTGAAGGGGACAGAGCTGATCGCCATGGGAACATTGGGTAACACCGTTGCATAACATTTCATCTTCACAAAAGCCAAGAGATCCAGCTCTAGCTGCACAGCGCAGCCTCTCACACTCCTGTGCTTTGCTAAACCTGCAAAACCAAAGCGTGCTGGTCACATGTATACAAACCGTGGATAGAAATACAATGTGCACATCTATCGCCCGCTGGATCATTTCAGCATAATTCTTGCCCTGAACTGACATTAGGAATCCGAAAGGATTGGCACCGACCCAAATTTAAACAGGATTAGAGTTCATTACACCTCCTTAATCCTTCGTGGGCGAGGAGGAGAGGGTGAAGATAGGCAGAGGTGAGCTGTGAGGGGTGTGGCCACCAAAGCTCTTGTTCTCTGTCCACTTGACTAATGGCTCAAACAGTGGCGCCCCCTCCCCTCCCCTCCTGTGTTTTTGGCCGTCGGTGTACTGTAGTGTGTCAGGGAGGACTGAGAAGGAGACCGTGACGGCACCGCTCTGCTCAGCGTACCCGGACCTTCTGCAATGATTTCGGCACAAGAAGTCAGACTTCCACATGCAAGTGACGCAAATTCATTTTTCTGGGTCCTACGGGGCCAAAAGAACAACTTTTTAGACACCGCTGCATGCAATGGATTCTACGGCTGTGTTTTGATGCACGGCAGAACTTTGGAAACTTGGTAAGAAAACAAGAATATCGCTTTCTATATTCTTCATATGTTCCTGATCTATTTTTAAAATCCTTCCTGTGTTCATGCAGCCGTTTGAGGGCTTCTAGTCCTATAGAATTACAGTAATATGTTTATAAACTGTTGCTTAAGCCATCCGAGAATCTGCATTTGATATGTTGGTGTAGTCTTAAAATCTAAAGTGATATGGTTTCAGTGGAAGAAGAACATTTTGAATATGTACATTTTATGTCCAGGGACATTTAAAGGGAAACGGATTGCGTTGCGTTATTTTTAAATGTAGGGCTCCAAATACCTCCCTGCTATATGCATTGTCTCAAATGCTCAAATGTCCGAACCATGAGCTAGTAAATGATCATGTCTTCAACCTGCTGCAGAAATGCCTGGAGGCCAGTACCAGGTGGTGGCAATCACCAGGCGGCACCACAGCTTCTACAGCCTGACGGACGAATCCGAAGCCGGCCCGGACGACGAGAAGGCCGACGACCCGCCGCGCCCCACCCCGCTGCAGAAGCTCACCACCGACATGTGCAAGGACGAGAAGACCATCAAGGACCTGATCATAGGCCGCAGGGTGGGCTTCTACAAGGTCCGCGGGGAGATTGGCTGCGGGACCTTCTCCCGGGTCAAACTGGCTTTCCATGCTCTGACTAAAGGTAGCTGCACATGCTGTCAGACTACACTGTTTAGCTAACTAGCTGGAAGCACTAAGATAACAACAGTGACACCTTCAAACTGACTTTTTTTTTGTCTGCTCAACAATCAGTTTCCAGTCATATAAAATATGGTCAAGTTTGCAAATCTGCCATTGATTAATTTGTCCTCGTTTGACAGCCAGACCGCTGTGTGACGTCTCCCGCGTTGCTTTATTTTGTCCTCCTCGTAGACAAAGTAGCCCTGAAGATCCTGGACAAGACCAGGTTGGACGGCCAGGCCCAGCGTCTGCTCTCCAAGGAGATCAGCAGCATGGAGTGCCTGCAGCACCCGAACGTGGTCTGTCTGTACGAGGTGGTGGAGACGCCGAGCCGCCTCTACCTGGTGCTGGAGTACGCAGGGGGAGGAGACCTCCACAACAGGATCTCCACCGGGGGGAAGATGTCTGACAACGCCAGCAAGATCACATTCGCCCAGATCCTGTCTGCCATCAAATATATGGTCAGTGACATGGAAACTCAAAACGCGTGTTGTTTTTCCAATCATGCTGTTATTTATTTATTTATTCAATTAAGTCACGCTCGAATCAGACATATGACCTACTATCTCCATTGCTATCTAACCTACTCTAAATGCAGCAAGCAACTAAAATGTGTCTTCTGTCTTCACTTTAATAAACCACTCATTTGGATCAGACAACAAAGACATCTCAGAATATACATGTTGAAGAGCTTTGACCTACTTACTGTAGGTGCATGCAAGCATTACATTCTTTTTTACTTCCAAGTTGTTTTTTGGATTTGTTTTTAGAAACTTGACTGCTTTAAAACTCGTCGAATCACTTGTCTGACCAAATATTAAAAGGTTATTATAGTCAATAGAAATGATGGTCAAGACCGTCAGTTTACGATCCAGCTCATAATAAACAGTCCCACTGAAAATCTATCACCTCAGATTTGTTTGATACTTCTAAATATCCAACCATGCGTGTGTTTTGCGTTTTGCCGTGCAGCACAACATCAACGTCATTCACCGGGACCTGAAGGCGGAGAACGTTCTGTTCACCAGCAGCGGCTCCGTAAAGGTGGCCGACTTTGGATTCAGCACGCAGGTTTCGAACTGCAACGTGGCCCTCGACACCTTCTGCGGCTCTCCGCCCTACGCCGCCCCAGAGCTCTTTAGGGACGAGTGCTACCTGGGGCCCCCAGTGGACGTGTGGGCCATGGGGGTCCTCCTTTTCTTCATGGTGACCGGCTCTATGCCGTTCCGCGCTGAGACCATGGGCAAGCTGCGGCGCTGCGTCATCGAATGCGCATACACCGTCCCTCCCTGGGTGCCCGGCCCCTGCCAGAGGCTCATCAAGGGCATCTTGAAGAAGGACCCCGCTGAGCGCTACGCCGTCGACCAGATGCTGGGCTGCGATTGGCTCTTGCCTGTGCAGTTTCCCTGGCCTCCCGAACCAGCGAGCCCTCAGCAGAGCATGCTGGACTCGGAGCGTGGGGACCTGGCGGAGGAGGTGGAGGAGGAGGTCAGGAGCTTGCTGGAGGAGCTCGGCTTTGCCACGGAGCACCTGCTGAACAATCAGCCCAAAAACAGCCGCAGCCCCGTCACCGGGGTGTATCGCATCCTGCTGCACCGAGCCCAGAAGAGGAGGGGCCACGACAACCCCCCAGTGGTCCGAGGGATGGTGAGGGACCCCAAGAGGGAGGGGCTCCGGGCCTACAGGGGCCTCAGACACACCTCCAAATTTTGCGTGCTTTCATAAAAGAGTTTTTATATAGGCTTTTTTATACAAACAGGAAATTTGTAGCCATAGTGTTTTTTTAATTTTATATTTTATATTGTTTGTGGGGAAGTGACTTGTTTTTTTTTACCAACGCACACTTTAAAATGTGTTTCATTTCCTCCAGTGCAACTTTTTTGGATAGCCTAAGATGTATGTCAAAGTGCCTGATGAAGATTAACTAAAGTCAAAGTTTTTAAGAATCCATAGAAATTCAACTAAAGAGAGATTTTTTCCTTCTAAAATGATTTGATTTGAATGATTTTAGAGGCCTGCGGAGATTAAAATATCCAGAATTATTAAGAAGGAAAAAGGTCAGAGATATGTGAAATTAAAAAAAAATGTCACTTTATTTATTTTCCTTTTGGACCCTGCAGCTTTGTAAAATAATCACAAATACTCTTCACAAGCTCCCACAGCCAAACAACCCAAGTCACGATTAAGGGTTAATATTTTCTGTGCAATTACTCTTTCATGCAAAAATATATATTTGTGCACCTGATTTTAACTCTACAATCCACCTGAGTGCACAGACAGGGGGTTCCTAAATATGAACATTGTACGTTTGTAAAAGTGAACAAACCCTGTCCCCTGAAAAGACTCCTATTGTTCATTAAAAAAAACTAAATAAAGTGTTGGAAAAAACTGATGCATCACGCAGCTTTCATTGTTGCGGCGCTGAGCAGGTGGCTGCTGCACCCAAACAGAGTCGAGTTCGCGTCTTTGTGCTTCGTTTACAGAAGTTTCACTGAAGTGCCTGCGAGTAAATAACAGCCACGACAGCAGCTGGCAGGGCACCAGATGATACTCGGGACCCCTCTCCAGTTCCACAAACCGGCCCAAACCAGACGGACCCAACCCCGGCTGTCCCCCTCTGGCACTGGAAAACTCACTAACCCCCCCCACCCCCCCTCTCCCCGGACTCCTCCCAGCCCTGCCCTGCCCGACCCCCACCAGCAGGAATCGGCAGATGGTGCGGCGTGGCTGCGGAGACATCTGCAGGCCAAACAATAGGCGCTCTGTGTGGACCGCTGGAGCTGACAGGCCCGGAGCTCCCGCTATTGTGCGCTGCGCTATACACATGCAGATGAGGTCTGCTGGAGGAGGGACCGAGTTTTTTTTTTTTTAACTGCAGGGACAACAGCCAGCAGATGACAGGCCTTAGCGCCTTCCATGCAAATCTGCTGAGTGTGGAACTTTTGTTAGTTTCATAACCACCCCTCCTCTCTGACCCCCCCCCCACCACCACCTCCTCCACCCAAACACACACAATGCACACAGAACTCAAGCAGAAGCTTTGCAAGAGAAAGTGAAAACACATCACACCAAAATAGATTTACTTTAAGTTTTTTATTAAGCATTTTCACTGACGATTTCAAACCATTTCTACAGTGTTATAAAGATATAAATTACTTTGTTTCAAACATCAGGTCAAATCTTTTCACTTTGTTTACATTTCTGTCTGAATGTTTGTAAGACAATCTTACAAATTCTCATCATTTTTAACATTTACTTTATTTTTCCATTTTCTAAAGTGAAACCTTTAGAGAATAAACTTTCTTTTCAACATGTTTTTTTTTTAGATTATTATTTATCATTGTTACATTTCTAAAGTGAAACCTTTAGAGAATAAACTTTGTTTTTAATATTTTTTGTTTTTTTTAAGAATATTATTTGTCATCGTTAAATTTCTAAAGTGAAACCTTTAGAGAATTAAGACAATTCTGGAAAGAGGGAAACATTTTCGCTGATTGCAACTGTTGTCATGTTGCTCAGCAAAGAGGACATCATTAAAAAAGTCTTTTTTTTAAGAACGCCTCTTCCTCAGCACCGCTTCTTCTCCTGCTGCGCGTGCTTCAACGTGCGACGTTTGCTCTGTGGGACCACAGGACGCAGAACTCGCATCTCCTTCCTCTCCAAACCTCATCCACACAAAGAATGAGGGTCGATGTGTCGCTCTTGCGGCATACCTGACCTCATTCACATAAAGAATGAGAGTCATCTTGGCATGGACGGGACAAGAGGCGACGGTTCACGGGGGGGCCCTCTCGGGGCCGGCGCCGTGCTGCCTGGACGGGAATCCTCCTCAGGAGTATCCAGGGATGAGCAGAAACAGGGTCATCCTGTTCAGGATGAGTATTTCCAGATAAGAAGCTTCACAGCATCTGAGCAAGAGAGGAGCCGAGGCCCAGATCAACGCTCGGGGAGGCTGATCTCAGGAACCCAGTCGCTCAGACTGCGGCTCTCCTCGCAGAACAGGTGCAGCTTCTCCAGAGCAGGGTCCTCCCAAGACCCATCGGCTGGGTTCTGTTGAAACAGGAAGAGGAAAGAGGTTTTAGTCGCGTGTTTCTTTTCAAAAAGCATCACGTATGGACTTGTGAAATGATTTATAATCACACAATCCGGTTATCTGAGCTCGACATACCGTGATGAGGACGCAGTGAGCATCTTCGAGCTGCTCCGCCTTGTCACCAACAATCTCAGCCAGACGCTGCATGTCGCTCACTCTGACGATGCTGATGTCGTTGTCGAAGCAGAAGGACTGGATGAGGGTGAAGTGGATCTGCAGAGCGATGTCGCACTGGAACTCCTCATCCATGGCCAGGACGCAGAAAGACACACTGTCCGGGTCACTGTGGAGA
Source organism: Cebidichthys violaceus (assembly GCF_023349555.1). Lineage (NCBI taxonomy): Eukaryota > Metazoa > Chordata > Actinopteri > Perciformes > Stichaeidae > Cebidichthys > Cebidichthys violaceus. The sequence goes on from NW_027176805.1 coordinate 506,131, forward strand.
CAAAAACAAAAGATCATGAGATTTCATCCAAACGATCTGGTATGATTGATAAAAAATGCAGTAGGCTAAACGGTAAATCTTCAGCTGGGAGTTTCATACTTACAGATTCATAACTTTTGCGCACTCGTAGACACCGACGGTGAGCGCACCGTTGTCTTGAGCGGTCACCAGGACCTCCTCCAAGGCTTTGCCGGCGCACTGAGCACGCTCGGCGGGTTTCTGGATCAGAACTTCCTCAAAAGTCATGATGAAGATGATGAAGATATTCAGCAAAGGGAGAGCTTCAGAAAGTTTGTTCAGAGAGTTAATCCGAAAGAGAGCAGAGTGCTTTCAGATCTGCAGCCTTCCTCTTTTATACTCTCCAGCTCGTGCGGCGCAGTGAAAGCGCTGCGCCCTGATTGGCTAAAGCTGAATGGTGTATTGGTATGATAATGCTTTTGTCGCACTCCGGCTCGTGGCAGATTGATGGGGGTCATCGAGCCACGCACGCTCCCCCTCTGAGTGCAGCAGCCTGCCTGAAACTAAAAATAGCTCCATTAAAATAAAAGTTTGATCACTCTGGAGCACTTTTACTTTTGCAAATAATTGAAAACACAGCCGGTGATTCTTGTTGCAGAAATGCACGGTGAACATATTTTCTACTTTTACAAGCAGTTATAAAGGCTCATGAAGTGCATTGAAGCTTCATGTTGTCCTTTTTGGAAACGCAAACGCGATTTCTAGACCAGTTCAAGCCCCACGAGCCTCCCTTCAAACTTCAAAACATTAAGTATGAACTTTGCGGAAAGAAAACTCGACAAACTCTCAGAACAATTTCTTGCATTTTAGGTTTTTGGTGATAGTATTGCAGCAACAACATGGAGAAAGTGTGAAGCGACCCCTCCCCCCTACAGCAGAGAGAAAGGGCAGGTGGATGATGCCATCTGTGGACTAGAGGCTGCCCATAAAACGGCCTCATTGTGCGCACAGAAGCCCTCTATTATCTTGGTCCCCCATACAAATGCAAATGACCAGCGCGTGCCAGAATGCTGTGCGTGCTGCGCAATCTGCGCTGCTGGCTTGTGCTGACCACGTGGCCATCAGCTGTCCAGAAAATCCTTGCTCGGTTTTTATTTATTTACTCTGGGGACTTCATGGGCCACACGGACTGAATTCTATAGAAAAAAAAAACTTATTGCACTTTCAGTTTAAGGCAATTTTGTTTGGTTCTTGGTGTTTAGATCCAGCAAATGTCTTCATATGTGATTGTATTTAAACCTACTTCAACAACTCTTGTTCATTCCCAATCACTTTTAAGAACGGCGAAAGTGTTACTCACTGATTTGGTTACATTTGGTATATATATATATATAAATATAAATGTACTCATCGAGTTGGTTACATGCATATTGTGAGTACCCACTAATGTCCTTATCTGTGCCTTTAAATAAACTTGTTTTGACAAACTTCTGTTCATTTACGATCATTTTTACGCACAACGAAACTTTTACGCACAGCTCTAATTCCTCTGCTCCACGGATGCAGCTCTCCAACAGCTCGTGCTTTTTTTGGTCCTATATTTTATCTGCATAATAATTTAAAACAGACCTTGCATCAAGTCAGGCCTGCTGCCACTGCTGCGTAAATAGGGGGGGGGGGGGCAGGAGTGGAGAGGCTGTGCAGGAGACACAGGTTGGCGGTGATTGATTCAGCGCTATTGTTCTGCGGGAGGCAGAGCGGCAGATGGAGAACTGTCGCTATGAGGGACCCTCCCCTCTCTCCTAAACCCAGGTCAACCCCGGCCCCAGGGCGCGCCGATCTTTTGTCTACAAGTCTCCACATTCGCCGGGCTGTTGTCTGAGTTTTGATTAAATTTGAATGCCAAAGAGAAGAGCTTATGGTCTAAACTTTCACAATGAATACGTGCCATCTCCAAAAGATACCAGACGTGTAAATACAGAAACAACTTTCAGTTTGAGCTGTAAAAACGTAAGAGAATGCCGAAAGTGTGTTTTGATGATCAACAAAACTATCTGTGCATTACTGCAGCAACACCACTATTTGTTTATTTCGCGTTCAGTCTCTGCTGCCCCATCAGCGCATCAGCTGCTGGCGATGCTTACATTTGGATCCAGCTGATAGAGACTCAAACGCATAGATATTTAAGGAAGGATCAGCTTGCATGTCCACAGGGCAGGCGCGTGCAAATCGATACCGACCTATTGTTGCTCAAGCACATCTGCCAGACGGAGACCTCCCCGGCAGCGCGCGACAGGTGTTGGTGGCCAAAGCTCTTTTCTGGTGACCTGCGGCGACTCACTAAAGCTTTGAACTCTTTTACGAGGATAGGCCGTGTCTAAAGCTGCAGGATAAGATGTTTAGGCTTTTTGGTGTGTGCAATTACGACATGTGGTTAGGGAAAATAGGCGAATAGTTTACCCTAGAAGGAATATCAGAAAATCGTTCTTTTTTTATTGATCAAATGCGTGTTTGTGATCAATTCAACAGGCACAACTCAATAAGTGATTTAGCTAAACTTCTTTCGCTTAACCTCAAAACTTTAAAATCACATTTACAGCGGATCAAAAAAAAAACTGTCCTCACGCCAAGCAGGTGCTGTCTGACTTCCTTTGTCCACCCCTCCCTTCGCCTTCCCCCCGGGGACAGATGGTATCTCTCGGTTGCTATGGAGAGTGATGCAGACAGAGAGATAAAGCATGCAGGCATCTCCAGATGCCACGCGCCTCAAGTGAGGCCTGGATTTAGGCATGCAAAGCAGCGGCGCGTGCCACTGCGCGATCTACAAAAAAAAAACAGTGCATGCAGCGATACTGGCCATGAGTTATAAGTCTGACATCCAATTCAATTAGGATGGTTGGTATGTTGCATTATGACACTTAAAACAGTACCAAACTGTTTTTATCTAAATGAGTTCCAAAATGTTATTTTTATGCTTTTATGATCTGGAAACGTGTCCTCTGCAAACATTATGCAACTTTATGAGAGTTATTGGAAGCACCATGCTAGTGTTTTTGCAAATTCTAGTCAACCATGTGTACTTGTGTATGCATACTGTATAGTTTTACATTTTTAATGTGTATTTACAGGCACCCTTGGTTTCCATTACAGAACGTAAACATTCAGAGGCAAAATCTCACCAATTTGACAAACTTTAACTTAAATGAGGTATTTTAAGATCAGTCAGAGAACAATGTTGAATTATTCTGGAGGTTTTACAGGAAAAGACACAATGCAGTGACAAAGACATGTCCTGAATAATATAGTTGAAGTGAAACCCTCAAAATGTGTCACATTTGTTGTGTTCTGTTGCTATCTCTGCATAGTTTGAGATTTACGGTCAAATTTGAAGATTTATTTCCATTCTAGTCCAGGCAGCCAATAATTTCCATTCATTTTCTTTACAGGAGAAAATCCAAAAAGCAGACAAGTAAAAGTCGCTTGAGGTAAGGAACCCATCATATAAACATCAAATCTGCAGAAATGTTGGAAATGAATGGAAGTCAATGGCTGCATGGAATGCCAAAAAACATGACATTGACACATTCCACTCAATGGCATGGTTCGTAAAATGTTCAGCTGTGATGTAAAGTGCTGTAGATTGTGAACATGGAAAACCTCGTATGGTTCCTGTTTGAATGGGAGGTATTGGTTGCTTCCAATTCTTTTAGAACTTCGAGGACTTTGACGACAACAGTGTGGTCTCCCTGTGTGGTTTCATTATTCCTGTAAGGTGAAAGAAACATTTCAAAAGGTCAGAGTTTCTACATCTGATCCTTTCAACCCAAACTTCCCCCGACTTTCTAAGACTTTTCTATAGGCACGCGTCCCTGAGGGTGGGGTGGGGGCTGCAGGCCTGCTGTAGTCATTGTGCCCCAAACGGCCAATCAGAGAGTGAGCGTGTGCCGGGTCTGCAGTATAAATGCTGGCAGAGCCTTGGAGGAAGCACAAACACTCTTCTCTGGACTTTCTGACCACATCAGCTGAACCTTAAAGCTAAACTCTCACCATGCAGTCTCCTGGGAAATCTCTGAAGGAAGCTCTGCTCTGCGCTCAGAGCGAGGATCGACTCACTGTTGGAGTCTACGAGAGCGCTAAAATCATGACTGAGTAAGTAAACTAAACATGACTTAAATATGACTTTGGCATCCTCTATGACCAGCCGACATGATCACTGTCTGACAGCAGCCGCTAACAGGTGACCTTTCTTTATCCACAGTGACCTGGACAGTGTGTCCTTCTGCGTCCTGGCCATGGATGAGGAGTTCCAGTGCGACATCGCTCTGCAGATCCACTTCACCCTCATCCAGTCCTTCTGCTTCGACAACGACATCAGCATCGTCAGAGTGAGCGACATGCAGCGTCTGGCTGAGATTGTTGGTGACAAGGCGGAGCAGCTCGAAGATGCTCACTGCGTCCTCATCACGGTATGTCGAGCTCAGATAACCGGATTGTGTGATTATAAATCATTTCACAAGTCCATACGTGATGCTTTTATGAAAGAAACACGCGACTAAAACCTCTTTCCTCTTCCTGTTTCAACAGAACCCAGCCGATGGGTCTTGGGAGGACCCTGCTCTGGAGAAGCTGCACCTGTTCTGCGAGGAGAGCCGCAGTCTGAGCGACTGGGTTCCTGAGATCAGCCTCCCCGAGCGTTGATCTGGGCCTCGGCTCCTCTCTTGCTCAGATGCTGTGAAGCTTCTTATCTGGAAATACTCATCCTGAACAGGATGACCCTGTTTCTGCTCATCCCTGGATACTCCTGAGGAGGATTCCCGTCCAGGCAGCACGGCGCCGGCCCCGAGAGGGCCCCCCCGTGAACCGTCGCCTCTTGTCCCGTCCATGCCAAGATGACTCTCATTCTTTATGTGAATGAGGTCAGGTATGCCGCAAGAGCGACACATCGACCCTCATTCTTTGTGTGGATGAGGTTTGGAGAGGAAGGAGATGTGAGTTCTGCGTCCTGTGGTCCCACAGAGCAAACGTCGCACGTTGAAGCACGCGCAGCAGGAGAAGAAGCGGTGCTGAGGAAGAGGCGTTCTTAAAAAAAAGACTTTTTTAATGATGTCCTCTTTGCTGAGCAACATGACAACAGTTGCAATCAGCGAAAATGTTTCCCTCTTTCCAGAATTGTCTTAATTCTCTAAAGGTTTCACTTTAGAAATTTAACGATGACAAATGATATTCTAAAAAAAAACAAAAAAAACATTGAAAACAAAGTTTATTCTCTAAAGGTTTCACTTTAGAAATGTAACAATGATAAATAATGTAAAAAAAACCAACACATTAATAAGAAAGTTTATTCTCTAAAGGTTTCACTTTAGAAATGTAGCAATGACAAAATATTCCTTAAAAAAACATTTAAAAAAGTTTTACTTTAGATAATAACGTTAAAAGAAAAAATATACAATGTGTTGAAATGAATAGACTAAGTGTGTGACTGAAATGTGAAGAAAACAAACCCTGAACATAGTGAGGGTTTCACTTCAGCCTTATTTACTTCAAATGAAATAACATGTTCACTGCATATTATATTGTTTGTATGATGAAAACAGAAATAAATATTTGAATTCATGTTTTGCCTTCTGACTTTACTCTTGACTTTTTCATGTGAGGTTTAAATTATCTGATGCACAAATGAAATTCATCTTTTCTTCTGCAGAACTGCTCCAGCCTGGGTTGACTTTTTGACTTCCGGAGCCCTTTAAGGGGACATATTTTATGTCTCATGTACTTGAAACGCTTGACCAACACAGCTGTAATCAGCCTGCAACTTTAAACATGTCAGGTCTTTATACATATACCTATATATCACAAATCAATTCAGCAAATCAGTAAATGTGCTGATTACAGTGTAAGTCGTGTGTCTGGATGGTGACTGGGATGAAGGTTGACACACAAAGTTCCCCTCTCTTTCATTGAGACAGGTGTAAAAAGGCCGAACAGCGGATGGTGGACAGATCTGTCCTCATGAACACGAACCTTTCCTTTAGCTGTTTAGATTAGGTGAAAAAGAAATATTCTGAAAACTTCTATTTCATCACAAAGAATCCACCAAAATCACCATCTAAATAGATTTTGGCTTAAGTTTATGCAGCGCAGTTGCAAAGTCAGGCTTCCTTTTACATTTAGAACACCAAGTTTAAAGGGATAGCTTGACTACCATGACCGGCTGTTAGATGACAGGATCGCTACCTCTCTCATGTCTCTTCATATGCAGACAGAGGCAGCATTCAGGTAGTTTAGCTGAGGTTCCAATTGTGTCTGGAAATGGCTAACCTGGCGCTGTCCAAGGATAAGACAATCTACCTACCAGCACTTCTAAAGCTCACCCCAGTAGCGCACATACTCTGATGAACATGCTTTACTGAATCAGCCCTAGTCTTGCTCAGCCAATGCTGAGTTAGAGTCGACCATTAGGGACCAGTCTACGTCATGAAATTAAAGAACGGCCTCTGATCGGACCTCGTCCTCTCCTCTCCCCACAGCATCTATCATTTTTACTTTGTTTCCGTAAGCACAGTGTAGCATTACAACCTGCTGGCTTTAGCTACAGATTTTCCGCACAAACATAAGAGAGCCCAGATTTTTTGGCAAGAAAGTGAAGAAGCGTTTTTTCCCAAAAGTATTCAGGAGGCATGCGAGTCATGGCGCCAGTTATTAAAGATGTGTTCAGGCAGACGTCGGCTGAACGCCGGCTGCTCATTCATTTCAATGGGACTCATGGACGAGCAAAGAGGTAGATTTGTTTGACCAATACAATGCATGCACACAGTCTGGCTGAATTCCCTCTGTGCCGTAGCATTAAGATTATTCTGCTGTTCACAGGCAGGAAAACAGAGGAGCAAATTATTACTGCCAGAAGAACTTTATTATTTTCTTATTATTAATCTTGGCATCTGAGAACACTTTGTTCTGGTTCCTATATTTTTGTAATTTCTTTTTTGTAATTTCATTTATTGTCAGTCAACTACCAAGTCAGATGTGATTGACAGTTTTGTCAGAACTTTGATATCACACTCGCTCCTACCTGGTGACATGTTTTCTGACAGTGACAGAAAAAAAAAAAAACCTGTCAGACTAACTTTATCTATAATCATTAAAAAGTTGTGTGTTAATTTGCCGATACTGCTTGCATTGTGAAGTCGAAAAGGAAGCTGAAGCTGTGACTTAATGAAGGTGATCTTTTGCTCCTGGCACACTTTGGTTTTTCTGTTCTTTCTCTCAATTGTGATTCAGGACCTATGAGAGGCTTTTGTGACTTTGGATTCAAACTCCAAAGTCACTCAGTTGCCTGTCACTGCAAACGATTGTGGAGTCAACAGCTGCTGCAGACCCCATGCCCCACTGTGACACACACACACACACACACACACACACACACACACACACACACACACACACACACACACACACACACACACACACACACACAGTGTGACTTCCTTTTTCTCCCTCTTTGTATTAAAGAGCTCATTAGGCTTCAACTTGATATAATGCAATGTTTTAGCAAAAAAATAAAATAAACCAAAGAAGAAGAAGAAGAGTGACTGATTCTAAATCTGCACAGTTGCAACATCTGCAACCTTCATCATTCACTGTGCTGCACCCTCACATGTGCATACACACAAGCACACAGACCCTCCCTGTTAAAAAAAAAAAGAAAAGAAAAAAAAAAGGACCAAGCAGGACCAGCTGAAAAGTAATCACCCCTTTAAATCTCCACAGCAACCAACCCGGCACTCAATCCATCTGCTGTCCAATTTAATGATGAGGAGAAGGGGAGCGAGAGGAAGAGGAGGAGGAGGAGGAGCAAGAGGCAGTGTGTCTGGCACAAGCCGGCTGCCATTGAACCATTCAGGACAAAATCCTGCCTAACACCAACATCCCCCAACAGTCAGCAGAAACCTGTCTGAAGTATCAACACAACAGAGTCCCTGCAGGGAGCTGCACTTACAATAACACCACGGAGGCAAACTGCTTGTTCAGCATTTATAGGGAAAAATGCATTGTCGCTTTGCTTCTGAGAGTGAGATGAGAAGATCAATATCTCATGCTTGCATGTGAAGAACAGATCTGGAGTCAGGTCATCGTTAGCTTAGCTTAGCAAAACGACTGGAAGCGAGGGAAAACAGTGAGTCTGGCCCACTCCAAGTGTCAAGAATACTCCTACCAACGCCTCTAAACCGGCTAACCGAACACAAACAGAAAAGTAACTTGAACTTTCTGTCTGAACTCCCCAACCCCTGAGCAACCTCGGCTGCCCTCTGTCTCAACCCCGGTTATAAAAGGCTCTGCTGCTGCAGCCACATGCTGCTTCTCAAGTGTCCTTTCAACATAAAAGCCTCCTCCTCCTCCTCCTCCCAAAAATCTTTTCTGTTTGCTGGAGAGCTGCAGCAGATGGTACTGACGGGCTGCAGGCTAAGTGTGTGTGTGTGTGTGTGTGTGTGTGTGTGTGTGTGTGTGTGTGTGTGTGTGTGTGTGTGTGTGTGAGAGAGAGTGGACGTGTGTTTTTCTGTGCTCTTAGTTTGTTGGTGTTTTGGTTGAGCAGGTTGCCTAGGATATTGGCATCAGCATCTCCTTCTCCATTGCTCAAATTCTTTTTTATTTATCTATTTCTTTTTAGTGGCAAAAACAGACGTCATGTTTTCTCTGAAATAGCCAAATTCCATTTTCTGCATGTAATATCTGTGATTTATATTTTTGTAAAAATGTTTCTCAGAACAAGGCAAGTTTGAAAAGACGGATCCACAGTTGAAGAGTTTCAGTGTCGGCTGACTAGCTTTGTCTGATGGCTATGCTAATAGAGTTTTTAACTATGCTAATATCGCCCACCGTCATTATCATAAGCCTGCTGCTGCAAGTTTCAACAGGATCGGGGACAAACAACACACACACACACACACACACACACACACACACACACACACACACACACACACACACACACACACACACACACACACACACACACACACACACACACACACACAGCCCATTCCCTCAGTCATCAGCTGCTGATGCTAATCTCTGTTTCTGATATCCATCAGCCTGTGTCAGCTCATGATGAATCTAATCACTAATTACATTAACCTGCAGCCCCTCAGGCTGCTCCTCTCTGACTGGAAGTGTAGTTTTCATTCTAATACTTCTGCTTCTCAACATCTTTTTTTTTTATGATTCAAAACATTCAAGAAATGATCCAAACAAATTATCATTTTGGTATTAAAATGACAACTCGCACTTCTAGTTCTAAAGAGTTCAAAATAAAAGTTATGCATTTTGTATACCAAGTACTGCATTATTGCAATCTAAGCTGGTTAGTTGGAAGTGAAAGTACATTTGTTTGTATTAGATTTTATCTTAAAAAGCAACCAGAGTGTAAATAAGTATGAGTATACACAATTTTCATCTGTTTACGTCCACAGTCGCTGCTTGTAAACACAAAGTGGGCTCTCACACACACACACACACACACACACACACACACACACACACACACACACACACACACACACACACTCTGCCAGCTGTTGCCAAAACACAGGTCCGCTTCTCCTTTCAATGCTGGGGCCCTCAAGTGCCTTGTTCAGACACAGCAGCAACGCTGTTAGTGTGTGTGTGTGTGTGTGTGTGTGTGTGTGTGTATGTGTGTGTGTGTGTGTGTGTGTGTGTGTGTGTGTGTGTGTGTGTGTGGTGTTTGCAAGAGTATGAATCTTGCATGCATAAGTTCATTCTCTGAATTAGCAGTTTGGCACAAAAAAAACAATTCTACTCAAGGTACACTTGCTAGCTTTTTGCAGTACTTTCAAGCTCACAACACACAAAATAAAGAAATACCATATTTGACTTTGGAGGCTCTGTAGGTAGCGGTGCATGCACGATGGGACTGATATTTCCAATAATGTGGACTGTAGACCAGCCTGGACTGAGCCACTTATACGTTTCTGTGTGCATACACGTAATGCGTGTGCTGCAGAACTAGATCAGGTGGCTAAATGTGCTTGTACCCCCCCCCCCCCCCCCCCCCACCCCCCCTTCACCAAAACAGAATTCAAACAAAAGCCAACACTTCTACACCCTGGTCAATGGGCACAAAGAGCAGAAAAACGACAGGAGGGGCCCTGCACAAAGGTGCACCGAGACCCCGGCCCTCTCTCCTCTTTTGTGCTGAAGAATGGAAAGGTCCAGGAGCAGCTGCCGTTGGCTGCACGGGACATTTGAGACGACCCTTTTCACCAAAAAACAAAGTCTGGAGCTGTGAGTGTGCAGGCTGCAGGGGCTGCAGGGGCGAGGGGGAGGAGGGAGGCTGTATACAAAACGAAAGGCACACTTTGCCTGATCAACGTAGGGCTGAATCCCCCCATTCATCCTGCAGAACAGCAGAGGCGGTGGGGGTTGGGGGGAAGGGTCTTAAAAGTGAAGGAGGAAAACCTTTAAAGTTGACGTGAGTCACATCAGTCACAGCACAAAGGAGTCCCAGAGGTCTGCCATATGGAACAGGCACATCATCTGCTCAGGAATCACTCAAACGAAATCCAGCCACAGCCAATAAGGGTGAGAGCTTTGCACCTTTCTCTACCCAGCGACACATCTCTTGTTTCTGATTGGTTGTAGAGGTGTTGTCATTAACAAAGTGTCTCAATTAGCCTGATAGGTGGGTGGGCACTTTGTTGTTCTAGTGCCTAAGGATGCTCTGTGTGTCTGATTGATAAGTGTTTAGATTTCCTCTCCGGTTACTTTTACATGTGGTTCTCCAAGATGTCCTTTATCACTACTTTTTTTTTTCCATGAATCACTTTTGGTGTTGGTTGTTTCTCACATTAATACTCTTCATATGTTTTTTTTTCAATCAATAGAGGACTTGTTGTTCAATGATTTGTCTTTAGATACCAAGTAAAAGAATCAATTTGTGACTAAATGGAATAAACCAGTAAAAAAAAAAAAAATGCATCTAGCAAGATTAATATCAAACTCCGAGATAATAAGAAACATCTAATGTCTTCATTTCAAAATAGAATGATAGACTGCAGAGTATTTTGAAATACTAAATACTTATTGTTAAATACTCTGCACTCAGCGTCACTACATGAATAAATCTGATATTTTTCTTATGGACACTTTTATTTTGCATCTGCGTTATTTTCGAGGATGAACGTTTTGATCTACGTTTTGAGTACATGAATGACTCAACCTCACGGTTTTCTGTCTCCTCACAGTGACGTGTTAGATGTGCACTCCTCTGTTTTCAGCGTCACACTAACAACACTGTTGCAGCGCCCCTTAGTGGAATATAAGACTTCATTGATCCACATGGAGGAAACTCACATACAGCTGTAGACCCATGTAGGAAATCTGCCTCAAGGAGCTTTTACAGCTCTTTATCAGCATACGACACCCACTATCCTTAGACACGCTCATTATCCAGACAGATGATGACACATGACATTAGTAGGGCTAGACAACAATACAAACCTATAACAACGACAATAATGGTTCTGTACCAACTGTTTCTTTCAGATGAGAAGGTAGAGAGGTTCCTTTTCTGTAACTTTCGGCAACTGCTGAGAGAAAAATGTCAACGATAAACCAACAATAACAAAAATGAGCAAATGAAGCATGTTCTGTATTTGCACATCTCAGCAACGAACTTTTCAGATAATTCACTGAAGTACAACACAACTTACAACACTTATACAACAGTTACTCTGAAGTCCTGCATCCAAAATCCTACCAAAGTTTAAGTGCAGAAGTATTATTAGCAAAATATCCTTTAATGAATTGTTTACGTTCTTATCACACATCACTCATGATCAGGTTGGGAACCACTGGTGTAAATGATTGAGTCAGAAGTGCTTTCATTTTGTTTTGTCCTCAATGAATATGGAAAGAGTCCTATCATCCAGCTGAGTGAATTGTTTGTGTGAGTGGTGTGACACCCGGTGGTGTAACAGTGGTATCAGAGGCTCTAACGCTTTTATGGCATGGCTCAATTCAGCCTGATCAACAGCTTCACCTAGTGGTTAAGAGCTGCTTCTGCATCCTGCTGATTTCCAAATGAAAAAAAACAGAAGATGATATAAATAGAATATAATCTATTTTACTTTTTTCCTGATGAATGATTTTGATTAAGAGGATGGACGTCCATGGAAACATTCCATGTGCCAAGCGCAATTACGAGAAAAAAGGGAACATAAACATATTTACACACATCAACGTCAGGTAACAGGGTAATCAAAGAGGTGCTAGATTAATTCATTATTGCACTTCCATAAAGTTGGGGGACTCATAAGAGACAGATGTAGGAAAGAATGATCAAAATTGATGCAGCAGAGGGTGAGTAATCCGGATTTTTGAATCCCCGGGTCAAAGTGTGGCTCTCAATAGGGTTTGTTTTGAGACCCTTCCTGCCTGGTGAACAGCCACATCTTTCAAAACTCCACGCCCCAAGTTTGAAGTTTCTAGGTTTTTAGTATTTCTTTAATTTCTGTGCGCGGCACTAAGCCCTGGATGCAGCCATATTGCTCTCGCAAAATAATGTTTGCCGATAACGGATGGGATGGAGAATTCCGTCTAAAATAGGCGGTCGATGGCAGCCTTACGCGCACAATCAACATTCTGTTAGTCAGACTAGAAGCACTGTAAACATTAATAGTTTCTAAGCCCAAGTGAGATAACCACCGTCCCTGTGCTTCACTGTGTTTCCGCTTTGCCTCTGTGTGCGTGTGTGCTCTCTCACTCTCCTGATTTCTGGACAAGGAGGCCTAAAATCAGGGTTGCATTTGCCAAACGGCTCACTAGCTGCAGCATAAAGGACATTACTGAAAGGATCTATGATGAAAAGACAAACAATGCTTTATTTATATCTGATAACATTTTTGTTGTACATCGGCTGCCATCCGTTCAAGCGTACCCAAAAACTTCTCTCAGGCGAGCGCACCTGAGCGGACACCATCCCTTTATTTACACCCCCCCCCCCCCCCCCGGCTCCCTGCTCTTCCAACACAGCTTTCTGCTATCAGCTCATTAGCTCTCCTGCATATCTGTTCTCCCCCTCGGAACCTCTGTGTCAGTGTCCTGCGTCTGGGTCCAAGCTAAACCATAGCAACAACAATGGCACCATAAAGGTTATTATCTCAGGCTTGACAAAGCTCCTCCAGAGCCACTGAATTCGATAAAGTAAATGTTTGGACACTACTTCCTGAAAAATATTGTCTTGACACATTTAGATATTTCCCTCTTCCTTACACCTTATCTGCCCCCACACCTCTCCCCAGATGTTTCCCAGCTGTTAACAAGCACACTAACACAAACAGTTCTATATCATGTAGACGTCTCCCTTTAAGAGCTGTCGTAGTTGGGAAGATTTGTGCCCCTCCTGCCCTGCATGGGCCTCCTCTTACGTCTGAACATGCAACACAGCCGTGCAACCATAGTTCTGCTCCCATTTTTTCTTCAGCGTCGGTTACATCAACCCATCAGACCTACTGTATATCCCTGTTGCTGTCCACGCTGGGCTAGCGCTAACCTCGCAGGCTGCTGGCCTTACGGAGGAGCTGGCCTTCACTGCGCTTGGTGTCGACGGTGGCAGTGACAGCTACGAATGCGCTGGACTATTCCACCTGCAACTTCCTGGACATCCCAGAATAAGGACCACCGTGGAGGGCACGGGTCTGCTGGCTCGGCTGCCTCCATAGTGAGCTTTCTTCCTGGCTCTCCATCCTCTGGCCCAGCAAGCTCTGCCATTGCACTGGTCCCCCTTCTGGTCCAACCTGGCTGCAGAGCCGCCCCACAAACGTCCGACTTAGTGGCAGTGATTGGATATGAGGAACGCGGGGTTTGCACCTGTGGTCTGACAAGCTCTCCATCAGAGCTGTGCCACAGACTTAATGTCTCCTGGAGGTCCATCCCAGAAAGAATGGAAACTGGGTCTTAAACTCCCAAATTCAGGACAGGCTCGGGAGTGTGAAGGTGGATCTGGTTGCAGGCAGATGCACCATCACAACTGGACAGTGCGACCCACCACCTCCCGAAAACAGGCCAACGGCTATGGGGCTGACCGCTGAACGGGAGCGCTGGGAAAGTTTCAGAGTGGCCCCCATGGAGTGGTGCACACCCTATATCCAGAGCTCTAGAGTCCCTCCTACTACAGCTTGTTACGCAGGTGGATGGTCTGCTTTTCAGTTCTGGTGTGTGGAGAGGGGCTCGGATCCCCATGTCCCATGCTTGACGTGTCTTCAAACACTTTGGCCCCATCAACAGTGAAAGCGTATGCAGCCATTTCCTCCAACCACAAAGGCTATGGAGAGAGATTGATCTTTGCGCATCCTTTGGTAAAGTGCTTTTTGAAAGGAGTCAGACACCAGTAACCAGTAAGAGTGAGTGACCTATGGACAAGACCGTTCTCGCCGTTCTGCCTTACTATTTGAGAGGATGGATCGCAAGCAACGTTACCGCCAAATTCCTCATTTACACCTCAGCAAACTCCTAATCTTCTCTTGACGGGTTGCTCCCTCCGCCGCCTCATCAGAATGAAGCAGGAGAAATGTCTCACAAACTCTGCCTTCTGCACAATTTGTCTCAATATGTTGCACGCACAATAAACATAAGGAGGACACAGCAGCTGTTCATTAATTACAGAGGGCACTCGTGAGGCGTGGCTCTGGCTGTGTGATGCAATGCAAATCGCACAATCCTACAGTGCTGCGTTGGCATCCAGGCACTCTCCGCCAGAGCTTTATTCTCATCCTCCTCAGAGGGATGACTGTGGCAGTTCTCTGCTCTTTCATCCATTTCCATCCTCGAGATGTACCCGAGTGCTCTTTGACTCATACAGCGTTAAATGTGCTGGACGGCAAATGAAGCGTTGCTCGATCTCGATCTGTCAAACGGTGCGCCTCTCGTCCGATCATCATGGATTGGCGGGGGTTGCATTGGGGACCAATATGCTACATAATTGACGTCCCCCCCCACCCTCTTCCGAGTTTCCAAATCTGGACGTTGAGCCAGAGTCTTAGCATCAACCATGAGTTACTTTACAATTTTAGTCTTTGTGTGTACTTTTTTTTTATGTGTGCTCAGATTAGCTCTAAAGCTGAAGTACAATAAAGTAGAAATTAGTTTTTTTCTGCTGATGTCAGCTGCGGCAGGAAGCGGTGAAACCTGCCTCTCCCTGCCTCTTCCTGCCTCTTCCTGTGTTCCAACAAGCAGACCACCCACACACGAGGCTGAGGCGAGGAGGCGTCAGCCTACCCGTGTTTTTTAGCTCACAGAGAGTATTTACTGAGTCAATAGAAGATCTGTGTGTGGTCCGAGGACCGCGTTAGAGACTCATCCGTGTTTCCCTCACATAGATCTGCTGTTCGGAGTGGAGCATGGCGACAAACTAAGTCCTTAAGATGCTCAAGCACTTCAGTTCACATACAGTCCATTAAACTGAGGACAGGCGAATGAGTGAGTGTAAAGCACCATGAAACTCTGCTGACTTACAGCCACGTTTTGCTCGACTTGAGAAACACAGTTCAGACTGAAGTGCTGTGGACTTTCCCCTTTTTTTTTTTTTTTTGCCTTCTCTGTCAGAGGCCCAGCAGCTTTTCTTCCAAGAGACTCTCAGTACCCGGAAAGATTGATGCGAAGTAAAAACATGGTAGGACCCTGTTTTAAAATACTGAATAAGGGAAACACGCACGAAGACGAGGACACTATATGACGTCATTAAAAGAGCGCCAATCAAACCTCAAACGAATGAAAGTCCATGTGAAGAATATAAAAATGTCTTTCGAGTTTTAATCTGAAGGTTACCGTCCCCTCATCACAGAGATCCGATTTGTTCTCTCTCCGCTCGAAGCTTCAGTGGATGTATAAGTCACATACTTCAGGAATATCATGGTTTATTTATTAGGTCTGTTTCAATTGCACCTTCTGGTGTTTTGCTTATATAGCAATTTTTCCATTCTCAACCAAGTGGAAAAAAATCTTTTTTTTTGCAATATTTAAATTTGACGAATTTCCAGCTTTCTATTCATTTCTTTTTCTCTTTTTTTTGTACGCTCAATTTGAAAATGTGCATGAAAACACTTTCTGTCTAGCTGCCAAAATCCAGATGAGAGAAGCTCTGGGTTGATACAAATGGTAATTCCCTCATCAGAGTGACCTTCAAGTGTTACCGTGTGTTCACGTTACAGTAGTGAGCTTATAGGCAGCACTGAGAGCTTTGTGGGCTTCTTTTTTTTTTTTTTTTACTGTTGAGGCTATACAGACTGCCCAACCTTTTAATTGCTGGAGCTTGTTGGGGCAGCATACGGAGATGTGCAGACACTGGTCAGGGCTGAATACACCCTGTACCTCCTCCTCATTATTACAATATGATTTCATTTACAATTATCAAAATGCAGTAAAAGATGTCTTCGTAATGTGCTGTTGGCTTGATTGACGTTCATGTATGAAGCCCCTCCCACCCCACCCACACTCCCTAAACCACCTTCTCTCCAAACACTCTTGTCTTTGTATTGATAATTGAATTAGTACTTTACATCAAGCAAACCATTTGAGGTTTTTTTTGTCCATCCCTCCCACAACTTCTTCCTATTTTTTTGATCTCTGTTGATTTTTTTTCGGATTATCTCTCCATCTCTGTCTTCCCTCTCTCTCCCTATCGGTCCCAGGGTGAACACAGAACAGACTGGAAGTCATTTCAGGAAGAAATTAACACAGGAGTCTAATACTCTAATGCTCCCACACAGCAAATTGGATTTGTGCGCTTCACTGGCTCTGAGTATCAGTGTGTTGCAGGACACAAAGCCTCCTGCAGCAAGTGAGAAGCACAGACTCAGGGGACAAGCGGTGGTGCTTTGACACAGCTAAACTCTCTAAAAGAAGAGGAAGCGTGTGCCTGCTTTTTTTGGGACAGTTTTCTGAGTTACTTTTAGTTCACTTCATGGCCGAAAGTATGTGGACACCTGAGCATAAACCCTCATGCATTCATCTGCTGCTAGAACAGTCTCTGGTGTTATGAGAGGACTTTCCAGATGGTGTTCCAGTTCATCCCAAAGCTGTTGGATGGGGTGGAGGTTAGGGCTCCGTAGATATTTTCCACACCAAGGAAACTTTTGGCATGTTGAAGCAGCAAAGACCCTTCCTGCTACCCTGACGTTGGAAACACATTATTATCTAGAATGTCATTGTATGTTGTAGCGTTTAGCTTTCCCTGTATCGGAGCCTGAGGACAAAAAGTACGCAGTTGGCGAGATGACATTGCATATTGTTGCATTTTAACTTTGCAAGATGTGAAACACTCATTTTTACGTTTTTGCATGGAAGTGATTCTTTGATGTAATTTCTATGTGACAAACTGAAAAAAGAAGCCTTAATGTTAAACCGGTATTTCAACAGCAAAACCACGTGTTGTCATGGAAATCGGTGCCGTTCTCAAAAAAAATAAAATAAATATAACTTTTCAGATTAGTAAATGGTTACCATTTATTAACAGTTTTTGTCTGTTTTTTATTATTTAAAAAAAAAAACAGAACAAGGTTTTTCTGTCAAAGTAAAACACAAAATGTCCACTCTGTGTGTGTATATATATATATATATATATATATATATATATATATATATACACACAGAGTATATACATATATCGGAATTATGTAAGAAGCATTTTTCATAGAGAAGTACCAAACAACATGGACAACTCTACTAACTAACAGTACAACAGTCTTTCAGAAATTCTCCCTTGAGGTAAAACATCCTGTTACATCTAAACCTCAGCAGCTCATTCCTCGTTTCCCACCTCATATTGCTGTAATGTTGTAATATGTTTCATTACTTTGTTGCCCTGCAGCCCAGATGTTAATTACGTTTGTTAGAAAACCTCTGTGTGAACAGAGAGGCGGATCCATCTTAATCTAATCCATATGGTTTCTTTCCATTTATTGAGTTCATGCATGTAAGCAGTAATAAAGCACACGTAATGATTTGATAAGCTGTTAGAGACTTTCTGAACTACAAACATTGTAGCTTCTTCAAACTGCCTTTCATCCCCACAATGCAACGTAATTGAATTTAAAGAGTCTTTCCTTCAGGAGCTGAACTTTGATGCCAGTATATAAATAAATAAAATGATTCCATGGTTTTTTAAAGCAATATACAAGTCGTGGTGTAGTGATCTATACACTCATACTTTACTTTAGAGAAACATCACCTCCAGACACCATGCAGAGAACATGTTCTCAGTAAAATAGTCCTCAATAACAACAGTACATATCTGTTATAATTTGATACAGAGCAGTGAAGAAACTGCTCACAACAAGGCCTGTGGATTATTTTGAGTAACCGGATTATGATTTCTGTAAAGAGACATTGCTGTGTTTTTCCAAATGTATATTTTTGGCGCTTTGAGCACCACAACTTGAGCGCCATCTAGTCGACCTCTCTACGGGCGGTATCGCATTTCACATCAAAACAATCTAGGTTGATATGCAGCGCTACAGGTACGAATTATAATATAAAGCTTTAAAGGCCTTAGAGTCTGTTTTGAACCTCACCTACAAACCAGTGTAGAGGTATCCGTTATGAATTTCAAATCTAGGGAGATTAATTATCTTGTTTTTGAGAGGCTCGTGTCATTTCGAGGTAGTTAATCTGCTTGGGTGTGTTTGTCAACAGAATGTCAGCTGATGACCTTAGACAGTCACCAGCAGCTGGATTTACATAAGAGCGTGGGATCCTTCAGCTGATATTAAACCATGAAAGTCAAAGAGTGGATTCTTGAGGATGTAGCAGGACGGTGGCGGTGTGCAGGCATGACGGACACATTACCAACAGCGGCACTTCCGTCGAGCTCCTTAAACAATTTCCCCACAGCTCATTTTTAACCTGCCACACAGCCGTCATCATTTGGCCCCATAATCCACCAAATTCATGCATAATCAAACAAATTAGCCTTTATGCTAATTTCTTACGACTCAATTATGTTAAAAGCCCGGCTTGAATGACAGTCATAATTACAGTCATAATGGTGGCGGAGATATTACCGGCGAATAATACGGTAATGGATATCAAAGGAGCAGGCTTCGTCTGCCGTATGAAGACGCCGCTGAGAGGGTTAGCGGGAGTAAATAAACTGTGATGTGTTTGCTGATGAGCTGTTTTTGTCCTACAGCGCTGCTGAGACGCCACGGAGGTCAGAGCAACACACACACACACACACACACACACACACACACACACACACACACACACACACACACACACACGAACGGAAAGAAGACCCGGTCGTTTTAACAGCTTTCATTCCAGCTATGTGCCCTTGTTGGCCTTTTGGCTCCCTCTAAGTTTGTGACACTGTGATGTTTTACCTCATGCGTTTGATTTTTCAAGGTGTTTTCCTCACTAACTGACCTTTTTTCTTGCCATTCTCTGATTGGATAATCTACTTATAATTCATTTCACATTGATAAATTAAAGGTTTGACTCAGACTTTTTTTTTTACAATAGCTTTCTGAGCTGCATCGGATACTGAAATACTTGAATCTTTGCAGCGCAGAGCACCATCCCTCATGGGATCAGTATGCTTCAACGGATGTGCTGGTTGGATTACCAAACAGTGTCTGAAACCTCCAATACACCCACCTTTAAGACTTCAGAACTACGGAGGCTGCATCTGACAATTTCCGTAACTTACTGAAACCTATTATCTGACAAACACACCTAAAGCAGTTGTGCAGAGGTATTAAAGTTGGCAGGGTTTCAGCTCTTCCTGCTACTTTTCACAGCCACTGCCTTTAAGGAGAGAGTCTCCAGAAAGTGTGCGCTGTCATCCTTATTTATTAGTAACCATTATCACGTCCCAGCCCAGCTCTGTTGGCAGGCTTTTGCCTTTAGATGTGATTGAACAGACTAGTTTATATGGTGAGTGTATGAGGGGTAGATTTGTTGCAGTCCCTCATTCTTTGGTACTTGCTGTCATTTCCCTTTTCACGCAGATCGGCAGTTGGAGCTTGCATTGCTTTTGGACTTGTAAATAGATATATTTTGGTCATGCATAGGCAAAGACATCAGTACAATTTTGAAGTTTTTACTCATGCTTCAAAGTAAATTGAATCTCTTTTTTTTTAGCAACAAAAAGCTTATTTTTTTTTACAGATTTTAAGAGCAATTGGCAAGAAGTTTTGACTGCAGAGGCTCAGTGCCAAAACATAAGGTAATTACAAATACTTTATGGATCCATGGCAGCCTCTGACAAACAAACAAACAAACACTTGTTTAGTGATCTGAAGGGGTGAAGGGGTGACCATGGCTAAGTGGAGAGCAGGGCTGCCTTTCAATCAGAGGGTCGGTGGTTCGATCCCCAGCTACTGCTCTACTAGTCTCATGTCAATGTGTCCTTGAGCGAGACACTTAACCCCAAAAATGTCTCCCGTAGCTGCGTCTACGGTGTGTAGATAGATGCTGAATTGTAAGTCTCTTTGGATAAAAGCATCTGCTAAATGACTGTAATGTAAAATAATCTAAGTGACTTTTCATAGAGGAGCAAAACATTTCAACACATGTCCTGCTTGTAAATAGTTGTACACAAGGGACAGCATCTACATGTGTGTAAAATGTGTTCGTTTTCAGATTTGGAGTGCGTAAGGGTTCACGTCAACCCTGTCTCCTACGAAATTACTATGTAAGGTTTATGAAAAGATCATAGTTTAGCTTAAAATATGAACTCTTGTTGTGTAACTTAAATTGCGTACGTAACGTGGTTAGAAATGTATTTGTCGTACACCAAGAACATCAGGGAGAAAATGTTTCCCTCGAAATGTAATCAAAAATGCAGTTTTGTTGTATCAGAACGCAATCTTTAGGAGACCAGGCTGTCTCATCTGGCACCACAACCTTTTTGTTTTTTGTTTCCCCCCTCCCTTATTCCCACCTGTCATGTGATGCTATTTGTTAGTTACATCACTCATTCTCCCGATAACGGTTGATTGAAGTTGAATTTGTTTTCCGTCGGATGACATGTCTTTTCCCTGACCTATAGGACAAGGTGGTTGGCTACACAAACAAGAGTTTGCTTCCTTCCTTAATATTTTGCAGGTCCCACTGAGATACCAAGACATCTCAATCACAGGCTCCAGTCTTAATTCCAGGAAAAGAGGGGAGGAAGAAACGGTTCTTCTGCCAAACATGATGATTGATACCTCTGCTTATTACAGAGAGTAGTCTCTTTTTCAAAACCTTGGAATTTTGGCATCTGAAACCCACCGTTGGACTCCTGACAGACAGCAATAAAAATGAAAATGAAATGAAATCACGCCGCTTTTCCAACGGATTGCAGGGGCCAAGAGTTTGTGTTGACAGAATAATGAGACATTAACAGACCCGGACATTAGATTTCTTCGGGGAACAATCCGTCTTTGTTTCAGGATGGATTGATAGTGTTTTGGAAAATGTTCATTCACTCCTCCTTGTCGTTGGGCTCAGAGGTCAAAACTGAACACTTGGCTGCGGCGGAACTGTGATGTCTTCCTCCCTCAGTGTTGTTTCCCTGTAGTGTATCAAATCTTTGTCTTCCTCAGCAAGAACAAACAAAACACGTGGGTCCATAACTTGCTATCGCTTACTGTTGTGCGGCTACAAGCGCTGCCTTTTCAAGGCGACTCGCTGAGCGCCGTGATAGATGGACCTGGAGCAACTGCAGAGTAATTGCATATTTTAAAAGGCGCTCGGATGAATTATCCAGCGCTGATACGTCATTATAATGCTGAAACTCAGGCCGTCATTTGCAGTGAGGAATGTTGCTCAACACTGATATTTGCACAGCTGCAGGGGGTCATAAATTATTGAAGAAGACACGCTGCACATTATTACAACTCTTTCATCACAAGTTCTCAAACAAGGTAGCCTCTTCCCTCCAATGAGTGTTGTCGAGGAGCCTCTCCATGCCCTTTTACTCAGTCTGCAAGTATCTCTTAATTAGTTACGGTAAATGTGCAATCTTATAGCTTTACACTAGGTGAGGCTTACAGTGTTCAGGGTCGATCAACACCCACAGTGTGTTTTGAAGCATTTCTGGAGGGTGAATAAATGGATATCCAGCCAAATGCCTGAGCGCGCAGCTCTTCCTGTAAATGTCCTGCCACGTCTGAATGACGCCGAAAAGGAACATGAGCACAGAAGTCACGTCCGTCTCAATGGCACAAAGCCTTTCAATTTAACATGAAGATGAGGCCAGCAATATTACCTATTCCATATCTGAACAGAAATCCACAAAGTCATGAGCGTTATTCTTGGGATGATGCCATCTTGCCAACAGGAGCGTCCAATCCGAAAGTGCTTCTGTGGGCCATTCGAGACGACACGGACACACAAAGGACTTGTTGCATTGCCATGACCTAACTGTATTCTCTTCTTAAAGCGGCAGTAACCGATATTTTAAAAATTATGTATATAATGAAACAAAAAACAATTACTCAATGTGAAAGGGACCACTTGTAGTGAATTATTAGCTGAATCTGGAGCTCCCCTCGCTTTAAAGAGCTTGATTGGGAGTTTAAGCTCACTGTTTGACCCGACCCACGATTCACTCGTACCGCACCGTACTGTACAGAACCAGCAGATTGCCGCAGTTATCGGGTTAATTTTGTAGCTACAGAGAGCGCTATGGAGTGGCAAAAGACCAACAACAGAGCTAATAGCGAGTTAATCTTGTATCCTCAGTTTTATCAGGTGGATCCAAACACGACTCCAAATGAGCGCATATGTTGCGCTGCAACTACTGGATGTGTAAATAAGCAACTGTTCGCTAACAAGTTCAACATATCAACATAAAGAGGTGATGATATGTGTTGTGTTCACAACTTGCACTTGCTGTACAAAAAAAAAAAACAGTGGCTTCTCACTTATATGGATATTAATGGTTAATGGCTCTACTCTGTTCAAGTGCCATAGCAAGCCTTGACACTGTGACAGTGAGCCAGCCTGAACAATACCAGGACCTTGAAACTGAAGCAGCTAAATCAAATACATTTTTCATTTGTATTAAATGTGCTCAGACTAATTATCCTGCAACATTGAGAAAATATAACTTTCCTTGACTTTTCTTGAATGAAGAAATGTGAGCAAAAACAAAAGTGTTGAAAGAGGGAAATGGTTTGTCTTTGTGCTTGGACATTTGGTGAAGATGGAGGCTTTTGTAGCACACAGTGATGTGTTGCTTCTGGTGTGAATTTCAGGTGAGGATGATTATCCATGTGCAGATTTGTAAACCAGTCTTGGCTATAAATCTGAGCCGACATATTGGCACTGAAATCAAAATGATACACCGACTGCGCGCGTGTGAGTGTTTACAAGGATGTGTGTGAATTGACGCATGTGTGTGTGATGCTCCTAATGTCTCTCCGTCTCTCTTAACGACTCCTCATTCTCGTTTGGAGCAGGATATGGATCACCACCGCTCGCTGCTCCGCTGCCGCTGTTCACCGTCTGATAACTCTGTCCAATTAGATCACAGAAGCTGCTCACACTCGCTGCCTCGGCTCGCTGCTGAGGGTGACAAATATGACAATTACCCAAAGTACCAGGCGCTGCTGTTCATTCCTTATTAGAGAATCAATCAGGACTAGGAGCGCCGAGCCCCGAGGCGCCAGCACTTCCTTAGCCCTGAGGTTGTTCTGCATGTCAGCCTCGGGTTTTGAAAAGACTTGAAAGTGCTTGTTGCTGTTGGGTAAAAACAGCTAAATAGAAGGTAGGTTCACTTTCTTTTTTTGTCTACTTGAACTTACTTAACACTAATACTTGGACCTTTGAATCCCGCAAGAACTTTTTCTCATGGGGTTCCGGGTACAGAAACATCGGTAGGTTATGTATACAGGATATTTATGATATACCACCATACAATAAACAATAATCAGTTTCAAAAAGACTAAGAGTCTACAGCCATGCTAGTGGCTCTGTGAGTCTGTGCAAAAGGCACCAGTATCAATCACAATGCTAACATACTGATGTTTAATGTTTACCATGAACACCATCTTATGTCCCTTTTACACATGCGCTGCAACCCTGAACTTATTTAAATATTACCCAAAGCAGCTGTAAATGAGAACGCAAATGTCCAAATCAGTTGGACCGGTCATTAAATGGACTTCACTCTGAGAGCTGCCTAGCACAAAGTCTGTGTAATGTCCGATTGAGCCCAAATGTGAACAGAGCCGGTCATTGTCTGGAAGAATAGGGGTCATTAACACAAAGACGGCAACAAAAATGTCCAACTGGAGAGACGACGAGATTAGGGGGCTGCTGTCAGTAAGTGCTGTTGACGAAACCGCAAAGTCTTTGCTTCAAAAAGAAACTCCAGACAATGTCCGACTTAATTCACGTGTGAAAAAGACTTTAGTTTAGTGTGTTAGCATCCTAACACTTAAAATTCATCACCAAACACAAAGCACAGCTGAGGATGATGGGAATGCAGGTCATGAACCAAAGTACTGAATCAATACAAATTTTGATTTGATGATTATGAATTCATCCAGCAGGGCAGGGGGCATGACTGTACAGTATGAAGTAATTGTTATGGCAATCCACTCAATGGTTGTCAGAGATATTTCACTGGAAAAGTGAAGTCACTTGACCTGTTGGTGGTCCTAGAGGAAAAGTCAGGATCACCAAAGTCATTAGGATGCTTCTTCTGGGGAAAACGAATATCGAGACACGATTTCATGGCAATTCTGCCAGCATAGTTTCAGTCTGGATCTAAGCGGCGAACCGACTAACTGGCCTACATTGCCATCAGCACAGTTTAAAGGAGTACATAATGCAGCTTTAACGTGTAGAAAATATCTGGGAACTCCTCCCTTGTTAATGTCGAAATCAATCAAAATGTAGTGATGTGTAATAATATAAACAAAACCCTGTGATTTAAAGGCATGACACAAATAATAATATCTTAATTACAACACTTTAGTTTGGTTGTTCATAATGGCACAGATCAGACTGGGATTAACAGGAAAGCAAAACGTATTGGTGTTCACATTTCAGGCCATTAAATAATCCTCAAATTAAACTTTATGTCGGTGGTCTCTTTGATAATTTGTGGTCATGTTATAATGATAGTGTTTTAATATACATATGTACAACCCATGTATCGTAAAATGAGTGGTCAATCAGTGTGAAGTACCAGTACATTATTCCAGAGTCCATGTCTCTGAAGACAGAGCTCACATAATAGCAAAGTATTTCTGTAGAAAATACTTCATAAGGAAATATGAGTCTGGCAGAAAGTTTATTTTTTCATTGTGATAGCAGCAACACGAGAAGGAAGTAGAGGTCGCCGAGTACAGATTGGATGGTATGTGAGGTATTTCATGAAGAGATAACATTTCCTCATTTGACCATCAACGGACACAAAAATCACATCAATTCTGACACCCTGCGAGACAGACTAAACATTCATAATAAAACATCGAGCTGCAGCTGCAGCTGCAGCGGAGACCTTGACCAGTTTGCGCTTCTCAGCGAGGGCCGAGTTGGATAAACAACTCCACATGTGGTCCTTCAGCTCAGGCCTGTAAATGGATTTGTGGAAGCTGCTCGTCATTCTCTTAACGAGGATTAAACATCCAGGACAAACAGAAATTGGAGTCACACAGAGCAACACGTCATCTCTCAGCCCTCGGTCCGTCACTGGACTAAAGCTTTGTAATGATTTTTTTTGTTCAGCATGTTATTTTCGTGTTTTTCATACTTCTAATAACACTGCTGTGTGTCCCTGAAAAAAAGAGCGCAGTTAATAACATCCTCTGGAGTTTGTGTAACAGCTGACTACACGGATGTTTGTCTGCGGGGGATTTGGTAACGTGACATGTTTCCTGCAACAAGCTCGAGCACAAGTCACAAACCGTCTTGTTCTTGTCCAGCTGCTGTGAAATGAATGAAGCTGCCTTCAAGTGCAGTTGGAAATGTCAAGTCATAGAAAACACTCGGACAGAAAACTATTTTTGTGAAATATGAAGTCTATTTGGGTTACATTGAGGGTCAGACGTGATGTTATTTAAGTGTCACTCCCACCTGGCAACATTGCATCGTCGCATCACCCGATTTGGTGTGAATGCAGCCAAAGAGAGAGTTTTTTTGAATGAACGAATGTTCATGCAGCGCATATTAATTTCTGCTCTCTTTGGGCGTTTACATGAAAGACAAAATGGCAATTCTCAGTACAAACACTTCCAGTCTAAAGATTTTTTTTTTACGACACTGAATTTCAGCAGTTAAGCTTAACACACACTACTAGTTTTGATAAAACAATCTCAACACAAACTTCATTTCCCTTTCCTACTACGTTCCTTTTCCTGACATAGAGAGGCACCTGGTGGGCTCATGGCCTTCAGGGTCACACTGGTCCCGTCAGTGTGTGGACTTGGAAGTACTTTCCACCTTTGACTCATCTTCCCTGTTCAGTAAAGTGCCAGCCCGCCCAGGTTCTAACCAACTGTTTGCATATCTCCTCCAGGACAACCTCAGACCTCCGCTAGCGGAGGTTCAAGGCAGGCCATTCAACTTTCACTTTTCTCCTCCCTCTGCCCTGCATGCACCTCCGTCTCTCACTTCTTATTTAGTTTCACACTTTTGCTCTCATCATCACTAATGTATTAGTGTTGATTACTGCTGAGCCAGCATTCACACCTGATTTGATTTGAGCTGATCACCATCTCTGAGCTTTGTTTGGTTGCTATTTTAATATTTGATGGAGACTATTCAGTGCTCCAGAGCTTCATACAGTAACCTTGATGATGTCATTGTGATGTCATTAGGGTTGTCTCGGCTTGGGCTTGAGACTACATATTATAGCGCGTAGCAAACTAGAGGTGTGTTTGAAAGATGAGGTTGTAAACCAGGCAGGGAGGGGATAAGGAAATATACTATTATGTTGCATTATGGGAAATGTAGGATCCAGTGTTGTTGGAGCTTGACGTAGGGACTAAAAGTCTCTCGGCCTCTGCTGCTACAACTTCTTCTTATTGAATTACATGACTGTAAATGAGTTAGAGAGTTCACGTTTGTGACTTCACTGGTGTTCCTGATGGAAACTCAGTAGTTTGATGCATTTCTTCACCAGAGAGCAGATCTGACACAAGGAGTTTTTAGGCCAAAAGAAGAGCAAGCTGACTGGAAATTAACTTTTAGTTTCTGTCTGTCAGACAGTTACTCATTAATGAGTAAAAACACCAATTTGAAATATTCAAAATGTTCTTTTAATAATTAAATGACCTTCCAATTTGGATTTTTATGTTATCCAAATAATCTGAAGCATCACATACACGTCCACATTGTTTAAGCATTCAGGATTAGAACACCATTTCAAAACCATTTGGATGATCGTTGAAATGAAAATGGAGGGTTTCTCATAGCTCCTGAAAAGTTGATATTTTTGAGTTTTTGAGTATTACTCACAATGTATACTAGTTTATGAGTCCCCTGGTGGGCCCTCAACAGCTGCTCCAGTTGCTGGGAGATTAGAATTGTAACTAACGGTAAGACAATTACAAGGTAATGATGGACTACTTACAAACTTATTGATTTATTGGTTTATTTTAGCACATTAATATACATTGTTTTTACTTACAGCGCCGTCCCCCAGTTCCTTATAGATACCTCTTTAACACTCAGACTGTGGTTTATTAAAATCTAGCTGATGTATGTTTTTAATTATTATAAGAATTTAAATATTTGCCAATATCTCTCTTTTATCTATCTAGCCTATAATATTACTCCTTTGATTTAGAGTCTTTCAAAACACCGGTAATAACATTAACAATGGCTTTGAAGCAGCCAATAGAATTCAGTCATAACATCACTACATGATACAGTAGTATCAGTACAACACACTCAGTAGTCTAATGCAACAGTCCTGCAACAAATCCTTCAATGTTCAATGGTTCTAATGTTCAGCAGTTGTTGAAATAATTTTAGAGATGTGTTGAGTCAATATAACTATGATTTTGGAGGATATAGGTTGTGATGCTGTCGAACTATATTTGTTTCTGTTATTAAGCCTGCCCTTACTGATATAAATGGATATGAAAAAAACAACATCAGATGACCCTAGCTCATCACTGGGAAACATTGAAACTCACTGGACCAATAAAACCATTCCACAAATGATCTCTAACCACTTGTATGTGCCACCGAAGAAGAAATCCGTTCATACCAGTGTTTCCTGCATGAGGTCCATTGTCAGGTGTTGTAACAATGCTATGATTGTATGATAATAATGATAATGTAAACAGGAATTTGTCCATGTAGCGATAAAAACACACACTGTCTGGTGTTGTGAAATGACTGGTTTACTTTTTTATAAAAGTTGGAAGGGTCATTCAAAGTATGGCAGATATAGTGTCCTCAATATATATATAATGTGTTACTATGGTTTTACTGCAGGGTCAGTTTGGTATAAATATTGTGTTCCCCACTATATATCCTATTAAAAGTTAAACTCTACCAAGAGTATAATATTTTTCGCGTTCCCTTTCAACCACCATAGTCAGACTGTTTATAGGCCTTTAATCATTGTTTATTATGTCAAGACTTAACTGAAAACATGCTTTCTCATCAGCTGACACACTTGACTGGCATTCACATGGACACATTATTTTCCTCTCAGGAATTCTCCCATCCTGAGCCCCCGGAGAGTCTCCTCCGTGCTCAGGGGATGACCGATACCTGATCCCGTCCAGGAACCTCCGAGATCTTCTTCCAAGCCAAAACGAACGCTCCGTTTAATGAATAAATAGCGGTTCGGCGCGGTACGGCGGATCACAGGCAGACATGTTTCCAGTTAGTTCTCGGCAGGAAGAGGCGACACGGACACTGCAGGGGGAAATTCGATGAGAGCAGGAATAACATTTGCGGGGGAAGAGAGCATCACTGTAGGTTTTGTCGAGCCCTCGCTCACGTTAAGACAATAGGGAAGGGTGTGTATTTGAAGTGGAATCACACTGAGGACTCGGATCAGTTTGAAATGGACTGTGCTGTCATTGCTGGAGAGACTGATGACTTCCAGGTATTCACAGTATTTTGCTGCATGCACAGAAAGAACTCGAGCACTGACAAAGCACCTGAAAAGAATTGATCTTATTGGTCAACCATGTATCTCCAGATTTGATCAATTTAAATTTTTATCTTTTTTTTAAAATCAAAACACTCATTTATGGATTCATGGTGAATGTCCGAACCAAATTTTATGCTCATCCATCGAGTAAATGTTGGGGGTATAATTGAAGGTTTTTGACCAACTGGTGGCGCTAGAGAAAAGGTCAGGGAATCAACAAGGTAATTTGGGTACATCTTCTGGGAACCATGAATGTTGATAGAGAATGTCATGGCAATCCATCAAATAGTTGAGATATTTCAGTCTGGACCAAAGTGGTGTCCAGACTGTCTTGCTGATTGCCATACCAAGAGCCACGACTTCAATAGTGAGTTCGTAGAAGGTCCATATGAGTTAAACAGTTACGATGAGTTCAAATTGTTTTCAATTGTTGCAATTTCGTAATACAGATGCTCAAAAACAAAAGTTCTAAAAAACTTGCTCGTTGGGACTTCAGTCTAGCTATTTAGAGTGAAAGGTAAGTGACCATGCATTACTCTGACTGTGCTCCGACTCTACTAATATCTTATTTCAGTGTTGTTATTATGTCGCTGAAAAATGTATTTTCCTCAGTTTCCAGGAGACCTGCAGATGTTTGCTTTTCGAGATAAAAACGCCGTTCACTGACTAGCGTTGGACATTTCCAGCGTGCTGAGTGATTTGACTTGTTTGGATGGCCACACATTGGATATATGTATGTGTTTTGGCACAGAGGTCTTGGGGTGCTCGGATGAAATATTTTGTTTGGTTGAGGAGGTTCCTGCATGGGCGGAAGCCCCCGGGGCCCTCTCACTCAATCGGCCCCGCTCCTCGTGTCATGACCTCGATGTGACCCTCATCGCTTCTCACTTCCCGCTCCGCATTTTCCCACCGACATAATGACGCAGTCCCGATGGCCTCAGAGGCCTTTTTGATACGACCCCCGCCACCTTATTTAATCTAACTTCAACGGAGAGCCATAGGTCAAAGTCGTCTCAAAGATGTTTTCCTACTTGTTCTTTTCAAAATAAACTCTTCTCCCGCTGTTTTAGTGATGGAATGAAGAGAATAAAAAGGAAGGCTTGTTCTCAGATAAAAATGAAGCGTTAAAGCTAAGACATTGTTTAAACTGCAGGTTAAGGGTGTTTATAGGTCAGTCCAGAGGTCCCTTTTGGAGTGACAATCTTGTCAAATAAACATCACGCTAAGTGTTGCCGCTTGTTCCCTCATTTCCCCACAAAAGTCAAACATGCCGGTCATATTTTATGCTACTAGTGCGCACCTCTCTGGAGAGTTTGTCGTACATGTTAACTGAATTTTAATGACTGCTCATGAAACATATTTCCTGGAAGAAATGGCTGAATAAGATCCCTTGTTTTAATGAAGCGGTGTATAATTTAAAACGCCTGAGAAATTTCATCTTTAACCATAAAGCAAAGGGTGAAAAAAGCTCTAGAGATGCACATAACATCTCCCCAGATATGTATTTAAGGCCATCATACGTCTGTGAGTAATGTGCTGCCTCCACAGGGTTCATCACACCGACTCTAAGGACTTTTTTCTTTCACAATATTTATCACCCTTTTGCATTATTCATAACAGCTGTGCCATGCTGAAATAAATACAACTTTAGACCTTGTGGAGCGTATCATATGTGTTCTTATTCTGTACCAATATCATGGCTAGAGGTTTAACTTAAAGGACATCTCCCTCGCCTCAGTTTTTACGACGGCTCTGGGCATGGGAATGTCTGCCCAACAAATATCAAACTTTTAAGGAGGGAGATTGCCCCTCTATTGAAGCACATTCATGCTTCACAGAAGATGAACCCTTTTTGAATGTCCCTTGTTCTTCTTGACCATTACTGGATGGATTTCCATTAGATCTTTAGTGGATGTTCATGCTCCCTAGTGGACAATTCCTCATGGTTTTAAGTGACCTAAGCTTTGCTCTTACGCTTAACAAAAATTACAATTTCAAGGAGAATATTTCAAGAAATTCATTGACAACATCAATGCTGCCCAGAGGATGAACCCTCTTGATTTTTTTCATGTCACACTTTGCCTCTTGTTCCACAAGTATCACAAAATGTCCCCTAAACTAACACATTGTCCATGACAAGGCATCTCAACAAACTGATGGCTATAATTCCATTAACTCTGTTGTAAACATTCATGGTCATCAGAGGAGCAATCCTTCACGTGTCCTCTAGCACCACTCTCTGTCCAAATTGTCCACTTTTACACATGAAATATTAATAATTGCCAGATCTCCATGACATTCACTGAAGAATACACCCCAGAGTGTGAACGCTTTTGACTTGAATGACCCCATGACCTTACCTCCAGCGTCACCACCTTCTTCCCTTTTCACACGGCTGGAAAACCGGGCTTCCAAACAGGCCCAGTGTGAAACAACATAAAGATAGTTAACAGAGATGGATTGCTTATCGATACAGTTTTAGACATGCTACTAGATGAAATGGTCTTGTAGAATGGTTGTTTGTGCAGTTTTAAGTTCATTGCGATTAGTCCAACCAAAGTTAAGGAAAGGTCAAGCTTCTTTTCAAAATGTGGGTTATCTAAAGTGCAGTAATCAAGCGGCGGTGACCGATTGTGTGATTGCTGGTGTTGTTGTTGTTGGCACCGTTGGCTCCACTTCTTCCAAACCTGGATCTATATTTAGAGAACAGGACTGTGGTAATGGGATGATAAATGGACTCAGCAAGGCCTAATTTCACGGGGCAGGAAATCACTGGAGAAAAGCTAAACTGTAGAGGCTGTAATTATCCTCAGGGAGAGATCAGTCATGAACTACAACACAGGAAGTGGATGTATCATGATTCATGGTACAGTTACATGCTCTACATTCAATCTTCCACTGTGATGCCACCTTCACATGCTTGTGCCCCTTCGTGCGCTTTCTCAAGGGATTCTTTTTGTCAGTGATATATTATTCAAATGACTTCATCCCATTCCACTTCTCAGGAGACACTGGGCTGCACGCTGGTGACCACTCACCACCGTTTCCTCCGCAGCTGCAAGCTTCACTGCCTGACGTACATGCCCATGTGATGTCACATGTAAACAGGCTTTGTGGAGTGATATATCGCCTTGATTGAAATATGTTGCTGTTTTGCACATTGTGAGATTTCTGTTAGGTACATATGTTGCAAAATGCAAGTTTATAGACTTGATGTGAAAACTTGTAGTATAACGATGTGAGATATAGAAAATGTTTCAGTGAAAATTTCAGACGGAAAAAAAATATTTGTTTGCTGGAGGACTTTTTTAAAAATGTATATAGAAATTGTTCTTCAAATTGGTCATTTGTATCCTGAAATTCCTGCCCCAAATATATGACATTGGCTCAGTTTGGTAAGTCATGTGCTTGTATAACAAACCAATTTTTTTTCCCTTTAATGAATTATTGGTAGCTTCACAACAATATTGTGCTTCAAGCTCAGTTGAATGAACTAAACGATGTCCGCAGCATCAAGGGTTTTACGCTCCAGCAGCTGGTTTAAGATAAACATTATGTTTAAAAGGTTAAGGTTGGTTCTATTCTATGAAGCCATGAAAAGACCAAAAGCATCAAAGAGCCGATAGCTGACGCATTGGGTGACATGTAGTTTATTTTAACCAAATCCAACATACACCGTCCTGCTGCCCCACATACCTACCGGTATGACAACACAACCTTAAAATACCTGATCATTTTAATACGATTTTGGCTGAGTGCCACAGACTGGATATAAGCCAAAGGGCACAGAAATGAGTATAGTTTAAAGACTATTTTCCAAACTTTTCAAAATGACAAATACCAAACTTTGTATACTGTTCTGACAATTTGAACATGCTCACTTTATTAAAAGTATTAAAATAGAATTTTAGCAGTATAGTGAGAACTAATGTGGCTTTGACTGACTTAAATTGAATATTTAATAAATAAAGAAGTCTTAAATGTTGTTTATATCTTTAAATGGACATTATACTTCACTCTTTGTATGATTCGGGATTCAGAATTATATCAGCGTCATCGAGCCTTGGGATTCCAAACTATTTGTAAGTGAAAAAGTGACGTCTCAATGACATTCTTACTGTTTTTATGCAAAGAATCAATACAAAACATAGGGTCAACCAACTGTATACAATGCAACAACGCACCACAGTCAGTCCACACTGGTGTTCGCTGGTTAACTTTTAGAGTGATAGATCCAATCCCTACCTGGTTCCCATTAGCATTGTCCTTTATTCTAGGAAACAGCATTTGTGTATTGGGAAGTTTTACCCCAACGTTTTAATATCTGCTCAACATATCGTGCCTCAGTGAGGAGGTGTTTGATTTTCTCTCAACCAGCAGAGGGAGCCATTCTTCAGTTTGACGGTATCAAGTTTCTTCTCTGGGTTTTAGCATAAGCGTCGATCTTATCTTTGCCAGCTTTTTGTCAGCTCTGTGTAACAGCTATGGTACAATTTTCACTTGTCTGTGTGTGTGTGTGTGTGTGTGTGTGTGTGTGTGTGTGTGTGTGTGTGTGTGTGTGTGTGTGCTATGTAATCCAAGCTGGTCCGGTCAGAGAGCTGTTTGGCCTTCTTATACTCTGGAGTAAATATGAAAATAAAGCTTCACGCAGGAAAGCCCTAATTAGTGTGTCACTCTAAACTTACCGTTCAGCTCCCCCACCCTTGCCTTCCGTCCATCCCCCTCCTCACCCGCAGTATTTTCTCCCCCTGTCAGAGTTGGTCATGAGTGTCAGATTTAATCTCTTGCAGGGGTCGACCGAGCCCTGGGGTGCAGGGAGAAACCCATCATTTTGAGTTTGTTTGTGTGTGTGTGTGTGTGTGTGTGTGTGTGTGTGTGTGTGTGTGTGTGTGTGTGTGTGTGTGTGTGTGTGTGTGTGATGGATAGAACAGATAGAGGAAAGGATTGGGCCGCGGAGAAGGAAACAGCCTGACAAATTCAATAAAACACCTCTGAGGAGACCGCCGCGCCTTCTGCTTCACTTCGCCCCTCAGAATAAATATGAGTTTGTCTAAATCCTGCATTACTGTTGTGTGTATAATTGTCTCATTTTTTTCCGGACCGTTCCTCTGTTCCGTTGTTTCACAGAGTGAATCCAATTACAGGTGTCACCATCACTCACGGTGGTGGATGGAGCGGATGATGCGGGATCTGGACGATTGATTGGTTGTTTGCGGGGTGATCGCATCGATTAACCGTGAAGCGCTTCGACCGGCAGTTTCTATCACTCACTTCCAAATCAGGCTCCAAAGAGCTCATATTTAAACTGAGTGGGGAAGTGAGACTTCATGACGCTAAAAGTAGACCCAAGATATTTGTTTTCAGGTTCATGGTGGGGTTTGAAAAACAACATATTTATGGAAACCACACACACACATCAACCAATGTGAGAAGGGAAGTTGTCATTTTCCCAAAAAATATAGTGCGTTTCTTCATTAAAAAAAAATACGTTAGCCAATACGTTAGCTTCTTGATGACCTGGCGTCATGATTCTGGGTGCTGAATCAACATTTGCAGAGCCAAATAAATCCAAACATATGGACGTCAGAGTTTTTGGCAGCATTGTGAATTTTAAAGGGTTTTTTAAGGAAATGCTGACCAACTGGCACCATCAATAAAAAATGCTTGGTACTTGATCCTGTGTACCAACAAACACAATTGGTTGTGTTTGCGGATGGGAAGCCGTACAGGGATCATGTTATTCCTTGCCGTGACCCGAAAATCAGCCAAAGTCCATCATCATTGAGGACAATTCATTCCTGAACACCTCCGCTCACTGTGAGAAGACAGGAGGATTTCACGGGAACTTAGAGCAGCTTTTACCCAACATTCATAATTATTTTGGCAAGATCAATGCCAAGTAAATCATAAAACAAAAAAATTATTTAATGTGTATAATCTTAAATATTAGTATTTTACTCATCTATACCTGTTTTTATTGCTTCCTCGTGTGCGTTCCCTCACACCCATTCTGTTCCCAACACACATTTTAATTATCTATTTCCATTATTTACTTCTGTTATTGTTGTTATTTTACTTTGTCACATTTTGTGACACCCTGATGCCAGAACACATTTGTAATCGCCGTTGTAGCAGCAGCCATCGGGTGTCAGTTGCTCTGTCAAATAGTGACTTCATTCTAAGTAATTGCTGTGAAATTGGGGAGAAAACGGAGGAAACCGAACTAAAAATTTCCTTCGGCCACCACATCGACAGCATTTGTCTTTTGATTGTGTTTATCAGACTGTGCAGGTTTTTGAAACTCTAAAGTCGAACACAGTGAAGATCCTATTGTGGGAGGAACAACTCAAATTGTTCCCAGCATCTTTGCCGGCAAAACGAAGAAAAACAAGGATCCATCTTGTGAACTAAGCAGAAACACAACAGTGGAAGTCTGTTTCTTGGGGTCACAGTTAAGTGGTGAGGTTAGAGGTGCATAGAACTGATGCCCTGCCCTGAGTGTCAGGGGGCGAGGGCAGGACTCTTTCCAATCAATGGGCACTAGCTTTCAGCATGGGAGTTTAGACCACAAACACATTAGATCCAATGAGATGAGGATCAAGCTGACACTAATGATCCCTCCCCCTAACTTCACATGAAGTTGATTATTTGGTTTTCAAGTGTTTACGTTTGAAAATGAATCACATGCTTTGATTTGGCAAACTCCAGTTACTTTAAAATGACTGGGCGGATTCACACCTTGTGAGTAATTGCAAATAAAATAAGAATAAAGCAAAACAACATCATAACACAGGAAAACATGTGAGACACATGAGAGGAAAAACAAGGATTGTGCTGATAAGACCAACAATCATGGACTCATAAAGGCATTCCAAAAACATTTTGGTTAAGTCAATAATATTTTAATTAATTTTTCATTTTTTAACGAGGTTTTTTCTCCTGTTATTTAAAGCTTTAATTTTTTTTCTTCTTCTAATAATAATGGATTTAATTATTATGTATAAGGTGGAAAGAGGCGTTGGCACTGACGAACCCACAGAGACTTACCTCCTTACTCTGCAGTTCCCCTCAGCTTTAGGGAGCATTAGGGAGCTCACAACTTTGCTGTTTTTATTAACTCGCAGCACTCTTTCTCTCATCAACGCTAATTCCAGAAGCAGCAAACCGCAGACAGACAAAGTCAGTGACTAGCTGATTAACACGGTGGAAGAATTAACAGCTAAAGTGTGATATCGTTCCCTCAGAAGTTGGTGGAGACCAATCCAGAGCTGAAAATGTGTGTATATTAGACTTTGATTCATCAGGTGGACACAAACAACTCCAAATGAATGCTGATTTTTCTATGTGTCTGCCTGTTGGGTAAAAAGGGTTTTTTACATTTTTTAAATTGCTTCAGTCAAAATGAATAATTATAAAATATACATGTAAATGCATAGACAAATGCACACATGGTAAATTGTGTACTATGTCAACTAAACCGATGTATCTACACAAAGCATGATGAGATTCATTCAGAGATATCAAGTTTTGTTTCAACATTACTTTAAACATTCTTTTGAATTTCCAAATTGTAAAAAAGACACAAAAAAATGGGATTTTGAGTTATATTATTTTATAAAAAGCAGAAGATCGGCGGTTTGATCCATGACTCCTCCGGTCTATGTCGATGTGTCCTTGGATAAGACACTTAACCCCAAATTAGGCTGTACCTTCTCTGTAAGTGTAGGCTATGAATGGGACAGTTAGTCCTGGTGGGCAGGCGGCACCTTGCATGGTAGCCCCTTCCATCAGTGTATGAACGGGTGTGAATGGGTGAATGAAGTGCTTTGAGAGGTCGGAAGATTAGAAAGGCGCTGTACAAGTCCAAGTCCATTTACCAGTACAAGTCCATATGCATATGAATATTACTGTAATTTTTCAATTGTCTATGCTAAATAATAATTTAGTCTTTTTAAAATAACCCATTAATTTTCTGGGCCTAGTTTCACATTGCAGTAAAACTCATTTCCAGTGAGAGCAGAGAAACCTTTTTGTGGAAATAAACTTAATTAGAATAATAGTTTCACTCAGTCTGGAGACCCCAAAAGCTTGAATTTGTTTCTCTTTCTTATTTTCACTCAGAGGTTTCATTTTCTCCTCCACCTGTGAATTCTGCTCAATGTGCATAAACTACCTTGAACTGTTGATAATCAATGTTCACCCATAAAAACCCGGTTGAGCCTCTCCCCGGGGCGAGGCGTGGGGGTGTCTTATTTATGCAATTCAATATGCGTGCGGAGAGTGCGGACCCGCGGCCCTTCGGGTGTATCAGTAATCGTCTGGAATAACTTTCAATTAATGAGCCAGATGGTATTTTCACAGTAACACCTGGGATGTCCAGGCGCTCAGCAGGCAGGAATTAATTCCACTTAGAGTAATATTTCAAAAAGTGTTATCCCCTACATCCCTGTCTCTTCTTTTTTTTCCACTGCGGCTGCTTAAAGTTGTAATAAATATCCCTCGCACTTCTCTAATAGAGCACATCTGATTCGCCTGCAACAGGCCCCCCCCCCCCCCCTCCTCCTCTCTGGTTTCTAAGGGTGTTTTTAGTCCTTGATAATCCTGCTGAAAGACATCACTGTCTGGGACGACTTCCAGGGAAGCACAAGGGCAGAACAAAAAAATGGAAAATGGCAAATTCCATGTGTTGGTTCTGTTTATAACTTAATATGCCACTCAGGCTCCTGCAGCGCGGAGCGAGGGCTCTGGCCCAGTGCACACGGGCTAAATCGTGTTAGTTAGGCAAACACTGCAACATGACGGGATTAACCAGGAATGTGAGAGAAGGCACAGCAGCCAGCAGAGACCGGCCGCAGCTCACCGTATTTTGTCTTGTAATTATGACTAAGACCAGCCAGTTTGTTTGCCACATCGATGAATGCATACGTCACCTGTTACCAATGAGTCTCTAAGAGGCTGTTTGGACAGAGTGACATAGTTTGGGTCAAAGATTTTGTGCCACTGACTGTGCTGTTCATCCGGTCAGCGCTTTAAACTTTAAACGTAAGTTGAGCTAAATTTGATTATTTCAGACTATGGCGGCTTTAAGGTGCAAAGCAAAGCATAACAAAAGGTAAAGCATTAGGAACCAGTAAACTATTTGGAAAGAGTGGAAATGGAAAAAACTTTCACTTATTTTCAAATTTTCAGAAAACACATTTACCAAAACAGAAACAAATAAATAAATAAAGTAGAAAA
The DNA here is from genome assembly GCF_023349555.1 of Cebidichthys violaceus. Taxonomy (NCBI): domain Eukaryota; kingdom Metazoa; phylum Chordata; class Actinopteri; order Perciformes; family Stichaeidae; genus Cebidichthys; species Cebidichthys violaceus. The sequence goes on from NW_027176805.1 coordinate 544,457, forward strand.
AAAAGAGTGTAGCAAGTGACTCATTTGCACAATTTCTTAATTTCAGGGCACGAACCAAAACACGAGTATGAATTAAAATAAAATTTGCTCCAGACGGCTGCCGGGCTCCATACAAAACAACGTTTCTCTCTCTCTCTCACTCACACACAACCACAAGTCCCAGAACAGAAAGTCGTGTGAAATTACATGTTTACAAAGTCAGCGCACAAATATAAATTCCCGACAAATAATGTTCAGCCACAACACTGAATGCGTCTAACGCAACAGTATGTTCCCTGGATGAAAAACACTTCGGCATGGGTGGTAGGAATGTCAAAAACATTACAGCCCAGACAAATAAGAGGGGAAAATGACCAACTGGAGCTCCAAACCACAGCACTGAGGTTCATGTCTTCACCCTGGGCTTCAGGCCGGCGCAGCGCTGATCCCTGACCAGAGAAATGAAATGAAAGGGAACACTTACTTTAATGTTCGTTGAGATTTATTTTTACAGGAAGCACCGTGTTATGGCCACAGAAAGAAAATGTGGTTGGTTGAGTCCTATTCTCAATTGATTTAACCACAATAACAGTTTTAAGAAAACTTTAACACTGCATTAGCTTCCTATGAGATTCACTGATAGGGAACTGGTTCCCAACCCTTTATTGCCAAGTGATGCCTATTGTCACAGGTTGCACCTGTTTAGCTGTGAGTAGTTCAACCAAAGAGGGATGTTTTCTTCTAACATTGTTTCATTTCAAAACTCTTGAAGAGGTAGAACTCTCTCTTTTACAAGAACAAAAGCAAAGATGGAAGAAAAGCTTTTATCTTGTCACAGTTTTTTAATCTTGTGACCTTCTGTACGACTCCTAAAGCGAGAAAGAAGCAGAGAATGATGAACTGTCTGCTCAACATTCAAACTGCACTTTAATAAACTGCATCATCATCATCATCATCATCATCATCTGTGCAAATTGAAATTATTTCTCCCAGGGCATCAAGAGATGGAAAGGATTACTTCTCCAGAGATGCCAACTGCATAATACAGTCATCACTGCAGAAGTATAATCATTACATTTCAAGAGTAAAATTATACCAGATAGCTACACTTGACACCAAAGCATTTGCCCCTGCTAAGAGCATGAAATGCTTCATTACCAAAATAGTGGAGAAGAGTATCTAAATAATGAAACTTGGCATGTTTTGTCTGAGCCTCTCCTCAGCGACATTGAGTTTATTATCAAGTGCACAATGGGTGTGCTGTGATGAGCTGCCTTTGATGATCATAAATGAAATCAGTGCTCATTATGACGAGTTTGTTGATTATCAGCCGGCCCCCTTTTTTTTTTCCTCTTCTTCTCCTGCTCATAATGATCAAAGTCGGCTCAAACGCGTCTCCCTGGGAAGTTCTCCTTCTTGCGGTCTGCCGTCTCCTTGTTTCCAGAGGCAGAGCTGCAGCCCGGGGGGCTCAGCTCCTCCATATGGAAGACATATGCTCCCGCTTATTTGCTCATGTAGAGACAGAGTGACTCTCTGCCTGTACTCCATGATGTAATTAGTAGCTTCTCCTGTCAAGAAGGAGGTTACTGTTTATCTTTGTCAAAGGCCGTCCATTAAATCATTATTAGCTGGCTAAATGCTGCAGGAGGGGTCCGCTGCCTGCGTGGCCGCTTCGCTGAGTTATGGCCAAATATCGGCCGTGTCAGACCGTCCTATAATTGATGGCTCTGGTTAAGCTTGGGCCGATCTATAAAGAGCAGTTGCTGCGCTGTGGGTAACGCCGGCCCTGGAAACATGAGGAAATATGAGATAGAGGAGGCAGTGAGTCACAGGAGGACAAAGAAAGTCCCCACATGAAAGCCAGAACAGGCATTACATCGATCCATGTAATGTAATGTTGCTCGTGTCCACCCTGAGCACACCGAGTATTACTTTTCAGGAGATTAATAAGAGAGAAACTAGGAGTAGGTCTCCTAAGATTTTTTTTTTTTATGGCTGCATTTTTTTTTTTTATTATTGTGCAGCACTTAACATTTATTAGAAAAAATATTAACCCTTTGAACCCCTGCTTTTTTTTTTTTTTTTTACAGGCTTCAGACACTTACTGTTCTAGCTTTCAGATTAAAAGTTATAATCCTTCAGATTCGGAGAAAATTAAACCATCTTAATATTTATGGTTGCCGTTTTTCGGCATATTCACTCTATAGTAAGTACCAATCTAGTCATTTTCATTATTTGCGGCGGGGTCTGCTATGCCACCGCTGGATTGCCTCAAATTGCCTCAAATTGCCTACTCATGAGGAATTCAGAGGAAAGGATGAATGCATATTATTCACGAACTCTTTCCCACTGCCATGCTCGTCAAACACCGGCGCTTGGTCGGTGGCCCTACGCTTTAAACTGTGGCTCTATTAGGTAAAACCTGACGTATCAGTTTCCGCTTTGCTACACGCATACAGTCTCTTTTCAAAATAAACTTCCAACATTGGGTTTATTTAGTTTTTTTAGGTTAACTTACGCGACAAAACTACTTTGGTTAGGTTTAGGAAAAGATTTTGGTTTGTGTTCAAATAAATATGTTTGGAACAGAACTGGTGTTAGTTAAGTTCCGTTAGTTGAGTCAACATTGACTTTGTTTCCCACAGGACACGATCTCCTGGCTCAAAGTCTTCTTGTTTGTTTGACTCCTGAGCAGACGTTCTTGTTCTTCATATCAGTTGCTGTGACCATCTAATAATGCTGTGAATGGGTTTACATTGTGGTCAGTTGAAAGCCTGGTGATTCTCACAGGGTGCATTGGGGGGCCGTTATCAGGTGATCCGTTTGGAATATTTTTTTCCACTAATATCAGCCTCACTGTTTACTGTTCACATGAGCGTCAGCTTAAGTTACTGCTAATGCAAAAAAATACCTACCGGTGTTTGAAGCGTTAAACTGGTGAAACAACCATTCAAAACGTAATGCATCTGCCACTGAGTTTACATTGGTGCTATTAGTGCTTATATTGTTGTGGAAAACTACCTTATGTATTATGAAATTAGAATGCAGTTAGTCAGGTCATGATGGAAAAAGGCTCATTACTGTCTCACTTATATATTAAAACAATTTGTTTGTTTGGCTATGCTGTACAGAGAAGCTGATGAATAAAACGTGTTCTTCTGACAATATGCCTGTTAGATTTTTGACATTTGTTTGTGTTCAAAATTCAACATGATTTAGCCCGATGCCTGTACTAGAAGGAAGGTCAGATTGTCCAGGATGGAAAAAAATTGTAGCTCATCCTGTGGGGAACCTGCATGTGTTCAGAACATGTCATGGGAACTTTATGGGCCCCAATAAATTTGGATATGTCTCGGGTACAAGTTTCGGGGTGATGGTGGTGCTAGAAATAAAGTCAGGATGTCACTATGAACATAAGGGATCATCCTCTGGAAACCATGAATGTCTACAGCTAATTTTAATGGTATTCTAGTGTGCTTGATGGATCACCAACTGGTCAAATGTAGTTTCTACAAGGACGGTTACTTTAAGGAGGGATCAGTGTTGCCAAGCAAACAGCTGTGAGTGATCACAAGCAGTGCATCTGAACGTCTAACATAAATGTGAAATATTAATACCTCCTCTCACTGTTTGATGTCCGCAGCTCATGGCAGACCTGCAGAGGACTCACAGGGAAATATATGTCTTTTGCAACTCGGGGTGTGTGTGTGTGTGTGTGTGTGTGTGTGTGTGTGTGTGTGTGTGCGGGGCTTTTGTTTGTGCGTTTTTGTGAATGTCCTGTGTTTTCCCAATATGCCAGGAAGTCTAGCTCTGTGGGTAACATGCAGTGATGCATGCTGGGAGCCTGAGGCACAGAGATATTAATTAGCTCAGGGGAAACAATAGATGACTGGCTAATAGAGAGCAGAGCACAGTGTAGACTTTTAACAGGGTCATTTTCATTTCAACTAAATTAAATATCTTATGTACATACTGCAATTTAAACAGAGTACTTTCTTTCGTCTATTGTGATGAAAAACATATTCCGCCACCTGTAATTTTTATGGTGGTAGAGCATGAAAAGCTCATAATACATTTACGACGGAAATGTCGCTCTGTGAAGAGATCCCTGAACAAATAAAGCAGCTTGTTTACAAAGTATTAAAAAGGCAGAAGTGCCACGATGTGACTCTGAGTAAAAGTCTTCATTACAAGCTCCTTAATTGTTTTCCAAGAGTGGGTGGTGCCGTTCAACATCAGGTTTCCCATCAGGCACTAAACATTAATTGAAATTCTTTGAGCAGTGAATTCAAACACATCATCATGTTTTCATCTGCTGCAGTGAATAAATTGATCTTTATTTTGAAACATTAATATTCATTTACGCTGTCAGGGTTTTGGTTTGAAATGACATTATTACAGAATTATTACTGAAGGAGATTGTTTTTTTTAATAAATTATAGTTTCACAAAGAGATAAGAAACAAGGGTGATTGTAACAAATGATCCCAATTATTTGTGACTTTATTTAATACGCTTATCAATTAATAATTTATGAATGCTCTTAAAATGAAAGGTCCCATCAGTGCCTGTTTTCTTTGGAGAAAGGTAGAAAAAAGGGAAATATTCTCTTTGTCTCTGTTCCTCTGGAGCTCGTACATTAAATGAAATACATAATGAAGGTAACCATATTGTAACCCTTGTTCTCTAAGCATAGGTGGAGCTCTCTACTGTACTCTATGGGTAAAGAGCCCAATGCACACCCTTCAATGACCCAACCACACAGCCTACATACTTCTTTATAGACCTCCACAGCAGAGAAGTAGAGGACCCCAACACCACCTCCTTCCCTGGTTCATGAAGGAGCACAAGAACATGTAGTAGGGGTATAACTCCCAGAAGATGGGTCTGTATGCATCCTTTAAAGGGGTAGTGAAGCAATTGCCCAGATGAACCAGTTACTGTAACCACTCAGTGGTTAGCATACGGAACGTCTTTTGGCAAAGCATCGTTTTAGGACGTGGAGATCCAAAAAAAAAGTCTGAACTATAACGTCTTCTTGGGAGGCAGGAAGTACGCAGAGTAAAACAACATCCGACTGTACACCCGGAGAGCGATTTGTGTGCGCCCATCCACAGCAACAAAGACAAAATCTACAGTCAGATTACATGAAAATAATAAGTCCTACGTTCAGCACCAATACAATATGAGCAGTAATTGTCTTTTTAATATAACATTCCATCTTTTGTTCACTATCCCTCCACCGCAGCTCAGCAAGGAAACCTTGTCTGGGGGGACGCAAACAGGAAATTTGGTACGGACTAACCCTTTAAAAGATACCCACTTGATTTATCTGACTCAGACTGCTGAAGCCTCACAGTAGCTTCAGCTGGAGTATCAATGTCTGAATCGGTTTATTTACGTCGTGATTCTGGCCCAGCGTTACTTAAACCGTCCCTTCCTCACTAGTGTTTTTAATTGTTATTTACAACTGAGATGCCAATATCAGGACCTTAAATTATACTTTTCACTTCCTGCCTGCTCCTTATTAACAAAATCCAGGATATTCTGGCTACAACACTTTTAGGTAAATACAATGTATATATATATATACACCTTTTACAGTTATTACTGTCAGCAAAACTCTTATTTATATCCAGATGTGTTACTAGGTACTTATCAACACAGTGGCTGTCATGTCCTGTTTGGTATTGCTCATAACTAGTTTATGGTTTCCCCGATGTTGAGTCCCTGAGCCCTACTGTTGCAACAATACCGCAGGGCTACAGTGTATTTCTTAGTTACTGCAGGTGTTTTGCATTTGTACTGTTTCACATGTATAAGTTAAATGTTTAAAAAAACAAAACAAACATAGACAATACTTTTATTAGCATATTATCCAGTCTATTGCACTCAAATGATACAGGTGGAGGTCATGACACCTCTTTCACGCTGTTTTGTTGCTTCTTTTTTTTTATGACTCAGACCGGTGTAGGACACCTGTAATATGTCTCACACTTTTTGTTTTTAATCACCGCCATTGACACCTACGAGCAGGGAGCAGGTACTGATAAAGCCGATTTACTAGCCCACTAAACCTCAAAAGGTCGCAGCAGGATGCGGGCCGGGAAAAGAAAAAGAAGAAGAAGAAGAAGAAGAAGGAGCCGATCCTCTGCGGTGACGAGGTGAGAGCTGTGCTCGTGAGGCGGCGTAACGAGCCGCGGCCGCAGCGGGCCGAGCCGAGATTTCCGCCCATTAAAACCCGAAACCCCCGGGTTCGTCGTTACGAGACAGCTGCGTCTACGACGGTCAGAGCTGACGCGGAGCTGGACTTTGATAGCGTGTCTCCAGCTAATTGTGAGAACACTCATTATGTATGATAAAGAAGAACATAAATCACAAGGAGAGGCTTGACCTGCTGCTGGCCCCGGACGTTTGGCGGGGGGAAACTCTCTGGGGCCGACTCAGAACAGCTAAGATCTCATTACGTCTGTGTCTTGACAAAGAGCCAGCAGCATCTTTGATACTGCCGGGGAGACCTGCTTTCATGCACACACTGCCTCTGTTCTTTGTGGCCGGATAAAAGCAACGTGAGACTGACACCAAATCTGGCGTTGAGTCTCTGATGCTGGTGGCTGGGAGTCCTGCCTACCTCACTGAAAATATCAATGATTTGTCTGAGAAGAGGACTGTAATCCAGACCAACAACCAGCGGTGTCTCCTTCATATTACATTCATGTGTAACCTCTTTTACATTATTGTGTTTTAGAGGGGGAAAAAAAGCATGCTGCTGTGATTCAGAGCTTTTGGACAGAAGCATGTTTAATCTCGAGCTTCCAGGGAAATGTGCTGTTCTCCCCATTGACTCTTAATGAAATGTTACTCTTGTGCACTTAGGTTTCTGTCCTGTACCCTGCTGGGTGCGTCTTCACTTCCTTGTATCTCCATTTTTCTTTGAATAAAACTCCTTGTGCTTTTGAAGATGATTTTCCATTTTCGTCCTTTTCTTTACTTCCATCTGTCTTTAATTTATTAATGCATCTCTCCTTTTTTCCTCTCCTTTCTTTTCTTCCCTCTTTCTTTCTTCTTCCTTAGGTCTTTACTCCTTTCTTGTTTTTTTTTCCATGCTTACATTTTTCCTTCCTTCTTTCCATCATTTGTCCCTTCCTTTCTTTCCTCTCCTTTATTTTCCCTCTTCCCTTTTTTCCTACATTCCCTTCCTCTTTACTTCCTTTCCTCTGCCCAACATTCATTATTTTCCTCTTTCCTTCCCTTTCTTATACACTTGATTCGAAAGCAAAAGCATAAAAAGTATAATTTTTTTTTTAATTCTTCAAATGTTTTCACTTTGATTTTCATACATTTTTATCAATGATTTCACACTGTTTTTATTCCCTTGTTTATACTTATTCTGGTAGAGAACAGAGTACTTTTTCCTCAGATCTTTTTGCCATCTAAACCTGAGGTTGTTACAGTTGGAGATGGAGGGTCTCTGTTCAGCGGGGGGAAGTATTGCTTTGAGGAAATAGTTGACCTTTGACACTGGCTACATGCTTCCTAACTGCTAGAGGGTTGACAGCGCACGACGTGTTTCCAACTTCCCTTCAAACACACCTCGGCTCTCTCCGTCGGAAGAGCCGGGCCTGTACGTTACTGCGAGGCCTTGACGCACGCTGTTATTCTAACACATGGCTAATTTTCTCCCTGACACATTAGAAGCCAAGACAAATATTCACTTTCACTCTGCTGTGCGAGTTTAGATTATAGACGGGAGGTTTGACAGCACAGTATGGAAACAGCCGACTGGAACATTTTGCCACTGCGGTGGACTGCCGGGACTCATCAGAAAAAAAATAAACATCATTGTTTTGGACATTAAGTACACTTTCATGTGACGTGAGGGACATGGACGTGTCCATGTCTTCAGACGGCATGATTCAGAGTAAACACCATAAACATTTCCAGAACATTCCAGCACTGTGAGAATCGAGCCCTAGAACATCTGTACACCCCACACCCTCCCGATTCAACTTTTGACCACCAGACTCAGCCACATTGCTTGCTAGTTTGAGTGTGTGTGCGCCATAATTTGAGCATTTAGCTGCTTTGCCAAATCCTCTGAAATGTGCTTATTTTATCATTAAGCTATTTACTGTGTGTGATTTATGAATGTATAGGGAGGCAGAGAGAGATGTGGAATCCTGGATCATTTCATATAAGAAATGTTTTCTCCGTCATTTAACTTTTAAGTGTTCCCTCAAATGTATGAGAAAGAGACACACACACACACACACACACACACACACACACACACACACAGCCTTCTGCATTTTTTGGTACAACACTAACACAAACCTTTAACATGTTACACAGATAATATAGTAGACTCTGTATCAAAAGATATATCAGATAATATTCCAGATATTCCACTAATTGTTTGTCAAACAATTTATTTTATTTTAGGAAGATAAAAAAGTATGAATATCATATAATTAAATTTATATTTTGATATGTTTTACATTAATCATAATTGTATTATTAAATTTATGGGCAAAAAAAATACTTTTGGTCCATTGAACCCTATTTAAAATATAAAAAAAAACTTTTGATGACATTCAGCTTCTGAATGTATCACATGATGCTCTTTGATGCCTTTTGATTTTCCATCACATGTTTACTTTAACAATGCCTCAGTTTCACTACTGCTGAAGTTCTTCTTCTTAAAGCCTTTTTTTTTTTTGGTGACATCTCTCCAGATCTTATCTGCACTATTAATTGTATAGTTGTCCAAAAACACCAATCAAAAACACATCAATGAGCCACACTGTTGTTGGATGGCATGTTCTGTCATTAACACACACACACACACACACACACACACACACACAGTAGTTTATTTTGACTTAATGCCACATACACTGTCCTGTTGGTAGAAATACCCACCACTGCACAAAATACTGTATGTGTTAATCCGCCACTGAAAATAGACCCCAACAAATGCTCTAATCATTTGGTAAAAAGTGCCCCGCTGTTTTAGAAAATTACAGAGCCTTTTTTTTAAATATAAAATTATATATTTTGGAAGTTTTTCCTCAAATTTTCATCTTGTGCTGTGCACACCCACAATTCACCTCTTTCAGATGAATGTGTGCCAGGGGCCATAATTCCTTTATGGGCAGTATATGCATATATGCATATTTTAGAAAATTTTTCTTATAGTGCATGTTTTAGTTTTTCAGTTTTTAGTAAGTCATTTTAAGTCAGGTATTTGAGTAGTTAGTGGATTTCCTATTTCTTCTTATTTGTGTTTAGCTGTGTTTTAAATACAATGGCTAAAAAAGGAACCGGAGTTTTGTTCTTTATGAGTGAGAGAAAGAGAACAAGGCCCTGCCAAAGCTCCAAACTAAAGTTTAGAAAAAATGTAATTGCAGTTTCATTTTTCATTGGTGATAATCGGCCGTCTCAAACCTGTTCAGCCCAGGGAGTTAGTGGCACTGCATGACTAATGGACCAAAGTTACTCATCCATCAAACCATGTGAGCAGCCGTCTGTTGGCCACCATACACTCCTGATCCCGAGGCTGGTTAATGGCACCGTAGACTGTAGCAGGCATGGGAAACAGAACCAGGTGTCGCCTCACTGTAAAGCTATGTTAATTAGCCAAGCAATAAAAACATTCTGGCTAATTAACAAAGAAAAGGCATATAAAAGGAAGGAATGTCTAACAGAAGAAGGGGGGGGGGGGGGGGCGGCGACTACTCAAACTGCGGCTCACAAAGGGAAGGAATGTAGGAGAACAAACACCAGCTGAGGGTGTGCTGAGCATGCTCCTGTCTGTCTGCAGGGTTTTATTTGCGTGTGTGTGTGTGTGTGTGTGTGTGTGTGTGTGTGTGTGTGTGTGTGTGTGTGTGTGTGTGTGTGTGTGTGTGCAGAGGTCATGACGTTTGAGAATATCCAGCCCTTTGACATGATCTCTGGGGTCAGTTTTCAGGCTCTGCCATCTCAGGCAGATTTTTTTTTTTCCCCTCAATATTATTTATTTAGTAATCTACAAGACACTGACTCCAAGGGATAACATATGCAAGTTAAAACATTTATTTTCCACATAGTTCCACGATGTTAACCGAAAAACAAAAACAAAACAACATAAAACTTAATTTCTTAAAAATAAACCTGCCCTGACTTCTCTTTTTTTGGAGATTTTTTTGTTTGCCTATTGGTTTAAATTAACTTTAACCAGACCGATCCAGTCATCAGCCGGTTCTACCCAGAACAATGTTACTCTGGCTACCACACCGACCCTATTATCAGTCTGCAGCTACATTATGGACAGTTTGAAATTTTGACCCGTCTTTGCAAGAAAAAAAAAAAAATCACTTCAGTCATTATGACTCATTGTCTTAGAACCACGTCTGTAACAAAATGTCACGGCCATCCATCTGGAACATTCAGCGATATTGTCTTCAGATTAGTGTAAACTTTGATCTGCTGGTGCCGTTTCAAAAGTCAAGGGATCCCTTTACACTCAGACATTCAACTGTACAAATGTCATACAGCTCTCTGAAAATATTGTCATTAAAGTATATTGCAATGTAAATCTGGAGAAGACATTTAAATTATGACAAGGACTTTAAAACATTTTTTTTTTTATTTCTGCATGCCACAACGAGCTGCGTCTTTATTTCAGGAGGTCTCACAGGATAGCTTCTACGTTATAAGACCATATGTTTCTGTTCTAGAAGCTGCCCGCGACAAACTCCATAAGCTGCATTAACGTGAAGCAGTGAAATAGACTGTAAAAACGTAAAAAAAACAAAACGGGAAGAACTTCTGGATTCCACTGCATCTGTGTGTGTGTGTGTGTGTGTGTGTGTGTGGCACAAGTTGTTTTTTATGAGAGCTGGGTAAAAGCACCAGCATGTTCTGGCTGGAAGTGATTGTGCGAGTCTTACAGAGCATGAGACAAACAGGATCTTATACCACACACGTTTAAGTGACAACTGATTACAGGTGTGTCTGATCTGAGCAGCAAAAGCATATCCAGGAAACCCCAGGAACCAATACAATTTATTTCAATAAAAAAAAAAAAAAAAAGATTACTGGTATGAAGGGAGTTAGCTGAGATCACACATTTGCAGTGTGGGTATAATTATCTAAAAAAGTCAGAAAAAACTTATTTTCCATCTTGGGTATCGCAACCCTTCAGTGTTATTTTGTGGCTACAAACCCCAGATTTAGGATCCGATGATTAACAGTATGTGACAAAGTGGAAAAGAAGAAATATCCCAATCGAACCCCTTTAAGGCTTGTCACGGCAACATTGAACATAATGAATCCTATCCATTTCAATGGAAGTTCCACAGTCATGGGGTGTAATAAATCCAGGGGGAGTTTTTTTCACAGTCAGTTAAACTTCATTTAACTCTTGATACGCGTTGAACCGAGAGAGAGAGCAAAGATCTGTTACAGTCCCGAGCTAGCAAAGCTTGGTTCACAGGCGACGCTTCAAGCCAGCTAGCTTGGCGGCTTATACAGCGCTGTGGGGTGACGTATTGTGGAGGTTTGTGGAGGTTAGCGTCGCACCAGTTCTCTCGACAAAAAGTCAGTGGAATTTCCCCATTGGATTCTGGATTATTGCAGGAAGTAAGGTCTGTGGCAATTTATGATAATTACCCATGTTTGTTCAGCAAGATCATTTTCACAAATGAACACCGCTCTCATGATTTTTGAAAACTAAATACAATCTCCAGGCTGTAAACGAACTACAGCACTTCACGTCATCACGCAGATAAAGGAGAACTTCAAAATTCACGAGAATTTTATGTCATAGAGCAAAATCTTTCAAGCTTGTGTTAACAACACACTTTATTTCAGGCGTCTTATCAAAGACCCATTTGAAAAACGCACTGACTTCAAGACTTGGAATTGAGAAAATGCTGACTCATTTCCATGCTTCCTTTCTGGAAGTCCTTGAATCCTTGGATATTCTTTAACTACGTCTTCTGGTCTGCCAAAGCCAACATTTCCTCCCTCTTCAGACTTTGTTTGTCTTGTCTTCATCTCATTCCCTACACTTACTTAATTATATTGGAGACGGCGTTCAACCTGATTATTTCACCTGACAAAGGGAAACACTTTGCTCCTGATGAACTGTGATCCGTTAAACTCACCAGACACACCTGTGATCAGTTGTCATGTTCGCGCTGGTTCCCCTGCAGGTGTGGCCTTTTTAAGGACCTGTGTGTTTCCTGCTCTGTAAACCAGAGTGTCGGTGGTTTTTCCTGTTGAGCTCTCTAATAAACTCGCACATGTGCCAGACGTTAGATTTATATACTCTAAAAAGACAGAGCTATGTTGAGCGAAACGTTGGAAATCATTTTCTTTTCAAGTGTTGAAACATTGAAAGCGAAGGTTGAACATGTTTCGGGGAGTGCTGTTGGGAGGAAACGCGCCGTTCAACTGGAAAAACTGGAGCAAAACCTTTCGCTGTGAACACCACCCGCTCGTTTCATGCTGACCTTATCCACGATTCTCCAGCCCAGGGGGACCTGTGGAGCTGCTAGAGATCCTCAAGTGCTCCTTGTGTTTTGTCTTTTCATTATAGTGAAACTTAAAAGAACTAAAAATACAAACAAACATTGCTCCTAATGAGGCAGTTAACAGTTAGAGACAGAACAAACACGACCGTTGAAAACGGAGCTGGGGTTGCAGTGATGTAATTGCCAGTTCAGCAGCAGCAGCACGGGCCTGTCAGCCGTACAGGGTTTATGCTCTTATCGTAAATATAAAGATGCCTTCCCTAATTATCAGCCCTTTGATTCACACACAGCAGACACCAGACAGCTGTGGCGTCCTCTTATTATGTAGAATCTACACCAGCTAAACACTGCAAAACAAGCTTTCTTACCAACAATGGTTGTATATTCAGAGTCCTCAAAAAAATGAGATAGCTGCACTAGAAATAAGGAAAATTAGATTAATGTCACGAAAGTGTTACAATGATGCAGATTGTTTTTAAACCTGTTTTAAAAGGAGATTTTAGTTCTTTATAAAAGTCCTTAATGCAGTGCAACAACATCATATCTGCTAATTAAGCCAACTGAGTTGGACAATTAGAAGTGCATGCTTGAAATGAATGTTTACATATTTCATAACTTTAATTTGTGTTTACCAACTGTTAAGACATTCATTAACAGAATGCATTCCCCTAAAGGAGAGACAACATCAGCAGTTTCAGTGCTTCGGTGCTTTTTCTGTGGCCTCCCTGGCATTTGCAGACCCCTCGCCAGCGACCACGCTTCCAAATATGTAAACACAAGATCTCTACAACAGTTTATATTCGGTCTGAATTTATGAGAGGTTGGTACGTCAGGCCTTTGGCATACCTTACTCTCACTGTTCAACAAAAACATTGGATGTATTTCAGAATAAATCGCTTCAGACTTTCAGCCTGAAAGGCTTAGCACAAGAATGTTAACACGTTACCACAGAAGAAGGAACATGTGATGCTTAATAAGTCAACAGTTCTATCATGACTGTCTATGTAAAGCTGCTAGCTATTCAGACTAAGACTACTATAGTGCTATTCTAGATCATTATGTAAGCCATGAGGAACGGTTTCAGTGAAAATGTCCACATCAACCACACACTATTTGTACAGAAAAAGTTTGTGCCTATTTAGCACATATTTCTCTTAATGATTTCAAACGTAATCCTCATTTTTAATTGTTTGCAGATATAGATGATGCTACACTAATATTATTAGTATAATACTATTTGTAGAACTTGATTCCTGTGGTGGCTGCGTAACGTTGTTTCCGACTAATCCAAACATCTCCAGTAACTCCAGAGTGTTGTAAAATAAAAAAAAAAATGTATGTACTAATTTCCAAAATGAAACATGTTTTCATCTAATGGTTTAACCTGATTAATTCTTAATTTCTTGCCGTTTAGTCTTTGGAAAAACTACATTTCAAAACATCTTGCTCCCACAGAGTTATATTCAATAAAGAAAATTAATTTAATAAAATAAAAAGACTAACTCATCTAATCGGATGAATCACTTCATTGAAATTGAAGATTTTGTTCAGGGTTTTTTTTAGTCATTAAAACTTCATTTGAAAAAACTCATTAGAAGCTTCAAATGCAAATGTAAAACAAATGGCATTTGAGTTTCTTCTTCTTTTTGGAGCGAGCGGTGAGCGATTTGAGTGGAGCAGGTTGAAATCTGGGTTGAACACGGAGCGATATTGAGTGGAGCGGGAACACTTACAGTATGAGCCAGAGGCCTATGGTACAAATACATCTGTTGAGTAAACTGTATGAAGTTATTGTCCGAGTTAGCAGCCAAGCTGACAAGCCTGCAGACTGACCACAAGTTAACCCGCACTTAACTACTGACTGACAATTGGTAACAAGTTTGCAGGTGTGTTAGATCGGAGAGCTTTTTTCCCCTTATTTTCTCTCCCTGATGTGACTTGGCCTTAATGACTACAAACGTACAATACGTTGGTAAGCAGCCATGGAATAAGACCCATAATGCACTAGGTTTCCTGCTGTAGAAAATAACAGACTGGCCTCCACGCTGTGGCATGTGTCCTCTGCGTCCATTTGTTATTCCCATAAATCTTGTCATGCATTTTATTGGGGCCTCCAAGTTGGGTTGTGTTTCACACCATTCAACGACCCAGCGACGTGCTCTCGTGACTTTGTACATGGAAAGCTTCTGGAAGCTCAGAGATTATGATTTGTGAATCGCTAAGTCATATTTCCTATTTCCATTTCTTTCTTTTTTTTTTAGCTCGTTTCACCTTAAAACCAATTTAATGCCAACAAAACCAAGCTCTTGACTGCTCATTTCAAAGTATTTTGAGTTTGATTTGAAGGCAGCAGATTACTTCCTTAAACTTTAGAAATATTTCATATTTGTCAAAGTTATCAGTGTATCAACAATTTGCAGCCAGCTGCCTGCTCCAGTTACTTTGTACCACTTTGCTACTAATTCTACTATAGGCAGAGGTCATCTCCGTGGCGACTGGTTGTGTGTGCCTGTGTTCGTGTGTGTGTTGAAGTGTGTGTTGTAGAGGTGCCCTGTCTGTGAGCTGCCTCCTGGGATCTCAAGCGGTTACAATGTTGCAGTGTGTGTCTTCATAGTAAGTAACCGTGCGCGTACCTCGGTGCCAGGTGGCCCTCCGAGGCCCCGGGCTGGGAGAACACCTGCCTCTGCACCGCCTGCAGCTCCGTATCGTCCCATGTGTTTCAGCTTCATGTTGTTGTTGAGTAACAGTTACTGTACCACGCTGCTGAAGGCTGCATGGAAGCATCAGCATCAACACAATACTGTATACACTTCATCTCCCCTGCTAGTGCTGCCTACCGCTAACTAGTATTGACCCACTAGACCTACGCTAAAGCCTGTATCAACGGGCCTTTTAACGTTTTACCACATCCATGCTTACATGTCCTACATGCCAAAACCTTGAGTTGACTGAGGTGAGTACATTTAACCTGTGTGTCGGACTAAATTCAAATTCACATCATTTGATCTCAAATATGTTTCTCAGGATTTTCTTCACCTCACTATAGACCGTTCTGATAAATAACTTTAAACATAAATAAATCACATAAATAAGGCAGTTTAATTCTAAATAAGCAGCTAAACTAATCTTGCTTGAAAGCCTTGCTTGGCTGAGACCCAGTACTTCCCATCTCAGCCTCTCTATTCTAGTAAAATCCACATCATTTTGGTGTGGTGATATACCTTTATAAATGACTATTAAATGTATTTAATTATGGAAAAATGACTAGTTTATTAGTTAAATTAACACATTTTGTTTCTAGATTATATATTTTCCCAGGCATTCCATTGAAGGACTACTTCACCCACAAAACGATCATTTGTAAATCAATTACTCACCCTGTGTTACCTTAAATCTTTGAGGAAGACTTTGTTTTTCTCTCATGCCTCCACAAATCAAAAAAATGGAGAAAAGTCTTGATGAATTGTAAATGTGGGCCGCCATTACCAGCAGCAAAACTATAGCAAAACATCAGTTTAAAATCTCTCACATAACTCATCCAGTAGGCTATAATCCAAGTATCATTTATCCAAGTGTGCTCACTTCTTCCCAAACACATCTTCGCTAAAACCTTTATTCATGCTTGAGCATAAACAGTGTCGCGCTTGCACAGGCACGGTACTCATCAGTGCGAGTCTAAAGTGCTTTTAAATAGTGAGGGGGTTTTTTTGGCGAAGATTTGCATGCTTTTATTGTTGAGTTTGGCTGACTAACTTTCTCAACTTTTCAACCTTTTTCGCTGAACGGTGTTGTACGCCGGAAAAGCTTGAGACCTAACTTCCACCAACGGTGTGGTGTGGCGCAAAAACGGGATGGGATGGGTCGTGGGACGGCCCGGCTGAAGCCAGTACCAACTGCTTCTACAGAATACCTGCAGCTACTGCAGCAATAGGTCCTGCTCGCTTCATTTCTGAAGAACCACACATAGCTCAATGATTCAGTGTAACAGTTATTAGTCAAACATGACGGAATAATGATGTCAATGACGGAAACAATAATATGATTTTGTAACTAATGATCATGCACCTGTACAAGAGGCCATTTTACAAATATAGATTTTCTTCTTCCCATAAGGTATGGGCTTTACCCTACAGTCCTGTCTGAATAATAGATTTAGCCCACTTCACAGGCCCTGAGTCAATCACATTGCCGTGCTCTGTGTTTTCTCTGGCTCAGTTCTCTCTCCTTTCAGAGATCCCATTCAGCTCCGAGCGAGAGCAGAGAGCGATGAATATGTTCTATTCCACTCAGTCTTTATTTTTAGGAATGAGTGGACTTACAGATGGCCTACATAAAACTGAATAGGGCTTCATTTTAACAGCGGGCCAGAGAATTGGCCGGCGTGCCATTGTGTGGTCTCTATTATGGGAATACGGGGGAGTTTAGTAATACAGCCTGTCCCTCGCTGTCCGTACACACGGCCAACATGATTTTCCATGATGATTTCTGAAATGGGTTTGTCCTCAGGGTTTGCGGCCGCGCTGCCACGCGGTTCAAAGGTCGCCGCTTCTGAAGAGGGGGGCGCGATTGTTTGGTTGCTGATATTTCATCTCAATCCCAAAACGATTAATTTGCTGCGGCCCGTCGAACCAGCTCCATCTGCCTGAGCCTTCAGCTAAATTGAAGAGGACAGGAATATAAGTTTGAAGAGGAAGCGTTGAGAATTAAAGTGGAGATATTACGGGGGGGGGCTCTCCCCATGAGATCAAATTAACACGAGCCACAGGAGACGTTCTTAAGACCAAGACGACGGGAAATTAATCAGAAAATGAAGGGTTATAAATTGGAAGGTGTCAAACTGGTAACGTACTAGTCTGTTAATACTGCTGGAGATTTCAGCTCAGTCTCCCGTCTCATTTTGACCACGGTGGCAGTCAGTGTATCCCTAAAGCTCTGATTCATTTTATTTTTGAGCACATAAGTACTTCCTGAAAATCTATGAGCAAATTTTTTTTTTCTCCACTAATTTTCCTCCGACGACATGATATTTTTGAATCCATGATGATCAGGCGGTCACAGAGGAATATTTGGTGTGCCTGACAGACATAGCAGACTGCAAGTATCAAAACTTGAGTGATGAACAACGGTGATTGTGAAGTTATCAGGGACCAACCTCACTGTTCCACCTGATGGCATTGGAGGTCTGTGGCTCAGGTGGTAGAGCACTCATCTCACTAGTCAGTGAGTGAGATTTTAAGATCCTTTTATTGGTGTGGACTCGTGCCTGAATACCTGTGGGATATGCCCTCAATGTATTTGCCCCCCACTGTGTTTAAAAAGTGGAAGTATTCATCGTGAAGTTTGTCGATTTGGCCGTCGCCATCTTGGCCTTTTTGCAACCAATGAACGGAGGTTACCATGTTTGGAATGCGGAGGAGTGACGTAGTGAGCCTGACTACTGATCTGGTAGCAGCATCAACCTGTCAATCACAGCGAGCCCGCCCTTAAGCATACGCCTCTTTATGGCCTATTTGACTCTAAATGGACCATAATTTACTAAATGAACATCATGCTGTATTGAAGAAGACGTGAAACTGGCGTGGAGACCATAAAACTCATGTTTGAAATGTTTACTGAGGTAATAAATCAAGTAAGAAGGAGGGTCATTTTCTCCTAGACTTCCATACATACCTGCTGGTCAGGAGTGAGAATGCAAGTTTTAGGATACTTCCGCATTGGCTTCACCCGGCAGAACCGGAGGTTGCCGCCTGGTTCTCCCTAGATCACTCGGGTCCTCTGACACTAGCCTGTTAGTCGTTTCCTGGGTGAGGACAACAGTCTACAGGAAAGCAGCTTTTAGTGTCCATGGTCCTCACCTCTGGAATAGCCTGCCAGAAAGATCTGAGGGCATCACAATCTGTAAATATCATTAAAGGAAATCTTAAAACATAACTTTTTACTTTAGCATTCTCTTAATCTTTATCCATTATATTTTAAAGTTACAACACAGTGTTGTTCACTGGTCATGAAACAGTCTCAATGTAATACTGATGCCTCTATATGAGCAACATAAGTAAACGAGACCATCAGCGAGAATATTTGCTATTTCTATGAAGTTATTCTTAATACCTTAATAAATCAAATGAAATCATGCAGGTTCACCAGGAACTCCTTCAGCTCAGACTCCAGCAGCGATCATTATATCCTTTATTTCCTAAATGATTATTTCCCTACATTGCTGTTCATTTCATTGTATTCTTAAGCACTTTGTATTTAAATTTAGCACAAAAGGCGAAAAAGATAAAGTTGAATTTCAGAGCAGGTTGTCCACTAATCACCGGTTTGGAGGTTCGACCTCCGGCTGCACCTGTTAACAGGGAAATTGCTCCTCATGGTCGGGCCAGCATGGTAGCTCGCTGCAATTATAAATCACTTTGGATAAAAGTTCTTTATAAATGCAGCTATTAACCATATGTGGTCATGGTTTTATGAATGAAAGTGAAGCTGGAAGCATTCATCACTTTGCGGCGAAAAAGCTTTTTCTTTTCATCATTTTTTTTTCTTCTTTAATTTAATTTAAAATGAATTCATGTTTGTTAATATAATTTTGTAATACTTTTAAATTGTATTTATGATAATTCATGTCTTATTTAATGGTTGGTCATGACATTCATTATTATAAAGTTTTCATCCATTCTGCAAAAACAAAATCTGTTTAAAGGAGAAGACAGAAGAATGATGCATGATGCTACGTGGTCATCAGTGCGGAGTCATCCAAACAGCACAACCATGTCATGTGTCAGTGGTTTGCAACCTTCTGGGCAAGAGAACAAAGCTATGTCTACCTGCGACCCTTCGTCACACGTTGCACATGATTATGAACGCTGATTTATTATTTTTTTCCACATGAAAGGATATTGCAACACTTCATCATTGCATTTACACTAATCAGATACATCACATCGGTAAATTGTGTTTGCAACAAATTAGGATTCATCCAGACAGGAAACACACCAGGGCAGGGAGCTAACACGTCTAATTCATGTCGTGCCAACAAAGGTTAGCTTTGCTCTTGTTGCGACTGGACGGATTCGAGGCGCTAGTTAGCCAGCTAGCGCATGATCAAGACAACATGATGTTAAAAAAAAAAAAAAAATAACATTTACCATGCGGTAGTGAACAATAACACAATCGGTTCCGAACATTTTCTGCCTATTAGAACCAATAACCAGCCACACAGTGTCCTGTGCTGCAGATGGAGAAAGTGGCAGAAAACAGCTTTTAGGTCTTTAATGTTTTTAAGGAAGTGATGGAGCAGCCTTTCTATTCCCAACCCCTCGCCCCCTCGATCTCTCACGTGCTCTAATTCATTATTAAACCCAGATGATCAGCCGTGAGCTCATGCACAAACGTTCCCACGAGGTCACATCGCTGTCCAGTGAAAACCAAATTTGCTTTGTTAAGTTGGTTATGGGTGTGGAAATACTCCTCATAGTCTAATAAAACCCTTCAAAAACATGCTTAGAACAAGGCTGTTTTTCTCAGTTCAGAAAAAGCTGACGTCGTGGAGGCACAGGGATGAGTAGTAAGGGATACATCCCTCATGATAATCAGCAGCTTTCACAGTCTTAAGTTGATCTATCAAACAGCAGAGCGGATACAGTGAGTCTGCCTGTAGCTAATCCTGCCAATGGGAACAGGATTCATCCTCCGTAATCTTACAGTAAGAGTTTAAACTTAAGAGGAATCCCACAGTGTTAAACACTGATTGCGTCCTCCAGAAAACGCTTGGTAACATTGATCGCATGTTTACGTCTTCACACTGTGTTCCTAAAGGTTTTACTGGCAACTCCCACAAACACAGATGAGGTCACTAAATGACAGAGGAGAGCAGGAAGTGGACACGTCTGACAGATATGTTTCCCTCAGACCCAAAACACAGATAACAGGAGGCTGGTTATCAGTGGGAAGTCCAGTTTCAGACATTCCCACAAACCGACGTCTGTCAACATGGAGGTATAGCCACGATAACGGAAAGAGCTCAAGGTGAAAGGACCAATTACAAACTGGTCCATGAAGACGGCTTGTGATGTTGAATAAATAGCGAGGAGGAGGTGGTTATGTTTAGGCACTGGCACAACTTGGTTTACTGCAGGAAAAAGTCTGCAGCAGTGACTTGAAGCATGAGGCAAGACATTCATGTGACCCTAACCTGAACTAAAATACTCTTTGTACATGAAAAAGAAGGACAATAAATGAATGTAGATAAATAATGGCACCCTGAGCAGTTAGGAGTTTGGTACCTTGTTTACCTCGCTCAGGATGTGAACTCCAGCTACCTAACTCAAGCTATTCCAGTCCTGAATCGGCTTTCAATCGGTTCCCAAGTCCCCTCAGAGAGAGCGAATATCAGTGAAATTCTATTAAATTTAGTTTAAAACCAACCCTTGCTCCTATAAATACATTCATATGCTACCAGTTTATTTTAGCCAATCAGGTTTTAGATGAATGCGTAATCGCAGCCCGGATCATGTTCTGTGGCCTCGTTTTGTTGGATGGCAGGAAGTACAACATTTATTTACTGCACAGGGCTTGTGGTAAGGGGTTTTTTTTTGGGGATGGATTGTGCAAAGAGCAGGAGTTTAACACCAGAGTCTGGGGTTGGCGGAGTCCCACGAGAGGTTCAAGCAATATTGGTTTGGGTCAAATATTATTAAATATTTATGTCTCATGCTTCATGTCACTGCAGACTTTTATGTATCAAAGCAAGACCATGATCTGCTGCACCATAAAAAGGTAAAACATGGCTGAAGTTGCTGTGAGAGGAAAACATTTACTGACACATTCAGTAGCGACATTTTGTGACTTGCCAGATGAGTTAATTGACGTTTTCATATTTTACTGATGAAAATGTAATCCGGACAGTTTTTATGCTCCTTGCAACATGTACTTGCTGTTGCAAGTC
Organism: Cebidichthys violaceus; assembly: GCF_023349555.1. Taxonomy (NCBI): domain Eukaryota; kingdom Metazoa; phylum Chordata; class Actinopteri; order Perciformes; family Stichaeidae; genus Cebidichthys; species Cebidichthys violaceus. The sequence goes on from NW_027176805.1 coordinate 565,897, forward strand.
AGCAGCACACAAGACAGGTTTGATAAACCACATCAGTGTCTGCATATAAAACTCTCCATGTGTATTTAGTGTTTACAGAATGTAAACTGATCTCTGTGTCCTCAATGGTTGCCGTGGTAATGGTCCATAAATACATTTCTTAAAATAATTTAATGAAATCTGCCAGAGCAGTGAGATGATTTCAGTGTGCTTCCGAGGCAAATTGAGTCGTTTCAAGAAACGCTAGGAGTGTCAGTATCTTGAAACAAGACGGGATTTTATGACTCAATCATATTGCTCAAGGACACTTCAGCAGGGTGGACACTTCGGGTTCAAGAATGAAGTGGGCCCTTGTGCTTGCAGTGAAGTCTCTCTAACCACTAAGGCCTCTCTTCTGTCCGTAACCACTGTTGGAGCTCCACTGCCTGAGAGTAAACAGCAGCGTGTCCTTCAGTTAGCACCTGACCACAGGGCCGCCTGAGAATAGACATGGCCTCCTGAGGACCAAGAGAGAGGGCGGCGGTGGACTTGGGTGTCACCGGCGGTTATGGAAGAAGAGAGAACCGGCCCTCAGAGGCATCTCTTTACAACAGCTGGATGTTTCATTGTTCACAAAGTGGAAAAATACTCTTTACTCCATGTTCCCGACGGGGCAGAGAATATGACCGGACGATCGTCAAAATATCCAACCTCAGAGCTGCAGAAGTGGAAAGTAACTAAATAGTTTTACTCAAGTATACAGTTTTAATGTTTGGGGATTTTTCTTGTGTTTTACTCTTTTTTTTTTTTTTTTAAATACTTTTTTTAAGTTTTCACCCAGCTGTGAAACTCGTCATCCGTATCCGGACTTTCACTTTTGATACTTGAGTGCAATTTTTCACTCATACTTATTTTCCAATGCAAAACTTCTACTTGAAACGTAATACTTTTACAGTGTGGTGTTGCTTGTACTCCACACATTGTACACACTGATGATGAGCTTCCTCACCATGAGTTACTCGGCCTGTGAGAAGCGTTGTCTAGCGTCTCCTGTAGCTCTGGAAGAGCCACAAAATAACCCTCATGATGTCATAGTGATGTCATCAGAGTAATCTTTGCTTGGGCTTTGCGACTACAAATCTATGACAGGAAGCCTGCGATACAAACTGGAGGCATGACGTTTGAAATAATTTCAAGTTGCATTCTGGAAAATGTAGGATCAAGTGTTTTGGAACTTTACCCCTTTCGAGGGAAAAAAATAACTTGGGGCCTCTGTTTCATCACTTTTGGCTCCTGATTAATAATTTTGTCTCTTGTGACGAGTGGAAATAATTCCTCCCACCACTGAGAGTTCATGGCCCCAATCCAGTCCCACCAGCAGCACACTTTAATTCAGACACCTGATAAAACGGTTTGTCTCACCGGACCAAAGAACGGTGTGTTCTTGACCTTTTTCCTGGAAATGTCTCATTGTGTCTGTGACCACGCTGTCCGAATTTCGCGATGGGATGTCTTAAACTTTTCACAGCAGGCCGCTGAGAGAGACGTGGCGAAAGTCACCGTAGAGACAGAAACACAAAGTGAGGAATCGAAGCAGACAGCAGGAGAGAGAGGCGTACGAGTGTGCGAGACAGTGTTCTTGGCGGAGCTCCCTGAAGCGCTGCACATTCCCGCAAGATTAATTGAAGCTGGTTTTTTTTTTTCAGTTTTGTTGTTTTTTTCAGTCAGCGAATTGCCTCCCGATTACAGAGAAACAGCTGTTCACCCACTTCCCCCGGACTCTGCCTGTGTGATTATGCATCGAGTGACAACCGCGACAAACATCCAGCGCTCGGCCTTCCCGCCCCTTTGTTGATGTTCTCTCCATTTAGCAAACTTGTCACTCGTTTGCGTGACGATTTAATAAAACAAATCAGACACGATAATTACAACGACAAAGAAATATTTATTAAATCTTTTTTTTTTTTTTTTCTTTTTTTTTTTTTAGTTAGTCATAGCTGCTCCAACACGTGTATTTACAAAGAAATGACCTTTTTGTAGAAAATTCTAGTGAGGGATTGAGCAGGAAACAGACATTAGAAGAGTTTAGATGAGTACAGGAGGGGTCATGGGGGTCATATAGGCACAAGTTACACTTACTACAATGTCAACAGAAATGTGCAGTTTTGTGGCACATCCAAGTCTAGTAAAGTAGCAAATAAACCTCCCCAATGCTAGATGCACTGACAAAAGCGCGCATCCTTTTTTTTTCTTTTTCTTTTTTTTTTTAAGATACAGAGGATGGAAAACAGACGCTGCAAAGCAGGGACACAGTGGTGTTAGCTTCAGGCTACACGGTATCAAAACCAGGTGAAGAAGAAGAAGAAGAAGTTCTTAGAACACATCACTCGTCTCCTCGTAGCACAGTTAGCTCGAGAGAACATGAATCACCGATATCGGAGGTGGAAAACAAGACTTCCTGCCGCTGCCACAAACAAACACGTTGAGCTTTCCACACCAATAAAAGCCAATCGCGTCTCCTGAGTCCTGCAACACAGACGTCCCGCCGCTGCCTGGCTTCGGAGACGGTTGGAGGTGAAGATCAGCGAAAGACCACTAGCAGACACAAAGAACATCCTGCACCTTAAAGACACTTTTGATGCAACAAACACAATAAACAAGAGTGTCTCTTTTTTTTCGTGGCGGGGAAAGGAGGGAAAACCGATATTCTTGCCCCGTCGGTTCTTTCTTCAGGCCTTTTGATCCATGATTGTGACCCGACCACACTGCATGATATGTGCCATATTTGCACAAACACATTTACAGACAGGGGTTGTTTTTTTTTGTATAAAAGACATATAAAATGAAACGAAGCATTATTATTTTTTTTTTTTATATATATCAAACATTGAATTTTTTTTCTTGCTAAGAACATTAATGTGCCCTTCAAAAGAGGTGTGAAAAAAGAGAAAGTATCTAACGCTGTATGTTACAACAGACTCATTGTTGGATACACAGTATCCACAAAACTAACAGATTGGTTTTTGCCGTTGCGGCGTGGCTAGAGGCAATGATTACAGTGACAGTGGACTCTTAATGGTGAACTAAAACGCACGGAGGCTGGTAGGTGTGAGGAGGACAAGATGTTTACTAATGTGCTAATTTGTGCCCTCAAATTAAAAATAATTTTCTCCAAAAAAAACTATTCTTACCCTCAAAATACATCATTTATTTCCTTAAAGGGACAGTGTGAAGGATTTGGTGGCATCAACATGGGGGACTGAGTGAAGAGGACCCGCTGTCTATGTAGATTCCAACAAGAATACTATATTCCATTTCTGCTAATAAATCCTTTGAAACGTTACACTACGGCCTTTTAAATGAACAATTCCTCCAAATCCTCCCGGCCACTCTTTGCTCAGATTTAATGACATTTCTATGTAGATTTCATACCGAGTGAAGGTGAATGTTCTTTGAGTTTTTGTCTGTGAAACAGAAGAGAGAAGACCGAAACATTTGAAATAATTAAATATCAGTACAGAATTAGATGTGATTATATATACATTTGAGAGCATAAATTACCTTTTTTAAAGGGGCAGAGCACTGATTTTACAAATCAACTTCAGTTAATTAACTCATCACAGAGAGACCGCTCAGCCTGTGAAAACACGCATGTTGCTATAGTGATGGAATGAAATACATAAAATAAAAATATTTGATGTCTTTTATGCAAGTGTAGTAATGCATGTAGCTGTGAAATGCAGCTTTCTCTTCATATTCAATTCATTGTAATGCAAACTTAAATAAACGTTTGCTTTGTGTGAGTAAAGTAATATCGCATGTAAAAAAAGTTCAAATGTTTCAATGTTTTTGGACAGCAGTGCAGTCTCCCGGTACTGTTACAGGTAGTCTTTGTCGGCCTCATCTAATTTTACCGACCTGCTCTTTTTCCACTATATGATTTCTATGATGATATCTGGTTTGCCGTCTGCCTGATTCCATGTGAATGTAGCATTCAATTATCCTTCTATCATTACTTTCTCTTTAAAAATTGAATTGTACGACTAAGACATTGATTTTCATTTTATTGTCATAATGACTTTTACCTTAAAAATGACAACTTAGTCTGAGCTTTAGTTTTATTCACCCTAAGATTGGTCCTAGCATTTATGAGCCGTGATCAAATTTCACACTGGTTCTGTCAACAGAAACGTCAAACATGTAAATGAGAATGACGATATTGTGACTCCGTTTGGCTGCATTAAAACACAGTGTATACTTGATCGCACGTGACCACTTCTCTCTCCCAAACTGCAAGTACGAAAAAGCAGCTTTTGATCTATACATTACATGTTCAGACCCTAACAAATGAAATGCATGATTCAAAATGAATTTGAAGTCGGCTTGTCGATAACTACAGGCGTTTATATATATATATATTCACAAGTGAATTTGACGCTTTAGAGGCGTGAGTCCATAACGATAGCGGAGCGAGGAAAAGAGCCGGGGTCATGCGTGACCCCCCCCGACCTTGGACGTGGGTGCGCTGAGCAAAGCTTTGGTGAGCAGGAGAATGGAAGGTTTTTTTCAGATTGCATTGTCAGGATTGGTCGATTGGGGGGGGGAGATCACAACCAGGTTGATTTAAATTAAGGAGAAGAGCAGCATGTACTAATTTAAAAGTGCTCATCATCACTGCGCATGACACGCCATTCCATCAGAAACCTCTCCCGTAAATGCAAAATAACAGGCGATCGTATCGACAGCGGAGCTGGAATAGATGTTTACAACATGCTGCTGCTTGGAAAACATGACTACTGATCTCAGCAGGAGCACTTCAGAGCTTCACATCTCGCTCTCCTTTTCTTTGCTGTCTCAGGTCCACCAGCGCAGAGTTTCAGTTTGCCCTAACAGAACAGGACACCTCGCTCTGCTTATGCCGTCTCTGCCGGTGGTCAATTTATTTATTTTTTTCATTCCAGAAATAACCGGTACGAGGGTGCCCCCGGTGTATTTTCTGTACAGACGCCACTTTACACGACATCAAAGAGGGCAACTGAATCACGCGCCATGCCCTGCCCCCCCCCCCCCCCCCCCCCCCCCCCCCCCCACACACACACACACACACACACACACACACACACACACACACACACACACACACACACACACACACACACACACACACACACACACACACACACTACTACCACCTGCTCTGTAACTCGGTCACTGTCTCACCTAAACATCTTTAGCCACAGAAAACTTGTGCTGCTCGAGTCAAAAAAAGAAAGAAAAATGACCTCATGTTAGGCATGGACACATCCCTGAACTTTGTAGGAAATTTGTCTCTATATACAATAGTTGTGTTATGACAGTGATTCACAAAAGCAATAGTGTAAAGAGTAAAACTACATTTGTGACATTTTTAATGACATAATCAAAAACAGAAATATTCTACGATTACTACACCCTGATAGCACATCAGACTTTTTTTTTCTTTTTCCTTCTGGACTTTGTTAAAAACAATTAAAAGAACATATCAGCGATCAATCCAAACAGATACATAGACCGTTCTCAGTGTTTTTCGTATGATTGTATCAAAACAACGGTGCGACGTGAACTAACTTAATGGGTAAGTGTAATTGTTTTGTTTTTGTATTGCCTTTCTACTGTACTTACAGACTAAACCAGAACAGAAAAAAAAGCACGAGGACTTCACAATAAATAGGAAAATACATTTTGCCTGGCAAAATACCATATCCACTTCAAATATTTTACTGTACACTCGTGTTGGCTGCTACAATTGAATTAGGTGATTTGTTAAAAAAAACAAAAACAAACACATTAATTAATGGATCATTAATTCGGCCCTATCCAAACACTAAAAGATGAGTGCCTCTTTAAACTTCTTTACTCTCAACATCCGACTCCTTTACAACCTGAGAGGAAGGTTAAGTCATCAGAGGCCCACGCCCTCTGCAGCGTCTCTTAGTGACGACATCCGTCTCGCTTTTCTTTCCGTCGGCCTGTACGTGATGCGTCGCTCCCGGATCTTCTTCCAAACATCTTCCGCCTTGACGTGAGATTGTAATTATGTTGCATGTCGGGGGTTACGTGATGTCTTCCTGAACTAAAAACAACTAAAAAAAAAAATTTTTTTTTAAAAGTCTGTAAACTTCTGAGGGATCCTGCTGTGCTTCTTTGCCATTCAAGCGGAAGGGTGTACTCACTGGCTGTGTAGTTTGTGTTCTGCGCGTGTATATGTTTGAAAAGCATGTACGTGTGCTTGTCTTTTAATATCTGCATACTGTGAACAGCAGCGAGGCCAACACGTAAGAGACTGCGCCTCTTTCACCTCGGGGCGCCTCGACCGTCGGCACCCATCAAAAAGTCAAGAATCACTCTAGTTGTCGAGTCAAAAAAACAACGAAGGCTTCAGCGTCGAAGTCCCTTCCTCTCTCTTTTCACTGAGAGAGATTGTCAGTGTTTTTTTTTGTTTTTTTTTATTATTATTATTTCAAAAAGTGCTCCTTGAGGGGAGGGGTTGCAGGGTAGGGTGGCCTCTGGTCCAATCAGGACAGTCCATTCCGGGGGGATTCCTCAGACTGGGCGCTATAAAGACAAGATGGCCGCCAGGAGTATGAGGGCGGAGCTGAGCAGGAGGACCGAAGTGTGGCGCCGACCGACGGAGTTCACGTCCCTTCGAGCCGGCTCTGGAGACTCGTGACCGATGCCGTCTGGAAGGAAAGAATTGAAAATGAAAACCGGCGCTGGTTAGCCTAGCTTAGCAGGAAGGGTGGAGCAGGGCAGCTTCTTTTGATTAACAGTCAAACATCTGCAGATTGGATATTTGCTATAAAAAGTCCGTCATTTACAAATGAATAATTACATGATTATATGCCAATAGTAGACAGTATGTGCATGTCAAATAGATTCACGAATCATGGTGGATAAAATTCAAGGAAAAGAAAAAAACATTATCAGCAGTGGTAACAAACACGCACAAATGTTGTTATGTACTGTATTTTCCCACCAACCTCTGGGTTCTAGGGAGTTTTGACTGTTGTCGTCAAAATCGACCCCTTCCTGCACGGTGCCAGGGCTTTTCACACAATTGTCTTTGAAAAACAAAGAGGAGAGAGGATATGAAGATTAGAGAAGTCGAACGTCACTCGCACACAGCCCGATCACAAGCCGGTGCACAATAGAACGGGGCCTAGACTCAACAATCTGCGACTCACTCTGAGGCCTGACGAAGACTTTGAGTCGAAGGCAGCTCCTTCTCCCCTTGTCGTCGGTGATGGAGGCTGTGGAGACATCGCGCAGGAGTTCAGAACAAAACACTTTAAACATGTTACCCACACGCTTCCATTTGAAAATGCCTTCCTCGATCTAATCTTGCTTTGTGTGATTATGGTTTATAATGGCAGTTGTCGTATTTCGCTCAATGACATTCATCCTCCGGAAACAAAACTGTTTTGTTAGAACAAATGAAAATAGAAATTAGAACGCCGTCACTTTCATATTCTACTAAACTTACAGTACAAAAGAAATCTCTTTAATGTACAAACCTTTTAAATCAAACTCGGGACACAAATCAAACACTCCAAAGTGTCAGAATTGCGCCGTATCACTTTTTTTGTACGGCTGCTTGCGTTTAGACATTCAACATTTGAGAAATCTGGTAACTTTTCAAAGAGGAGACAGACGACTTTTCCTAAAAGTCCTGATAGTGGTAAAATGACCTTTCTGGTCTGGTCAGTGCGTATAATGAAAGTCTTGAAAGAAGGCACACTGTATGTTGGACCTCGACCGACCTTTGATCGCCCATGTCTCAAGACCCCACGGCCACCTGATCTGCATCTCGAAAGGCAACAGTATTGCATAGTCCGATTCCAGCCCAGGTTTTGTGGTCCTATAAACTTCTGAAAACCCACTCAATATTCTCCATTCACATCCACTTCACCTGAGACCTCTTCACTCTCTCAAATCTACCTTCATTCATAAACATCGGCTAAACTGTAGAGTTGAACAATCTGACAAGGTCGATTTTTTTTTTTTTAATTATTTTTTTTACCGCTCCATCAGAGGTATCCACACTTATCCCCTTTAAATACAGTCTGAAGAGCTTTACCTCTCCTTCTGTACTCCCCTCTCATCGTGATGTGAAAGCCTTTCTGCTCCATATTTTATGATATGAAACAACTCAATGTCACCCTCGCATTTCCAAGTCTAATTTGGCCAGGGGCAGTCATTTCTGCAGATGAGTGACATGCTGTTATGCCCACCTGCAAAATCTAATTTCCTCTGTTTCCTGATTGTGAAAGGCAAAGATTAAAAACTTTTTCTTTGCTTGCTGGGTTGCTGTGATTGTTTTGCAGAACTAACAAAACAAATTAGTTTCAAGTAGGGCAGGGGACCAAGTCGCTAATAGAGCGCCGAGGGTGTCTCCAGCAGTGACGAATGACTTCGACTTCTGTGTGCGCTTTTGTCAACAACATTTTTATGTCTTGTCTGACCTTATGTTCATCCCACTTCAGGTTTTCTCCCTTTTCTTTTCCTCCCTCCTCATGGGCCTCCAAACTCTGACCTCTGTGATCTCCTGCTGCCATGCCGAGTCTCTCAAACTGCTTTTAATCTGACCACAAACAAACACACACACACACACACACACACACACACACACACACACACACACACAACCTGGAGGGTGACAGTGTGGCCTGTCCATAGTTTGTCCACAGACACCCCTCTATCCTTCCACCCAGACGTTTCGCGTGATGGATTCTGTCCGTGCGGTGAATTCCCCGATAAAAGCAAACCATGTCAGTGTTTCCACTGTCGCAGATGACTCCGGCTCTCATTTCAAAAGGCACTTTATCAGATGCCGCGCGGCTGTGAGAGGAGATAAAAATCCTCTTTATAACTTCACCACGAGAGGAATATTGGAAGTGAAGCAGCAGAGGGAGGAAATAAACGAGAGAGAGTCGGTGTCAATCACGGCCGCTTCTGTCTGTGTCAGCGGGTATCGAGTAACTTACCTCACACTCCGACGGTGGCTGGAACAGACGGGAGAATTCACCGTCTCAGATTCTGCCTCTGAACTCGACTGGCCCAAACCCCTCCTGTCTCTGTCTCTCTTTATGCCTCTCATGCTTCTGTTTCCTTGGCTGCCGTTATCTATCTCTAACTTTCTTTGACTGCTATAAAAAAAGTGTACTTCTGCAGTTTTGCAAGGACGTCTTGAGGGACCGATGTATCAAGACACATTGTAAGACAAAAGAAAGCTCCGATCTATATATATATATATATATATTTTTTTTTTTACATTTAAATGATTGATATTTTAGTCTATAGAATGTGTCGCGAAAAGTGACATCCTCAAATTGCATATTTTGTCCGATCAATAAACCAAAAAAAAACAGAGAAAAGCAAGAAAATTGTCACATTTCAGAAGGAATTAGCGCTTGATAAAAGACTAAATGGTAATTTTCTGAATCACACACATCAATTTGTCCAAACAGTACACTACATCAGCAAGCAAGATGTATTAATCTGCAAGTAACCATAGCAAACATGCATATGTCTCCCACTACACTGTAATTAACTCAGCTTACTTATTAACAGACATATGTTAGAAGGAAACAGTCTGTAAGACATTTGCAGTAACAGTAGCTGCCGTTGTTTTTTCAGATGGTAAAAAAAAGGCAAATTAAAAGTATAAAAAACCAACGATTTTAAATAAAACACAGCCACTCTTGTTTTATTATGGTAATTAACCATGCTAGGAGCAGGGTAATGCACCCTGGGGTGTCATATATCGGGAGACCTCGTCATACATTATCTCTCGTGTGCCATGGGCAGCTTGTTAGTGCTTTGATGGTTGTTAATGTGGAGACGGTAGCACATTCTGCTGGGTTTTAGTACTTTTGGCCAATCATTAGTTTAGACGCGAGGTCATTACACATTTCCAACACACTCACAAACACCGGTGCTTGGTCAGTGGGCCTACGGCACCAGTTTTGGACTAAGTGTGCGCAACAAAACTACTTGTTTAGTTTTGGTTAAAATAAGTATGCTTGTTACGTAACAGGCTAGAAGTAGGCAACGTGAGTGTCAAAGGACACCAACAGCCGTCTCCTGAGTCAAGTCCTGTGTTTGTTTGACCCAACCGTCCACCTCGACCTCCTCTGACCAAGCGGCGCTACTTGACAAGTTGGGTCGGGTTTGGATTATTTGTCAGGTGACGTCACTTTTATGAGATGTTTGAAAGATCTGAGGAAGATCCGTCATCCTCCAAAATGTTGTTTTGTCTGTTAATAAAACGTCCTAGTTGCAGCTGCGAACACTGTGCCGGTTCTTTTCTTCCCTCTTTGTTTTTCTGTTACTCACTCTCGTTTTATTAATCTTTCGCTGACATTGTGTCACACTGTCTTCCTCTCGTCTCACTTTCTCACCCTCTCTTCCTCCCTCCCCCCCCGCACCACAATCCCCTCACAGATTCCAACTCGCACACAATTACCCGACTGTCTCTCTTCCGTTCTCTCATGTCTGCCACGGAGGTCAGAGTCTGGGTTTTCTGTCCTCGAGCAACACAGCCGTGCTTCGCCGTGATTGTAACTTCAGCTCTGACTGCAACTCTAGACCCAGCGTTAGTCAGGTCACCCGGCCGCCGCCTCACCATGACAACGATAAACCTCTCATTTCACACGCTCAGACACATGTTTACACGTTCCGTCATGTGCTGCGGGGGACGCGTGATCGCTGCGATCGCACATTCGGTACTGGCTACACACATCGTAGATCACTAAACGGGCTGGGATGCCTGTGTAAGGCCGGGCTTCGGTGTGACTGAGGTGAATTAGACAGATCCTGATTTAAATACTGTGAGATCAGATGTTTTTCTTGTGATGATCGGTTTATCTTGGGGAACAAAGCCCTTTTGTCTTTGCTTCAGCCCCGAGAAGCTAGAGGGGAAACTGTCGGGGCTCTGTGCCGGGGGGGGGGTTCATGTCATTATCGATGTAGATCTGCACTGGCTGTACGGAGCGGGACCCGGGCGTTTGAAGCGCGAGGGCTTTACAGGGAGACAGTCATCTCTCTCACACAGGGAGAGCCAGACTCTCAACTGTCTCCTCTGAAAATTGGATTTCTATCCCCTGAGATTAGGATCAGGCTTTCCCCGCTCCGCTGAGGCTCTATTAGAAAAACATGCCGCCCTCTGAGGCCACGAGAAGCTCGCAGCGCAGACCTCGTCGTCATCTCGGTGACCTTTGACCTTCTCGGACCAGCCGCAATACTGATCCCCACACCGGGGCGGCTTTTCCTCTGGGTGTTTGTCTGTCTGTCTGCCAGACGGGCAGGCCCTCGGCCAACTGCAGGTGTCTATTTGACGTCTCTCCTCCCCCCCTGCCGGGGGCGAATGATGAACACCACGGAAGAGGACAAAGGAGTGTCTGTCTCCACTGAGACAAGCAGACATGAATCTCCCCTTCAATGTGTGTCATTTACATGCCCACTTAGAGATTCCAAAACCATATTATATGTACAACACTGGTATTACCTATCAGGTATTGTTAGGCTTTGTTAGAGCAAGATACAGTCAACATGAGATTTGACACCAACACCGGCAGCTGATAAAACACAGTTTACTGTAAGGCAACCAGCGATCCTGGATGTGGATGACGCTGCTGGAGAAAAAAAAAAAAACAAGGGTCCATCTGGAAAAATGTGATTTCCATGTGTGACAGCATTACTATTATTATAAGCTGCAATGTTCCAAAAAAACAACTAAGAAGGTCTTGGGCAACTGCATTAGAAAATATCTGGTTCTTTGATGAGTGAAAGGTACGAGCTGTGGACATTAAAACTGTTTTGGTACAAAAGCTGCACGCATCAATATGTCTATGCTAACAATGGATACAATTAGCAGTTAAAGTGCCAGATATTACCAAAAACAGGGCTACAGATGATTGCTAATGTTGCATAAAATCATAATATGTCAATGTTCTGCATCTCTCCAAGTGGCCAAAAACAGTAGTCAATGCTGCTACCATGAAACATTCTGAATTTGTTGCAACTACTGATTCTGACTAGCTTCTTTACAGCAACGGCAGCAAAGGCTCATGGGTATTGTAGTAGCTAGACAAGAAAAAATATGATTTCTCAAAAAAAATCATTGAAATATTTATATAGCTATTGGCCACAACATAAATCAATGGTATTGTTACATGATCCAGGTAAACCTGCATTCTATGTAGAGGAAATCAGACGTTACTATTAAAACTTCCAAAGAGAAACGTCTCTTCTTTCCGACTTTGAACTCTGTACAATGTGAAGACAAATGTGGATATTATGTGAAATGTTCTGACTATACGGCCTTGGTATGATGCCTTAAAGGCCTATAAGGTGTCTGTCTTTTGTTATGTCTTCCCATGCTCGGATCATAAGTTCCCAGAGGGAAGACAAGTGTCTTTAGTGAACAAGGATCTGTTGGATGAGTCATTAATCTGAGTCAGCGCAACATGGTCCATATGGCCTGAAACCGCTCAAAGCCATGAGGACTGTCTCTGTCTCTCTGCCTCTTTCTCTCTCTGGATGATCAATCATCATCAAATATTACAAGAACATCGTCATGAAACATTCGTTTCACATCAACTAGAGCCAAGTGAACAAATTAGGCAATCTAGGTTCTTTCTTATCGACATCCAAGGAATTGCAAAAACATCAACAGTTATGTGGCACGGCTAGCAGACCACAATTTCCCTAAACAACACAGTCATGTTTATGCAACGGAGTCGAGTAGACTAGCCAATGGACGCAGAAATCCAACCGAAACATCTAGTGAAGGGCAATACATCACAATACAGAATACTGAAACAGAAATACAGCTTTAGATTTGATTTAAGACACATGAGGACTATCTTGGTGATTGTGTGATCCCAGAAGCACGCGTGTAGCACCGTCCAAGATCAGAAAGCGTTGAAAGACACGATGAGAACAAATGTGATCTTAAACTCCCCTGAGCTTTATGAAAAACCCAAAAGTGGAGGTTGCAAATCATGTCAAGAAGAAGAGAAAGGAGTTTGGCTCATCTGACCAGTCTCAAAGTTTCAGGAACCTTTTCAAAAACACCTGTTCTGGGTCAGGAAGCAAGGCTAAAAAGTTACACTAATTCTGCAATGACTGTATGTAGAAAAACTTTCTCCATACTTCCTCTACCTAGTCCCTTTTGGATTTGATCTTTATTTTCTACTTTGTTTGTAATGCCAAGGTTGCGCTGACTTTTCATTGACTTTTGCACTTCTTACTATAAAGTTTCTCTGACCAGTGTCGGCTAAATACCGAAAATCAGCCATGGAGAGCCCTGTATCTCCTTTAGTCCCCCGTAGGGTCTGACTTTACTTATGAAAACACAAGACTTCCCAGCTGTTTGTTTTCCCCGAGTCTTCTCACGAGGAGGAGAAAACTGAGCTCTGCCAGTCCTCAACAAAAGACACTTCAAACAAGACCTCGACGGTAGAGATGTTTTGCTCCCTCTGGCTTGTATTTTGGCTTGGCGCTTAGTCCAAGGACTTGCAACAACAAAACCCGAAGATAGCTGCTGTCTTTTTGCAAGATTCAAAAATTAAATCGATATCGATCTTCTGATTTAACTCCCAGTTAAAGTTTTGTATCAGAAATGTTACTTTTCTACTGCTGATACCTGAGTTTCAGTAATGATACCGAAACAACACTTTTTGGGTACTTCACTTTCAGTAACATAAACACTTTTCTTTCACATGAAAAGTTGTCACATGGTAAATGTTTCAACGCAAGCAGCCGTACAAGAAAAATATGTAAAATTGGTTTTACATATTTGATTCAATCAAACAATCAGTGAACTCGTACTCTGTAGTGTTTTGGTCTATGTCAAAAGTACAATCATTTCAGTAAATAAAAGATAAGCATACTCACAGATATAGTAATACTCTCTGCCCGGGCGAAACTCAAAGCCTAAGGAGAAGGGAGTGAAGAGCTGGAACTTCTCTGAGAACTTCAGCGGTCCGTTCGGCGACAGAGGCCTGTTGCACTCCCAGCGTTTGAAGCCCTTGGCGGTGTGGTCGCAAGAGCTGTAGCCATCGTAGTTCACCATGTAGAGGATGTAGCGCTCGGCCCGGTCGTCCGACACCGGCCCAACGTAGTGCGGACAGTAGACGTCGAGGTAGTCGTTGATGCAGACGTCGATGTGGTAGTCGCCCCGGTAAAACCTGGAGGACGGAGAGATTGAAAAGAGGCAAATGTAAATATGTGGTTTGTAAAGCAAAACATCAAATCTGCGTGAAAATAGCAGTATTCCGGGTCAAATCATGAGGAACATACAGTCCTTCATGACTGTGACATTTGAATCTTTGCAAATGTTCTGACGAAAGAAATGCCTTCATGTGTATAAGACCTGAATGATGCACACCTATGACCTCAAGCAAGAACATTTTTGTATTCTTATCTTAACTTACTCTTACTTTTTTTTTTTGTTCGACGGGCTCGTACGAGCGCTCCACTTCAGAATGAATATGTTTGTATGCGTGGGTTCTTGCTTGAGGCCCATTGTGTTTGAGTAACACTGGAAAGTTCCCAGGGCACCTTTAAGCCGTTCAAGTCTACAGCTCTGATGTAAATGCAAACATGCTTTTATTAATGTGCCTTTCAAAGAAGCATGTGAGCCTACATGACTGGATTTAATTGTTTCCAATCCACAGTGAGGGCACTTTTCTGTATATCAGCAATAATAATACCATGATTAATCTGTTATTGGTGAGGTGATCGTTCTTTACGTTTATGTATGCAATGATAATTCCCATGCGATCTCTGAACTTGACCTTTTTTAATGATTTATTAACCCAATGGAAATATGCCGAGCGCGCATGTTCTCTCTGCTGCAGCCTGCTTTGTACTCGGCCAACATTCAAGGAGCGGCGATTTGCTCAAGGGTACATTGGCAGCAGCTGCTTAAGTGGGAGGACGGTTTCTCATTGATTTGCTCGGGGAGTCTCTCCCCATCACGCTCCGCGATGACGCGTCCTCCGAAGAGTTGCGAGTGCTCCAACACCTGATGACGAGGGATGATACTTCGGGTATCTTAGCGAGGCCGCAGCTGAAGAAAAAGTTCCCATAGGTGCTCGGGAAAACTCTGTCCGGGGTGTGAAAGAGACATTCTCCGGCTCTGGTTCTGTTTACACGATCTCATCATGTCAATCTCAATCTTCGCGAGCCTCTTGTGAGACTCAACCGAAAGCCGCTGCAACACACCCGCCCCGGCAGAAACCTCTCAGGACGCACGCGAGTCGGCTCTATAAGCCATATATCAATGTTGGTGCTTGGCAGCGATGACTTATGCTGGTGCTGAAATTAAAGTCCCCTAGCGTTACAGGGCTAATCCCCTGGTTAGCATGTGCCTTTAGCAGCGTTAAGAGGATCCCCCTGTAGAATGAGATTTTCATTAGCCTGATATGACAGCTTGATGTAGGAGCCCCTCGTGGAATCTCCGAGTCTGGGAAAATGAGGCCTGTTCTCAAGCCTCGCCTTGAAACGGCCCCCGAGATTTTTCGCCTGGTGTTTACTGTAAACCGAGTGGACACAGAAGTGAGGGGGGGGGGGGGGGGAGAAAGAGCAGTGGCGAGATATGCCAGGTATTCATTCCTGAGGAGAGTGATTGGAAACACATATTCCCATAGGCGCCGTATAAGGTTGCATTTCTGAGGCTTTTAGCGGAGGCGGATTACGTTTGGACGGCCCACTGGTCGTGTCTCTATAGCTGCTAATGGCCCGCGGTTCAGTATCACTGACATACTGCGGATGTCTTCAATACTCCACCTCTGTTCATTGACACAGTGAGGGCCGACGGGGGAGACATGCCAGATACCGTGTTGGAGCACGCAGCGCGGCTGATGATGAGATACGGGAGGGAAGGGGGGGGGGGGGGGGGGCAGCACCAGTCAGCTGATCTGAGGCCAGGTGAGACAGGGAGGGAGGGAGGGAGATTCGGCTGTTGCTGCTGACACGTTCATGTTGGGGGGTTTTTTGGGGGGGGGAGCGTGAGGGGGAGGTGTGCGCTCGCCGCGGCCTGCTGGGGGTATCATGTTGTCGTTACACAGATTGTGAATGTGCCACGGGATTAGTGGCCGTCCTACTGGGTTTGCCACAAATGAGCGGATGACGTGTGTGCATGCCGGAATAGCGGGGTGTGTGGGTGTCTCATGGCCATATTCTAATCTTTTTCTCTCTCTAATTATAGTCTGGTCAAATGTGAAACCAAAGTCCTTGTTTTCGCTTCCAGTTTTTTTTTTTTTTTTTCCTTTCCCCCCCCTTTCAGCACCAGCTGGGCGCTTTGGCTCCAGGCAGTCACAGCATGGCCTCCCTTAGCCTCTAGTTTCAGAGCCGCTCGCTGATATTTTGACTACCAGGGGTCAACCGGCTCCACAGTATCATGTCCTCAGCCAGAAGCACTATGGGGTAGCCTGCTTTGTCCCACCGACCCCTCCCCCGTGTTTTTACTAAGCCTTAAATGTTGGTTTCAACCTCACAAGTGTCAGTGGCTGTCAATCAAATCGGACCCAGGAGAAGCAGTAAAGATTAGTTGGGATTAAGAAGAGTTTGTAACTAAAGCTTTTGTGAGAGAGCGAGAGGTGGAAAAAAAGCAATGTTGAACTTTGTCCGGACGTGGATCCAGAGTTGGAGTTGGAACAGCGTTCACTCCTGTCATCATCACGCATCTCATCAGTCTCCAGTGACCACTTCTGATTGGATTTCATTCTATGCTTCAGAGCAGAGACTTAGTTTGAATTTTCGTAATTCTGTAGCTCATTGAAACTACTTTCATCCAAAGAAAAGTTCTCGTAACATGATTGACGGTGACCTCTGGGAACTTTCCAGAGAAGTCATGAAAGTGGCTCTTGAATTGTAATTTTCAGTCCTCTGAGCGCAGGACATATTACTAGGGAAATGAGCAAATCGAAAAAAAAGATCAGGAAACAAGAATTATTATTTATTAACAAAGAATTGTTGGTATTTCCTGTTTATAGTTTAACAACATTGCTGGATACATTGGTGAATTAGTTCATTATAATTTAGTTGAGAGGCTGCTGCACCTGTTGCCTTACGATCCTGAAGCAAGATTCACAATCATTTCTCAATCTAATTTGTGAAAAACAATAATCAAATCTTGAGGGCACCATGTGACATAACGGTATGAAAACCACACATCATTTCTTTAGTCATCAAGATACCTATATGGACAGCACCGAGTCATCACTCATGCCATGACCAAACAGTCGGTCGAACGCTTCATCTGAACCTTCCTGCCACAAAAGACCGAGACATACAAATTCCTACAGGATACAAAATATTATAGAAACAATCTGGAGCAATAAGAAAAGACTTTGTGGATGGCAGCCAGGGACAAGGAAGTGTAAGTGGGGTTTAAGATAAAGAATGACAATACAAAAACAAAATACAAGTGTTCCTCAGCCACATGGGGGCGGGGGTTGCAGCTATGGCTGAGGGCGACGTGTCTCTGTGTAAAATCAATGCTTCCCTCTCTGCCTGCAAATGTAGTTTGGGCGATCGGTCTCTCATTCCTGCCTCGGAGGCATATTTATATTCCCCTGTCCATTTATGATCGCTTCACCAGAGAGGGATTTGGATGGCAGTTCTGAAAGGGGCTCAAATGTGGCCAAACACATGTACAACCTAAATCTAGAAATATGGGCCGAAGGTGTTTGTTACAAAAGACTATAAAACGCACCGTGAGAGTAGCGAGAGCGCCAACAGATGAGCCAGATGTGTGCCAGATGGATGTTTTTGAGTAGCAGCAATGAAATATTGATAAGACACGGACCCATAAACACACAGCCCGGCTCAAGATGCGGTCGGATAAGATGACATTTCATCGCTCAATGTCTTCTGATTTCTTCTTTTGAGGGGCCAAACCGGAGACTTTCTCCTGCTGATCTCTACTGTGATCTCTGCTATCTGTACCCTGAGACCCTGAGAGCATCTGTTAACCCCCGTGCCTCCCCTGCCGTGGCCTGGACCCGAGCGTGAGAAACCTTCATTCGTTTACCGAGCTGTAAACTGTCGGCAGCGTTCGCAGGCCTCAGCAACAGGGTTTCTTCACTTCCATTACCAGCGAGATGTATTCATCTGTTTTTCGAAAATGCCTTTGTTGTTACAGGCTATTTAGTGAGTCATTAAGCCTTCACGGGGCTGATCGTGGCAATTTCAACTGTTGTGTTTCCCTTTCGGCGTCACTCTGAGCAGCAGGGCGCTCTAAAAGCTGATCGAGGGGTTCGGGGTAGTGTGGGGGGGGGGGTTTGATGGCAGGAGGCAGAAAGAACGATCAGGCCAACAAACAAGAGCACGGTTCAGCAGCCCTGTGTCGGTTCGAAATGTGTCATAATGAGCCATTAACAAAATAAAAGCACCTCAATCCATTTGTCTTGGGGATTAATGATCCCCGATTGGCTGAATTACTCGCGGCCAGTTGGAGGGGCTTATCAATGAATCAGTAACTGGAGCTCTAAACAAAGCACACATCTATGGGTAATCCCTCTTTTCAGCGAGCTACCCAGCTTGTTTGCTTTCTTCATCCCCTTCTGCTGTGTTATTGTCTCTCTGTGGCCTGGCACAGGTACGGTATGGCCAGAGCCAGTAGAGAGAGAAAGGGGAGAAGAGTGGAAGAGAAGGATGTAGGGGACAAGGGGGAAAGTAAAAAGGGCAGTAGAAGGAGAGAAATAGAGGAAAGGTGGAAGAAGAATGAACGCATGGCTTTAGTGTTCACAAAAACTAAATTCAAAGCCCTTAAACCTCCCCCGAATTCTGTATATTTGCTCTGTTTAGTACCAGATTACATAGATTTAAACTCCCTCTCCATGTTCTGGTGTAGAAATACTGAATTCCTTATGTATTTATTTTCTTTATTTAGTTGCTGTGAATTATAATGAGAAAAACAACAACTCCCACACAGTCTCCATTACAACTGATATTTGTCCACGAATAGATATACACACATTTTTCAGACACTTTATGAAGTTGTGCTTCTTATTGTGTTGACATTTTTTTTTTGCCATTAGAGTGGTCACATTTGAATATTATAAAGAGTCTATATTTAGGCAAAACTGTAGATCCCCACAGGTGTGCTGAAAACTCAAAATTCCACTCAAAATACAGCAGACTTGAACACCACAATATGTCCCTGTATGGTTGAAGAGAGGAAGTAGAAGGGAGAAAAAAAGGAAGATTGTGGGTGGTGACAAGATGGAAGACAGTAGGAGAGGAAAATAAATAGCAGGAATGAGGAGGTGGAGAAAATAGAAAATTGTGAGGAAAGGGAAGAGAAGGATGGACAAAACAAGAAGTGAGAAGGAGAGAAGAGGAAACAAAAGAGGAGGGAAGGAAGGGAGGAAAGAAGAGAGCAGGGAGGGAAGGGAGCAAAAAAAAGAGATGAGGAAGAAAAAGAATGTGGAGAGAAAGTAAAAGGGAGGAGGAGAAGAGGATAAAGCCCTCCTGTTGTTTTCCTTATGAACACACTTGGGTCAGACAAGGGGCAGCTTCCCAGGGTTATTCCACAAAGAGAGAAAAGAGGAGATGCTTTCAGCCCACAGAAACACATGAAGCTCCTGTCCTAACACACACACACACACACACACACACACACACACTCATAATGTCTGCACTGAAAAACACGAGAGCACACAAACCACAGACGTCACGTTGCTTCTATAACGAAGTCCCTCAATTTACTCCTCCACAAAACCTTTTTCTGTAGTTCCTGATTACAGCCTCTAGGGGGAACTCTTTATGGGGCAAAGAAGGGGTAACCATGCCCCCGGTCATGTGACGTGATGTCACCAGATGGGGTCCGTCTATCCCGTTGCCCTCGGGGTTGGGAGGTCTCGATCACCCTCCCTCCACCTGTCCCATCATTCATAGCTGGTTCGCCGGCGGGAAGTTAAAGGCCATTATTACTTAGTTAGGCTAATTATATACACACATATGTCGGCAGACTCACAAACACACACGTACACGCAGAATGTATTTGAACACATAATGTGTCTGCCAGGGGGGCTCAGTCCGACTGGGCGTTGACAGCAGAGAGATGGGAGGGGGGGGGGGAGCCTGTAAAGTATAGACAGTTCTCTGTTTCTGTGTGTTTTTTTTCCAGCTGGGAACACAACCAGGGGAGGTGAATAATTGGCCTCAGATTGAAAACACATTGCCGCTTGTGGGAAGGCACCTTGGGTAGTTAAAAAATAAAACAGAGGCTGGAGACGGAGATAGAGAGAGCGAGAGAGTGGAAGCAGCGACAGGAAGAATGAGAGCGGATGGTCTTGTTTATGGATGCTGGTGGTCCTGACTGTGCCAATCGCTAACTCGTCCTTCAATGCAGCTGCAGCCACAGTGTGTGCCAGGCTGGTCCACGCAGACAGAGCCCGTGTTATGTAAAGCTTCATGTATATTCTAATCTCTTGCAAACTAGGCCCCGTTGTCTTCGGGCCTTCGCTGGGAGAAAAACTGACACAATACTTTTTTTTGTAGTTTTTCTACAAAATCCTTTTTTTTTTTTTTCTCCACTTAAAAAACAAGACGTTCTCAAAAGTAAAATGTTGTCTAAACACAGGCACTGTAGGTAAGGCTTTTCTTTTTGGGTCTGTAATTTAGTTTCTGAGGAGAAGTTTCCTGGAAAGAACTGTAATTTAATTGCTTAAAGAATTTCCTTGAAAGAAAAGCTGCATGTAAAGAAGTCCTCCAGAGATTAGTCTATTTCATGAAGTTAGAGGACTCACAAGAGAGGTCAAACATGAAGCAGCAGAGGCCAAGATATCCTGACTCTTTAGTCCCCAGCATGGGTAAAGTTCCATGAACACTGGATCCTACATTTCCCATAACGCAACCAAATACTTTGTTTCATTAGACCCCATTTGCCCGGTATGTGCCCAATTCATTCAAACGCAATGCTCCCAGTTAATGGCCAGTTCAAGATTACCCTGTTGACATCACTGTGACATCATCAGGGTTATTTTCCCATACTTTGGAAAGTGTTTTCACTGAGTGTTACTAACCATGACAAGTTGATCGCCAGTGCCCCTTTTTAAATTCAAGTAAACATTAATACATTATAATAGCAAACTTTATTATTCACCATAAATATGAAAGCATTTGCTGACCTGTGGACAAATGGCCCATGTTTGCATGTCCAGCTCAATAAAACTGGTTGCAGTTAAACAGAAGTACATATTGAGTCTCCTGGTCTTACACTTTCAATGACATCAAACAGCCTCCACCTAAAGTGGAAGGAAAACAAAGCAAACAGACTTCATTACGTCATTGATTCCCTCTGGACTTAAATTATCAGTTGACTGTCATATTGTCTATTTCCACAAAAACAGCAGGAAATCAGACCGTGAGTTACTTGGTTTGAGTGACGTGGCCCTTTAAGACGAATATTCCTGACGTGTTACAGACTGATTGTGACAAGAGACTGTCCTTCTGTCTTATGTGGATGAGGCAGGTTAATTACTGACAATGCTATTCTGGTGTCAAATAGGTCAAAGCAGCAACAGCAGCATGGGGTTAGTGTCAGTCAACACACACACACACACACACACACACACACACACACACACACACAGCAGGGCTCCGTCATTCAGTCAGTGTAAAACCCTCAGGGGCCTGACAAAGCGAGTCATAAACCCCCTCTGTGCCAAAGATGGCTGCTTTTTAGCGTTGCCATGACGGCTGTTTACAACAACACAATGTTCCAACCACAGAATCTGCGCCTTTGACAAACACAGCGTTCGTACACTACAGGTACATGCAGGCACGCATGTACGTGGAACACACACACTCCTCTACCAACCCTAATGCCACATAACTCCAGGAGGCTCAGAGCGGCTCCTGTTAAAATAACCCAGACTAAAATATTTCCCATCAGCACCTGCCGGACTTGCATACTGGGGAACATTCTGCAGGATGCTGCAGATCTCTGTATGCACGCATAGTGATGATGATAATGATTTTTTAATTTCGCTAAATGTGGACGCTCCTGCAGAGCACACAGCCGGTGTAACCTCGGGGAGAGGCAGAGCATCCCAGGATGCCTCCCGTCACGCGAGCTGCTCGCCGTGCTCGGCTGATATCGATCTGACACTTTAGACTCTGAGCTGAGGTCAGGGGGTAGTGACAGCCCATTATTCAGCCCGAGAGCCAGTGTTTGGCCAGTGTCTGAGCCCAGGTGATGGCCTGACCTCGCTGTCGTCTATCTTAGGAGCCGCTGAGGGATGGAAGGTGAAGTTTAAAAAGTAAAAAAAAAAAAAACGATAACTTGATCCCTTCTGTCTTTGTCTACCTGCTCAGCAGGCGTCTCATCGTCCTCTTCTTGCTTCACGGCTGTACAGTCTCTATAAAGTCCATCACTGTTTTTGTGCTATTTTTTCCCCCTTTTTAATTACTAGCTTTTCTCTAATTAAGCGGATTGGTTTGAATGTTTACTTTCCCACTGCAATGTGTGATATAGACAGCACACGTAACACCATTTCACGACATTAATAAATATTGTGATACAGTGGGTTTTCTTCTGTTCTAGTTTAGAATCATTTATTTTAAGAAACAGTTTCTTGATTAAAGAAACAGATGGCATGATGTCTGTTTTTCGGATAATCCAGCAAATTACATTTCTGACAAATAAAGACACTTGACAAGTGATTAGCCACATTTCGGGTAATGGTCCGATACAACCAGAGGTATGGAAGCGAGAGCTACCGCTGTCTCATTGTATCGTCATTTTGCCCAAAGCTACATTCCCGTGCATCACTTCTGATTCCTTTTGCAGGAGACTGTTAAATAATACGTCTCTTTATTGTCTATGCATTTAAGAAACAGCTTATCATAAAATGTCATAGTCTATAAATACATGTGTTGCTAAATTGTCACAGAAAAAGGACACAAGGAGGAACATGATAAGTCACAGAGGAAACCCACTCGCACAGAAACCCAGATGCGAGCCCAAGCAGCAACGAGTCCTACAGGAAGGCCCCACCTGAAGCGTGCTCGACTAACATGGCCCCGATCCTCGCTCGGCTGGGCCCGAGACTCCGACCCCTGACCTCCCTCCCCAGGGGCGATCCGAGCCCCCTTGCACTGCCCTATCACTTTACTGCACCCCAGGGAGCTGTGGCCCCGCCCCGCCCCCCGGCCCAACACACTCTGAACCCACAACCAGGCGGGGGAAGGGGAGGCGAGGGGGGGGGGGACGGCGGTGAAGAGAGGAACCCACAACGTCTGGACTCAATCACCCGCCCATGACAAGCCTGCAAAGCTCTCACACACACCACCACTGCATGTGCGCACACACACACACACACACACACACACACACACTCTAACACCAGCACTTATCCACCAGTGAGGTCTCACACACATCAAAGTGCGGTGGAACTGACTTGGTTGAGTAATAGGCGTTCTGTGGGGAGATGGTGAAATGCTAAAAACTCAAGCTCGGAAAAAATTTGTTGTGTTCAAGGCCCTGAGAAGAGAGGGTGAGAGAGGATTATATTCAAGGTTGAGAGAGACAGAAAGAGAGGGGGAGGGGGTGGGATAGAAGAGTGAAAGATTGACTAGTGAGAGAGACGTGAAAGAAGAAGCCCAAATGATGTGAGAAAATGTGAGCGATGTGAAAGAGGGGAGTGGGAAAGGACCCATCCTTGATTTAAAACTCTCAAAGGTCTTGTATACGAGCTAGGAGGTCTGTGTGTGTGTGTGTGTGTGTGTGTGTGTGTGTGTGTGTGTGTGTGTGTGTTTGTGTGTGATTGCGAGGCATTTGAGTTTACCTCTATGGCCCAATATACTATCGCATACAAAGTCTCAGCGGCTTCTATCGGGTCAAAACATCCAACGGCTCCCAACCCAGCAACATAAGACAAACTCTAACAAAAAAAGAAAGTGTGTCAATGGAACTAAGTCACTCCTAACATGGGGGCAACAGGCCAACATGGCAGCACAGCGTTGGTTTTACAACATGGAGTGTCTTAAGGGGCTACTTGGGCATGCAAGACGAGGGTCACGTAACCACCAGCACTTGTTATACTGTATATGAAGACAATAAGAAGAGACGAGGACGTCCAAACTGTTCTGGAAATCCAACATTTACTGAAACACTAACTACATTTCACAGGGAAGGGAAAATAAGTGACAGGTTTATTAAACAAGCCGTCACGTTTCTCTGCTTTTTTTTTTCCACCTCTATGCTTTTTTCTATAATTACAATGATTACTATGATTCGCACGTCACGGTGGTCCCTCGAGATTGTCCCGGTGAGAACACTTCAACTTTTCAGGAGACGTAGTTTGGTCCTCTTGTCAAATCGCCAGCTGCTTGACGAGAGATCAGAAAAAAAGCCTTACTGTATTCCTCCATTGTTTTTGTAATGCTATCAGAGGAAACAGCCACGACTTATCACACTTATTCTAGTTCAAATGGACTCCGTCTGTCTTTCGATTTTCTCCACAACCGTTGATCAAACCTCCTTCACACTTGGTGGTTGTTCTGCTGAGGACCCGTTGACAAGTGGGAGCTCTTGAGATCTATGGGACACATTTATTAGTAGTGTGTCATGCACACACTCTGTAGTGTAACTGTTAGACCGCAACGGTACGTTCAAGAACAGATAAAGAGAGGCCGGAGATCTAAGGGACATATTTATTAGTCATTTTCTCAACAACTGTTCATCCGAACGACTTCAAACTCGGCAGGTGTGTCGCTCCGGACCAGAGGGAGAGCGGCGTCCAGTGTGAAGTTGTTTGGATGACTAGTTCTATAGAGGAAGCTGCAAGCAGCATCACCGGAGGCCGAGTGATAGGCCCGTTCTGAACGGGACAATTTTGATCTGGCAATGTATTAGAGACACACAATTTGCATAATGTATTTTTTTTTTTTTAACAACAAAAAAGGGGGAATCTCTGCTGGAGAGTTTTAACCCAGCAAACAATGCACGCTTAGAAGTCAGTTAATATGCTGCTTGATTGAATGAGCTCACTTGAACTTTAAGTCGGATGAAGTTTCGAGTCTGAAAATGAAACAAAAAGCTTGAAATAAACAAAACGGTTTGATTTCATTAAGATAATTATGAACTTCTGTTTCACAGTGCAAGTATGACACTTGAGTAGAGACTAATACCAATGTTATACATCTAATAAAAGCAGTCTAAAGTGTCCATTGTAAAAGGCTACAGAGGCTGAACCACTTAGGCGGACAGCTCTGTCTTCTTCACATCCTACAGCAGGTCCAAAAAAAACAGCACATGTAATATCATGTAAGGGCTAAACATAGAGGCGCCCTCCGAGTGCCCCGCATGCCATTTCCGAGCCGTACCACCTGGTCCCCTCAATCTGCCCCCGCAGGGCCTTCCCCTTGACACAGAATGTCTGTCAAAGTCTCGTCCGTCAGCCTGCAAACCGGAGATCTCAGATCTGCGCATAACGCCTTAAGAGAGGCCCAGCTCGGATTCACACACGCCACCTTTAGAAGCCCCCGGGAGCTCAGATTCAGGCGCTCCACCTTAAGATGCTGTATTTCATATTCACACGGGCTGCAGCATTCCAGTGTCAGCGGCGGCGGAGGCCGTGTTCCTCATCGACATATTCAGCGCGGCGCAGGGCGTACAGTCAGTGAGGTAATGGCCCGTCTTTTGGGACCTCCAGTGGGCAAATTTCAATGCATATAAAACGGTTCCCCACTGCTACAGAGCATAAACGGAGCTGAGAGGCGCTCCAAAATTTCAAGAACATGTGAATATATACAGCGCCTGCAGACAGACAGAGGGAGCTGGAACGGAAAGTTTACGACTTATGACTGAGAGTTTGCTAGTTTGGATCCAATAATGGAGGGAGAATAACAAACACACTCCTCCAAAAAACTGGGGCCTTCAGTGTGACAGTTAATTCAATGTACTGCATACGAATCCAGTATTAAATCTAGTCATCAAATCGTGATCCTCTTGAATCCCTTTCCCAATCTAAAAGGATTTCATTTGTCAAATATTCAGAGTAGCAGACGTTATTATTAATTACGTTTTTGACATGTATGCATGCTTTATGCTGACAAAGACAGAGGAGATAAAAAATGTTTAGGATCTTAAAGCTGTAATTTGACCCAAATTATGTTCCAGGTACTTCTCCGTTGGTACTATTTCTTGGAATAAAAAAAGTTCCAGTCAAATCTGATGGTATGATCTGCTCATTGTTCCTGGATTCTCAAAACCTGGAGAAACAAAACCCGAACTATCTGGATCAGAGAAGAGGTAAGAGACAAAAAAAAAAAAGTTATTTGGGTAAATTGGCCATTTAATGAGTAAGATTCCAAAACCTCCAACTCTGAACACAAAGGTTAGCCACGTTACCATCGTCTACACAACAGCATACATGAAGCAGGGCGTTGCCAACGAAAAAAAATCTCCCTGGATAAATAAAAGTTGAGAAAAAAGGCACACACACAAATTCATCCACCCACATGTACACAGACTTTGCAGACACAGCTCATATTATTCTGAGCAAAAGGCCGCGGAGAGCAGCAGAAGTCTAACCCAGGCGAAAACAGACTGGTCGGACGGGGTGGACGGCCTGAACAAAATACGACCAGCTGCTATCCAACAGCTGATCAGCATTAAAGCAAACCGAACCCCGCTCGCATGCAGAAACACGCCTTTCAAATGTTTGCATAAACTCACATCCGCATCACATGCAAGGAAACATCACGTCCTCCTCCGCATGTGCTTTCCGCCACACCTGACACACATCCAGTCTCTCTGCCCGCCGCTCTCTGAACTTCACGACTGACCCCGGATCGCCTATCGGCACGCTCCCCGCCGCAATGAGCGTCACCTCGGCTGAATCCAAGCCAGTTGTGAAATCGCTAGATGGGAACCACATGTCAGCAGCTGCATGTCAGTTTGAGGAAGGATTTACTGCTCCGATGTGATGATGGAGGGGGCCATAAAGGAGAGATAGAGCCGCTGTTGATAGATCACCTCACCGCCGGCCGGTTTCCATCTCTGAGAACACAAGCAGACGGCTTCTTCGCGTCTACACCTCAGCGAAGGGAAAGACACTTAAATCAGATGTGTGTCTCTTTTCAACTTTTTTCTTCCCGTTTCCCTGTCTGCCACCATGTGTTTGTGTTTGTTTTTAAATGTACAGTATGCACCCGTGTTGAATTAAGCATTTCGAGGCAACCGAATCCTCCCCTCTGCCCGCCATTATCGCTGTGTTTTAGGGAGCAGACTGCAGCGATTAGCCCCAGCCGCTGAACCGTGGGCCACCTCATTTAACACACCACTTGATGTAATTGTTATTGGAGAGGAGATACTAGCCTGCTGTTCAAACTCCAACACTTCTCTTTCTCTCTTTCTCACTCTTGACAGTTGCTGGCGACACCGTCACCACCTGCCCTTGTTTGTGAGTCAGAAGATTAGAGGAAGAAAAAAAAAAAAGGAGAACGGAGCTCAAACAGCGTATGAATGGAGGCCAAAAATGCTGTCATTACAAACGCTGTTCACGGTTTTGAATATATATTTGACTGTTTTTATATGAAGTGCACACATTTACCATGTTGAGACATACATTAGGCCTCTATCAGAAAAATATCCATATTAAAAAGGGACATATCCTCATTTTCAGGTTCATACTTATAACCTATTTTGGGTTTCGACTGGAACATGCTTTAACGTTCAGACTAGAATTACCGGTTCATGGTTTTATGCCTCCGCCAACCAGTCAAGTTGCAGTTCACATCCATGTCTATTTAAAATGTCATTACATCATCATTTTAGTTTTACACGTTTGTGTAAAATAGTCATAATTAGCTTATGAATTCTTGAGTTATGGCCTAAACATGTTTTTTTTTAAGCTCACAGTGATCTTTCACCAAATTCTAATCAGTTTAACCTTGAACCCAAGTGGACGTTTGTGCCAAATTTGAAGAAATTTGCTCAAGGAGTTCCCAGGTTATCGTGGGAATAGGGCTGATGTGTGGTCACAGTGACCTTCGACCTTTCAACACCAAAATCCAACCGAACTTTTCTCATACTGTGTGTCTGAATACAACCGTATTCACCCTCTCTGTCTGAAAGGCTCGGGTGCAGCGCCTGTCTCTTTAAGCCCCCCTCCCCTGAAAAAGCACAGTCTGCTGTGATTGGCTTGCGAGAAAAATGTGGTGCAAAGGCAGTTCTCAAGCCATGAGCGGAGATACTCAAATGGGGAAGGGGGGTATTCTAATGAACCTACATGTGACATAGGAACGGAAGTCAAATCTGAATGGCTTGTCAGGCAGCTCGCAAAAAAACAACAACAACTGACTGGTTGCCTTATTTCATAGTTTGTGGGTTGGAAGGCACCCCAGAAACCCAAATGTATGTTCACTGAAAAAGTGAGTTTTCTAAATAATATGTCCCCTTTAATATCCTGATATTGGTTTTATTACACGTGCAAAACACCAAACCAGTGCTTCACAGGATGATACAAGAGGAGTTTCAAAGAGAAAGAGGGGAGGAAAATGAAAGAGCACAAAGAGGGTAACGTATTCAGTGGGAGTCAGTGGAGACGGTGGAGTGGAGGATTGGATAAATATACTCCCCCTCACTGAATGACAGGCATTCCCATCTCTCATCTACCCCCTGGGGAGAGAGAGGGAGCAGAGCAGGGCTGGACCTGCCATCTTAACCCTTCCTCTCCGCTCATTTTACACCACTATCCCTTTTCTTCATCCCTCCGCCTGCTCTTCTTCCACCCGCGCACATGGGCTGCCATCTTAACCCCGCATCTCTAATCGGTTTAATACAACCCCTTACCCTCTGTCTCCTTCTCCCCCTCTCTGCCCTTTCACTGCTATTACTAAACTCTCTCTCTCTCTCTCTCTCTCTCTTCCATCCTAAATGGCATGTGGCCGCCATTATCGCCTCGTGGAAAGAGCGGCGTCATCATGTGTGCCATCATTTTCATCCATAACCATTAGGAACGTTGTAAAAAGATACGACCACTCGCGCGGCCGTCTTGGAATAATGGAGTGTAGGCACACAGTTGGACTGGAGCTGCTCGCCAGCATCAGCAGACGCTGTCATTATATTTTACGACGGCGAGTACTTTGGCCCTTAATGCACATCCTTCCTGTCCTTCAGCGTTGGAACCCGAAGGGCGGGCAGATTAGGGGTGGGAGAGGCCGTTCGGTTCTGAAAACAGCCACGGGTTCGATCGCTGCACCAATTAGCAAAGCTCTTGTTTTTGTAGCCGAATCCATGCGGACGTTATGTGACCGGGGCGTGGCAGCAACTCAATAAACGGGTGATCGTGTTTCAGTAGAATCCAATCATGATGTAGCGCTGGTTTTCGACTCGTCATGAGGCCAGTCATGATTTGACTCCTCACGCCACAAACGCAAACGTATTCCTCCCACGAGAACGGCAGAAAACCTCTAAAGACGAGCTTGACTCTGAGTGTACTTCCTATTTCCATGCCAGTGCAAATAACACGACCTATCGTGATGTTTCGCACATATTGTCAAATTTTGATGGATGCAAAAATCGACATTATTTTGCGTACATGGTGCCCAAACATAGCTCAGGTCCCTGAAGCTTTTATTTTTCATTTTCAAAATATGGCTAAATAATAAAACGTCTCCAAAAATGTCCTCAAACATCAGCATAGAGTAAAATCAACACGAGTGAATGATGAAAAATTGTGAAAATTGACAGATATCTTTGATCAGGAAATACCCAGCAAGCTCCAACACACGGTATTCACTGGAAGTTAGCAATAATCATGTAAAGTCGGGTTGACGTTCAGTCACTGGAAGAAAATGACTGTGTGTGTGAAAGAGACAGTTTAGGTAAGAGAGCCGGAGTTTAAAATCATTCTGAACCACCAACAGCCAGCACGCACACACACACACACACACACACACACACACACACACACACACACACACACACACACACACACACACACACTGTTGAACACTCAGCACTCACCACGATATAACCCAAACACACACACACACACACACCGAACACTTCTCAGATAGTGTTTACACTCCGCACAACGGCCAATTACATGGACAGGGAGGCTTTGAGCGGTTTAACCAGAGCCATTATAGTCAGAGAGACAAATATTTGGATGTTATTCTACACAATGCTGTCTGGGTTGAACTAAATAATATCAAAGAGAACATAACTCACGGCGGACGTATGTATATACACTGTTAAAAAAAAAACCTGAGGCTTACATACACTATGCCTGAACTCTGTCAGTATTAGCATTTATCACATCTACTATTTTCTCAAATCTTTTACGCTACTTTGAGGCGGTCTGGTGAAAACTGTCATACAAAGAAGACTGAGAGAATGTTGGGGAGGTGTGGGACAGAAATGAGCAGCGGGGCCCCCACTAACCCCCCCGTCCCGTTCCTCCCACTCTCTGTGCAGACTTTCAATGTCATGTCCGTTGACACTGTGCTTTGGCGCATGCATATTCCTAAACCAAATTCCAGTTAAATTTGCAGAAACCAGCAACTAAAGCGGATACTTTCGAGAACTATGTAATACGGTGCTAATTATAGGTAATATAGAGACAGTTTCAGTTAAATTAGTTCCCTCTGAATGCTTCTGAAGCGCCATTCAAATCTAGATAAACATTCATTATTCATTTATTCTTTCAAACATCACACGAATGAATTGCATGCTTCCCTGTAGACTACTTTCACATCATTGCCTGTTCAGCTGACCTGCTGTGCACTGACTTATGACTCTCTAGGTTACGATAGAAAGTAAATTGTATTTAATTATTTTTGGCATGTACCACCTGAGCGACGTCTCAATCTTAACTGTACTGTGGCATCTTTTCTCGAAGTCATCCTAACAATGAATAGAGCAACATACCTGCTCTCTTCGCAGGAAATGATAAGGAAACTCCGGGACCCTAACGTAGAGCAACATTACGTCATGGTTCATTTCACCGATCAATCCCTTAAAATCTAGTTTTCCTGTAATGACTATTGACTAACAGCTCGCTCCCTCTAAAAAAAAGAACATAAAAAAAGACTAACCGTTTCTTAGTCGAGTGAAGCCCTTAATGACCAATTAGCTGAGTAATCGACCAAGCGGCAGCAGCCATTGAGTTTAGTTTAAATGAACTTCTTTATATATTTTTTTTTTTTGCTTAAATAGATATAAACTACTGTTTTTACTTACTCTTTAGCCAAGTATCACAGAGGAGCAATTCTTGAGTTTTTTTTTTTTTTCCATCACTGCATTCGCAATCGACTGCAGCGTCGCTGCTGGTGTTTGAGGTCACTCGCGTGGGAAAGCAGTTATGTGCTGAGAGTTAAGATGTCATCTCTCACATTCAACCTGTCCGGTGGCAGAGCCAGGTCATCACAGTTGAGAGGAGGTCTCAGTTTAACACCTACAGGTCACAAGTGTGCACCTTTCCTCTGTCATTAGGCGCTAGCTGGGCCTAACCCAGGGAGTAACCCGAGCCCCGGCCTGCAGGCGGCTAATCCACCTCAACAAAGCCTCGGCGCTGCTGTGACAGCCTGAGCGATCATCAGTCAGGTAAAGTAAACTGCTCCGGCCTGACCACTATACACACACAGGTGGGTTTACTGACCGCTCTGTGTTTGGGTAGGTGTGTATTTGTGTGTGTGTGTTGGGGTGGTACAGAGTGCCGACAGCGTGTTTGTGCGTTTGATTCCTTCAGAGCGGGTGGCGTGCCCGGACCTGTTAGGTTTCCTACGACATGAGACGGTCCGAGGCTGCGGCCGTCAAGGGCGGACTGACTGATTGGGTCGCCTTTTCTCACAGCAGGTAAAGACTCAAATCCCCATAATCCCTCAAATGATTAAGCTCAGGTCAGTGACAGTACACACACACACACACACACACACACACACACACACACACAGGTAAAAAAACTAAACTGCTTTTTAATGAAGCGGGACAGCTCATTTGTGTAGTTAGTAATAGAGATGGAAATTTAATTTAAATTAGCTTTTAGATTAGTGTCACTGTTTCTGATAAATCGTTAGGGGTCCATTAAATTGTATAGAAATGTTAATCAATAATGTGATTATTTCTCTAAATCATGGTGGAATGAAACCGTTGGCATGTCCAGGATACCGTCTCTCTTATCTGATTTTTGAAAAAGTATTGATTTTCTGCTTCTATCATTGTCTGTTGCGGCAAGACTACAATGGAAATATGTCCGAGACTTTCCAATTTGATCCCCGACAAGTATATGTTGTATCGTATAATATACAACACAAAATACATAAGAATTCTGTCAGATATTAAACCGCAGATAAATATGACGACGCTTCATACTATGTTAAAAGTTACTACGGGTAAGTAGTAAAACTACTTCAACCATGGGTTGATAATGTTAATGTTAATGCAATGTGTTTGGCCGTCTTGCAACACGTTCCTACTCCCCGACCGTCTGTGACATTGAGCCCAAAAACCCATCGGTTCCCACTGGAGACGTAAATCTTTAATGACGGCTCATAAATACAAACTGTCATTTTAAAAAAGAGCTCAGTAATTTCTAAAAAACAGCTGGGCACTGCAGTATTTAGCAAACATTACTCGGACATTTGTTAGGGACTATTTTCATCGGCGGATTCATACACATTTGTGAGTATTTACAGCAGCAGGAGCTCAATGGCAGGGAGAACTAGGCCACATCAGACACAGCAGGATCAATCGGGTGGATTTGACAGTAGCCCCGTTCACACAGCCTGTTCACAGCGAGACTGTTGTGTCGTTATTCACGCTAACCCTCACATGCTAGCCAGACACGCACATTAGAACGTGGGCTCTGGTTTAATCACATTTATGTAACTTAATGCGAAACTAATAATCAAAAACTGTCTTTCATGTGATTTTGTTTTCATGACTTTTTCCTTGCAAAAAAGTTCTTATCCAAACGTCTAGTGTTTTCGACATGAACTCGGGTGACACGAGACTACTTAGTCAGTAATAAAAATCCTTCTGTAATAAAAAAGAATTTAGATGCTTAAGGAGGAATAGGCAACAGGGCAACTGGTGCGAGATAAAAAAGAAGTGAAAGGCTTTTTTCAGCAGGCTGGTTGACATTCTCGCAGAGACGCTGGTTAGCTAGAGGCAAACAAACGAAGAAAACAACAAGAATAGCTCCCAACAAGCTAGTGAGAGCAATTCTTCCATTCTTAACTCGTACGTGGAATGGGAGAAACACACAAACACACACACACACTTACACTAACACACATACAGAGAGTGTCTGCTGCATTCCTATGTGCCTTCTGGCTCTTGTCCCCCCACGCTTGTCACCGGACAGTGCAGCAGGGCTCTGCAGTGTGTGCCGGCCGGGCCTGAAGAGGCTCTCACAGGCCTGTTAGCATGCAGATGGTGTCAGGTGACAAGAGGCGAGGGCTGGAAGGAGGCTGCTGGCTGTTGCAGCCTGAACACTCAAGAGTTTATTTCCAAAAATGCTACGTCTTGAGGGGGAAACAAAGTCGCTTCAGCTCAACCTGCTAAATCGAGAATCCAAGGTCTGGATTTCTGATTGTTTTAAATTAGACGACAAAGACCTTAAGGCCTTAACACAATGGGGAGACATGAATAAACGGCTCGAAAATGCTAAATACTCGCCTGCAAACCGTAACTATTCATAAAGTAACTTTTATGCTATATCCTGGATCTCTGAGGTCAAAACTGATATCATTTGAAAATTTAAAAATCATTGACGGCCAACATTTGTTTTTAACATAAAGAAATAGTTTTCACATGGATTCCTTAAATTTGCATGCTAGAGTAGAGCACATCATTTGTCCTTTGACAGTTTACAGTTGAAATGCAAGGGAAATTTAAGAAAATGCATTTTATTTTACATATTACATTAAATGCTTTTAACTTAAAAAAACGAAATGGTTTTGTGTCTCTTTTTTTTTTATACTACGTTTGGGGCCCAACAAGATTTGTAGAATATTGTATGTAGACTAGTGTTCCTTTAGAAACTGAAACGTGATACCAAAGAAGCACAACATAAATATGCAGGGCTTTACAATGATAATACAGTCTGTAATAGGACGAATAATTCCTAAATT